>NW_028261389.1:34617760-35300260 GCF_051295495.1 Thamnophis sirtalis | reverse complement strand
TCCATTTGGAACCATTTGGAACTACTGGCTCAGGAATGAAAAGAAGTGCTGCAAAACAACACTTCCAACTTCTAATCTCACAGGTTTATACATTAATATCAGGCGTTGCATACTGTTTTAGATTTTTTTAAATTCCGCCTTTATTATTTTTATAAATAATTAAAGACAGTGAACATACTTACTATTCCCCCCCTCTTCCTATTTTTCCAACATAACTGAGGTGAGATGGTCTGACAGAGTGACTGGCCTAAAGTCATCCAAATGGCTTCCATGCATAAGGCAGGACTAGAACTCATTGTTGCCTGGTTTTTAGACCGAACTGGCTCTCTGGTTTCAAAGTAGTTTGCATTTTAAGATCAAAGGAAGACCATTGATTCTTACTAATTTAAAAGGAAGAATGGTCTACTTAGCTTCATAAAATAATACATTTAGGAAGTTATGAAGGTTTTGCAAGATGACTAATCTACAAGATATTGTGTCTTATGAATTCCAGAAACATTTGTAGCAGGATTTATTTTTTATTCCTATTTCAATACCATCATTTAGTTGCTTTCTCTAAGATAGCTTACAAAAACTTAAAACTATATGCAATATTTTACTGCATTTGTATTACAGGTTTGGAGTATATCAACAGGTAAACTACGTCACTTATATTTTTCTGCCACAACAAATGAAGGAGGATCAGCATATGGAGGCTGGGTGACAGGCCTTCATTTTTCTCCTGATGGTAAAGTGCTTGTTTCTTCTGGAGGATACATCAAGGTAAATTCAATAAAATTTTGTAAAAAGTGCAATTTTTAGAATTATTATATAAGCTAAGAGTGCACACTCTTTTGGGGGGTCATTAAAAATTATCTCTTTGAACTATATGATTGAATTAGGAAAAAAACATCTCTCTTGTGTATGTATCTTTAATTTAGAAGTTTATGCAATAACTCTACAATTTGCCCATTTTATCCCATAGATTATAATTTGATGACAATTTAGAAGTACTTGTGTGCCTTGCCTAAGGCTCACGGTTATGAGATCTGAGTAATTAATATAGGAAGTAAATTTCAAGAAAATAATCCTGATTTAGGGAAGATTTTGAAATCTATATTTGTATAGGTAATATGAATCCTTGTGTTCTGAAATTTGAGTCTTATGAATACTGTATTTTTTTCAAATGTGTAGTACAGCAAGAAAAGTATGCCACAGTTTGGTTGTGGCATATTTATAGGTTATTGTTATTTGTATTTTTCTTAATTATAAATATATTTTCTTTTCCTTTTAGTGGTGGAATGTGGATACTACCAGTAGTCAATCCTTACAAACTTTCTACACAAATGGAACAAATCTCAAATCACTGCATGTGTCCCCTGATTTCAAAACATGTGTGACACTGGATAATCTAGGCATTCTTTATGTGCTACAGATTATGGAATAAATTTAAATTGTAATCACTTTTATATTTATAGTATTTTGATCCAGGTGAATCTTTTCCTAATTTTTTTCTAACTTTCATGAAACTGTGATTTTTTTTACTATACATAGTACATTTGTAATTTCTTCCGAATCAGCCCCCTTTTTAAAAATATGTGGTTGATCAGAATGAAAATGCAATTTTTGTTCTTTAATATATTTTGCTCTTGGAAGTTGCACTGAATATAATTACACTATACTTTGATCACCAAAAAGAGCAATATGTGATAATGCAGTCATTGATCTAACAGCAAATGTTTCTAAATCATAAGCACATTTGCCACTCCAAGATTTTGTTTTAGATTTTTTTTTACTATTGTAATCTTGCCTTGATCCTTTGGATTGACAGGTGTTGTCTTGATACACAATGTGAATAATTGAAAATATCCGTGGCATAAAATGCCTACTGATATTGTCCTGTTTGAAAGATAATAATATAAGAACACCTATTGCAGTCTTGTCCTTTGCTTAAAAACACAATAGAATTTTCTAAAGATAAAGTTTGGACGTTGGCTTAACATATTCCATTTTGAATCAGACTAAAATGTCACTGACAGCTAATTGTATTAAACCTACAAAAATGTATTGGGAAGAATATTTCACTTTTAAAGATAAAGTATGATTAAGATTATTTTGTATTTTTCTTGTTTCCTTTTAAAAAATAAAGTATAATTGATTTATTTTCCAGCCTGTATTTCTTTTAGTTTGTGTCTATGAATATTTAAATAAAACTTACCTACTAAAATGTTCTTGTTGACATCACTAGATGACATATTTTCAAATAAATTGTCCTTTAATACTAATTCAGAGACAGTTGATTATGTATATACAGAATACAAAATTGATAAGTTGTTCTCTTGGAGTGCATATGTGCACAAATGCAAATAACAACATGTAAAGTGAAGAGGGGGGACTGCTGATAGGCAGATTAGAAACTCCTGCCAGATTTCTAGTTGTCTCTCTTTTTAGCTCGTTTTATGAATGGAACCCAAAGGCTACCAAAAACATGTCTTGAAGAACAGGTAGGTACATTTCCTGTACCATGTGGAGTATCAACTTGTCAAAAGTAATTTGGCAACTTGACTCTAAACACAATGCCCTGACATTAAGAGGGTCAGAAAAGGCGTGTGGCAATAGACAAAGTTCTCAGGGATTGGACTGTAGATTTGTGAGTGGAAGAAGAGGTTGTAGAAGAGTGGTCCTTACCTGCAGTGAAAGATTTGGATATTAAGCTGGTATTCATTAGTAACAGGCCCCAAGAGGGGTGAGGTAGTGGAGAAAATGGACAGTGCTTTTGAGCAACAAGTATGAGTATCTGTGTGTTAACTTGGGCCATAGAGGCAAACTAGGCATCCTGGCTATCATAAGGTTGGGATTTGAGTCCCTTGTTTTTTGATGGAGTTCTATTGTCTGGTAAACTCTCATTCAGGGCAACTTGGGCTCTCAGTGTAATTTCTCCTGAGGTGCTTAGTTCATCCCAGACAGTATCTTGGTTTCAATAAGATTTCTGGAGGATGAAACAGCAGAAGCCATACCTTGAGCACCAATATTTACAAAAACTGAATCAAATTTAGCACAAGGCAGGGCTTATGTTAGAGTCTGCTTCATGATGAAAAAGGAGGTGAAGCATCTCTACTACTCCCTTGTGTTGGTGGGTTGTACCATTGGCAACTTTCTTTTTGTTAGGATTTAGCATGTAGATCTCTGCCAGGCTATTATAACTAGTTTATATGACATTTCACCAATAATATTCAAATCCACCAGTGTCTTGACTCTATAGGGGCAGAATTTGATGTGATGAGTGCTGAAATAGAAAACATATTTGGGAATTCTTTTAGCCTGTGAAGTAAAAAGGATATTTTGAAGTATGATATCTGCTACCTCTGAGCTTGCTTCCTGTCCCTCTTGACTCATATGGTCTGGAAAAAGCATATTTGCTGGATCTGGAGGATAGCCTGCATCTGTTGGTGAAATAGGTTATTACAAATCCTTTTTCTATTTTTGAGACTTGCCAATTTGCAGTCTTCTGTTTTTTGGTAGAGTGAGAGGGTGCTGGAAAATCAGCTTCAAAGCATTGTGGAAGGAAGATTATCTGGCACATTTTCAATCTGGATTCAAGCATGGGTATGTGACTAAAACAGCATTGGCTCTCCTGGTTAATGACGTTTGTTGGAACTTGGATGAAAAGAATGTTTCTGTCTGGAGTCATATTAAGGCTATTGTCAGACTTAAGTACCACAGCTCCAGTATCTTTGTGAACCATCTGTGAGGATGTGGATTAGAGCATTCTTCTACAATGATTCTGCCCAGCATGCTAATAAATGAAGTTCTATTGATGTTTCCACGATCCTGTACTTTATATAATACTTGCATTTAATGTATTATTGTATAATTCTTGCTTCCTTGATTATGCCTTGTGATGGTCTCAACACTTACCTAAGTGGGAGGATCTCAAAACAATGACCCAGACTTTCATTGCTACTTACGTATCTAGGTTACACAACATGTATTCTATGAGTCTCCTTTTGAAAACAACCATGGCTGGCATGGCAGAAGGACTGGGGAAGAGTGCACAGGACTAACCCAGCAACAGGCAGTCTTTCCTGTCAGCTTCCCAATTGAGTTTGTGGAGAAACCGGCAAAAAAAATCACAAAAGGCACTTGCAATTATGGGTGTTGGAACTTGGTTCATAAGTGCAAACCAATTGCCAAATGTCTAGATCATGATCATGTGACCATACAGATGCTGGGACAGCTAGAATGCCACTAGTTGTAACCACCATTTTTATAACTTTGAATAGTGCTGAACAAATAGTCATAGGTTGAGGACTACCTGAATTTGAAATACGTTCCCAAATCTATATTTTTTTCATAAACTCTTTACTTCAAAAGTGAACCAAAGAAATACATATAGGCCCCTATTCTAGCTTTATTCCTTCTTCCATTTTAACTTCTCTCCTTCCATTGCTTTGTATTGAAACAAATAAATTCCTAAAAACAAAAGCCTCTTTTTACTGTTAGCTTTTTTTTTATCATATTGCACTAAATGTAGACAATATGAATTTCAGATTGCACTGGCCATTAGACCATTATTTTTTCCATACTCCTTGTCATTTCAGAATGCCTGATGCTTAATATTATCCTTACTAAATTGTGAAAAAGCCAGTGCTGACTGTACAATTTCAATTTATTTTGTGTGCTTTTGAAGGATATAAATAATGACCAAAATTACAAAATTTATAACTGGAAGCCCAAGCATATTTACAGAGAAGAATTTGTTGCAGTGAGGCTACTATTTGCTTGTTCCTATACAATGTTCCTTTGGGTACTATTTTCAGTGTTTAATATCAGCCTACTACATACATATCAACAATGATAGGCAAAATATATACAAGGAACTAATTGGTTCAAGTATATTGTATTAAAAGGTTCTTTTGTCATCCAGCGCTATGATTAGGATCAACTAAACCATATACAATTTTCAGTTTTAAATCGAGTTTCATTATCAATTTTGCTAAAAATTCCATTGAGTGTAACTGAATTTTCAGTTAGATATGAAAGAATAATAAAAAACATTGAAGTCAACCACACTATTCATAAATATCTCTATAATGATGTCCAAAATGACTCACAATTTGACTGGATAGAATATACATTTAAAATGCTGTTTTTTTGCCTATGATCAATATTTTTACTGTAATTTATTCAGTTCCACTGAAATATACATAAATGTTATTGTACAAATACTCCACGAAGACATTAAAAAATTAAAATACTTGAAAACAAAACTGTAAGCAAATTTCATTAAATTCCATGTTAAGCCAGTGCTCAACAGGTTATTTTGTGGAAACAATGTATATTACTTTGGATATTTTTAAACTTTATTTAGGAAAAAAATCTTTTGAATTTAACTTTTTCATTAAAATCAGCTGCGACAGAAAATTTAGTAAAAATTCCAGTTGGATTAAAACCATCTTTGAAACATTGATAAGCTTAAATGCATGGCTATAATAACTTGAAAAACTGTGTACAGTTGCATTTTTCTTAGTGCAATTGCTGGGCAGCTTTTATTTTACTCTTCCAAAGTACAAAGCATCCAGTTTATAGATGACACCACTGTTACCACTGTTGCAAACAGTACAGCAGCAGTTTAACTTCAAATTAAATCCAAATTCTCTTCATAATTAATGATTTTCTTTATCATAAATATTCACACTTTTTCATATAATTTTTCCTCTGTCACACAAAAATATTAAATACAAGGTGCATTTTCATGCATTATTAATTCCTCTTCTTAAAACCATTTATCAATCTTAACACACTGCTATATAGAACCTCTTTTCTCCAGATGATTAAATGGCATGTAGTTTACAAAAAACAGCAACTAACAAATGAAGGAAATTAATAACTTGCTATTATTTTTTAAACATATTAAAACAAAAATTATATAGGATTTTCATAATTTCTCAAATATTGTATTAAATAATCTGGGTCTATTTCAATATTTGCCAAATAAGAAACCCAACTATAACTGAACATTGTATTACTAAGCAGCATTAATGTTAGAGACCTTTGTAAAAGTAGAACATTAAAATATGAAATCAAAGAAAGCACTGTGGCAAAGTCCTAAGAAAATTGCGTGCACGAAAACTATCTCCCACTCCTCTCTTGTGGGCTCCTTCAAAAGTCTTCATCCCATGTCATTCTTCTGTCAACGCTGCAGGAAGAACAATCACCAGAAATGACCAGCAGCCTTTATATTTATATATATATTTATTTATATATATTTATGTTTTTGCTAGTTTCAAGGCCACTCAGTGCAGTCTTCCTCTCTGTTAGATTGAAGAGTTGCTTATCATGGAAAGGCTGTGCTGTGACTGCTTTGAGTGCAAGGCACAACAAGAAATGATGAACAGTTCATTATCAGAAAATTGTGGTTTCATACTTGGTATTAATTCCTCTTTTAGCTTCTTGTCCTGGTTCTACAATCCATGGTAGATTGGTAAGAGTCTTTTGTTCAGTGGGATCCATCTGCTTTGAAACAAATAAACACAGGAATGCTTTATCTATTTAAATTACAGAATTTTAAAACTATGTTTAAAGTTTGTCAAGATGGCACATTACCTGGATGTACCATATATAGGTTTTTTTTCCCCTACTGATGATCCAGTAGGACATTGATAGTTAATTTTCACTGTACTCACAAAATTGTGCTGCTGGAATGAAACACATTACACTAAATCTGAAATGGTGGTATAACCTTACACCATCATGCAGCATGTGAACCTTACAGATTTGAAAAACAGATTCTACTGCAAGACTCGCATTCTCTTTTGACTTTGAAATTACTCTAAGTACATATATTCAAAGTACAGCTGTTTAGTCAATATCACAAAAAAGCAGCAGACGATCAGGAGCACCAAGCATATACACCTCCAGCAATTTGAAGGAGGTGCATATACAAGTTGAATAGCGAATAGTGTTCCTCGGCTGGCTTGTAATGTATGCATAGGAGTGTAACACTTCATATGTTCAAATAAACTCCAACAACCATAAAACTACCAAAACATAAAGATGTTTTCATGAAAACTTGCAAATACTTAAAATTCAATATTGGCTATTTTTTTCTGTGGCTGAAAGCAGCACAATATTGGTTGGAGCAAGCGTATAATAAACTTAATATCACATATTTTGGTTCTTCCTGGATTTTGAGATGAAAAGAGGGATATCTAGGCTGCTAAAAGGAGACAGGGTTTTCCCACCCCTCCTGTAAATTTGCGATGGAGATAGAATTTGAATTCTTGTTTCCAAACTCATGGACTGTTTAATACATTGAATAAAATATTTATATAGCTGTCCTTCTGCTGCTGCCTTTTCATCAGATAAGCATCTACAGGTTTACCTAGGAATCATCACTCAGGCTGTTGTGGGAATCACATGAAAGGATGGCTTTTCAAGCCTGCAGAGTTGGAAAGGGCTTGAAAACCCACTCCATGCATGTGTACAGTTTTAACCTTCACATGTGGAGACACCAATCAGAGTTCTGCCAACTATATTATGTCCTGCTGCTCCAGATTTTATTTATAAGATGTTCTGATTTTCATTTTGTTTGACTTTTATCTTTTTATAACTGATATAACACTTATTATTGTATATCATACACAATAAATACATTACAAATGGGTATAAGTGATACTAACAACTAATAAGTATTAGGCATTAATTGCTGACAATTTGATCTTTATAATAACCATTTGGGAAGTTACCGTATTTTCTGAGTATAAGACGCACCTTTTTTCCTCAGAAAAGAGGCTGAAAATCTGCATGCATCTTATACATCAAATACAGCATTTTTTTGCCTCCCGAAGTCCCGCCCTCTTCCCAAAAATGGCTGTGTATACCCTTATAGAGGCTTTCAGAGAGCTCCTGGGGGCTGGGGAGAGCAGAAATGAGCAGAAAATGGGCCGTTTTTTGCCTCCCCAGCCCCCAGCAGCACTCTATATGCCTCCATAAGGCTATGCATGCAATTCTCCCTACCTACTATATTTCTCTCCCTCCCTCTCTCTCCCTACTTACCTACTCTCTACCTACCTACCTACCTACCTACCTACTGTATTTCTCTCTCTATCCCTCTATGTATATACCTACCTACTCTCTCTCTCCCTACCTACCTACTGTATTTCTCTCTCTATCTATCTATCTACCTACCTAGCTAGCTAGCTACTCTCTCCCTCTCCCTACCTACCTACTGTATTTCCCTCTCTCTCCCTCTATCTACCTACCTTTTTTTTTAATTTGCCTCTTCAAAACCTTGGTGCGTCTTATACTCCGGTGCATCTTAAACTCCGAAAAATAAGGTAATTTTCTGTCAGTTCTTTTGCATTCCTCCCCAATCTACAGGTTGATGGTGGATACTTTTTGGTTTATTACAGATCTATGCGCTTGGTCATGCCTCTTCATTTTACCCCTTCAGTCACAATAACCCTGAAAAATATGGCTATGGGGATCATGAATTCAATAATATCTGGAGAGATGCATGTATTGATCTACTGTATTAAAACACCTGGGTGGCAAGCCAGAATAGAACATAAAGAGAACATTCCGAAAGAAACAATTGCAAAAGGATTGTTAAGAAAACTACATGGATGTGTCCATGTAATCATCAGGAGTTGAGCTTGAAGTGTCTTTCTTTTACTTTACTTACTGATCATTAAACCAAGCAACAGCAGATATAGAGGCACAATCTTATACTGGATATAATTATCAATTGTTTACTAAAGACTTTACCAGTAGCATGGTTAGAATTACCTTCAAGAATGCCTTTAATATAAAACTTCTGAAACTGTAAAATTAAAAATTTAGCTAGTTACAGTAAATGCATATTTGAAGTAAAATCTACGAACACAGGCCAAGAACATTTATCACATACTGATACCAAGTTTCTTCTATATGGATTATGGTCTTACTCACCACAGATTTTCGGATGCTAACACGTGGTTTTGGGATTGGCTTGGTAGGTTTATTATCAAAGCTTTCAGGAAGTGTTGAAGAATGGCCTCCTTTTCGAGCCTGAAGTGCCAGTTGATAAGCTACTTCAAATGCCTGTCCCAATGTGAGAATTATTTCATAGGCTAAATTCTGGAATAGCAACAAACAGCAGGATTAAGCTAATTAATATGAATATAAGTTTAAAAGAAAATCTTAAATATAGGGTAGCTTTGATTAATTGTTAAAAGGCTATATTAATTGCTTTTTGCGCATCAGTGGTGTTTTATCATTTTCTATGACTGACACATTAAGAAAACTATGTAGAGACAACATACTTGATTTCTTCCCTCACCTACAATAAGTTGAACATTCAAATGTAAATATTCAGTCAATCATACATGCTATCTGTAGGAAGATATTAGGTGTAGGACATAATGAATACACAGAATTCTGCAAATAATACTGTATTTACCTGGAAGGAAGAAGACTTCTTCCTGAATTCTACATGCACCCTCCCCCATGAAGAGTACATGGGGAAAAATAGAAATTTAACAATTCTGTGAAATATCCAGCTCCACCAGCTTTTCAACATAGGATTGCCAATTCTGCCTAAAAGCAATCCTGGAGAACACTCTTGCCACCAATGTGAACGTGTCTGTCTATGTGTCATACTCGTATGCATATATATGTATTATACTGTATCTGCCAGAAGCTACACTGTAAAAATAGGTAAGGCCAGAACCAACAAATTTATTGTCTTTAAAATTAATTGTCCCATTTATAAAATTAATACTGTCATAATCAGAAACTCACAAGTATACACTACACATCCCCCTTCCTTCTTCCAGCAGAAACTGTAAAGACAAAGGGATAAGGGACAGTAGGGAGAGAGGGGGAAAATTGCACTGGGAAGGGGAAAGAAAGGGAAGGAAAGGAAAAAGGAAACAGAACAAAACTAGATGGAAAGAAAGTGAGGGGAAGAGCTGAAGTGTAAACACGGTTTCTCTCATTTCTTCCGTTTAATTATTTCTTCCCAGTTACCTCTTTATTTTCAATAGCCTCCTCTATTACCAGTTAATGGCAGATAATTCCCCCCTAATTATTTGGTGGGTAAAAAGGGAAGAGAAACTCATGCTCCTATTTATTTATACTTATTATCATTTTAAGAACAGTACTGTGAGATTAAACAATCTATTTTACTTGGTTACGTCTATTGAAATTACCATGTGTTCATTTTTATAGGTTACTGCATAACATAAAACATCATAATCCACATTGAAATGCAGACAATAACAATGATAAAAAAATTGATGTTTTGCAAACTTTCAATCCTTTACACAGATAGCAACTGTACATTGGCTTACTTCATCAGAATCTTAAAATTAATACTCATAAATCCGTTCATACATGCTGACCTCACACTGGCCATGAAATGGGAGATCTGCTTCTTGAAACTTCCATTATTTGAAAGCCAGTAATACTTCCAAATGAAACTTTTAAAGATATTTTTGTAAATTGGATTAATCATGCAAAAAGAGATTACAATTGTTTTTATAATTTATCCTTTATCATTATCCAATCATAAATATCAGGGAATGAGACAAGCAGACTCCATAAACTAGTTACTAAAATGATGTACTAAAATTTAGGTTTGCTTATTTATCTGTTAAATTAATAACTTTTCTCTTGTCCTTCTGAGGTAAACCAGATAGGAATCACAACTAGGTGAGCAAATTCTACTTTATTTTAAAGCTACATTGTAAAAATCTTGTAAGTCTGAAAATACAATTCTTCCCCCTTCTCTCGGTCTCCTTTATAGCCCAAGAAACTAGGGAGAGTCTCTTCTGAGCCTCTTCTCCAATCCACTCTCCAGTTGCAGGCTATGCTGTCTCTTATCTTGTGATTCCCTTGGTAGCATCTCTGCCCAGTCTCCCAAGTCTTTCCCACATAATGTTACCCATCTTAATGTAAAAAGGGTCCTATGTAGTATCCCTGCCTCTACTTGTTCTCTACAATAAGGAGACAAATTGGACTGAATAAGGGACTAAACAAAGTCACCCACTAAATTTCCAAGCTGAAGGATTCTTGATCCTTAATCATCCAGATTTCATATTTTGGTATGTTTGACATAGATTTTTAAGAAGAAACTATGCAACAGCAAACTTGCCTATTAGTCTTCTATTATTTATTTTGCTAGTGATTATAAAATTCTACATTGTTAAATTCATTCTCAGCCAGTTGGGATAGACAAGGTTTACACATATTGATGTAGGTGATATATATTTGTATATATTTTGTTGGTGTTTTTATTTAGCCAATTATGAAGCTTATTCTGTGGAATTACATGTGGTTTGTTGGAATGTGCTGATACATTCTGGCAACATACTACTTAAAATATTATTTGACATTATTTATATACTGATTACTGGATTAGAATGTTCTACAGCAGCCTGGGAATAGATCTATTTCAAGCTATTTAGCTCTCATCAGCTAGCCATACCTTTACTGGGATTAGAACCTGTACTGTATTGCATCTTAGGCAGATCTGTTAACCACTAAGCCACAGGATTCTTCTCCTTATCAGCTGAGCCGGGGAATACATACATACATACATACATACATACACACACACACACACACACACACACACACACACAATCAATAGTTCATTTTACTGTTGGAATAATTCCAAATATATGTCTGCATTATAAGGCTGCAATTATATGCTTTAGATCAGATTGGTAAGTGCAATATTAACAAAACTCATTTTTCAAGTTTTAGGCACACTGGAAATTTGCTCACAGAACACAGGAATACTAATAAAAACCCAGCATTTTAACTCACAAATGATTTGACCGTCAGTGATAAACTGTACCATTGCAAAGATAAAAATTCACATTTTATCAGCATTTAAGGAATATAGCTATGGCAAATTTCACTGGGTTTAAGCTGATATACAAGTCTTAAAGGCTTAGAATGCTTACCTCATAGAAAATACCACTTTATCCTTTTTTGTCAAAAAAATAAAATTTTGAACTAATCATTATTTGTCCCAGAATGCAGCACTATATGCTTGGATAGACTGAACTTATGGAGCTTTGTGAACTATATGCAGAACTTGTGGTTACTAGTTGCTCATTGCAATTGAAAATAATTCTTAACTCCCAATTATTTTGTCATGAAGCAGCAGCAAATTCCTTCACTTAGTTAGAGGATAAACCACTTGGGAAGGAGGTCTGAGAGGTTGCAGGTTCCCCTTCCAACCTAACCATAACCCAACCAGAGAAGTAGCAGCAGCTATAGACAGCTTCTTCCTTATCCTGTGCCCCCAAAAAACTCATGCTTTTAAATGTCAGTGAGCCCAATTAAATCCAGCCCTATCTTTATATGTGTTACATTATGTTTTCTCGTTAAGTTTTTCTCAAACCGAATCATCAAAATATGTTTTTTCAAAAATTTCAAAAATATTATATAACTGTCTATTTAGGCAAGCACAAGCATGAAAATCTTGTTCAAGATATTCTGCCTACACATTAAAATCCTCAGTTGGATTATTTCACTTGTACAGAATCATATGTAAATTGTAGTAGTCAGCAAAGCCTCTTCAACATATACCCATAAATATCCATTTCTAACCACAAAGATTCTAAAAGTATGAGTTGTTGCACAGAACAGTGTTCCCCAATCTTTGCGTCTTGGCAGACTAGCAATGGTAGCAGCGGAATGAAAGGGGAGAGGGGATCATTTTATGTGCCTGTGCACTGCTTTCACAAATGCAGCTTACACACTTGCCCATGTCTTCCGCAGCCCGGTTCTGAAAGGGTTGCAGCCCGGCACAGAGCCAGTGGGGCGGGCTGCGGATTGGGGACTGTGGCATAGAAGTACATAAGAAAAAATAGCTGGTATCATGCTGTGACGGGCAAACCCAATGGCCTGTTCGGTTGTATTTATCTGGATAATGAGTTCTAAGAGCTTCAGACAAAGCCTGATTACTTTTAAAATTTCAGTTAATGACTAAAGCATAGAGGAAAGAGAGAGGAGCTATCTGAATATTAAGATGGCAAAAATTACATAAAATATTATTTGTAAAACTGGAGCTTTAAAATTATTCCTCATATGCTCAGATTTTGTTCTAGGAGATTCACAGCTAAAACAGACAGGCAGATATGCCTACCCTCTTTTATTATGGGGAGCAATAGTTCATAATAAAGAAAGGTGTGCAAATATTCCTTGTCTATTTTTAAATATTTATTGGAAAAATGTATTTTGAGGAACCTGAAGTTCATGGCACACTTGTCCTGCAAATATTCTGCCTATATTTAATTACATTTTTCCAACATAACTACTCAGGAAGACTTTAATGCAATATTTTATAATGCTTTCATCTTTTTTCATTATTGAGAGTTTATAGCACTGGCTATGCCTAATGGAAAATAGATTTCTAAAATATTAAAATATAAATTTGAATTCTCAAGATATGTATCCTGATATTCAACCTACTACTAATATATGGGAAAAACAAATGACCATGTTGTCTTAACACAATTACTAGGCAAAAAAAAATCCTTTGTACAAGATCTATTTTATGTTTTGTCTTCAACAAAACTTTCTCATGTTCATAACATCACATTAGTACATATTTCTAAGTATACAGAAGACTCAAATAAGCATCACCTTAATAAATCCAGCAACCCTTCCCTAATCCAATAATACCAGACCAACATAGGGATTGACAGCATACTAACATTAGAACAGATGTGACTGACATTTTTGGCTTACTTTTGTTACTTGGGATGGCAGTATGCCTGGGAATAGGAATAGTTCATTTTTTTGGCGTCCTTAAGCTCCATATACACATGCATGCATGCACATACACAGACATTCACAAAAACAAAACACAACCACAAAGCTTAATTTTATTCATTTTGGCATGATTCTGGGTCATTTTTAAGATACATAACGAAGGATAAACAGAGATATGGATTTTCCAGAAAGAAATAAAACTGATTTTTTTTTCTATGCACATTTGCCTAAATTTTCCTAATATGCATTAACATTTGCGGTACACTATTTGGTCTGAAGAATATTTGCATTTGGCTATTTTACTAACTTTCAACCTTTACATAGAAATGAACTAAAAGTTTCAATACGTAGAGAAAAAATTTATTGGAATGTTAGAAACAAACATTGAGCAGTAAAATAAGCAACAGAACAATAGAGATGGTGCTTCATATGATGGGCAAATTAGGTCATAATGTTCCTTCCAGAAATGGTTTCCAGTCACAACAGGAGGCACGCTTCCTGCAAATATAGTTTTAGCCATTGTCTTGTCTATTTCTCCTTGCTCTTCTTTTAACATTTTTTCAATAAAGGTCAATTGCCCATCTTGACATGAACTTAAAATGGATAGTGCATCCATGGATAGTACATCTGGTGATTAATCTTTGAAGTTCAAGATTTCGCAAATTATTACTTGTGTTACCAAGTTCCTGCAATAAAGCAAAGGGATTAATATTTTTATCTGCTTCTTCCTTCCATTAGAATGATTATTTTTTTTAAAAACAAAAACAAAAGCTTCAGTAAGCAAGCTTTGTTTTTATGTTTTACATCAAGAAAACACTGCACATCACAGATCTATACCAGATAACTGTTTGAGTATGAGGCTTTTATATAATCTCTTTGCTCAAGTCTAAGGTCAAATGTAGCAAAGGAATCCATGCTATTGCTAGCCAGAAGAAAATTTTGGATTAAGACTTAACTTTATACAATCTAATTAATTTCTCATTTTTCATGATAAATGCTGGGACCACTGCTTAGTCAAATCAAATATTAATTAAAATAACCTAGCAAATATCAGTCAATATACTTACATAGGATTCTTGATGTAGGCTTCTTTCAGATGATTTTTCTTCATCCCATTATTTTATTAGCTTTTCAGAAACAAAAATGATGTGTGTTCTTTTACAAAAGTTTCTGCATTATCTTAAATCCTTCTTCATCCTTGTAGTATTATTGGAATATTCTTCTTGGCAATCTTCTTACCTGAAATAGTTTCTTCATAACAATGCCATACATTTATTGTTGTGTGAGATTCAGGCCTGAGGTGGGGATTACCAGCACATGTCCCTTTCAAAAATACCCATTACCCAGGGTAATAACTCAAATGCCAGGATCGAGAGAGGGCACATGTGAAGCAGCCTTTGGCCTGCGGGAAGTTCATAGTTTGTCCACATGGGTGCTAAAGAAGAACAAGAGTTACTTGTCTCTGATTTTTCTGTAGCTTCTCTAGCTGATTACTTCTACCCATTCCAGACATTGGAACCAGAAATACCTGCTGCTGTTGCTTTTTGATTTTTTTTTTTGAATGAACACCTGTGGAGCAAGTATCGTACAATTGTGAAACTGCTAAATTTACCTGAAAAACTTTGACCTGGAAAACCTGCATTTCTGATTAAGAACGAGATTGTTCACCATCATAAGGCCCCCATCCTTACTATTACAATTTTTAAAGGGAGGGAAAATATGAAGTTTGTCCATTTGTTATGATTAGCAAACACCATCTATGTAAAGTGTTGAAGTACCAGAAGATTGTATGCAGCTCAGGTATTTCCACCTTCCCTATACAGAACACACATGGTTCCCCTAATCATGTTTTCAAGTTTTCAAATTTCAAGTTTTATATATTCAATTTTCTTTGAGAGGATGGAGGCTCTGTACACAGACTAGTGATATGCACTTCATTTGGAGCAGCACATTTTGAACCCATTAGTTAAAGTATAGAAGCATTGTGGTGGTATGTGGAAAAGACCTTGGGAGACAGGAGGAAAACCAAGGGTGGGTTCCTGCCAGTTCTAACCTCTTCTTTAGAAGAGGTTCCACAAATCTACAGTGCCATTTAGAACCGGTTCCAGCTCCCTGCCCCCGCCCGTCCACACATCATCAAGATGAAGAGCGAGAGGAGGAATTCTGGGAGTTGAAGTCCACAAGTCTTAAAGCTGTTAAGTTTGAACACCCCTGGGGTTTTTTTTCTAAAGGGTTAGGGATGCAAGGGTCTCGTAACTTGATAGCTTTAAGACTTGCATGCTTCGAATGTCAGAGTTTCTGAGCCAACATTTTGGTTGCTAAGCAAGAGCGTTGTTAAGTGAGTTTCACCACATTTTACCAGTTGGCCACACCCACCCAGTCACATGGCTGGCAAGCCACTCCCACAAAGCAGGCCACACCTACAGAAGAGGTTCTAAAATTTTTTGAAACCCACCACTGAGGAAAACCCATAGCCTAGGCAACAGTCTGATTAGAGACAGCTCAGTCTGCAACTGGATGAAAATCAGGGAAGCATTTCAAATGGAGTCCACCCTAGTTTTCCAGAGATTAAAAACAAATGAAGAGAAAAATACTTTCAGACTTGCAAGTTTTTGTTTGATGTAACCTTACAATAAAGATAATGCTGATAGCCCTGGTAGTGCTTCTTCTTTAGACTACCTCAAAGGAATAACAAGTTCCATATATTATAAAGGACTCAGTGCAATTGGTCAGGGGTGTCAAGGACCGCGGGCTGGATCCGGTCCATGGGGTGCTTAGATCTAGCCCGGGTCCTGCCCTGGGAACAGTGAAGGACCGGTTGGTGGTGTCTCTGCCAGCAAAAACAGGGTTTAGGAAGGCCGCAAGCTCCATTTTCACTGGCAGAACGCTTGGGCCACCAAGGTGCCCCCGACATGAGTGACATTGAGCTGGCCATGCTCTCCCAACCCTCAAATGAAATTGATTTTGACACCCCTGCTCTAGGTGCACATACAGGACTGTAATTGCAGATGTGCAATTCATGACAAAATTGCTGCATGATTCATGACAAAATACCTCACTCTGCTATGGAATCTGTTGTCCCAATATATAGCAATGTCTGCATTTGCTTCAAGGGGAATTAATGGTACATATGGCTCACTAGATGTTGATTGAACGTTATTTTTAATATCAAAAGCAGTATGCTTTATACAACATTAGTTATTGGGAAAACATTATGTCCACTTCATACTTTGAACTTTCCATGGGCATCTAGATGGCCATTGTGAAAATGTAGGTGTTTGTTTAAACTTCCCTAACTTTTCATTCGCCTCTTGCTTTCATGGGATAGCTGCAATATATTACTTTTTAAAAAGGAACTTAATTATAACATCACAGTGATATGAAGCATTTATATTAAATTTTAAATAGTGGTTATTATGCGATTTACTCATCGGTACCAGAACTGTTCTACAGCAGCCTTCTTCATAACTGAAATTATATAGGAAATGTCAGGTTTGTTAGCTATCACATAGAAAAAAAATGATAGACCAACCACATCAAAGGCTGTGAACACATGACAATAATGGTGATTTGTCTTCAAGTCTTTTGTAATATAAGCAAATGTTGAGAGGTCTTCGGGGTCTTGTGCCGCACAGGAAATGTTACGAATCTCATGTTCAGCAATAATATTCTAAATGTAAAGAAAAGAAATAGTTGTATATATTTAACATTCCAATCTAGTTCCCAATATTTTATAATATTCAGATTTTACATTGTTGCTAATACAAATAAAATGATAAGCAAGCGATGTAGCTGTATTTAAATTCAGCAATAAGCAAAATGTGTTGTTTCCTTTGTTGTTCTGTGCTTCTAAACATTTGATTTTATGGCTGAATTCATTAAATCGTTATTCCCCTCTCAACTGATATTGAAAGTCAAAATATCTTTAAAAAGAGTAAGATATTGTAGAAATATCTATTTAAAAAGGGGTTTTTTGCATGTTAGTTACTGAACAAGTTTTAACCTGTTCTAATGATACTGAGAATAGAAAGGATGTGGTAGATAATTTAGATTACTGATGGTACAAGAAAAAACAGCATTATTTTACAGATTTGTTACTGGTTGTTAATATGCAAATAGAATTCATGTACTAGTTTAGTATAGTTTAATATTTAATTCCTCTATTAGATAAAAAGACAAAATGTATTAGTTCATAAATATATTCTGTTATCAGAGTAAATGATACAAAATCTTACTTTAGGCTTTCTTTTTTAAATTTAGGAATTAGTAAATGGAATATATAAAATGCTATAGAAGTTAATTTATGGTGCCAGACATAAATATTTAACAGGAGTGTGAAGACAATTTGTTGAACCATATAAACTGAGTGATACTATCCAGATTAAAGGTAAAGGTTCCCCTCGCACATATGTGCTAGTCGTTCCCGACTCTAGGGGGCGGTGCTCATCTCCGTTTCAAAGCCAAAGAGCCAGCACTGTCCAAAGACGTCTCCATGGTCATGTGGCCGGCATTATTAAACGCCGAAGGTGCACGAAACACTGTTACCTTCCCACCAAAGGTGGTTCCTATTTTTTCTACTTGGATTTTTACATGCATTCGAACTGCTAGGTTGGCAGAAGCTGGGACAAGTAATGGGAGCTTACTCCATTACGTGGCATTAGGGATTCGAACAGTTACTATACAGATTACTGTAACATAAATATTTATTTATTTTATTACTTTATTCATGAAATCTATATACTACCTCAATCCAATAGGACTCTAGATGGTTTATTTATTTTATTACTTTATTCATGAAATTTATATACCACCTCAATCCAATAGGACTCTAGATGCATTAGAAAATATAAACCAATGTAAATAAAACTGAATCTGGCATCAAAGGATCTGCATAACCACTCCAGTCTTTAATATTACAAAAAGATATATACCTGTATTATATCCATTTTATGAATATTTTTCATAAAATATGCATTTATTTCATTAAAGCTAAGCAACTATTATTCTACATACATTTTGCCTACAAAAAAAATCACAATCACATTAATAAGCTTTAATTTTTAAAATTCTTTAAACTAACATTTTGATTAAAATTATTTGATTCTACGCTGCTGTTGGCAAAACAATATTTCAGGGTTTTTTTATTCCTTCTATTGCTACTTTCAAAACTGTTGGATTAAAACACTATGGATTGTTATTATGTTTACACTGATTATAATATATTTCTGCAAATGAAACCATAAATGTTGCCTAAACAGCATTAGCAATGCTGTTAAGAAAAAGTCTTCAATATTCTCAGAAAGGAATTAGAATTAGAAGAAGTATTTGTGCCAAAACCAGAAACTGGAATAGCTTAATAAGCCTTGTCATTTTTAATGTACATTTCCAACTTAGTTCTATTTCACTGAAAGATCTGTTAAAATTTGAATTCTTTAGTTCAAATCCCCTCTTCCTCCTAAAAGCATGGAAATCATAAATCTAGTTTTGGTTCAATATAAATAAAAAATAACTAGACTATGATTTAGAACCGTAAATGCAGTCTTTTTTTCCTTTTCCTTGTGTTTTTATTGTTATATACTACCTAGCACTCTTTAGAACCAAAGCAAGTTAAGAGGCAATTTCCTGATTTGCTTGATTCTCAAGAACTTTGGGAAATTGCCTCTGGTTTTTATGCTCAAAATGGAAAAAAATAGACTTAAATTTAAAGATTAAATAATTGTGTAGTACAGAAATGGCTTGTAATAACAAAACACTGAGGCTGTAAATATAGTGATCATTTTACTGTACTGGGAAAAATCAGATGTGTCTTTTTTCTCTTCTTTTTATTCTGTCCCTCCCTTTTCTCCTATTATTCAATCTTTATTTTCAGTTTCATGTACTTTATATTATATTATAAGAAACCTCAATAAAATCTTCAAAAAGGAGAACTAAAGCAAGTTAAATAAATGAATAAAATATGCAGTCTCCTTTTACTAAAAAGCGGAGAAAATAATTGTCCTTTCATTAATGCCACATAGTTAATCATCTGTTGTTTCCAATGTTTCAACAGAGCAATGCACATGCATAGTCTCAAAAGGAATTTGAGATGCTGGCCTACACCTATGTATGAGCAAAAGGAGTTCTTAGGGACTGCCATTTCCCAATAGTTTCTGCTGTTCTGGAGGGCCTTTGGGGTGCAACGGCTAGTTTCTAATGCCAGTTTGATCATAAAAGAACATAAAGTGGAAAATGCAATCAAAGCCATGTTAAAAGAAAATATACAGCACACTAGTTAGCAATGAACTGTGGACCAAGGCATGCACCATTTATCCTTCTTCTCTATATCTATTGGATTACTGCTATAATCATGCCACTCTTCCCCGTTTCTCAGGTGATTCCCAGAGGTATCATGAATTTTATATAGAATAGATGATTTACTTTCTTTGAAATTACAATGAAGACTCCTAAAAACTTAAGATTATATAAGATATTTAATTATCAAAGGAACAATTAAAGAGCCCCAATAAGCTCCGTTTGTACTTAAGTTGGAAATGTATGTAAAAATTGTGATTATTTCAAGGAAACAGACATAGACACAAGCAGGTTCATGAAATTTCAATACCTTATGCATCTTATTTTGAAGCTGGCCCGGATAGTATGTATTAAAAAAGAAATAGTATTGGACAGTAAAATTATCACTTGGATGAAACAATATTCACTGATCAAATATACATAAAATGGACAAAGCCAAATGTTTATCTTAAGCCAAACTGCTGCAACATTAGTCAACTTGTGAATAGACCACTATTGTTTTAGGTTAAAACTTGACAAAAATCATCAATATGGTTTGTTAACTAAATATGAATATCTTTACTTATGTCTGATAGCTTATTCTTATAACAAGGAGAATCCTACCCTGTGATTTTAATTAGACAGCTAAACCACAAAGGGGAATATAAACCCCAAAAAATAAAACAAATGAAAAGGGTGTTGACATAATAATTGGTACTGACCATTTTCAATTGTTTTATGGTATGTTCAATCATACATAAAAAGCAAAGTGTTTGGACTATGAAATAAAGCATGGCTGATGCCATTTACTTATGTCCATTTCAACTTATTTCATGACTAATTAGGATTCTTTGGGAAATCTGTAGTTTTGGCTGCATTGGTGTGTGTGTGTGTGTGTGTGTAAGTTAGATAGTTTCTCTTATTAAGTTAGATAGTTTCTCTTTTAAAAAATCCTCTACTAAAGTCCTATGATAGAATGTACTGTCGTGCACAATGATTGTGGGTAGATTTGAAAAATATACTAGCAAGGAAATGTCAGGGACAGCAAGTAGTTTCGGATTGTCTGGAATATTTTGATTTTGATTTTATATTGAATGACACAAATATTTACATTATTCTACCTTTAATACAAAATTCACTGTCTATGAGAGAATACATTCTCTCATTAATATTGATATAACAGTATCTTTGTAACTCAGGCTGATTTCATGCATCTGATGAAAGCATCATAGCTTATCAAAGCTTCACCTAGAATAAACCTGATCATTTTCAAAATGTAAATGAGAATCATTTGTTTTTGAAAGGGATGGAGAGAAGCTATTTGCAACCACTTCAAATGAAATAAGAAATGATACCTACCTTATTTGTTGCATCAATAAATTTTACTCCTTTGTAAGAGACAGATAGAACAATAGTAGGAACTTTCTTCATTTGTTCGGTAGACTTCTGAAATTAAAAACAAAGATAAAAATGATTGGGGAACTCTGTTATTTCCTTCCTTCTTGCCAAGATAAATAATACATTACCTGCTATGGTTGTGCAGTGCTTCATTCAAAAGACAGAAAATGTTTCAGAGCAAATAGACAAGTATTGTGGTAGTATCTGCAACCTGGTATCTTTTGTTGTGATTATGTGGCAGATATGAAAGGCAGCCATACAATTCCCCCCAAAAAGGGCTGCTTTCAGGAACTGCATCCAGGTACTACTTTTGAACGTCTGTTCATTCAAAGCACTTGTTTTCTTTGCATCTGAAGCACTGCACCTATTATCTGTTGTAGCTATAAGAAAATAGTTGAAGTTACCCACCAGATGCTAGAGGGATAAAGGCTCTGTCTTAATTTATTTAAAAGTGTGCATGGAGGAGGTCTCCTTTCAGGCAAGAAGATAACAGAGAACTGAATGCAGTTGCCCTCATTCTGTAACAGTTAACAGCAGGAATATTTGAACAAGAAAGTAACAGTTATAACTGAATTAACATATTCCATTTTGGTGCTTATGTTAAAATATTTGATTTCTAGGTCTGCAAAGCTTACTATTTTGAAATTAATTGATTTATTTTTTGCTAGGACATCTGGCAGAATGCAATTATTTGCCATTTAATGATTTATGATACCTGTATCATAAATAAAAAGCATTTAAGAAGAGATTCAGACAACCATTTGTATGAAATGGTGTAGGGTTTCCTACTTGAGCAGGAGATTGCACTAGAAGACCTCCAAGGTCTCTTCCAACTCTGTTATAATATTATTCATGCCTTTAAATAGATTTATTTTTGCAGAATAAATACCTGATAGTGAAATTTCTAAGAAAGAAGCCTTTTGGTGTAAAGTCTGACAGGGAGGGTTCTCCATTGTCATTTATATCAGTCTTTACCTATTATTATAAAATCACATATACCTGAGGAAAAGATGGGCATTTCAGATTTATGCTTTGTGTCACTTTTACTGTTAAAAAAGACCATTTTCATGGCGCCACCATTCAGAAACAATCTTCAAGAATGGGCTTCACTCTCTCTGGATGGACTTCACCCATGAAAGAAAATTAATCTAACACAGGGCTGTCAAACTCGCGGCTCACGGGCCAGATGCATTACACACTGGCCACGCCCACCTCGGTTTAGGGAAGAGGGAAATTTGTGAGGCGTCACTTGATGATGCAAGTTTGACGCCCCTGGTCTAAAACATTCCATGACTCCTGGTCAGTTTTCTAGGTTACATATTTAATGGAATACAACACACCCAGAATCTTTCTTTGCATTTAAAAAAAAAGCAAAATATTACTACTGATCATTTTATAAAAAACAACAAAGAATCGTGGAAACCTGTAGGAAAAGCATTATAGATAGTTTTATATAGATAAGATTATATAATAATTGCATTGGAAGAAAGTTGTTTATTGTTTAAAATATTTATAATCTACCTAATTAAGGCATTACAAAATAGCTACCTGAACAATGAGTAAACAATCATTCATCAGGTCAAGAAAATTATGTTATTATGCAAGCACAACAATTTATCTCACCCCAGATACTTCTGAACCAGAACTTGTCATGGCAGCCTCCCTCAGTAACCAAGAAAGAAACCACTCAACTCCATTTTGCAGAATTAAGAGTACTTTTACTGGTCATGAGTAGATAGCAGCTAGGCAAAGCAAGATCTGAGGCAAAAGCACGCGTAATCATAGATATCAATATGTGACCCAACTCCATCCCCCTGGTAATCCCATCCCATAGTCCAATCTGCACATCCCTCAGGTGTCATGTGGGAGACATCTTCAAAAAGCATCATCAAATTGGTATGCTGGATAGTTGGCCTTGGCGGCAAATCCACTATCTGCAGCATGCGCAGTAGATGGTGAGAACAACTCCCTTTTTACAATCACTCCTGTACTGAATACTTTCCTACCCAAATACCATGCCCCCCCTCCCCGTTTCAATGGCAGCCGAAAGCAAGTAGCAAAGCAGAGGCTGACATCCAGCCCTCCGTCTGGAAAGGAAGTCATCCCTGCAGGAAAAACAAACACACAAAAAGAAAAACAGGAACAAGACAATTTAGAAATGTGTAAGTCAATTTGGGTCAGGCCTTATCGGGGTAGGCAGAGTAGAATTTACGCAAAAGTCTAGGAACCCTAACATGGGACTTATCAACCCATTCAGCTTGGGAGGCGGCGAAAATGTTTCCAGGAGACTAGATATTGAATTCGATTCCTACGTTTCCTGGAGTCCAAAATTTCCTTAATCTCAAAATGTTGCTCTCCTTCAATGAGAAGAGGCGCAGGTAGTGTAGGTAGGGTGCCCGGAAAGAGGAAGTGTGTTCTGGTTTCAAAAGGTTTACATGAAACACCGGGTAAATACGGTTAAGATGCTTAGGTAGTTCCAATTGCACAGAAACAGGATTAATGATCTTCACAATAGGAAACGGACCCACATATTTAGGTCCTAGTTTCTTCGACTTTTGCGTGGATAGGAGAAACTTGGTGGACAAAAACACTCGATCCCCAATTTTGTACTCCCTTTGTTTCACCCTCTTCTTGTCGGCTTGTTTCTTGTGTGCCCGATGAGCAGCTTCCAATGTTTTGCAGGTCATGGGCCAGATTTGTTGGAGCTGGTCACTCCACTCGGAGAGGGACAAAATTTGTGGTTTTTCTCAGGGTAATTCTGGAATAGATACAAAATCCTGGCCAAACACTATTCTAAAAGGGGTGAAACCGGTGCTGCTGTGTACAGAGTTGTTGTAGGCCCCTTCAGCATGTGGTAACAACTCAGTCCAATTATCCTGCTGATAATTAATAAAACGCTGGAGGTACTGTTCCAAAACAGAATTAGTCCGTTCACAAGCCCTGTTAGTCTGAGGATGGTGGGCGGAGCTTAGCCCCTGGGCGGAGCCAATCAACTTTAAAAATTCCTTCCAGAAGAGGGAGGTGAACTGGATCCCCCAATCCGAAATTATGCATTCCGGAATGCCATGTAGAGGGTATACATGTGTAATAAATAATTTAGCCAATGATTTAGCTGACGGGATCTTGGAACAAGGCACAAAGTGAACTTGTTTGGAAAACAGGCCCGTGATTACCCAAATCACGGTATTTCCTTGACTTTCTGGTAATCCAACAATGAAATCCATTGATATCTCCTTCCATGGGGCTTCAGGACGGGCCACAACTTGGAGCAGGCCCTGGGATTTTCCTGGTGGGCGCTTTGCGGCAGCACATATGGGGCAACTGGCCACATAGGACTCAATGTCTTTTTTCAACGAAGGCCACCAAAATTGTCTTTTAATGAGATGCAGAGTCTTTACAAAACCAAAGTGGCCTGCCATTCACGAATCATGGGCTCACTGTAGAACAAAAGTTTTCATGCTCTCAGGAACATATAATTTAGCCCCTATCCAAGTTAGACCATCTTTCATGGTACATTCATTTGAATGTCCTTTAAACCAGTCATCGGATTCAAGGCCTTCCTTGAGTTTGCAGATGAGGTCTGTTGTGACCTCAAAATTAGAGTTGCTTTGGCTTCTGGTAACCATCGGGGCAGCAAGACTCTTCGCTGGGATGACTAGGTGAACACGCTTAGCTTTGAGCTGTTGTATTATGGGAGTCTGGATAAAGCATCAGTCATAAAGTTCTTCCCTCCCGGGATGTACTTCAGGGTGAAATTGAACCAGTTGAAATGTTGCGCACACCGCATTTGTTTAGGAGATAGCCTTTGAGGGGTCTTCAACGCCTCCAAATTTTTGTGATCAGTCCATATTTCAAAAGGGTGTTTAGCCCCTCAAGGAAATGTTGCCAGGTCATCAAAGCCTACCTGACAGCAAAAGTCTCCTTTTCCCATATAGCCCATCGTCTCTCTGTCTCTGTTAGTTTTCGAGAAGTATAAGCGCGAGACTGCAGGTGCCCATCAGTGTTTGTTTGCAGTAACACTGCTCCCACTGCCACATCACTAGCGTCAGCTTGGATGATAAACGGTGAATCCATGTCTGGGTGTTTTAAAACGGGTTCAGCTGCAAAGTGTCGCTTCAGTTTTTCAAATGTGGCTTGACATTCCATAGTCTACTTTAATGGCTTCCCCGGTTTGGGTTTGGCCTCCCCTTTAGACTTTAGTAGATTTGTAATGGGTAGGGCAATGCTGGCGACAAGGGAATAAATTAACGATAAAAATTCGCAAATCCTAAAAATCCTTGTAATTGTTTGAGGGTGCGGAGTAGCGCCCATTCAGTGACAGACTGGACCTTTGCTGGGTCCATCTTGATGCCATCGTGGGAGATGTGATAACCAAGGTAATCAATTTTTTCCTGATGAAATTCACATTTAGACAGTTTGGCGTATAGTTCCGCGGCCCGGAGTTTCTTGAGTACTGAGCGCACCAATTTCACATGTTCTTCACGTGTTTCCATGTAAATAAGGATGTCATCAAGATAGAACATCATGCTCTTGTACAGGTGATCATGTAAAACTTCATTTATTAGTTGCATGAAAACTGCTGGTGCCCACTGTAGGCCAAATGGGAGTACTCGGAGTTGCAAACTACCAAGCGGGCAGTTGAAAGCAGTTTTCCATTCATCTCCCTCTTTAATTCTGACTCTGTAATAGGCTTCTCTTAGGCCCAATTTCGTGAAAATTTTTCCTTTACCCAATTGGGCCAACATATCCTTCATCAGAGGGAGGGGGTAGACATTCTGTATACACACAGCATTAAGGTTCTTGTAATTAACACAGAGACGAAAGGAACCATCTTTCTTTTCTCTAAACAACACTGGAGCAGCCACTCGGGGCCTAGCAGGTTCAATAAACCCCCTTCGCAAATTTTTGTCAATAAACTTCCGTAATTCATCCATTTCATGAGGGGTCATCGAATAGATCTGGGATTGGGAAGTTTTACCCCCGGGAGGATATCAATGCTGCAATCTGTGGTACGGTGAGAGGGCAATTTATCAGAGGATTTCTCACTGAAAACATCTCTTAGGTCCCAATATTCTTTTGGGATTTTCTCTTCCCCCTCAATTTTCTCTTGCCCTGCGGCTGCTAGGTTAGATTCAGCATTAGCAAGTTTGGGAGCCTCTCCCTCAGGGGCTGTAGCAGATCAGATGCGTATCCACCCTTTCCTCCAATTGATGTGTGGGTTCCATTTACGTAACCAGGGTAAGCCCAATATAAGAGGCCAGTCCATTCCCGGTGCGACAATAAAACTTATTGTCTCTTGGTGAATTCCCATCCACATATCTATTGCTTCAGTTACAAAATGGGCAGGGCTCCCTTCAGCTATTGAGCCATCCAGCTGGCAAAAAGCAATTGGGACTTTTAAAGTTCTCACTTTTAGGCCCAGTTTTTCCACCACTTCAGGGCTAACGATGCAACATGTGCAACCCGAATCTAAAAGGACCAGCATTTTTTCTTCTGCTCCAGTAGAGGGCACTTTAAGTTCTACTGGGGTCATGGGGCCCGATTGGGAACTTACCAGATGTCCATCATCAGATTCGGTTTCACTTTCCTCCGATGAGGAGGGTGGTTCCTCTTCCCCTGGACCAGGACGGAACTGCACAGTAGGCTCCACCCCTTTCATGGCAGTCTCCCTCCTCTTCCCAGGCTGTTTATCTGGCATTTTCTCCTGCCCGGCAGAAAGTTTTGGGCCCATCTTGGTGCGGCAGTTTGCTGCTCGGTGCCCCTCCTTCCCGCAACGGAAACAGATGATTGGCCGGGGCTTGCTTGTAGACCTACTTTTCCCTCCTTTTGGAGCTCCTTGTGTTTGGGAGGGGTAGCCTTCTCTTTCTCACTGTCTTCACAGTACTTGTCTCAGGCTGAATCAATTTCCACATCCGCTGCCAATTCATACCAGGGCTGCAATCACCACCACCACCACCACCGTTTACACAGTTCTGGTATATATCTTTATTTAAACCATCCATAAACCCGTCCATCAAAACCTCTTCGGACCAACCCCGCATGAAAACAGACAATTCACGAAATTCTTGTATATATTCAGCAACTGGCCTATTCCCCTGGGTAAGGGTTTTAAATCTAGTTCTTGCTTTTTGCTCCGTGAGTGGATCATCAAAGCGTTTCCTCAGGGCGGCCATAAATCTATTATAGTCTCTCAGTAGGGGGAGTCAGCATTATGCAGGGCAACCATCCAAGCAGCAGCTTTATTTTCTAATGCCATCGTAACCATTCTTACCTTGGCCTCTTCTGTTGGAAGATCTTCACCGAACTGTTGCATGTAACTCCATACATGAACCAGGAAAAACCCTAAATCCTTAGATTCCCCACCAAATTTCACACCAAATGGAGGAACTTTAGCCATCCGGCGTCTGTGGGGGGCATTAGAAAATAAAGCTGCTGCTCCCCCTCTTAGGATGGCTCTGGCAGCTGCTGCTGCTGGGGTCGGGGCTGGGTCATCCTGATAAGTTCCACTGTCTGCCCCCCCCCCGGCTCCTCTTGGGCAGAACAGGCCCTCTGCAGTTCTCTCCTCTGTTTCTGGGAGATCCGCTTCTCTTTCAGGACCACTCTCACGGAAGCATCGCCTCTCCCAAGCCTCTTCAAAGAGCTTCATAGCCTGGAACATCATCTCTTCATCTACCTCCTGCCAGGCAGATGCTGGTCACCTCTGTCTCCTTGTGATAACTCCAGCCAGAGTTTCCTTAGGGTCATACTTCTATCCCATTCCCAACGTCCATCTGGGGCGAACGGATCGTTCTTCCAAGTGTAGTCCGGCCATTCACTCCGTTTCCAAAGGGCACGAGGATGCAGCCACTCCCATGTCGTCTTCCTGGTCGCTGCCTGGGTGGGACATTCTTCAGGGGTTTGGGATTTTGTTGCACTCCCCTCGGAAAGAGTTAGCTCCAGGATGAGCACGAAACTGAGATCTTGCTTAATGTCACGGCAGCCTCCCTCAGTAACCAAGAAAGAAACTCAATTTTGCAGAATTAAGAGTACTTTTACTGGTCATGAGTAGATAGCAGCTAGGCAAAGCAAGATCTGAGGCAAAAACGCATGTAATCATAGATATCAATATGTGACCCAATTCCCGCCCCCTGGTAACCCCATCCCATAGTCCAATCCACACATTCCTCAGATGTCATGTGGGAGACATTTTCAAAAAGCATCATCAAATTGGTATGCCGGACAGTTGACCTTGGCGGCAAATCCACTATCTGCAGCATGCGCAGTAGATGGTGAGAACAACTACCTTTTTACAATCACTCCTGTACTGAATACTTCCCCACCCAAATACCATGCCCCCCTCCCCATTTCAATGGCAGCCGAAAGCAAGTAGCAAAGCAGAGGCTGACAGAATTTCTGCTAACATAGCCGAGCCTAACTTCATTCTTGAATCATTAGTTGAAACTCTTAAATGTTATGCAAGCATTCGTGCTTACCAGCATGTGTGAGCAAAGGCTGAAGGAGAACATCATTAGTAATTACAATTTCCCCTGACAGAAAAGCTCCTGGCTGTGGAAGTGAATCATATATTGGAAAAGTTCATCCAAGAAGAAAAGCTTAGATGTCCAGAAGCCAGTGCTATGCTTCGAATACAGAATTTTCTTTGGTGGACCTAAGCAGGTCAGACTTCTCTTGGGATAATATGTTTGGTGCATTATTAAAGGGAAAAGAAGATCATGCCCATTGACATGTTGAATAAGATAATAAAATATTCAATTCTGGACTGCCCAAGGAAGATGAGATAATGAAGCAGCCTATCGATCAGCATCCTCAGTGAGGGGATGTACTCTTGAAATGATGATATTCCATCTCTCAAGTTTGAGTTCAAGGTTGAGGGGAAAGTATGACTTTCTTAAGGTACTTTCCTCTTGCTGAACTTTCCTCACATATCTCATTCATGCTTAATATCTTTAGAAACTATCTTTCCACCATCCAATGGCCACACCTGGATGGTAATGAGAGATGTTATCTTTCAGGCAGCAGCTCATCTGGAGTAAATGTTCAGCAACTTATGTTGGGATGAGTCACTGGCTTATTTTACCTGAATGATCACGGACTAGATAGAAATCCATAGTTCATTTAAATGTTTCTGTCATCACTTTAGCACCTGAACTAAAGTACCCACCACCATCCATCTACAGCCCAACTACCCATCCTTATCTCCAATGCCAGTGTTGCCAACCTGGATGGATAAGATGGATCTGGTGGCTTTGATACCATATTTAGCATATCTTGTTTAATCTACAAAAAATAATTAAGTGAAGCCTAAGCATAAGAGAGCTACTGATGTAGTTGCTAAAGTACTGAGCTAGAAACTAGCATATAATAAGTTCTAGTCCTCCCTTATGAATGAAAGCTACCTAGTTAACTTTGGGACAGTCACTGTTTCTCAGCCCAATTCATTTCACAGGATATTGTTATGAGGAAAATAGGGGGATATGAGTATCATTATCTCCTTGGAAGAAATAATAATAATCATTATTTACACCAATGTGAATTGTACAAACTAAAGGTGGGATGTAGATTTAATGATGATGATGATGATGATGATGATGTAACATTTTCAAATTATAGATTTGTCTCCTGTAATCATTTGGAAGAGTAATGGTTTACTCACCCTCATCTTTGCACAGGCATCTTGTGTAGATTCTGTACCTCTTAATTCTTTTACCAGCATAGAACCTAAATACTTAAAGGATACACAAATAATTTGTTTTCTTTAGTTAAGAACAGTGTTAATAATTTAAGTTTTGAAGCAGATTTGCTATTCCATTTTTTGTACTGAATAATAGCAATAACATTTAGACTTATATACCACTTTACAGTGCTTTACAGCTCTAAGCGGTTTACAGAATCAGCCTATTTCCCCCAAAAATTTGGCTCCTCATTTTACCAACTTCAGAAGGATGGAAGGCTGAGTCAACCACGAGCCAGTGAGCCGGCAGTCAGCAGAAGTAGCCTGCAGTACTGCATTCTAACCACTGTACCACCGCAGCTCATGATGATCATAATCATGATGTTCTCCAAATATTCTGATGAACTACCTAACTGGTAAATGGATCTGAAACAGTAAAATTTCAACTTTTTTGTAACATTTGAGCAAGCTGTCTTTCTCTCCCATGGCTCTTTTCCTTGCCTCATTTTCAACTAGTTTTGTTCCCCACTTTTGTTCTCCTTCCTTAAATAGCTACCTCTTCACTTTGATTTGGCTAGTTAACCAACCCCAAAATATCCTTTTCAGTCATGTTGGTGCATATACATTTAGAATTTTATAATTCTAGAACTCTGAATGTTCATAACACTGGAATATCTTGTTGAAATCATTTTAATCATACAAGCAATACAGGGGGTCTTTGACTTATAACCACAATTGAGCCCAAATCTTTTATTGCTAAGCAAGACAGTTGTTAAGTGAGTTTTGCCTCTTTTACGACCTTTCTTGCCACAGTTGTTAAAGCGAATCATTGTAGTTGTTAGATTAGTAACATGGTTCTTAAGTGGAATCTGATTTCCTCATTGTCGTTGCTAATCAGAAGATTGCAAAATGTGATCATATGATACTGGGACACCACAACCATCATAAATACCATATTTTTCAGACTATAAGACGCACCGGAGTATAAGATGCATCATGATTTTGAAGAGGTAAATTTTTTAAAAAAGTTTTTGCACTCTGCAGGCCTCCCAAACCCTCTGCACGCCTCGTTTTTTTGCCAAAAAAAAGGGGGGGTGCAGAGCTCTGGGAGGCTTGTAGAGTCCTCCTAGGAGCTGCGGGAGAGCAAAAACGAGCAAAAAACGGGCCATTTTTTGCTCGTTTTTGCCCTCCTTCGCCCCCAGGAGCATTTTGCAAAGCCTCTGGACTTCCATTTTTGCAAAGGGGGCAGGGTTTCAGTAGGCCAAAAATGCTGTATTCAGTGTATAAACACACCCAGATTTTCACCCTCTTTTGTGGGGGGGGGGGGGGGAAAGGTGCGTCTTATTCTCCAAAAAATACAGTACATGCCATTTGCTGTTTGTCCAAATTCTAATCAATTGACCATGGAGATGCTGCAGTGGTTTAACTGTGAAAAAAGGTCGTAAGTCACTTTTTCACTTTTTTCAGTGCCACTAAAACTTCGAACGATCACTAAACAAATGGTTGTAATACGAGGACATACATTACTAGGTAATGTGTATTACCTATTCACTGCTACTGTTTATATTAGGGAGAGAAAATAATTAGCCACCTTGACGACAATCCAATTGCCTTCCCTAAGTTAAGCAATTTTCAGTTGTTTGAATGGAAACATTCTGTTTGATTAACTTACAAATGCTTTGTAATCACATGACTGGAAAATGAGTTTCTCTGGATGATGCTGCCAGTATTGTACTGGTGTTGATCCTGTAGCTTCATTAGGAGGCCTCAATGTAATCGATGGTTCACCCCAGTCTCCAGTCTGAAAATAAGTCAAATTTCCAAAACAAAGTAAGCTATAGGAAGGTTAGCTGGTAATAATGCTTTTTTGCATTTGTAATCAGTTTCTATTCACTGATTCTGAAACTGAATATCATTTACTGCATGTGTCATACACTAATAAACTAATTTACTAATACTATGTGGACATTTCATATTTCATCTGAATTTTCTGCAGCTAATGTCCAAAATATCTTAGCATTATTTAAAGGAAATTATTGCTGACATTTAGTGGTTAAGACAAGGTTAAAAACTGTGGAGACTGTGAGTTCAAGTTCTGCTCTAGGCACAAAACCACCGGGGAGACCTTGAGCTACTCACTTTCTCTCAGCCCTAGGAAAGAGGCAATGGCAAACCACCTCTAAAAAAACCTTACTAATAAAATTTCAGGGACCTGTCCAGGCAGTCTCAGAGAACCGGACATGATTGAATGGAAGGGGGTGGGGTGGGGGAATTACAAACATAATATTTTACAGGAGAAATTAAAGAGAGTTTCAGATACTTGGCTCAAAATGGGAAATTCAATTAAACAAAGCACCTGAAAATAAACACCTACAATGTTCACTACTAATATTACTACAACTAGACTTGTTTCATGGAAAAGAAAATCCTATTTTGTCCAGTGGGACTTACTCCTAAGAAAACCTATTAGTATTGTAGTATTGCACCACCCTATAAGTACTTAAAAGTACATTCTAAAGTAAACCGGTGGGACAAAAAAATTATTGTAAGTCAAATTGCTAAGCACTACAAATTAATATTCTTACAGAAGGAAAGAAACATTTTAATATAATTTTCTTAGGAGTAAGCCTGACCAAATAAAATGGAATTAATTTTGGAGCAAATCTGCAGGGTTTTCTTTTAATTCACAAAACAATTACACTTAAAAGGCACTTACTAAAACAATACATTAAATTAAATGCTAAAAATAATTTCTATTTTTAAGTACTTAGTCCCTGCTGAACTGTTCTTAGATGGACAGAAATTGCAACTAATCATTAACATTTTATTAATCTTTTTTAAACTTGGAAACATAACACATTAGCAAAAGTAACAGAAAAACATAATTTTTACTAATAATTCTGGTCACAAGAATGTGCTTTGATTTCTCAAGTCAGGACAAAGCAAACATAATAAGCATTATATACATATATACATATACATATATGTATCTCTCACATCTATGAGCCACATTAAAGACAAAGACAGAAGTTTATACAGATCTACAGTGACAAGCACAAGATAAAATTGAAGGCACCAAAATTTTCTGTTTAGTGGAAACCGATGCAAGACTACAGAAATTGAAGCAAACAGAAAAAGCTTTGTGCCAACATTGCTATATATTAGTTGAAGGCTGACAGTAATGCAATTCATCTTCTTTTCTTAAAAGTACTTAAAAATATGTTGAATAACTGTTTCAACATTTGCATTCTTCCAAATGAAAGGGTTTTTTAAAATAAAAAAATGACTAATAAAGTGGTAAGTGAGTAAGTCTCCATCCTTACAGCAGATGCATTTTTCTCTTTATCTTTCTTAATGCTGGGCAATGCCAGCATTTCTTGTGCAATATAGCAAATACATACAGAATAATGTATTTTTTAGCAAATATTAATAGTATTCAGTATTAATAATGTCAATTAATTATAGCTTGAATCAAATGCTAAACCCATGCAACTGATTTTGCAAAAGCAACTTTCTTTCCCCTTTCCCCAAGTAAGATGGAAACATTTATGACTGGAACTCTGATTCCCTAAGGGAAAATCTCCTCAATTTGTATGGATCTGTGTCATTTCAGGCTCTCTATTCAACATAGCTACCAAAATGTCTACCGTATTTTCTGGCGTATAAGATGACTTTTTAACCCAAAAAAATTATTTCAAAAATCGGGGGTCATCTTATACACCGGGTATATCGAGCACACCAATTCCAGCAGCTGCGTTTTGCCTTGAAATTTGCTGTCCCGGCAACCCAAAGGGGACATTCTCCCAGCGGCATCTCAGGCACTCCCACCTTAGCCGGGATGGAGTGAGGACGGCTGGGCGCAGTTTCGAGCAAGAGCCGTGGGACGCAGGGACATGCAGTCACTAGAGGCAGGGGAGGCATGGCCTCACCAGTCATGAGGAAAAGGAAAGAATTTTAAAGAATTTTTTAAAAATAATTAAATCCAAGGTAGTTGCTACCAGATTCACAGTGACTTGGAACAGTGCTTTGTGTTAACCATAGGAGGAGGCCAGAGAAATAGGGGCCTCCTGTGCATAAGGAATTTTTTGCCTTTTAAGAATTAACAAAGGGTTAAAATGCAAAGAATTCCTTATGCAAATGAGGCACGTATTCTCTCGCCTTCTGCAGAGGGCATTTTTAGAGGCTTTTTAGAGTTCTCTGGGAACAACTAGCTCAGTCTGACTCAGAGCTCTGGCCTTTCATGAGGGGAGGGGAGGGCAGGCAGAAGCAGAGTTGAAATCGTCTCTGAAACAGCTGGAAAAGGTGCGTGTGTGGGGAGGGGGGGAGGAATTCAAAAAGTTTGATCAGAAGGCAGCAGGGGAAGAGGGTGTATGGCAGAGGAGCTGCTTTCAAGCCTTTGGAAAATATATCCTATCCAACTTCTGTGTTTGTGTTTGTTTGAGAGTGAGTGAGGGATCCAATTTTTCTGTGTGTGTGTGTCTGTTTGAGAGAGGGGGGAGGGAGGGAGAGAGGGAGGAAGGAGGGGGAGGGAGAAGAAAAAAAATGGGAAAACTTATTTTGCTAGGGGGGAAAATGCTGTCGCTTTAAATCGGAACTGAGCATGCCTGGCTGTGGAATTCTGGGAGTTGAAGTCCACAAGTCTAAAAAGTGCCTCACCAGCCCTAAAGCTGACCGCACGTCACTGGTGGCATGAGATGCAAGCGACGAAATGGGTGATCACAGGCATAAAAAGCGCCATCCCACGGTCCGGGAACCAACCAACCAAATAAATAAAGTTGGCTTCGCTTCCTAGCGCGGCAAGAGAGAAAGTTGCCTGAGACACAGCTTCTCTTGGGAGGTAAAATGGGAGGCGCCCCACCGGTGAAAGGCGAGTGAAGGACGCAGTGATGGGAGAGGCTGGCTGGCCGTCCCCAAAGCCAGCTCTTGAGGCAGGAGGCAGAGATGAGGCCCAGGGCTCGCTTCCCTGCCTCCTTTCTCCGAGAGCTGCAGGCGGCAGGGAAAATGAGGCTTCTTTGCCAGCTTCCCAGCTGGCAAAACAGAATTTTTTGCCAACTGGAAGGTGTATGTGAGAGAGAGGGGGGCAAGAGAGAGAGAGAGAGAGAGAAAGAGTAAGAGAGAAGGAAAGGAAGTAAGGGGGAGAGAGAGAGAGAAAGAGAGAAAGAGAAAGAAGGAAAGAAAAAGGGAGAGAAAAGGAAGGAAGGAAGGAAGGAAGGAAGGAAGGAAGGAAGGAAGGAAGGAAGGAAAAGAAATAGAACTTATGATCACAATTGAGCCCAAAATTTTGGTTGCTAAGCAAGAGCATTGTTAAATGAGTTTCACCACATTTTACAAGTTGGCCATTCAGTAGTATTCTGTCACCGGCTGCCTCCTAGCAAATGGGCCTGTTGGTGTTGCCATTTATATAAGGTATTTTCGAGCTCAACTTAATACAGTATTATAACATTTAGGAGAACCCAGCTCCAGATGAGCAGTGAATAGTGTGGTTTTTGTAGTGGGCCTGAGCTGGGATACTATTAAGATAGTAAAGCATAGCATTTCTGACATTTTAAAGTAGGACTTTTTAAAAAATCTGATCGTGAATAGATTTGGAAGGGATGTTGTGATAAATAGCCCCCTCCACACAAACAGTGTATCTCTGAAAACAAGACAGTAGGAAGAATCCTAATTGTTCTTTAATGGAGTTTTAGAAACATTTGCCCACAGGATTCTGAACAAAATGATCTTTTGATCTTATCTAGTGGGATTCTTATGTGGATAGCTTAAAGAAATTATTCTATCAGGGGAACAAATAAACTAAATGACATACATATCATATATGTCTTTTTCTTTCTTACTCTATGACATCAGCCTGTGATGTGAAGGGACATTCTAACCAAAAGAAAGTTCAGTTCCTATGTGTCAAAATTATTTAATTTTAAGGAAAGTGTGGTTGATCAGGGCTATTGCATTATTAAGTCATTTAAACAGTGAGATTAGTGAGGAAAAAGATTTGCAAAGGGGATTGGGGTTGGGATTAATGCTCCCTGGCTATTGCTCATCTGATTCTTTCCATTTGGGAGGACTGCCAGCTAAAGCCACATAATGAATAAACTACTTCTGGAGAAGTGCAGGATAAAAGAAGGAGAAAGAAGACATGGTGAATGAGCTCTCTCTATTGTTTCTCATCTCCCCTATCATCATCAGTTCCAGTTTGATTGACAGCTTTGAAAATAAACAGCATGGCACCCCCTGGGTTTATCATTTTATCCTTCCTTTCAGCTTTAGAGTGAATTAGGAAAAGTTTAATCCACTTGCAATGTTTTATATTACATGTTTGATGACAAACAACCTTAAGTTTATAAGTGACAGTTTTCCTGCTAACTACCTGCATGTCATAACCACTTGAATTAAAATTACCATATTGAAATCAAATCTGATGTTTTTTTAAATTTTTATTTGGTGTGCCTCGGAAGAGGGGTAGTCTTATACAGCGAGTATAGCCCAAACCCTATATTTTAACAGGAAAAGTAGGGTATCGTCTTGTATACCCAGTCGCCTTATATGCCGGAAAATACGGTAAGTAGTATTTTATGGTCTTAGAAGGGCTGCAGTGAAGAGAAGGGAGATGTAAAGCTGAGATGTAAAGGTTTATAGGAGTTGGACAAAAGTGTTCTAGAGAGTGCCTTCTTAATTATTTTATCCATATTATGCCACTTTATCTCTTTTTCTCAAACTTGGCATCTTTAAATTGTGTTCAATTGCCAGAATTTCCCAGCCAGCCTGGGGAATTGCCCTATATTCTCCTCTAACTTATATGTCCTCTTTCCTTTTAGTTATTTTTCGTTTCTTATCTCTTAACCTCACTCTCCCATTACATATATCCATTTCTGCTACTAAGGTTGTTCCTTCTTCTGTGACTTCTCTATATCTACCTCAGGTGTCTCTTTTGCATTATCAGGATGCATTGTAAAAATAATATGCCAAGTGTTTGCTCTCTAATTTACACAGCAGAAGCCATGATTGTTTTAATTGTTTGAGAACGGAATAGCCTTTGTTACGTTGCTCACAGCTCTCTGCAGGTCATTCACTAGGTTCCCTCTGTGTGGTTCTGGGATTTTTGCTCATCGTTCTTGTGATCATTTTGACCCCACGGGGTGGGATCTTGCATGGAGCCCCAGATTTATCAGTGGTCTTGTATGTCTTCCATTTTCTAATTATTGCTCCCACAGTTGATTTCTTCACACCAAGCTGCTTGCCTATTGCAGATTCAGTCTTCCCAGCCTGGTGCAGGTCTACAATTTTGTTTCTGGTATCCTTCGACACTATGGTCTTCACCATAGTGGAGTTTGGAGTGTGACTGTTTGAGGTTGTGGACAGGTATCTTTTATACTGCTAACAAGTTCAAACAGGTGCCATTAATACAGGTAATGAGTGGAGGACAGAGGAGCCTCTTAAAGAAGAAGTTACAGGTCTGTGAGAGCCAGAAATCTTGCTTGTTTGTAGGTGACCAAATACTTATTTTCCACCATAATTTGCAAATAAATTCTTTCCAAATCAGACAATGTGATTGTCTGGATTTGTTTTCTCATTTTGCCTCTCATAGTTGAGGTCTACCTATGATGTCAATTACAGGCCTCTCTTATCTTTTTAAGTGGGAGAACTTGCATAATTGGTGGCTGACTAAATACTTTTTTGCCCCACTGTATGTCAGAAAGACTATGAGAAACCAAACTATACTTAATGTTATAATTAAGCATATGAGGTGAGATGTGCGGCAAGTAAATCAAATAAATAAATACATTTAATTATTTGAGTTTGCAATTATTCACACACATTTATATACTTCAGTAATCAGAACTGTTTACAGAAAAGGAAATTTAATATTATAAACAAGCTTGCAATTATATTGTCCATTTACTGAAGTAATTTTATTAATGTCACTCAAAGAAATGTGACTGCATTCAGTAGTTTTGTTTTTGCTTTTACTGGAATAGCTTGTCAAGGCTATATTCAAGGTAACACTTGTTTTACAGCTTTGATCCACAAAGTAGTTTTAAAAAGCCAAAGGCAGAGATGGAAAGATTCCTCTCTCTACTGTAGTCCTCCCTGAGTCAGCCACAGATCAAGGCAGGAAGCCCAGAGACCTATGAAATAATGATTCCATTTTTCACTGAACTTTTCCTTGTTCATTTGTAGCCCACTGTATAGCTGCAACCTACTTTTTATTGCAGATAAGCTGCATAACTACAAGAAGATATAAGGGGGAAATATTATTCAGATATTATAAGAAAAATATCCGTATTGTTTCCACTTCAAAAATTAGAAAGTGACAATATAGCAAAGTAAAAGAAATGCAGTTCATGTAATATATACAGTATATATAGTGGATATGGAAAGTATACACAGACTTATTAAAATGCTACATTTTTTAGATTTATTTATTAAATTTGTTTGCTGCCCATCTCACCACTAGGTGATTCTGGGTAGCTTACAATGTTAAAAAAAATAAAACAATACAAAAACATTCATACAATAATTATCAAATACTATAAAAATACAAATTATCAGCCATAACTAAAAGATGGGGAGGAGGGGGTAGGATGAGCAGGTGGGGGAGGATGGTACCATTTTATATTGATATCAAAAATATCATAATTCAAATTAATTTTAAAACTACATTTATTTAGCAGCTCTTCCCAACGTTGATGGGTATTTGAAAAATGATTATGTCCTAGGAGAAGGAGGTACCACTCACGGGACAAAAATTAATTATGATATTAAAAATTCCTTAGCTATCTAGGAAAAGATTCACTCTGCTGATTCCTAATTATGTTGTTCCACTTGAATTGTGTTAGAAACCCTGATCTGTTGGGGTGTCATCAATCTATTAGATGTGGAAACTCTTATTTCTGTGCTATAGCTCAACCATTGACATTCCCATTTTCCTTTCAAATAGAAATAAAATAAAATATGAATACCTCCTATTTCATGCCTTGACCTAGTGAAAAAATAAGATACTGAATATAACATCTGTTTTACTTTCTGGCCTTTCCTTCTCCAACCTAATTCTTTATTGGGACAAGGAAGCAAATGTGGGAATAAATTCTGATAGCATTCACCCTTTCTTTTCAATTATACTACAGGTAGTCCTTGATGTAAGACCACAGTTGAGCCCAAAATTTCTATGCCTAAGTGAGACAGTCGTTCAGTGAATTTTGTACCATTTTATGACCTTTCTGGCCAAAGTTGTTAAGTGAATCACTACTGATACAATGTTAGTAACACCGTTGTTAAGTGAATCTGGCTTCCCCATTGACTTTACTGATTGGAAGTTCACAAAAGGCGATCACATAACCCCAGAACATTGCAACCATCATAAATATGAATTAGTTGGCAAGAGTCTGAATTTTTATCCTGTGACCATGGGGATGCTACAAGAGTGGTATGTATAAAAAATAGTCTTAAGTCACTTTTTTCAATACTGTTGTTACTTCAAACAATCACTAAATGAACTGTTGTAAGTTTAGGACTATCTGTAATAAGTCATCTTTAATTTTCCACATTAATAAATATCATATAGTAAAAAATTTATTATGTTATAATAAGAATAGTCAAAATTGGTAGTGTTAAATGAGAAGTAATGTATCGTGATTGTAAAAATGGATAGATTTTTACATGATAATTTACCTCCCATTTTTGCAAAGATAGGTTTAGGTTATAATTACAAGTAATTTCCATATTTTGTTTCATTATACTAATATGAGTATTTCCATTGGAAATTGTATATGTATTATGAATATGACCAGGAGATCCAGTACTACCCACTTTGCATATAAATCAGGAAATTTTAAGATGAGTAACCGGGACCAGTACCAGGATGTACTAGAAGACACGATCTATAAAGTACACTGTGGTAACTGTTTTTGACAGTTATTTTGGAGAAAAAGTCTTGACAGACTCGAAAGGAGACCATTCTGGGTAGTAAACCAGAAAGACACATAATACTGCTAAATTGCAGAATGTATGCAGTTTACATCTTTTGTCTTTAAAGATGAACAGACAGCCCCACCTGAAACAAAAACTGAAATACGGATAAAGGAATTGAAAAACAAATCACACATTGCACACCGCAGAACTAAAAACAAGTATCCAGTTCCTGCTCTTTCCAACATGTTAATTGCACATTATGAAAAACAAATACATAACAAACAGAATCCTGGAAATTATTAGAAATACACACCGCCTGTTGAATTCCAAAAAGCAACGCACCTATATCAACACTAAAACAGCACAATGAACAGCAATGCAGTGACAACATAACCATTTATTGACATATCTTACATTATGAACCTGATGGACTGCTGAGTAAGGATATCCTGCATTCTGGTTGGTCCATATTTCACAGACAGACGACTGCTGATATAAATAGAAACTATATCTCATCTTATAAATAATAATAATTCCTTAAACAAAAGAAGAATTAAAACATTGCACAGAGCATAAAATGTAACTGCAAAAATTTAAAAGAAAGAAGAACTATTCATTTATTGCAGCTGTCAATACTCTTTTTAATGTAATTGCTGATAAAACCATTACAGAACATGAAATACAGTATAATCCAGTTCAGAACAATGAAATTATTCCCCGTTTATGGATTAAAGCTTTCACAGCAGAGAAATCCAGTTTTCCTGTCACACTCCAGTCTTTAATTTTATTCCATAGCTGAGCAGTTTCCCAATATAGTGGGTGGGTGGGTGGGTGGGTGGGTGGGTGGAGGGAGGGAGGAAGGAAGGAAGGAAGGAAGGAAGGAAGGAAGGAAGGAAGGAAGGAAGGAAGGAAGGAAGGAAGGAAGGAAGGAAGGAAGGGCCTTAAATGATCAAATAAATTATCAAACAAATGTAACTGCTGAGCAAAAGGCATTAACATTTGGGATATTAACTGCAGTAGAAGCAAAACTTCCACTGTTTTAATGGTTAAGTCACCAAAAGGGAGAACAACTCTTCGGTATAGATCACCACACTTTATTTGCTGCAATAATTAGCAGTAAAAACTGCACTCATAGTTGTAAAATAGCAGTTCAAATGCTACAATTTGTTGTTGGAAGTATAATTACAGCCAGTCAGGAAAGATTCCAGCACGGCAACTGTGTCAAAAAGAACAGAAAATCAGCTTTCTGTCACTAGACAGCAACTCCTGATGTATTTTTCCTTATTTGGAGACCACAGATGACTCCAAGATAATAGTTCATAGTAGCCAAGCAACTAAGCACCAGATATAGCAGCTACCTGGGTCTCCTGAGCGGGCAACAATGAAAGGTAACAGATGAGAAATGCAACTGCATTCTTTGGAAGTAGCTAGCAATTAATACATCAATAGCTTAACCACAGTATACAAAGCACAGCCAGCAGTTAAGACAAAGAGTGCAAATGTAATACTGGTATCTAAATAAAGACTGGATTTCAAACAGACACAGCTTCCTGTGAAAAAAAAATCTTACTTGAAATGCATTTTGGTCTTCAAAATCTGAGCTTCTTTCACTAATAAATTATATCATTACTAAAATTCTGAGGGTGTTGGAAGCTGACTTTCTCTGAACTGCCCAGAAAGAATGCTACAATTCAATACTAAGAATTTGTATCATAATCAAGCAGTTATCATTAATCAACAAAACAGGTACTTTGGCAGCAAACAGTCCAAACTATTTACCAGTTACACATATTGGATAATTGGCAATTAAGTATTGCATTATGTGTAATTTTGTAAGATTATGAAGTGTTTGCTTCTCCAATAAGTTTTGAAAATGAAGATGTAGCAAAGGTCTCAAGCATTACCTGGAGCGTTTAATCTGGGCAAAGATTGCAACAGGCTAGAGGCCTTCTGGGTATGGAAGGAAAAAAATAACAAGGCAGCAAAAAGCCTGAGGACAAAAATAGATAAACATGCCAGATTCAGCAGTTCTCCTCAAGGAGTAAATCTGCCGAGAGCATGGCCTAAATTTGCACTTTATAATGCTTTAGAAGGACTGATGGCTTGCGGAATAACATAGTTTCTCCCTGTTTGAAACACAAAAATTTCAATACAAATACCCTAATAGTCCAATTTCAATATTAATAGCCAGTTGTGGGGAACAAAGGCGGCATGGAGACATGGTAGCTAGATCATAACTAAAAGGCACTTATCATAGCTCAGATTATACTTCTAATAAAAAAATCCAATTGCCTTTCAGACAGCTGTTTACAACTTCTAGCATTATTAGATCTTTTTTCTAAAAAAAATAAATTAAAATTAAAATTAAAGAGATCTGAAATGTTCCTAAAAAAGATCTAATAGGATTCTGAAAATAATTTAGTCTGACAACTGTCATGCCCAAGGGTATGTTTTACTACTTAATTAGTTCTCTGTCTTCTAATGTTTCAATTACTAGATATGAGAATTTTGCATAAAAAAACCTAAACTATGGATGAAAAAGGGTTTAACAGTTGCTATTTATATTGGTAAGGAAAACTATATTGAAGAAGCACCCAAGCTAGCTTTGTATACAAGTGCCAAAAATGAGTTGTCTTCTCTACTCATATTCAGGGCAACAGCACAGAAGAACTCTGGTCCAAAATGAAAAATATGTAAACTATGTGAAAACATTTTGCATGCCTGTTTTATAAACACAATTAAAACTGGAGAGAAGAATAGGATGTACCTAATTTTCATACTTTTGCTTCAGGATGAGAGAGTTTCAGAGAGTTGGAATATACACACTTGACTGAGATTGTAGCCTGAGAGATCAGAATCAGAAACCCTTCCATGTTGTGGATACTTCTTCCATTTTGAGCATTCCACAGCTGTTATTTTGATAACAATAGACTCTGTAATGCATAGCCTCCCTGTTTTGACCCAGTTATCTCCTCTGAAAACAAAGCTCGAGATTATGCATAATCTCTTTCTTTAGGGGACCTACTCAGCTTCATGAACTTAGAAGGAAAACAACAGAAAACACAACAATGTGCACGTTATAGTCAAAGTATTTCCAAAATTATTGTTTTGGGTACAAAATACTGCAAAAGACAAAGCATATGTTACAATAGCTTCCTTCAAAATCTGTTAGTGTGTTGCTGTGTTTTGTAAATACAAGAACCAGAAGAGCTAGAAATTGGCTAAGAACACTCAAAAACACATATTTTTGGCTCTATCAGGTATCTAATATCTAAATAAAAACTAAAGAATAATCAAGTGAATGTATCATTATAATATTTTTTTCTGCATACAAAAAGTATTCTGATTTCCCAGTATTTATGATTAAAGTTAAAAAGACCATAAAGTTAAAAAGGCTACCACACTGTTTGAAATGCAAAAGGCCAATATATTTTTTAAATTTGATTTTGCTTTGGGAAAGCCTATGTAGATAGCTTTTATATACTTAATATACTTCATAGTGAGTGAGTTGAATGATACATAAATTTTGATTACAGTGGTCTGACCATAAAGTTTAAGACATTGGTTTTTCCTAACTCCTGGTTGTAGCACTAAGATTTGTTCAGCTTTTTAAAAGTTTTAAAAATATCAAACTTAAATAATATTAGGAAGTCCTTTTTAAAATCTGAACTATGCTGTTGTGGCCTGTCGGCTGCCAGCCCCTCCAGAAGCCAAATCAGAAGAGGAGGAGGTGTGGGCATTAGGGTCAGCATCAACGCAACCTGAGAGCTCCGAGGGGGAAGAGGGAATGGAGCTGGCAGAGAGACAGAGGTGGAGCCTGGGCCAGCTGGCGCTCTTAATAAAGAAATGTTTGACTTCAGAGTGTTTGTCGTGTTTGGAGAGCTGGGTCAGAACATATGCTTTCAGATATATCCATTTATATTCAATGCCGTTTTTAAGAAAAAAGAAAACTCTTGATATTATATATTTTATGAGCAATATTTCTTCAAATAGCAAGAAATTCAGATGTCAAAAATGATTAATTAGAAAAATAAATTATTAAAGCATTGGCGGTTCTCATATTCAAGCTCCTTAACTGATGTGTAAGTATCTTTAATAATGTACTTTCTCTACAGTTTTTAAAGCTGTCTTATATTCTAGACAGATTATTCCAGTCCTTTCAGCTGGAGGTTAAAAGAAAATCCAATTCAGCAGGAGAAAATGAACTGTTCTTTTGAAAACTGAGAGATAAAAGACAATAGAATCAAGGTTAGGGTCATAGAAAAGTTTATTTGAACAAACATTGGATGTCACGTCAAGTCACCATCAAACTTTGTGACCTCAACTGCGACCTCACATCTATTTAAGGTGTTCATAGTTTCTGATGGATACAATATGGTTCATGGTAGAGGATTTCTGTCATTCTATGCACCACCAGACAATAACTTACATAATCGTAAGGCAGTTCTGCAGATGGGAACTCAAGTATACTATCCTTTAGATTGAAATCTGAACCATGTTTTGATCATATATTTTATATGTTTGCTTTATTGTCATTAATGGACTAATCATATCTAAGACTAGAAAATAAATTGATTTCATATAAATAATTTATCATATATACTAGGAAGCCTTCAACAAATCCCATCACAAATTATCTAGAAGTGCAGATGATATACTCTGCAATTTAATTCTAAAATACTGATTTTCTGTATTTTCTCTTAATTGTCTCATATCAATAAAAGCTGAGGCCAATTGTATTATCTGCCAATTTTATAAAAAATATTTCTATCAAAAAAGCATTTCCACTGGTAAAGGTGGATTTTTACAAATTAGATGTAAATTAGCTGGGTAGTAAAAATACAAAAAATGCAAAAAATAAGAACTGAATAGATTTCCAGAGCCGATTAATTAATAAGGGTGTCTTTTTTAAAAAAAAAACAAGGAACAAATTTACCAAAGGACAATATTCTTAACTAATCCTACATCTTCTGAAAACTTAGCAGTTCCCTTAGGATGGTCCAATTTTATTTTTGAAGCTGGCTACATTTCTGATGGCCTGCCCATTGTAAAATCTTTATCCAAATTAGTTTAAAAATAGTTTAAATTAGAAAAACTAATTGAGAAGTTATTTTTCATCAAAAAATATTGATTAAAAAAAAATACAAAAGTTAGCACAGGTTACCTAGACAACCTCAACAGAGTCAAGAATTCTGAACTGCAATGAGATTGAAATTTGCATACTCAAACTGACAGAAGTCCACTCCTCTATTATGAGTATTCTGTGAAACACATTCCTGAATACACAAGTCATTTAAGCAGCAAAGAACATGTTCATTCTACAGCTTGTCAAATCTGTTTGGGCTAAGCCATTTTAGATGAATTACATAAAAATGTATTGCTACAAAATTGTTTTTAAAATTATTTCACAGAGATGGACAACACTGTATTCTATAATTACCTCTATTCCTTAGGTAGTAAAAACTACATCATCTACATAGAAGAGTGAAGTATGTTATATGTTTGAATCAGAATAAAACACCATCATAAGCTGATAACCATCACACATCACTACTAATTACCATTATCCCAAGGAAGAAAAGAAGAATGAAAATAAAGCAAAATAGGTCAGTGAAATATTCAGGGACAGCAGTGTTGACATATCACTAGCAAGAGAAAACCAGAAAGGAAGGCAGTGGAGTAAAATAGTGTGGAAGAGGATAAGGATTACTGAATTAACCTTTTCATGCTGCAACATGTTGTTGCACCTCTGACTAGTTTCCAGACCAACAGTTATCAGATGGCTTAGCTGTATCATTCAGACCAAGGAGAAATAGGTTTTCCATCATGAACAACAAAAAGTAGTTCTCTTATTCAAAGGCAAGTAGATTTTTTTTTCATTTTACACATTCATTTTATTCACATCTCCCAGGATTGTTCAGGTACAAATAACTGTAAGTAAGTTTACAGAATTCTATAAAGCAGGGAGAAAAGTATACTTTTCTGAAAAGAATTAAAAAGATAAAAACTAAGAGGTAAATTCAACTGGAAAAAAAAATTAAACACCAATTTCTGAAAGTTAATGCTAGGGAAACAAATGTTTAAAAATACCTTTCTAATAAACATGGAGTTTTCCAACATTACCTGTGCCATTTGTCGTTCCAGTTTTGACCTAGGAATATCGTCAAAATAGCTGTCATTTCTTCTTCTCCTTGCATCTCCCTGCATGATAATGTGTGGTATATCCAGGGAACCACCAGTAGTGTAAGTACTTTGGCTGAGCGAAGGAGACAACTGGGGAGGAGTGTGATTACCACTGGGTTCCTGCATCAAACAAGAAAGAAAGTGGAAGCATGAAATAAACATTATTCTCAATACTCTCAGCATTTCTCAACCTTGGCAGCTTGAAGATATGTGAACTTCAACTCCCAGAATTCCCCAATCAGTACGCTGGTTGGGGAATTCTGGCAATTAAAGTCCATATATCTTCAAGCTGCCAAGGTTGAGAAGCACTACTCAAGTTAACTGTGCAAGAACATCTGTACTGTTAAATTCATATTAATAACATGGATAAAACACTCTGGGTATACTCAATTCTCGATACACAATAGTTCCATTACTGGTCAGTGTTTAGAAATGTAGGAAATTCATAAACTTTAAACTGACAACGATAATTCAATAACTTGAATTCTCACTTCTTATATAACTTAAAGATCTTTCTTTAAATATTACCACAGCTACATATATAAGAGACATCATTATATACACTATATACAAAAGAAGTCATGTATAAATTACTTGTATAGCTGAAAAGACTGTTTTCCAGAAGGAAATCATAAAGCTATCAGTGATAACAATGATTGCTCTTCAAGTACTTGAAGAGTTTTCACAGATCAAATATTGCCAGAGTGTAGGACTTTGTTTCAGTGTCATGATGAGTAAGTAGTGAGATCTCAATATGGGAGAAGGCTGGAGATGTTATTGAAGATCTTTAAAACTGGTTTCTTATATGAGTCAAAACTGACCATATGCCTACATAACCCTTTCAATACAGGTAGTCCTTGACTTACAACTATTTGTTTAGTGACCATTTGAAGTTACAACTGCACTGAAAAAAGTGACTTACTATCTTTTTGCACAGTTATGACCATTGCAGAAAGAGTAGCCTGTAATGTGTAATAGCTTTCTTTATTATTTGAAAAGAAGTAGTAATTAAAAGCAAATAAACCTCTTTCTAATCTCCATTAAAAATAAAATTTTATTTATATAACAGCTATTATATAAACATTACTAAGACTGAGTTTGTACCTCAGAATCATATTAAAATATCAGGGTAATCGTGAAATATCAGCTAATGAAATAAGAAAAAAAAGTTTTATGGTTTGGCCATACATAGATATGAAATAAGGCTAGGTTACAGATCAGAGTAATAATAAAAAGAAAAAAAAACAGATTTAACTTTAACTGAATATTTAATACTGTGAAAAAAAATCTAAGTAGTTATGTTAAAGTTAGTGACTTCCCAATTGGATTATTGTAACACATTCTACATGGACTGCCCTTGAATACAATCTAAAACTTACAATTGGTCCAGAATGTGGCAGTGCAAACAGTGTTGGATGTCCCTTGCTTTGTCCATCTTATACCACCCTTGTGTGAGCTATATTGTCATCTTGTACCTTCCTAATGCAAGTCAAGGTGCTACTTACCACTTTTAAAGCTCTACCTGGAATGGAGCCAGTTTATTTGTGAGACCACCTCACAAATAAACTGGAAAAGATCTGGCTCTTCTCTAAGCACTGGGATAGGGCAATTCAGATATTACAAGGATTTGATGGAACCTACCCTGAGGGTGATAGAACGTGGTGGTTTCTGAGGTGGGTCTTCGTGAAGTCTGTCTCCCAATGAGGCCAAAATGCGTTTTCTATGGCCCAGCAAGCTGATTTTTAAAACCTGGAAAATAAATGTTTCAAAAATAATAAATCAATTAAGAACCTTTTATAGAAGTGTGCATATTATTATCCATAGTGTTTAAGTGCGGCATATTTTATACTTAAGAATATCTGCTTATGGGAAAACAGGTGGGGGGAAAAATCCTAAAATACCAACTGAGACGAAGGCAATCAGGTTGGAAAATGTGCCATGTCAGAAAGGCAAAGTAGCAACAACAGAGTTTTAAAGTTAGAACCTAGATTAAATAAGTAATTAGGATCATTTTCACAAAAGAAGTGAAGTTGAAAAAATATAGAGAGGCATAAAACAATGATAATTGTTTGGAATGACAAAATGAGGTTGCCTTTTCAGTATTTATCATCAAGTCATTTTTGACTCCTAGTGACCACACAGACAGTCAAAATCAATCTGATGATGCATATTCAATCAATCAATCAATCAATCTAAAGTAAAGCTTAAGAATAATGGGAAATTATTATAGATAGCAAAAATAATTAAAAACCAAAGAATGTAGACTATAATTTCAGTCATTCGTCTAAAGAAAATTCTGAACATACTGAACATTTGGCAAGACGTAAAAGAAATTTACTATTTGACTTGGGTACATATCCAAAAAACCTAGAATGTTCAGTGCACTTAACAAGTCAAGAAAACAAATTGGGATTGATTTGTTCACATGAAATATCGCTTTCTTACTGTACAGAGCAAACAATGAAAGTTACTATGTTATTTCTAGATATAAATCCAAATTCCAAATATAAATAGACAATTATATCCAAAATTTGAGGAAATCAGAAAAACAAATCTATAAATCATATTTCTGCTGGAAAGTGTGATACAGTAACCTATTATACAATATCATTCAATCACTCAGTTAAAAAATCTGGTGGTGGTGCAATATCATTCAAACTATTCAAGAATGAATGTTCTGTAAGAGTTCTGGTTCAAGATGAACATAGTGAATAATAGTAATAAGTAATATGGAAATGTTACATTCAAACATAACAGAAAACAGCTTGTAAAAAAACAGTAACACACTGTAATTTTCAATAGGAATTCCACAACATGAAAAATGAAAGGACTCTGAACTGATAAGTGTTTATAGTGAATGAAAGGAGAGAAGAAAAATATCATCAGCAGTAATAAATCTGGAGATCATGGCCAGAGATTAGGAATAGAATAAAATGTGGTCTAACAGTTTGCAGATCAATGACAGTAACCAAGTATAGGTAGTCCTTGACTTACAATCATTCATTTACTGATTGTTCAAAATTACAATGGCATTGAAAAAAATGATTTATGACCAGTTTTCACATTTATGACCATTGCTGCATTCCTATGGTCATGTGATCAAAATTCATGTGCTTAGCAACTTGCATGTATTGGCATGACAGCTGCAGTGTCCCAGGGTTATGTGGTCACCATTTGTGACCTTCCCAACTGGCTTCTGACAAGCAAAGTTAATAGGGGAAACCAAATTCACTTAATGTTGACTTAACTGCAATATTTTGCTCAACAACTATGACAAAAAAGCTTGTAAAATGGGGCGTGACTTACTTAGCAACTGTCTTGCTTAGCAATGGAAAGGTTGGGCTCAATTGTGTTCATAAGTCAAGGACTACATATATGTTGTATTTTTACTTTTCCCCAAATTTCTCTTCCCAATTTTCTCCTCTCCGTGTTGCTCTCCTAAAGTCAAAGATTTAAAATATATCAATATGAGAGAAGCAATAAACTGTATAATTTATTTATAGATAAGAGATAAGGGTAACCTATTTAAAAAGGTATAATGTTTAGGGAGAGGAAATGCATTCTCTCACACTACAATTTGACCAATTAAGTCCATGTCACACTATTACAAAAATGCACTGATACTGAATAAAAATTGTTGCCATTATATACACAAAATAGTGCCACATTATGTAATAAAATACTAAGTGGACCTGAGACTCTTATTATTGTTCCCTCTATGCCTAAAGGAAAGAAACTGTATCCTGCTTGCATCCTCGTGTTGTGCCAAAATGTTTGCTCTATGTTTAATTAACTGTGATAAACATTTTGATTGCTTTTGGTGGAGTATGGAGATGAATATCCTGGAAGAATGTAACAGCAATAACTTCAGTGCAGGTATTGTTTCTATGGACCATGTAGCTCAATTCATTTTTACCCATTTAATTCACATGAGAATACACATTCACATTCAATTTTGTGTAACCCAAATCCATAACAGGTCAGAGATAAGGAAGAAGAGTTCATTAATAATAAAGATATCCTGTACTTCACTACTCCAACATACTATTTTTTTAAAAAATAAGAATTTGGTGGCAAGGCTACAGAAGTACACATTCATATATATGCAAAGTTCTAATTTCTGCAGTTCACAAAATCAATGCTCTGACTAAAAATTGTATTTTTAAAATGTATTTTAGAGAAAAAGGGGGAAATGCACTCATTCTTGATGCACTATGGGCAACTGACAGTTTTATTAATGAGGAAAGATTATATAATCAAAAGTAAGAGGAAAATTAATCAATAACATCTATAAAATTTTTCATATGATCTTTTCCTGAGTATAAAGTAGAATGGCTCAAAATTATTCACTACAATATAAAATTCATTGTTAGAGCTGTGATTAATAATAAATTAGATTCAAGAAATTTACAGTGTAATTTAGATATTAATTCAGTATTCAATATTACCTCTTAGGATTTTATGTATGCATAATTTTCCTATGAACAGCAACATTAAATTGATTGTTCTGTTTGCAAAGTAAATTAATGCTGGGCTCCATTAATTAGGGGGCAATTATTGAACTAGTTAGCACATATCCAATTTGCATTATTTAATACAAGTTTCATACATGCTTGCAGAGAAGATGCCAGTGGGAAATGGGCAGGTCTTCTAAGAGAAAATGTTTCCTTTATTCATACAAACAAGCTATTAAGTCCAGCTACTTAACTGTTCACATAATTTTAATCTTGTATCATTGAAATGGAAGACATTTCAATCTAAGAAAAAAGAAAAATCTAAAATGTTCCAATATTCTGAAATACCTACTGTCCTTAAAAATAATAAAGCCACACTATTAATATGTTAAAGCTCTACATGGAATCCATAATACCTGCCAAATTCAGCCTGCTGCAAATACAAAAAGAACACTATGAGGTAATCAATGCTGCCCCCAACCAGCCAACAGGAAAGTGCAGATTCATTAGACAGTAAGTGCCCCATCTCCTGAATCCAAAGTCCTCTCAGGATCTACTTCACACAAAAAGGAGAAATAAATCCCCAGTCATCTCCATATTCAGTTCACGTTGTATGTTATTTGGAGGAAAAATTTACTCAGACCTTCAATGGCCTTCAAGACATCATTCCTTCTGCATATCAATTCTCACTTAAAGGTCTAATGTAGCATAACTTTATTACTTTGCAGGCATTCTTCCATCAGAGAACAACTAACCCAATCCTAGAAATAGAGGTGGGGTAACACATGATTTGACTGCATACTGACACTAGGCAGAACAAAGGAAAGTAGGCAATTGTGTGAAAAAGTGTAAGATCAATTCACTGATAAAGTTACCTCTAAAACATACTAGAAATCTTCAAATTCAAGCAATGGGCTAGTGAGTGAAGCAATTTTTAGAGCTGGGGAAATGGCTCAAAGCTCCACAGAGTTTCAGTACTGTAAATCAAAGTAGAGGTTTTGCAATTTTACCTAGGAAAAGAGTAAGTTTGAGAATGTCATGGGAATCATGCAAAATGAGAATGGCATGGGAAACATTCAAAATCAATGCCACAAAAGTACAAAATGAGTGTATGGAATAATTCCAAGATAAATAAGAGTAATTTTTAAAGTACAAAGAAATCAAAGCAATTTAAAGCATTTTTATCCTGTCTGCCATATATTAAATATTGGCAATTGATAACCATTTTGTGTTGCATACATAAGATACCTTATCTTGGTTATAAGAAATCATAACCAAATAAAAGAATCTCTACTGGAATATTTGTTTGACAATGAAACTGTTATTCTTCTAAATTCTTTTGTGCGATGCATATCAATTACTACATTTTCGGAAGAAGGCTGCCCAACTGCAAAAGGCAAAGCTAAAGTTAATCAGGATAAGGAATTTCCCTGCACGAAAGCAAGCTGTTATAAAGAAATAAGAAAAGCATGAAATGAACAAGATTGGCCAAGTGATTTCTGGAAATAATGTTCATCCATCAGAAGAGCCCAGGAGATTCTCAGTCATCCAAGTCATGGTTGTCCCAAAGGTTCTTTTTTCAAGGGGCAACTGGACTTCATGGATTTTATTTGAAGACATTTCACTAGTCATCCAAGAAGCTTCTTCAGCTCTGACCGGATGGTGGGAAATGGAAGGATTTATACACCTTAATACTTCTATGATTTATACTTCTATGAGTCCATCAAAAGAGCCCCAGAGGTTGGCTAATACAGGTAGTCCTTGACTTACCACATTAATGGAGCTTGTCCATTCATGTCAGAAGTCAAGGACTGCATTAAATGAAGCACCTAACTAACAACTTCCCTGTCCCTGCTTTTCTCAATGCATTTGTTAAACGAATGTGTGGGTTGGTAGACATTTTTTAGACATTTTTTTAGACATTTTTTTTTTAGACATTTTATTAGGATTTATAGGCCGCCCTTTTCCCTGAGGGGACTCAGGGCGGCTTACAATCACAGGGAAGGGGGTGCAATACCAAAAGACAAACAATATGTGAACAGAATAAAATAATAAAACACAACTTGCATTCAACAGTCAACATTTGGGCGGGTAAATTGGGAACCTATCCCCAGGCCTGATGGGAGAGCCAGGTCTTAAGGGCTGTGCGGAAGGTCTGGATGGTGGTGAGGGTACGGATCTCGATGGGGAGGTCGTTCCACAGGGTCGGAGCTGCAACAGAAAAGGCTCTCCTCCGTGTAGTCGCCAGTCGACATTGACTGGCAGATGGAATTCGGAGGAGGCCCAGTCTGTGCGATCTGATCGGTCGGAGGGAGGTAATCGGCAGAAGGTGGTCTCTCAAGTACCCAGATCCACTACCATGGAGTGCTTTAAAGGTGGTCATCAGTACCCTGAAGCGCACCCGGAGATCGACAGGTAGCCAGTGCAGCTCGCGGAGGATGGGTGTAATGTGGGCGAACCGCGGTGCGCCCACTATCACTCGCGCGGCTGCATTCTGATCATGGGGTAGGTAGATCATGGGGTAACATGGGAGAAACCGAGGTAGATCTAGTGTAGGCACAGGCACTCCCAGGAGGTCCCCCCCACCCTCTAAGATATCCCAGCTCTGCCTCTGCCCCTTGGTTTCCCTAAAGCCCTAGGGGGTCTTCTCCATACCCCACTCCATCACTTACTTACATTTTGACAAGCTCAGGAAGTCAGGATAGAGAAGGCCTCTCTCCCTTGCTGGGCCATGTGGTACAATCAAGAAGAAGAAAGCAAGTCACATTTGCTTCCATTGCAATCCTTTCCTCTCTAGCCAGCATAAACTACTATGAATTCTTCTTAGCTGTGCCAGTGCTAGTTTTATGCTAGTGGCGCTAAGAAGATATCATAGAGAGATCGGATTTCTTCTCTGCTCTACTAGTATAAGACTAGCATAAAGTTAGTGCTGGTAGAGCAAAGAAAAACCCCGATCTGTTTTGTTTCCATGAAATCATTTCCGCCCCTACAAGAGTAAACTACTACAATACCTTCTTAGTGCTGCCAATGTAAAACTAGCATCAGGAGAGCTAAGAAAAAATCACTGTAGTTTATGCTGGCTGGTGCTATGGCCAGGACTGACTGACAGTTATCAGCTGCCTTCGGAGGCAGACATCAGTGAGGAAGACGAACAGCTGGAGCCTGTTCCCAGTGTCTGCATGCACAGAGTTGCCAGATGAAGGGAATAGCTAAGGAACAAGGGTCGACTTGGGAGTAAGGCCATAGGTGGACGGTGAATGGCCCCTCCCATAGGGAATAAAAGAGGAGTGAAAGGGGAGGGGTGTTTGCAGGAGACAATGAGTTCGTTCATGCATTTTTGCCAAGTATTGCAGCATCTGAAAGATATTGGCCTGGCCATTCTCCAAGCCTGATAAAGGTCGGTAAACGTGAACTATCTTGAAAGACTGTGGGAGAGTAAAGACTTTGCTGGAGAGGAATTCACTATAAATTAAATAAAAGGGGTTTATCGGGACAAGGACTCGGCTTCATGCTGCTGGGGAAGCCTAGGTCAGAACAGTTGGAAAGGGAAGGATTACAACGGAAGCAAAATAGGCTTGGTTTCTTCTTAGCACCACCAGCACTAGCTTTATGCTAGTCTTACACTCATAGAGCAAAGAAGAAATCCCATCTCTTTTGCTTCCATGGCAATCCTTTCCTCCCCAGCAAGGGTAAATCACTACCAATTTATGCTGGCTAGGGTGAAAGGATCGCCATGGAAACAAAAGAGATTGGATTTTTTTCTTCTTGATTATGCCATGTGGCCCAACAAGGCAGCGGCCTTCTCTACACTGACTTCCTGAGCTCGTAAAAAAGTAAGTAAGTAAATGGTAGTGGAGAAGTGGAGGTGGGAAGGAATGCATAGAACCAGTATATTGGCAACATACTGGGTCTTGGGAGTCTCTGGGGACCTAGCTGGGCAAGATGGGAGGGAAATAGGTGGGTGGGTATGCTGCAGCATCTCTGCAGTCAGTTGTAAGGATGAATGATGGTGGAAGGCCTGCAAAATTTCTAACTTTGAAATGGATTCATGTTTAGCATTTGGGGTGTGAGTTGAAACTTCAAATGTTTGTTGAATGGCCATTTGTACCTCAAGGATTATCTGTAGGCAGTGATAATCAGAAAACATAATATTTAGACAAAGATTTCTCAAAACTCTCTTGTGTATAATTAATTCTGCTTTGAATAAAGCTTAGATGTCTCTTAATGTCTTTTGCAAAATAGCAATTGATCAATATGTGCATATCACAAACTGAATTAAGAAAACTGATTTTTATGCCAGCCAAAGTATTAATTTGAATTTACTGACTGCAAATATTTAAAAAAATCATCAACTATCGGTTATTTCAAATCCTGTTTGAATATTCCTCATCTTTCATTGTTCCTCATCCATGCAATTCTGCATTTCTCTTTCAAGTTCCTTATTCTTTTCCACTTCATTTTTCTTTTGTACTCAGTTGGAACAGCCCACACAGATTCCCCTTCTTATAACTTTATAACTTATCATTTGTCTTATGTCCATTTTATTCTTTATTTTGTTTCATTCTGCACAGAGTAATTCAATTGGAATTCACAACTTACTCTGCACTGAACCTATTTAATGGAAGAAAGAAAATGAAATCAAACTTATAGCACACAGAAGAAAGGAAAATACTAATAGTACTGTTACTATATATAAAATAATAATAGTACTAGAAAGAATGAAATGACTATTAGCAATTCAGTTTAACCCTGCAAATTTAAAACATAATCAGCGAGAACATATCACTGTCTATGACTTATGAAAGGAAACATGCCATTTTTAATTATTGTGTAGTTCTTAGGCAGATGCTGTTTTCATGTTCCCATATGTTCTGTAGCAACACTTCCAGATGATATTCAAACTATTACACAGCCCTAATTGTTATATACCGTAAGTACCTTATTCTATCAGAAGCCAGTATACAGGATAAACTTATATACTTCATGTCTGCATTTCATACACATCTCAAAATAAATCATCTGCCCTTGGCCAAGAAGCAGAGATCAGCACCAAGCCCTAGAGTCATATACAATGGGTCCCCAACCCCCAGGCTGCAGCCCAATACCAGTCCTCGAGTTGCTTGGAACCAGGATGTGCAAGTGGCAGGCAAGCAAATAGACACACAACCTCACTTACACAAGTAGCCAGCAAGCATATGAGCACATGCTTCATTTGCACAAACAGTGCACATTCACGCACGCTACTTGTGTAAATGGAGCTGCACATGCATGCATGCCCACCGCTTACACAGAACTATCCCCTCTTCCCCCCACCCCACCTATACTGGTCTGCAAAGCCAGAAAGGTTGGGTAACTCTGTCATGCACAACTGGACAGGGAAATCTTTAGCTTTACTCAAAAAAGAGTGAGAAGGAAAAGCCAATAAACTGTAGTACAATCAGACCAACATTACTTTCTGGGGATATTTTAGTACAGATTGAAAACAGTGCAGTAATTTCCATGACTGTACAGAAACAAACCATGCCAGATCAACCTTATCTTATAGTTTTGATTAGGTAACAACATTGTGGGAATGCTGAAGTCTTCAAAATAGCTTCCAACAAGGTATTCCAAGGTATGTTGTTTAGCAAGCTAGTTGAATAAGGGATGGATAGTTGTACAAACACACATATGCATATCTGTCTTGAAAATTATACTCAAAGAATGTTCATCTATAGTGCTTCATCAAATTGGAAAGATATATTAACTTGAGTGCTATATCTTTTATCTTTTATTCTTTTATTATTCTTATCTTTTATTTTTCAATGTTTTCATTAATTTGAATGAAGAATTGGAGGGCACAAACTTCTTGATGGCTAAAATAATAGAATGAAATTTAACAGAACAAGTGCAAAATTCTTCACTTAGGAATCAAACTTCAAACACAGGGATATAGAATGGGGGAACTGGGCTTGATCATTGTACTTATGAAAAAATATACTGTAATAGATTACAAACTGAACATGAGTTAATTGGGTGAAGACACTATAAGAGTGTTTTTGCTCTGGATGGGGTGGTGCTTCCTTTAAAAGACCAAGTCCGCAGTATGGGGGTACACTTTCATGGTTGCTGCTAAGGAAAGTGTTCCCAGCTTTAGCTGTTGCAGCCCTTTTTGGGGAACAAGCCTTGACTACAGTAGTTCATCTCCTTATACCTCAATGATAGAAAATCCTAAAATGTTCTGCATGTGAAGACTAATCAGAAACCACAGTTGGTACTAAATGTAGTGGTCTGCCTACTGGTGGACAAGAGCTGTTAAAGCTATATAACAACAGTTTTTAAGGTGTTGCTTTAGTTTCCATTAGGAGGTGGCAGTTGGGTACTATGATGTTGCTGAGAACTGAAGAAGATATAGTAAGTACCTCAGGGTGCCTAGCTTCCTCTCCAGAGATGGTCGATGAGAACAATGGAAGGTTCCTGGTCCCTGGTCTTGGAGGAAATAGGTGGGGGGGACGACTGCATGTAGCAGTCATAAATGCGGGCTGGTTGCCAAGTGCCCAAATTTTAACATATGACATGGGGCGCAGCAAAGATCATAACTACCGTGTTTCCCAAAAATAAGACAAGGTATTATTTTCTTTTGACCCCCGAAATAAGCGCTTGGGCTTATTTTCAGGGAGGTCTTATTGTTTTTGAGGTGCAGGAGGTGGCAAGCGTGGTCACCTCATGGCTGCTGCTGTGTTGCAATATTTTTGAGGAGGGCTTATTTTCAGGGGAGGGCTTAATTTTAGCACATGCTCAAAAGCCCGATTGGGCTTATTATCCGGGGATGTCTAATTTTCAGGGAAACAGGGTAGCATTTGTTCAGTGACATAGTAACTTTGGTTGCTGAACAAATGGTTATTAAGTGAGGACTACTTGTACCCACAGATTGAAAAAAAAGGGGCACTAATAATCCCAATATAATTTTCAACATATTTTCTGTTTGGATAGTAAAAAATGATAAATTATAGATGGTTGACAAAAAATGAGAATGTATCCATATTCTGCCTAACATTAAAAGACTATGTGATTCTCATTAAGTCCAGGCATTCCGTTTGATGACAAGAGAAATTAAATCCTGGTAAGTTTCTGATTCTTCAATTATTTTGTAATAATGGAAATATACCAATAAAGTATATTTAACCATTAAACAAATTTGAAAGTTGCTAATTTATTTGCAAGATATTTATTAAAGTTATAACTGCAACAAGATGCCTTCCTAAAGTAAATACCATATTTTTCGGACTATAAGGTGCGTCTTATACACTGAATACAGCATTTTTGCCTCCTGAAACTCCCTCCTTTCACCAAAATGGCTGTGCATAGCCATATGGGGCTTTCAGAGAGTTCCTGGAGGCTGGGGAGAACAAAAATTTTTGCTCAATTTAACCCCCCCCCCCAGGAGCATTCTATAAGGTTCCTAAAAGCTATCTATCTGTCTAACTGCTATGCCGCCCCCTTTTTACAAAAAATGGGACATTTTTGCCCGTTTTTGGCCTCTCCCGCAGGAGCACTCTGCAAGACCCCTAAAGGCTATTCAGGCCTTGGGGGGGGGGCTGGGCCCGTTTTTGCGAAAAATGGACCATTTTTGAGAGGTTTGCAGAGTGCAAAACTTTTTTTTATTTTCCTCTTCAAAACCTTGCTGCTTCTTATACTCCAGTGCGTCTTATACTCCAAAAAATACAGTACGTACAGTTATGTCCTTATACATTTTATTATACCAAATAATGCAATTCATAGCTACAATAAAGATTACTATCAGTTTTGCAGGATAGTCCAGACAAGTAGTATACCCAGCAGAACTAGCTCTAGTTTATTATAAGCTTATGTTAACAAAACCTTGCAAGTCTGAAAGTATATTTTCCTTTCACCTTCACAGGGAACCTTCTGAGATATGTGCCATGACCATATTCCTTCAGCTCTTCTATCATCTTCCAAAGTTATTTCCACCTACCATTACAATTCCTGAAGCAAGCTATAAAACTGGCACATAGCATATTTAAGTTTAGAGTACCATCAACAAAAAGCAAACAAATTGAAAAACACTTCTCTACCTAGTTTTATGGGCTGTATAGTAACCTCATGTCATCAGTAGTCTGTATATTTGTGTGCCTTTTACAGTATTGAGATTTGTAATGGTCAAAATATTTATTTATAATTCTATAAAATCTACAGGAGTAGGAGATGTTATTTTTTTGGTTTATTTATACTATTTTGTTTGATTTTATTTTTCAATTTTAGTTCCATGTCTATTTTTCCTCAAAAGACTCCCTTAACATTATGTATCCTTCAATAATTCTCTACATTTTTCATCATAAACAATTAAATCAATAAATCATATTTTCATATTCATTTATCAAACATGCATGGCATGAACAAACTTACATTCAAATCATATATTTTAAAACAGCAGATGTTTTCCTAAGCCATTTATTAATTTATTTAAACTAAAATTTCTTCTTGGATCTCTCAGTGGCTCAATCACTTTTATCTGTACTCTGTTGTCTCAATCCCATTCATTCATTCATTCATGTCACCTACCAGAGTAACATTTTTCCTAAATTCATTCTGAATGTTGTACAGTACAATTTCCCCCCAAAATACCAGTGGGGAATTTTCACCATTGATTTGAGAGTAGCATGTAACTATCACCAAGTTTTGAATTTCTAATTTCATATATACCCACAACAATCTAGTCATAAAATGACAAGAAATGAAGATTTAGAGAACACACAAAATCAACAACACCTTTAATGTAAATGAATTCACAAAATCAGAAGAGAACAAAAAACATTCACATTAGCAGAGAAAACAATGGCAAACCACAAATTCAAATGCTTTATAAAGCAGCCCACGCTAACCAAGTACTCAACTACCATAGCAACAACCCAAGAATACCAAAAGAAACTGCATAAGAATGAGCCAAAATGCATTGCAGTAACCCAGAACATCAGAAAGCGGAGTCTATTTATATAACATTTTGCAATGTAATACGCAACTTCATTAAAAAGGGTCTATCCATACAACTAATCAATCAACCAATCAACATTACAACTTACAAAAAGGATACCTCTTCCGTACATCAAAAACATTTCAGAACCCACCAGTAGGTTGCTACAACCCCTTTGTAGGCATCACCAAAACCTACACAACAACAAAGCAAATTTAAAGTTTCAGCAATTAAAGACAAAATTGAGTTATTCACAGCAATCATTTACTAAGAAAAATACTACGCAGGACAAAACAGGCAGAATGCATCCATAAACATCAGTTGGCAATCAGAAGACATTATAAAATTAATTTCACAGGTGAGAAATGTTCAATTACTTTTTCAACTAGAAAGCTGTACTGTATAGATTTTAAATCAAGATAATTTTAAGAATGCAAGAGAATTATTAGAAGGTTTGCATTGCACTAACTATTAACATACAGGGGAACAAACTCACTTTCATGATGCATTCAGAAGGAAGAATCAAAAGTTTTAAAAAGAGGCAAACAGTCTGGAGCACATTTCTTGTTATCACACACCTATTAAATACACAGATAAGAACCAGCACCTGATCATAATAAACACCAGACAATAATATGCCAATCAAACAAAACCAACCAACCAATCAACCAACACATCGTATCCAAACTTATACAAGGCTATAAGACAAACAAACAACTTCTATTTAGTACTGATGATATTACCTAATCTGATAATGAAACATCCGCAAGAATAGACCCAAGCTTAGAGAATTCTAAGGACCCAACAATTCAATGTTTGGTGCCCACTAGTGCAATCTATTCACTCTTTAATGCTATTTTAGTCATTTCATTCATCCAGACATCTCGAAAACTAGAGGTTTTTTCCATGCATACAATCTCATCAATTGTTAGATCATCTTAATTCAGATTTATTACATCCTTCACTTTTCTTAAATATTTCAAGATTTTTCCCCACAAATAACGTATTTTTAATTTCATATATTAATTCATGTACTTTACCATACACGTCTCTTACATACCCAGTCCTAATCTTTCCATATGTCACAGTCATCAACACATGCACCCATAAATATTGTCTCTACTGCCCATCATGTTTCTGTTCAAGCAAAGCTTTTACATAAAACTATTTTCCTAGTCTTAGTTGTATCCAGGCCATTTGTAGTATTCAAAAATGATGACACTAAGAGAAAGTTATAATCCAAGATTAAAAAGTACCTCCTTTCATATGTTATAAAAACAATTGTCTACTTGCACAAACAGAATGTAAGAAGCCATCCCAATAAAAACTTATACTTTTTATATGTCATTGCTGCTAAGAGCAACCAATCTGTTCTTTCTCTAAATAAAGCAATATAGCTCTACCATGTTACCTAGCAACAAATATTTCACTGCTACTCTCAAAAACAAGCTTGGTTTTATGTCAACATAATGTTTGAAAAAATGTTTAAGTAGTTCATTCAAATGTTCAGAATATACTTTGAATATTTGGAAGTCCTTATAACTTATAATTCTTACTGGAGACTGTGGGTATGTAAGTCCATCATACTTGGAGAAAATTACATTGAGGAAGACTGAAATAAGATTGTAAAATGTTTGGTGGTGATAATTATGATAATGATTATTATGACATCCATTCATATAAATAGTTCATTACATAAAACTAGATCCTATCACTAATATGTAGAGGAGTTTTCAGAACTTTTCCTCAGCTCATTTTGAACCTCTGCTTTCCTGACACCAGCTTTATAGTTCTAGTCTACTCTATACATTCTTCCTTTGTGACTTAACCCTCTTTCCACCTTCTCTATGTGCCTTTTTGCCTCCAAATATTCTTTGTGCTTTTTCTTGAATCTTATTTGCTTCTTCTACTGTCCTCCATTACACCTACTTTGTGGAATTGGAATTATGCTTTTAATTATGCTTTTCTTCACTGGCCATGTTTAAAAAAATATTATGGTAAGCATATATTCAATAGAATATACAAACAACAGCACTAAAGAATTAATGTGTTATGAATTAACAGCATAGTAATTTTAAAAAATGAAATAAAGAAAGAGGTGGGAAGAAAAAGACCTGGAAATATGTAATAAACAGAAATATAACTCTAAAAACTTCTGCCATATAGCTCAGAAGTATTTTCCCTTGACACTCTGTAAATAAATATGGAACTATTTACAAACAAAATATATATAAAATATTAATAGCAAATCAGATGTAGATTTTTTTTAAAGAAATATTGTGTATAATACTTCATTTAGTCAATCTCCACGCCCCTCCAAATTTAAATTCTTAGTATGTTGTTCTCAGTTCTGGGGATAACACAGACAGACACACTGATTTTTAAACACAGAATATTTTATCTTCAGCCATATTTATAATCTTGTTGCCTTCCCAAATGTTAACTATATAAATGGACAAGATCAAATAATATTGGTTAGCATTCAAAATCCTGAGACAAAGGTGGCACTGTCCCTGAGATAGCAGATTTGGGGGTCCTCAAACAATCAATGGCTACAGCTAGAAGGAAGAACAGGTAAAGGTCATGATCAGGGGACACTTTGCTCAACTTTGGTTAATGTCAGTTGCAGTTTTACCCGGGATGGGAAACAACTCACAATAGTGACTCACACTCTTACTGTCTTTGGACTTGATTTTTGTAATGTGTTCTAGGTGGGGCTGTCCCAACTTTCTGATCTTTCTGATTCTTCAGTTGGTTCAGAAAATGTCCTGGTTATTACAGGTACTGCTGACATGAGATTATTAAACCTACCCTCTGGCCCTTGCACTGGCTTCCTTTTACTTTTCATTCACAATTCAACATGATGTTTTTATTTTTCAAAATATAAATGCCTTGTTAGGACTGTCTCCTCTACTCAGTTCCAACTATCCATTGCAGAGCTCCAAGGGAATCTGTTAGTAGTCTCCATTTCTATGAGGGATAGAGGTCCACAAATGTTTTCTGTAACACATCCCTTGAAATGCAATCAGTTCCTACCTTGTTAGATTTAAAGAAATAATTAAACACACACTTGTTGTAGAGGATCTTTGAATAATAGGTTTCATTGTCTATTTTAATGCTTTGAGGTTGGCTATTTCATTATTTATATATGGTGTAAATTAGGAGGACTCCTTCTTATGGTTTATTGTTATGTAATTTTAATTGTACTCTATTATTGTTGTTATGACCGTAACATGCAAAGTCTTCGACTACAACAAACAAAAACCTAAATAAACAAGCCATCCACACATTTATCTTCACCTGCAACTACACTGATATCAGGAATTAAAAGTAATGGTGCATGGCCAAGAAAAAGAAGGCTTTATGTAAAATTATTTATATGTGTATAAAATAAAATACGCACTAAGTGTCATAGAAACTGTCATTCTTTCTTTCTGGGCTCTTCGGCAATGCAACCTTAAGCAGTTTGTTTCCTCAGCTGAAACCTTGTCATAATAAAAAAGAACCAACTAAAGAACACACACAAAACCATCAACAATATCTTCAAAGGAACAAAATTAAGTAGGAAAGAAGAAAATAACATGCTATCCTTCCTGGGTATCCTCATCAGCAGAGGCAGTGATGGCAAATTGGAAACACACGTCTATCATAAAACCACCCACTACCACTTCCCACAAGAGCTCTGTAAGAATACTATTTAGACCAGCACAAACTCACTGCAGAAATCTTGAAAATAAGAAAAAGGAAATAGATCATCTATACCAGGAGTCTCCAAACCCTGGGCTGTGGACCACCACCAGTCCATATGCCCGCCAGGAACTAGAATGTGTAAGTGACTGAAGCCCCATCCGCACATGTGCAGGATGAAGGTAGCATGCGAAACTACATCCCCATCCTCCATGGAACCAGTCCATGGTACCCCAAAGATTTTGGGACCCAGATCTACACAACCTCTTCCAATAAAATGGATTTCCATGCAATTTCTTTTAAAATAATGCCTGACCACTCAACCCAATATAACACAATCAATAAAAACTGTGAAAGGAATAACACTACCAAACATTAAAAACATCTCAGAAACTACTAACAGAATATTACAATCACATGGCATCACGGTAGCAAGCAAACCAACTAAAGCCCTCCAAAACATTCAAAGTAAACCAAAAGACTCAGCAGCCCCAGAAGAAAAAACAGGCGTCATCTACAATATACAGACAACATATTGCAAATCATGTAGAACAAACATGCAGAAGGCTAGCAGAGTGCATCCAATCAAGGAACCACCAAGACCACTTCCACCAACACTGAAAAGGTAAGCTACAAGTATATAAAATGAGAGCAAACCCCACTAGTTGAGGGAAGGGGAGATGTTCTAGAAGGCAGGTGAAACAGCAGAGAAAGTCTTCTGAACCCTGCCAACTGAAATACTCAGGGCAACAGGGCCCACAGTATGTCTCCCTTGCCATGGAATGGGCCAATCCCAGTGGGATAAAACGGTCCCTCAAGTAGCCTGACTCCATACCTTGAAGGGCTTTAAAGGTGATTACCAACAATCTAAATTGCACTTGGAAGGAGACCATCAGCCACTGCAGCTCACGGAGCAGTGATGTTACATTAGCCATTCTTGGGGCCTCAAGAACCATCCATGCTGTTGTACTCTGCACCAGCTCAAGCTTCCAAATGCTCTTCAAGGGTAGCCCCAAGTAGAATACATTGCAATAGTTCAACCATGAGATGATGGGCCTGAATGACTGAGTGCAGTGACTCCTGATCCAGGAAAGGCTGCAACTGGTACACAACCCGAAATTGCACAAAGGTCTTCTATCTGCGACTGCCACTTGCTCTCGAACAGGAGTGACAAGTCTGAGGAGAAACCCCCCCCAAAAAATTGTGGACCGGATCCATTTGGGGTAGTGTCACCCATTCAGAATTAAACATGGCAAAGTCCCAGATCTTAGGGTCCCGTGCACGCAAAGCCACCTGGTCTTATCAGGGTTCAGTTGAAGCCTGTTATCCCCCATCCAGCCCCGCAGTCTCCAGGCACCTAGATAGGGCAGCAACAGCATCATCTGGTGGAAATACTGAGTTGGGTATGGTCAGTGTGCTGCAGATACCTCAACCCATGTTGATGGATGATCTCACTCAGTGGCTTCATATAGATGTTAAAAAGGAATGGAGAGAGTACTGAGCCCTGTGGCACATGCAAGATAGCAGCCAAGGGCTGGACCTCTCACTTCCTATTATCACTGATTGGGACCAAACCTGCACAAGACTGTGCCATTCATCCCCAGCCCCACAGCCAACCCAAAAGGTTACCATGATTGATGGTTGCACTATCCCCATTCCGCTCTCGCCAAAGATCATTAATAAAAGGACTATAAATAATTTTACAATTAATTAAACAAATTAGAAATAGATATATAACATATGTAAAATATAAGACACAAGGGTGCTTTCTTTAGAAAGTATGCATCGTCTATTATATTTATTGTCAAAATATATATTTCCATTATTTTTAAAATATTAATATTATTTTGCCCTTTTATTTGTTTCTACACTGTATCTGTATATTTTAGGTAATTGTTTCTATACATGTATATTTCTAACTAATTCCACTTATTCTAAGCAAATCATTTCAACTGTTTTCCAGTCTTCTGATGTAGAAGTAGTACCTGGAAGCATATTGGGACTTTTGGTTCAATAAAGAACACACTTTTTTTCTCATACCATTTCCCCCTTACTTTCCAGCAGTTGATTGGTCTATTTGCTCTTATTGATCAAATATTGCTTTAAATCTTCATATTACTTTGGATACAGCTAAATGTATTGGTTTTATGTATAAAGTATGTCTTATTTTTATTTATTGCAATGAAACAAATCCAGCTCATACAAGAGAAGTGAAAATTTGTTTCACAAATCAAATCAGACTGTATATTCAAACTCTTGCAATTTTTATGTATGTTTACTATTTGAAAAAAAAAAAGAAACTACTTCACATATCCTTTCTGATTACAAAGATCTGCAGGGAAAATATGTGGAGGAAAAATACTTGCAGAATACAGTTTGCAATGAAATATATTGCAAATGTATGTGTATATAATATTTTTCCAAGCACAGCTAAGAAGCAAGCTCATCGATTACTTAAAATAATCTCACTGAATTAAATGGAACTGTAATATTATAAAATAATAGTTTATAAGAGCTAAAAGTATTCCATCTTTGTGAATGCAATGATGATTACACTATAAAGGTTTGCACCCTGAACTCACTGCTACCTTGAAATAATAAACCTTCTGGGTTAATGGTGATCTCTGACTTCAATCTATAGAATGTCACCTGTGAAACAAGTCATTATCCCCATGTCTCTGAAAATAACGAGTAAAAAGGACATAAATAGCAACTCTACACGCCTGAGACTCAGGTCTGCATCCGTCTATTCCTGGGAACTTTGAAAGCCGCGCAGTCCTAGGCAAACCCACAACATGAAACTTTACAATCTAACAACTGAGAAGAGATCGGAGCAATAATAATAATATAATAAATTGGAATCAAACTTCCCCTTAAGACTCTCCAGTGCGCAACCACTGAAAAGTGCATGCCCGCTTTTCACCATAGCTTTAAAATACACGCAAGAAACCCACTGAAAACAACGTCGTCGTCCCCCCGGCATCACTGCACCCCGAGACGACGAAACCTCCCCCTCCAGCACGTCACTCCTAATAGGACGCCTTCCCTCAGCTCAGGCGCTCCCCAGAAGAGCAGGAGAGGCACGCATATTCCACGCCTTTGTCTCTCTGCATTTTGCCACTTTCCCCCCCTTTCTTTCCAATGGACTATTTTTAGGCGCCGCGACATTCCTGAAGGCCTGGCGTTCGAAGGGGACGGGGGCGGGGAGAGAGAAAGAGCCCGAAACTGTCACCGGGAACCGACGTCCACTTCTCAACAGCCCAGAACTGGGGCAAAGGCGGCAGGTGGCAACGAGACAGGTGCCTTCCAGCCAGCCTGACCTGACCAGGCTGTCCCGAGACCCCAGCTCTCCCTACGAGCCGCGCATGCAGAGGCAGCCATCCCGCCCTCGCTTACTCATCAGCCGCTCCTCTCACCTAGACGCAGCAAGAAGGCGGCGGCGGCGGCAGCAGCAGCCGTGACTGAAACGAGGCGAACGCGAGCAGGCGGGGGCCGTCAGCCAAGCCGGGGATACTTCTATTCCGCAGCGATGCCTCTCCGCCTCCGTGCATCTTTCCTCCCCGTCTCCCTGCGACTTGGGCAGCGGCGCCGCAGTCGAATCGAACCGAGCGATCCCCCCACACACACCTCCCACCTTCCGCCACAGCCGAGGGAAGAAGGAGGGCGAGAAAAAGGAGGGGGAGGACGAACGCGCGTCCTCCTTTCCGCGTTCCCGCCGCTCGCACTGAGCCAGAAGTCCTTCCGCGCCGCCCGGTTCCCCGTTTCGTCCCGCCAAGGGCCTCGGCCATTCATCACTCACCGGGCTTTCCCGTGCGGAACGGAGGAGTCTCGGAGCACGCCACGCCGGTTGCGGGAGGGCACGTTGCCGAACTACCGCTGCGCAGCGCCGCGCCTCCCTCCTCTCGCATCCCCTGTTACTATGGATATTCCCCCAGTCTCTCCTCCGCTCCCGCCTGCACTGGGAGAGGGAAGGAGCTGCTCGAGGGGCGCCCACATGCCGCCGCTTCAATGACCCTCCTGCTGCGGCGACTGCCGCTTCTCTGCCCGACCTCAGCCCCCGCAAGGCTGCTCGGTTGCTGTCCCGCCAACACCGGCTGCTTCCCCCGCGCCTGAGCCGGCAGAAAGGAGGCTGGGAGCTGCTGGCGCTCCCGCTTCCTCAAAAACGCGGGAGCGCGCAGAACGCCCCTAGGTCGGGACACAAAGGGGGACCTCGGAGCTTCCGACCGGTGGGAGAGGATGGGTCTTTAGCCGAGATCCCCCCCCTCCTCCCCCCGACAGTTTTGGCCGTTGCGGTTGCTGAGCCCCCTAATCCTGTTGCTCATCCCCACTGAGAATCGCCCGGGAAGCCTGGCATCGCTCGAACCGGCGGGTTTAAAAACCAGCAGCTGAGTTCTGCAGTACAGTAGCCGGTTCGAGTTATGGCGCGTGGCCGTGTCCCGAATCCCTATTCTAGGATGGTGTGTTTGCTACTTCAGGGCGTCCTATTTCAGAGAACCTTTCCTGCAGTAACAATGCAATCTTTTTTCTCTCTCTCTCCTGATTGCAGGAAGCAAATAGCCAACTGATGCACCGCGGAAAAATGGTGCCCATTTCTTGATATACCAAGGAAACAGGAACAAAAAAAATGACATAAGAAGAGTCCTGCCCCCTGGAAATTGCGTTAGACCGTTTTTCAATACATACACTTTCATAGCGCAGCCAGCATACACTCAAAGCGAGGGTGGGGAATAGAGGAATGTTTCTTCCTCTCCAGAACTGCAGGATGAGAGTTTAAGGGGTAGGGAGCAAATTTTCTGCTATTTAAAGAGATTCTTGGTAATCCCACCCAATCCAGAGCCCAACTATCCTTAGCCACGGAAAAAAACCTGGAGGAGGAGGAAGTAAAGGAGGAAATAATGCTCTGAGATCTTTGCTACCTGTCCCCAGCTGTTTTCTCTCAGCAGACTAATGTATAGCAGCTAAGAGAAGGCCAGAGATCAGGTGGAAACCCTAGGTTGGTTGCCTGGTTGGCTGGTTGGTTGGTTATTTACAGGACTTATCACTGCCTATTCCACCCAGTGATAGGAGCCTCACAGCAATCAATATTAATGCAAACAAATCAACCCTTTTCACTATATCATGGACAGTCTGATTTAGCTCAGCCCCATCCTAGCCCAGTGCTTGTAGGAAGACCTATTCTTCATAAACTTCCAGAAGGATAAAAGGGTGCATTTTTTCACTTTTTCTTTTAAGTTGTTATGCACTTGCTTGATTCACTTTATTAAGAAAGTCTTATTGTGCTTGATGTCTATAAAAATATGGCTTCAATAATGCAAATGCACACACACACTGGCATGTCTCAGAAGAGAATCCAGTGGTGATAGTGGAATATAAGTATGCAAAGAAAAAATATATCTTTGCTCCAAAAGCCCCAAGATATTTTTCGTTATCTAAAAAGATTAAATCACGACAACTGGAGCAAAGTTTATTAAGCTGAAATGTTCTGTTACTCCTCCAAGTAACTTCTTTAGTCAAAATGAAAATTGTTTGAATAGGCATAGAATCAGAGAGTCATTGGAATGTACTAACTCTGCCCTACTGACCACAGGCTGTTTTTCCCCAAAATGATATGCACTTTGTAAAATAAAAACTTGATTTGCAGGCCAAACGTTTCTAAAAAGGTTAAATCATGGAAACTATGATCTACGCCTAACCCCAAAAAAATGTGCAGTCGGTATGGCAGAGTTAATACATTCCAATAATGCTCAGACTCTATGCCTAACCCAAAAAAATTCATTTTGACTGAAGATACTTGGATGAGTAACGAAACATCATCTTAATAAAAGTTTAAATCAGCCATGATTTAAACTTTTTATATACTTTGGTCCGGAATGATTATGTCTTCATTTAATATTTTTCTTTAGTTCAATATAAATCTTTGTACATGTAATATTACACAATTAAACAGCTTCAATTAAGAATCCCATAGAGCTACAGGTAACACAGGTCTGCGACTAAAAAGCTGTTTGAGTATTTTCATCTAATTTCCATGTATTTTGGCGTGCTGAAAACAAATAAAATATTGAAAACCTCATGATTTGCCACAACAGGGAAAATTGTCTTCAAATTTATCATTTTTTAAAATTGTTGGTATTTTTTATATTATGGGTTTTTAACCAAATTTAAAGTCCAAATTAATTAATTCACATAAGTGCATTTAAGATATAAAATGCCCAAAAAAACTTAAAGGGTTTGTCCGAGTTATGTAAAAAAAAAAAAATAGCATTGTAAATCTGATGGTCAGCAATATATACAGTAGATAAGCTAAGGAAGTTTTAAGTCTGTGCTTCTAATGGTAGAAGGGGTTAATCTTTCCTGAAGAATCCAGTGAGAGGGAGACACAGGGCAGATAGCAGCATCTCCGGTCAGTGCAGGGGGTGTGGCCAGCACTGTGACGTCTCGTGTACAGACACAGAGCTGCTCTCTCCTGCATGCCACACTTGTGCACAAATCATCATCAGGTTCTTGGTTCTAGGCTGTTCACACTTTTTCATCGCAATTCATGTTAGCTCGTCATTCTTCAACCGTTATGTTATGGCTCCACGAAAGTGTATTAATTCGCCAGACAGTTTCTGTTTCATCTGTGGTGAATATACAGTGCTGAAGCAACAGCAGAATATTAGAGACTTTGTGAAAAAAGTATACTTTGCATACTTTGGACTAAAAAAATGGAGATCAAGATAAAGTTTGGGCGCCTCATAAAGTGTGCAAACTGTGTGTTGAGGACACACCGGTGTGTTGAGGTTCAAGGGTAAGAAAAAATCTTTCCTTTATGGGATTCCTATGGTATGGCGAGAGCAAAAGAACCATAGTGATGACTGTTACTTTTGTTCATGCGATGTGAAAGGGTTTAATTCCAAATGGAAGCATTCCATTTCATACCCCAATCTTCACTCAGCTATTCGTCCCATTCCCCATGGCACAGATATACCAATACCCAAGCCCCCTGCTACCTTGGAAGAGATACCTAGCTCCGATGAAGGTGAAGTCATACCTGAACCAGATGACGAATCAAGTTCTGACTTTGAAGATGATACAAGACCAAAATTGTTTTCTCAGGAGGAGATGAATGATTTGGTAAGAGACTTGAATCTTCCCAAAGATGCCGCTGAATTACTCGGATCAAGGCTGAAAAGCAGGAATTTATTGTTGCCAGGAGTGTCATCTTCATGGTTCAGACATTGTGAAAAGGAGTTCGTTCCTTACTTCGCCCAGGAAGACAAGTTGGTTTATTGCATCGATGTTGAAGGTCTGATGGGTCAATTTAAAATCCAATATGATTCAGAGCAATGGCGTCTTTTTATAGATTCTTCAAAAAGAAGTCTTAAAGCAGTTTTACTCCACAACGGTTTTTACGCTTCCATACCTGTAGGTCATTCCGTACACTTGAAGAAAACCTACGAGAACTTGGAATTGGTTCTTCGTAAACTTAAATATGAAGACAATGATTGGCAAGTGTGTAGGGACTTGAAGGTCTTGTGCATGCTGCTCAGGCAACAAGCTGGGTATACAAAATAACCTTGTTTTCTGTGTCTATGGGACCGTCAAGACCAACAAAATCACTGGACCAAGAAGAGTTGGCAGCCAAAGGTGCTAACAGTCGATGAAAAAAATGTCCTCCGAGAAACTTTGGTACCTTCCCATAAGTTCTACTACACCTCTCCACATAAAATTGGGATTGATGAAGTAATTCGTAAAGAGATGGAGAATGCTTCAAATACTTGGTCACCAAGTTTCCATGCCTGTCGGAGGCAAAATTGAAGGAAGGTGTGTTCGTCGGACCAGACATTAGAAGGCTTATAGTTGATCAAGAGTTTGTCAATACCATGACGGATCCTCAAAAAGAAGGGTGGATTGCATTTAAAGAAGTCGTACAGAAATTTTTAGGCAATAAAAAAGATGCTCACTACAAAAAAATTGGAAGAACCACCATAAAATTGCATAAAATGCAATCATATTTGCATAAAATTGGAATTGGAAGAATGCCGAAAGCATTTCAAGCTTTAGGTTGCCTGATGAGTTTGAAAGTGCATTTCCTCCAGTCCCACCTTGACTACTTTCCTGAAAATGTGGGAGCTGTGAGTGAGGAACAAGGTGAACGATTCCACCAAGACATTAAAGAGATGGAAAGGAGATACCAGGGAAAATGGAGCATTACAATGATGGCAGACTACTGTTGGATGCTTCAGAGAGACATTCCAGATGTTACTCACAAGCGTAAATGCACCAAGAGGAGCTTTACAAGGAAGAAGAATCAAGTTTAGTGTGTGTAGGTGTGTAGGATTTTCATGAAAATATTATAATAAAACTTTAATTTTATAAGTCTATTTCCATTTATTTTGAGGTATTGCCTTATTTAACAGTTACCTAAATTGTCAGGAAATGTGATGTCCTATGGCAAAATGGAGGTCATTTTTGGATTCAGCACACCAAAAAACATAAAGATTACATGTAATAACCAAAACAGCTCTCGAAATTTTTTTTTGCAGACCTGTGTAATCCTTGACTTATGATTGGTCATTTAATGACTGTTTACAGCCAACAGTGGCCTCAGAACTGGCTATCATAAAATGTTGTGCAAGCCACTGGTCACATGACCATATCTTGGGTGCTTGGCAAACTATTTGCATTTATGGCTGGTATAAATTTATGACTTTCAGAATGCTGACTTTTGGAGGGGGAAATGCTAGCAAAAATCAGCATTCTGAGTCTTCCAAAACAATAGTGTTCACTTAATGTTTTGACCATATTTGAGGTCTATTCATTCAACACACTGAGGAGCAGAACTCTAAGTCTGGCAAAAGCTCAAGCAAATGTCATCATTCTTTCCACTGGGGCAGGGACAGACCCAGGCTCTCCACTTAATGACCCGTGAGGGCGTTTAAAAACTACAACTGCAAGATCCAGGATTGCCATTCTTCAGCCAAGCAAATGTGGCACCTCACTTAACAACCACTTCACTCCATGTCCATGATTTGGGCCAATTATGGTTGTAAGTGGAGGACTACCTCTGCTTATTTTAATAAATATATTCTGTTTAGCAACTATAAAATCTTTAATAGGAAAATTCAGGCAAGAAAGTAATTGTTCATAGACCCAATCTGTTGAATATAAATAAGTGTAAAGTGATCAATATTGACCCCCCCCCCACCACCAGCTCCAAACAAGTCTATATTTCCCTTATATGTAGATGATTTTTGAATTTACAATACTGTAACTTAGCAGGAATATCAAACACACATCTACCCCAAAGAGCTACGCTTTAAGTCATTGCAAAGAGACTGAAGTAAAACTGACACTGACACTGACATTGACACAATAAAACTCAAATACAAATCTGTGATAAGACCACACATGGAATACCTTAAGAAGGATGTGATAGAGGTAGAAAAACTACCACAAAATGGATTAGAGCAAACAATACCATTACAAAGAAAGCCTATAACAACTGAGACTCTTCAGTGTGAAATGGAGGAGGGTAAGGGCAAACATGAGAGAGGCACATAGAGCCAGTTGTCATGTGGTCTGCTATAGAAATCAATCAATCAAACAAACAAACAGAGAAATACTTGTGAATACTGTACATGAAGAGATTTTCCTCTCCCTTTCATCACACTATTGAGAGCTTAAATAGAGGGGAATTCAGAGCCCACTAACGACATTTTTTTACAAGGTACATAACTAATCTGTGGATTTTGCTACCAACAGTTACAATTATTAAAATCAATTGGATAGTTTTAGAAAGGGACTCTACAGGTAGAAAGAGAACCAGGCAATCAGTGGCTACCGATGGCCATTTACTACTTTCTGAATCACGCAGAATGTCCTTTAAATATTGGTTTCCAGGAAGTGACCGTGAAAGAGGTTATTATCTTCCAATCCAGGCTTGTGAGGTTCCCAAATGCCTCCAGTTCTGTACTTTATAAAGTTCAATGCTAGTTTAGATAGACGTAGGGGTGGGTCCAGGAGAATTCCTTACGTTTTTATCACCTAGATCTCCTTTACATAATATTCTGATAATTAATACTAAAAATGATTTAAAATAATTGTGGACTATTGAATTCTCAACTATTTGAAGCTCAATCTCAACAAAAGTTAAAATTTGATAAATACTTTTGTTTTCTATTTAACATTAAACTTGGACCAAAAGTGTTAATAATATTGGACTACATTGTAAAATACAATATTTTTTTCTCAAATAAAAGACCCCCCCAAATTACCTTGTGCATACGTAAACCAAGAAAACTATGAAAAACGCATTGGTTAATTTAATTACTCATAAAATATGTATTTTCTGATCTACTGTTGACACTGATAAACTTTGACCCATTATTTTTCTCATGCATTTTTCATTCAAAATATGAAAAGCACTCTTCAGTTTTAAAAATGACTTAGCTTGACAACCTGAACTTCCAGCTCAGGGTTAAAGGCAACTCCAAGCACATTGTTTCAAGACATATCTGGGACTAGATCATAATGGAGCATATTAGGATAATATTGAATAAACTTCACTGGCCTTTCTTATTCTGCATTCAATGTGATTTCAAAGCCTAAAAATAGTAACTTAATTATAACCCATTTGATATCAGATACTTCTGGCTTCTGCTGGAACATATGTGAAGTAATCCAGTGGTGGGATTCAATTTTTTCCTACCGTTTCTGTGGGCGTGGCTTGGTGGGTGTGACATGGCTTGGTGGATGTGGATTGGTGGGCATGGCAGGGGAAGGCTACTGTAAAATCTCCATTCCCACCCCACTCCAGGGAAAGGTTACTGCAAAATCCCTATTTCCTCCTGATCAACTGAGGCTTGGGAGGCAGAGAATAGATGAGGGCAGGGCCAATCAGAGGTGGTATTTACTGGTTTTCCAAACTACTTAAAATTTCCGCTACCGGTTCTCCAGAACTGGTCAGAACCTGCTGAATACCACCTCTGGAGTGATCAGAAATAAAGTTATTGAATAAAATACTAGATTCCCGATCATTCATATTATAATGGCAAACAAAGGATTGTCAAAAGATTGTGTGGTAGTCTTTTTCCCAAAGTCTTAAACAGTGGTTATTTGTCCATATAGTTAATTAATATCTGCAAATAACAAAAGTTAGCCATGTAGTTTTATAATATGGGAATTTCCCAGATCTGAGGCTATTTGAAGAAAATTGGTTGCTTTAGAGTTGTATTTGTATTTGGACTCTCTCTCTCCAGTTGTGTCTACTCATCATGTCAGATCGGACAGGAGAGGCATTCTCTGGGAACATTTTCGGTTGTGGTTTCCACTCTTTAGAACAGTGATGGTGAACCTATGGAACATGTGCCAGAAGTGGCAAGCAGAACCATCTCTCCAGGCATTCCAGCCGTTGCCTGTTGCTCTTCCAGGTTCCGGCGCGCTGGCCAGCTGGTCTTCGCGCACGTGGGAGCACCAGAAACTGAAACAGCAGCTCCCTGGCATGCATGCGCACTGGGAAGCTGACCTTTTAGTTTCTGGTGCGTACATACACAGCGGCCAGATGGTCTTTGCACATGCATGCACACCAGAAACCAGAAGACCAGGTGATCAGCACACATGCGCATGCCAGCAACTGGAAACTGCTTTTTTGGTTTCTGGTGCTCCCGTGAGTGCACACCAGAAAGCTGCTGTTCTGGTTTCTGGTGCTTCACCATGTGTGTGCGCTCCCGTTTCACCACTTGTTCACCAACTCTGCTCTAGAACAACATTCCACCAGTGATTATATTTGCCTCAACCCTATTGGCCTTTTGTAAGACCTTAAAGTTTTTATTTTTTTACTAAGCATAGGGACCTGGCAGTAGGGTTGAGTCCATGTCATTATTAATTGTTGTATTGGTTGGTCTTTTATTCTAGCTATTATACAGGTAGTCCTCAACTTACAACAGTTCATTTAATGACCATTCAAAGTTATCATATCACTGAAAAAAGTGACTTATGACTGTTTTTCATGTTTACAACCATTACAGCCTCTCCAGAGACATGTGATCAAAATTCACACATTTGGCAGCTGACGCATGATAGTTGCAGTGTTCCGGGGTCATGTAATCACCTTCTCACAAGCAAAGTCAATGGGAAGCCAGATTTACTTCACAACTGTGTTACTAATTTAACAAGTACAGTCATTCAATTAACAACCGTGGCAAGAAAGATCGTAAAAGGGGGCAAAACTCAACAAATGTCTTACTTAGCAACAGAAATTTTGGGCTCAATTGTGGCCATAAGTTGACTACCTTTATATGTTATTTATTAGTTTGTTATAATAATTTATCTTGTTTTTAATCATTGTACTCACCCAGTGATATATCTTAGATAAATGGAATAAATAAATAATTTTAAATATTTTTTAAACGTATCTAAATGTTTTCTGTATGAAATATAGTACAAATGACAAAATGCAATATAAATCCCAAGAGATTAAAAAAGCCTGAGTTTAGAACACATTGAGGATAATGTAATTATTATACAGATCACATTATTGTAATGATTCATGAAATATTTAATCTTTCTGCCTGCAATCTATTTTAATAAAATGCCCCTAGCTATTCTCTAGATACTTTCATTATATATTAACTTAACTGTATGCAATTGGTAAATATATTTATGTTCAAGCAATGACACAAAAGATGAATTGATAGTGTTTTTTAAGAGCTTGGACTCAAATCTGATCTGGAACAAAAAGGGTAAGGTCAACTTTTGCTAAATACTGACTTTCTTATATCCTTCTCTTTCTAAATAAAACAACCTATTTATACAACAGCCAACACAGTTCTGTTCAGTTATTCTGTTTGGCTTCTTGATTACACATCTGCTCTGTGTAATTTGTATAGCAGCATCTTTACTAAGAGTTATATGATATCCAGTATCATGAAAGATTCTTTATATCTGCTGAACCATGGAGGCATTTTTCTGTGATAATATGGAACCATCAATATGCCTGAATCAACACAATTGACTATTTGTAATTTTTTATATGGTTTTAGGTCCAAGATGGTTCTTTGTGGATTTGTTACTATCCTATTGAGTGCCTTATCATTTCAAAGTGAGCTACTTTATGTGACTATTGGGTCTGGATATGAATGGCTTCTTGGCACTGGTTTAACTTAGGTTCCAATTTGTTGCAGCTATTTTCAGCTATTAGGAAGACTTGTACAGCACTACCATATCCATTTTTATAGGTGGTGGTGATTCCATTAGTAGGTATTATTTCAATCCAGCCTCTCTTCTGATGTTTTCCCTTGTTCGTGTTAATTGAACCTATAAATAATCTTAAAATTCATTCTTTTTTGGCATTGTATCTGTTCTTGAATTGTTTTTGTAACTTTGCACATTTTAGCCATAGATTTATAATTTTTGCATTTGTACCAGAAATTTACCTATTTCTGCCCACGTGCTGGATATTTTTATAGCCTTGCTTTATTTTTCCTTGCCTGCATTGTTTGGGTACACTTTGCCCTGTTTCTAAGCTTTTTGCCGGCTGTTGGTTCCTTTGCTAAAGCCAAAACCATGTTTCTGACTAGAATCTGTTGGTTTCTTTCTTTTCCAGAAGTTTGTACTGTAACCATTATTGTAACATAACAATTATATATTGTGGCAAATGATATATATCATTTGAAGAAAAAAATGGAGCTTATGAGTGACTTTTGCTGTTTTGTATATAACAGTAATAAGTTCATCTCTGTTAGTAAGCAATCTTGTACATATCTGTGTCTTACGTTTCAAACAAAGAGTAATGTATTAGGTGGATTCATAGCAAATGGAAATCCATATGTAAAGAATGTTCATTGGGAGATCTCCAGCAAACTGGAAGGAGGGGACATCAAGCTAGTTGTCACAAGGTTCAGTCTTGATTTGGTTATTTGGTTAGTGACTTGAATGAATAGAAGGAGAATAAGAACATATGGCTGCTAAAAAGAAAATACCATTATGGATTAAAACATTTAGACAGTTTCCAAATCATTGAAAGCAATAGCTGTACTGTATTTTCTAGTGGTCAGCCTTCTCTCTGAGTAATGTGTTTAATTCTGGAGATTATGACAAGAAAAATCTAGAAAAATTGGAATAATAACAAAGAGCCACAAGAACAAAAGGGAGACTGGAAACAATCTTACAAATACCATAGATCCTGAGATGACTAAGTACAGGTAGTTCTCAACTTACGACCACAACTGAGCCCAAAATTTATGTTGTTAAGCGAGCAATTTGTTAAATGAGCTTTACCCTGTTTTACGACTTTTCTTTCCAATTTGTTAAGCGAATCACTGCAGTTATCAAACTAATAACATAGTTAAGTGAATCTGGTTTCTCCACTGACTTTAGTTATCAGATGATCGCAAAAAGGGAGCACATGGCCCCAGGACACTGCAACTATCATAAATATGAATCAGTTGCCAAGCATCCAAATCTTGGTCACATGACCATGGGGATGCTGCAACAGTTGTAAGTGTGAAAAATTCATAAGTCACTGTTTTCAGTGTCATTGTAACTTTGAACAATCACTACACAAACTGTGGACATCAAGGACTATCTGTATAGATTATTTACCCTTGATAAATTTCTGTATCTGTCAGACTGAGCATTGCATGTATCAAATCTAAATCCTTCTTCCTTCAAAACATTTCCTCTTTAGTTCTGAAGCTCCTTCAGTAAACAACTTTTTAAAAAAAACTTCATGTGAAACATTTCATAACCTCCCATCTCAAGCATTTTAAAAATACAACAACAAAAAAACCCTTGCAGCCCAAGCTGTATTAGCAGTTTTAGTTTTCCAAGAATTAATCTATAATTATTCATTGGTAAACAAATAGAGCTAATTGTATTTTATCCTGTCTTTTTTTGGAACCTTTTCCTCTTTAATAAATGTTTGATGCAGATGGCATAACTATTAACTGCTGATTGATGAAACACTCTCAAGACAACATTTTGAATTCAACTTCGCCTTTTCTCATTTTCCCCCTTGAGTGTAATTCAGTTTGGTATACACCCTTTTTCAATTATTTGGAATTATTTCCCCTGTTAATTGTTTTGAATTGTTATGTACCGGTAATCTCCTTGCCCCAAAATATTTTTAAGAGCAAAATAATTTCCACTGAAAATTCAGAAATATATAAAGAAAATAACTCTCAATGGTCAGTCACATCCGTCTTCTATCTTGGTTAAAAATTGGTATGTCTCTTAACTCTGCTATTAATTTTCCATACCAACAATCTAGGGCCATGATGGGGAACCTCTCTGTGGGCACACATGCTGTCACCACTTGCTCCTCTGGTTTCTGGTGCGCCACATGCGTACCAGCCAGCTGCTCTTCTCGGGCATCGGAGTGCCAGAAAACTACATGAAAAATGCCCCAAAACCAGGCTGTTTTGGGGTCTTTTGGGGGCCATTTTTTTAGGCCATTTTATGACCTTCTTCAAGCCGCTTTCAGGCTGGTTTTAGGCTGGAGTTCAAGCAGTTTTCTGGTGCTCTGGTGCCTGCAAAGAGCAGCTGGCCTGAAACCATCCCGAAAACCGGCCTGAAAATGGCCCGAAATACAGCCAAAAAACAGGTCATTTTTCAGGATGTTTTCTGGGCCATTTTCAGGCCATTTTTCAGGCAGTTTTCAGGCCAGCTGATCAGGTGCTGGAGTGCTGGTTGGAAGATGACCCAGAAAATGGCCTGAAAACAGCCCACAAAATAGCCAAAAATGGTCAAAAAACAGGCATGCGTGCACTGGCCAGCTGGTCTTCAGGTTTCCGGCCCTCTGGCATGCACACATGCACAAATGTTCCCCTTTGGGCACTGCCGAAAAGGTTTGCCATCACTGATCTAGGGCATTCCTCTCAATAACTCAGCCTCAGTTGTGATGGTGGGGCCTCAGCTGAGTGAGTCGTTTTCATCATCCACCCTTTTAGTAGTTATGTCAATAAATACACCAACCTCTGTCAGTCATGGACCCAGTTTACTTTTCAGTAAGGTTGACATAATTATATATGAGAGACAAAATCCTAATAACCTTTTATCAAATTCCTTAAGAAACAAAAAATATACAGCTAGGTATTTACTATGGAATGAATTGAAAAATACTTTTTCAAAATCATCTTTCTTGCACTGTATTGGTTTTCTGTCCTTAAATATTATATTTCAATCTTCCTTTTTTCTCATTAATTTTTATTTTTATTCAGACAATTAAAATACAAAATTCTTCCTACTGAATAAATCCACACTTAATCTGTAAAGAGTTTCTTTGCGGAAGAGAATATTATATCTCCTATGATTAGCAAAATGATTCAACTATAGCAGTTTGATTCAGGTTCATAATTAACATAGTTGTGCTGAGTGAAGCAAATATCTCTGTGAAAAATAATGCTTCTTTTGTAACAAGCCTGAGTCTTGATGATATTTATTAATTTTTTGTTCATTATTTATGTATTTATTTATTGCAATGTTTTTATAATTCTGGGATGCTAAAAGCACCCCAAATTCAAAAGCAAAAATTAAAAGGACTATAGTAATAACAGAACCATTTAAAACATTCATAAAATATATGGCATGCCTAGATGTACAAAAACAAAATATATGTTTCATCTAGATAGGTTGGACTCAGCTAGCATCCTGTCTTTAGCATCTGGAGAAGAATTAGGTTTCAACGGATAACAAGTTGGAATCTTCAGAATCGGGGGTGAGAGGGTGTGATGGTCAGATAGATGAGCTCCAGGGTTTTAACCCAAATTTAAGTTGCAGTTTTAAATCATGATTTGCTTTGCATAATTGTTGATTTTATTGAAATGGGAAACTAGTTGATTAAACATTGACTACTATACACTAAGAAAAGAGAAGTAAAATTCTCTAGAAGTATCATAATAGGCTTCTACCTATCAAATTATTAATATACAAGACTTGGTGCACAATTTGGGGGTCCTGTAACAAACTTCAGTTGGTGCAAAATGCAGTGACATGGGCAGTTATGTTTGCACCTAGATCTGCGCATCTCTGCTTCACAAGCCACATTGGTTACCAGTTTGCTTCTAGGTTCAATTTAAGGTGATGATGATGACCTGATTTAAAGACCTACAAGGCAGGGAGCTATGCTATTTGATGAATTACCTTTTCCCAATTATGTAAGCCTATCCATCAGAGGCAGTAGAAGGGCCATGTTGTGGATTCCATCAATGAGACAATGCCACTTGACAGAACACAGGAGGAAATTATTTTCTGATACGGTACCTGCTCTATATCATTCCCCCTGACCTGGAGGGTCTTCTTTAAATAACTGAAGACATATTTTTCCCTTCTGGATCAAGGAGTGGTGATGTGGGGGTTATTCCTCCACTAGACTGATTAGATCCCACAGATTAGGCCTCCTCCGAATTCCATCCGCCGGCCAGTGTCGACTGGCGACTACTCGGAGGAGAGCCTTCTCTGTGGCTGCTCCGACCCTCTGGAACGAACTCCCCGTGGAGATTCGAACCCTCACCACCCTCCAGGCCTTCCGCAAAGCCCTTAAAACCTGGCTGTTCCGACAGGCCTGGGGCTAAAGAACTGTTGCCCCCATCTCGAATTGGTATGACTGTTGTGTTTTTATTATGCATTGTTTTTTATGTCGTTTTAAATTCTTGTTTGTATCCCCCTTCCCTGGTTGAGTTGTGAGACTCCCTGAGTCCCCTTCGGGTGGAAAGGGCAGCATATAAATAAAATCAACATTCAACATTCAACATTCAACATTCCTTTCCATAAGAGTCTGAAGACCTGGCTCTGCCAGTTAGCTTGGGGCCCCGATGGGAGAATTTCACACTGGTGGTGGTTGATCAACTAACAGCAGTTCCCACCTCCCCTTTCTTATTTTTCTGATTTATACGTCAACAGCATTCAAAATATATCTGATATTATCCCTCATGTATTTCTTCACTATGAACCTACTCTTTGATTTACAAAGAGAGGAAATATCCAACTCATCCTTCATTGTACAGATCTATTTCCTCTACTGAATATTAACTTTTTGCAGTAAAGAAACAAAATTGAATTAATATATTCAGATAATAACTTTGAAAAGTATCTATAGTCAAGGCTTTCAGGAACCTCAAATAGGCAGATGGCACAAAACCAGGAGAGCCAACTGATAAAAGATAGAATTAGCCTGAGTTGACAAATTTAAAAAAAACCTTTAAAATATTTTTAACAAATGCAAAAAAAAATGTATTTTAAAAATAATATTATATAGGGTAGGATACCCATGTTTCCAGTAGTAATACATGTGCTTTAGTCAGTCACACATTTAATATAAGTCAACAGTCTAATAAATATAATTTTAAATTGTATCAACATGTTTACAGAATTATTAGTTCTGCTCTGTTGTGCATTAGGCCATGTTTGGAATATTTAGTCTCATCCTGGGAACCACATTTCAGGAAGAACACTGATAAATGGGAGACTACTTGGAGAGCAACAATAAGAATGGTGAGGGGAAGTAAATTTTACAAGAGAGCGGATAGAAGAGCGGATCCTAGAGAAGATTAAGTGAGATATTAGAGTGGTCTCAAATATCTATAAAGTCACGCAAAAGTGTTGTTGCTATTCTATTTAAATTTATAGCACCACTAGCTACCAAAATATCACTGGCGCATAATAAAAAGAATTGAATTATTTTCTGATGCTTTTTCTTATATTGCATCTTGCACTGCATTTTCTTTACTGAGCAAAAACTTTGGCTAGATAACTTAGAATCAGCAACAGGCTCTATCCATGGTGCTAAGATCCAAAACAATTAAAAGCATGCAGCATGTAGGTGCCTACTGATGCAACCCAAATTCAGAAGCTTCCTTTCAGTTTGAAGCCCACAAAGCTATATAAAAATTGCAAATTACATTAGTAAGTTGACTCAATAAATTCACAATTAACTGCCTTCCTTGTATTTATACTATACAATTTTCTTTCCTATAATTAAAGAATTGATCCTTATTGTTCTTACTTCGACATTCTCTCACTTGGCATTTATATCACTGAAAAAGAAAAATTACCCTATTTGTTTGCAGTGTTTAAACCATAAATCAAATCCAAAATCTTAGATTCAATGTCTTTAAAGCTGAAAAGTTATGCTAAACTGAATACTTAAAATTTTAGCAGATGATAGCAGATGCTCCTTTCTTACTTTAATTAATTAATCTTTAATTTCAATTGCACAATATGCTACGCTAAAGCATGTAAACCAGAAATTTGTTTTCTAAAAGCATTATTTAATTGCTGAACATTATGGTAAGTATTAAATATGTATGAGGACTATATTTCACCTACAAGTTTGTAAGAGAGAATTCAAGTTGTTTTATAACATATAGTCCCCAAATCCAAAAATCCAGTAAAAGATCAATCATATCCATGGTGCAGGTCATATCTGATTAAAATCAACAGCAGCACAATAGTTAATTGAAATGCATGTACACTCAAGCTCCATGGTACACCAATTGGCTGCCACAGGTCACCATGTGTGACAGCAGAGTAAAAACTGCCAGTTTTGCATGATGAATAGGTTGTACCAATAGTTTATCACAATTGATTCCCATATAACTGATACCTTAGATGTAAAAAGCAAAGTTTTCAATGATTTTTGAGGGCAGCACTTTGAAAACAATATAACTCTTTGAAACACCATTAATACCATAAACTTTAAAACTGTGAAAGTAGTCTCCCTATTTCCAAGGTTAGTACTGAGAAGAGAATCCGGCCAATGAACCAAGAGCCCAAGGGTGAATCATATTCTTTGGCCATTTATCATGGATTGCTTCTTTGCTATATTACTGCTTATATCAGTAATTTAATGTTACAACATATAATATAGCTGGTTTGATCTAGTGGTCAAGGCACCAGGCTAAAAACTGGCAGACTGTGAATTCTAGTCCCACCTGAAGGCATAAAAGCCATCTGGGAAAATTTGAGCCAGTCACTCTCTCAGCCCAACCCACTCACAGGATTATTGTTATGGGGAAAATAGGAAGAGGAAGAAATATGAAGTATATTCACTGCTTTGAGTTATTTGCAAAAATAATAAAGGCAGGATAAATATAAATAAATAAAATATGAGTTTATATGGCTAATTTTATTAATATCTGAGGATTATGCACTTGTGGATTTTTATTTTCTCCCTCTTTTCTCCTCCTTTACCTTTTGGGGGGATTGAATTGTCAAAAAGGAGCATCTAGGAACATATGATTTGTGAATATGATTGTACTATAAAGTTCTTCCCTTCCCTTTCTTTTCTGAAAGTCACTACATGAATAATAGCAGATGAACAAAGCATCTTTCTATACTGAAACTTCTTTTTTCATAGAAGAAAAGGACAAAATAGATATTTTCACAGCTACCTTCCTATACTATTATCTATTCCCAGAAACAACAAAAATACCTAATAAATTTTGGGACAGATATATCAAACTATAGATAATAGTTTATAAGCTTTTATTCTAGTCGTCTTCTCATCCCTTTGTAGGTGTACTTAAGTATTATCTCAAGCAACAACTCTTGATTATTTGGCAACCATTGTGTGAGAAATTATTGATATGAGTATATAAATTTCCTAATTGAGATGATGTGAATTAATAGAATATGCTATATGTAGCTTGGGGGTGAAACTGTAGAGTTCTTGATGCTCTGCATTGAAAATGTTACTTAGTTGGGTAATGAAATATCTACAAGTAAACAACCAAGCTCAGAGACCCCAAAGACTCCACAAATGTGATACTACATTCAGAGATAAAAGAGGATATACCTTTCCAATATTCTAATTTGTCATAAAGTTATTAAGTTCTATATCATAAAGTTTGGTGTAGTGGTTAAATGATTGGATTAAAATAAGGGAGACAAAATATTCCAGTTTCCCTTTACCACGAAAGCCAGCCAGGGAATATTGAGCTGGTATCCTGTGCTTGATCTGCATTTGGAAATTAACATCTGGAAGAGGTGTTGCTTAGAGAAGCTACTGTAGCTCTTTCTATTCACTCTTGCAAGCTGTAAGATTGAAAACTTCCATCTCTAACTCCAGTTACCCTATTTTTTCATAGCAGATACCCGTTGCCTGCTAGATACTTAATCTTCAATAATAGCTAGCCTCCCTTACTTATTCTATCACTAGGCAACTCTGGAGGGAGGGGGGAAGAGAAGTTGTAGGCAGTGGTGAAATTCAATTTTTTTTACTACCGGTTCTGTGGGCATGTCTTGGTGGGCATGGCAGGGGAACGATACTGCAAAATCTCTATTCCCACCCCATTCCAGGAGAAGGTTATTGCAAAATCTCCATTCCTTCCCCACTCTAGAAGAAGGGTATTGCAAAATCTCCATTCCCACTCCTCTCCAGGGCCAGCCAGAGGTAGTATTCGCCGGTTCTCCGAATTACTCAAAATTTCCGCTACCGGTTCTGCAGAACCTGTCAGAACTTGATGAATTTTACCTCTGGTTGTAGGGCTATAAAAAGTAACGCCTTTGTGAATTGAATTGTGAAGATCCTCCCTGCTTCTCAGGATCACGGTGGCAATAGATGAAAGACCTCTGCTGCTGTAAATAATTAATGGGAACAATTTATATAAAAATGATGCTACTTTGGTCTTGGCACCACATGTATTGTCCACCAGTTTGACAATACATCTGACCTGTAAATCCTAAATTAGTTGGCTACAGAAGTACTTCGGAAAACAGCTCGCCACTCTCTCTTAGCCCAACCCACCACACAGGGTTGTAGTTGAAAGGGAAATAGGAGGAGGAAGCATTATCTATGTTGCCTAGAATTGCACTGTAAAGGTAGGATATAAAGCTAGTAAGTAAGTAACTGCAATTAGAATTTCAGAAAGAGAAAATAAGAGAATAATTAAAGCCTATTTCACAAACTACAGTCTCAATCTTCAGAATAACTATTCTATTTCTGATTTTTTTTAAAAGGATTTTGTTATTTAAAAAGTAAACACATCTTGCTTGATTCATGGGCAATTAGTAACTTTAGCATTGTTTGTTTGTTTGTTTGTTTGTTTGTTTTTGCAGAGACAGAGGTACTGGCAGAACCACTGAGTGCATTTTTCTGTCTTTCATGTCTTAATGGGACCAACTGAAGTTCACAAGCAGAAAGGACTCCATAAAGGCTTCTTGAGTTATTGATATTTTAAGTGCTAACTTATTTCTTTGGAAGATGAACCCTTATGTTAAGTACATTTGGTAATTTAAAAGTTATTTATTTTTCAAAAATGTATGTTGAACCCAGCCTTTTTCCCAGTTTGGCATTATGATACAGATCCTTTTCTCAACTGCATGTAACACATACATCACCAGGTATTTTTAATCTGTGGTGTTCAATTGTCCTTTGTTAATTTTTTTTAAGTGAAAAAAAAAAGCCATTAGAATACTTCAGTGCAGTGTCACATTGTTTATTAATTTTAGATCACTTATTTTTCTTAGAAATCAAGGAGGAGGATTTGTTTACCTCAGATGAAAGAAAATTAAGAAGAGACATTATTGAAGTTGTTAAAAATATAAATAATTCTTATTAGAAAGGGGATGAGCCATTTTGAAATAAAAATTACAATATTTTTTCTCAGAGGATCAGCTCCTCTCTTCACTGGTTTTTTTTAATCCTACCTTTTTCTCACCTTTAGTTGCTTCAATAAGTTCTTATAATAATGTTCAGTGAATGATAATCCCTTCAGATGCAAAGTTTAATTCACTGACCACTTTTTAAAAATGTACCTGAATAATGGATTGACTATACAATGAAGTAGTGGTAAAGACTGAAATTGGAGGCAAGGCTGTAAAAGTAGAAAATATAATTCAAAATCAATTACACTTCCAAATGAAAACACAGTTTCAATCTGTTAATTAATCAACTAATTCAATTAATTTAATTAGTTTAAACTAATTAACCAAAACTAAAAATAAACTAAAAATAAACAAGCCAAAGTCATCTTGTAGGCGGATAAGTGGAGCAAAAATGTAATAAATAAATAAAAATACTTAAAATAAATAAATAAAATAATTCCAATTATGTTTAGTAAGAATGAAGCACTAACAGCAAAACCAAATAATATAAACAAACATGTGCTGGAAGATCAAAATTTAGGATCCAATCTGGGTCAGTCACTGGGAATAGAGGTTTAGTCTTCTGAGGTTTCAGACTCATGCTGGACTCAACTTCAGGGAACCTCTATAGAATTTCTCTCTCTCCTCTCTCTTGCTATACATTTTGGTGAGAGAGAAATTTCCTGAAGATGGGCTCAAGCATGAGTGCAAAAGCTCAGAAGACTAAACCTCTCCTCTCAGTGACTGACCCAGATTGGATCTTGCAACATTATCCTCTGACACATATATTCGCTTTTATTCATGATCCAAATTTAGCTAAAGGACAGCATTTGTGAAATGAATTTAAATCCTTTTCTATTTTTGTAGAATTAAGGTTTCAAACTTGCTATTAGCAAATTCAAATCTGTTTGTATCTAATTATTATACAGCTACAAATAATCCTCAATTAATGACAGAAATTGAGACCAAAATTTCCATTGCTAAGCAGTGCAGTCATAAAGCATCATCTTGCTTAATGATAGTAGTTCCAACAAATCCTGGTTGCCATTGTTAAGCCAATCATGCATCATTATTAAGCAAGGATGTCATGTAGTGACCATTTGCAACCTCTGAAATTACCAAAAATATCATAAATTAATTTAAGTATCTACCATGTGGCAGAGAAAGGACAAAAAATAGCAAAGATAATGAATCATTTTCTCCATTCTTAACTACACTCTAAACTGGATAAAACAAATCAAAATAATTTGTGTTTGGAAAAGAAACTTTGCATTCAATCCTTTTTTTCTTAATGAGCAGTTAACTGTTCTAAATACAAGTTCATCATTATGTCACTAATTTCAAATTCAGTTTCCTCAACTGTGTCTTAATGTTGATGGATTTAATCCCAACTCAGAATTAATATCCATGTATTGTATCCATGAAATAAACATTGGGGCTGTATCTTTAGTTGAAAAGAACAGTAGGTAAAGTGCACATTATATTTAGTAGGCATCTTTTCCCTCAAAAAAAAAAAGTAGTGATTCATGTGTTCATGTGATAGTGTTCATGTGTTATATGAATTTTTTATTAATTTTACACCTTCAGCAACAGACAAAACATTGTCGTCAACTGCATAGAGTTTCTGTTCTTAAAGGTATCTAGATTTGTTTTTAATAACTAAAATAAAATGCCTTTTTTACTATGATCTGAGCCAAAGTAGTTCAGATATAACTCAAGGATAGTTTTAATTTTACTGTTAAATAAATAAAAATAAGTTGAAAGTTCAGGATGGAGGGATGTTTTTGGAAAAGGAAGGAACAGCTATGCAGAACAGGAAAACAAAAACCTAAAAAAATTAGGAAGAAAAATGTTATTAAACAAAAGTATTTCACTTTTTATTAATTATGGTAAATTTAATGTGATAGTTTCTATCTCCTTAACTGTACTATCTTAGCACAATAATGTTCCTAATGTTTAATCTTGTGTGTTGGACGGAATTTCATTCTTAATTTCAATGAGTAAGTAGTTGTTTTTTTTTAAATGGCTTTATTATTATGGAAAGGTGAATGAACTGGAAAATATAGTGCTTGAAATACTATTTCATATTTAAATATGAAAATAGTTATATTATTTTACCTGATTCTTACAAATGAGTTATAGACATGGGGGGGACGGGACTTAATCATTCTCACTGAAGCTGACATTGACACTTAGATATCTTGTTTTAGACAAGTTGAGCAACTGTCACATGTTTCAGTGATTTGCTAATATTTCATTTGGTACCATTTTTCAAAATTTCTGTTCAACAAAATAGACTAAGTCAGAATCTTCCAATGAAACAGTTCAAACAAGTTAAGTATACATATTGTAGCATTTTATAATGTGCACAGATCATTCAAGTAAAGAAACAGGTACCACTTTAGTGGAAAGGTAACAATGTTCTGTTTCTTGTCACATGCTGTGCACTGCAACATGATGTCATGCTGGCCACGATTTCGGAAACGTCTTCGGAAAGCACTGGCTCAATGGCTTAAAGAAACACAGATGATAACCGCTCTCTAAAGTTGTCTACAGCTAGCGAGCAAAACCCGCAGGGTCTCCTTTACCTTTACCTTTACAAAGCATGTAAATTTGAGAGATTGCAGTTCTGTTCCTTGCTGTTCAAGTATAATAATAAGGTTGAGAATAATTATCTAGGAATTCATTAGGCAGGAAATGGCTCCCCAAAATGTTTCCTGTTTTTGCTGTATTACATTAACTGCATAGGTAGATTATAAAATCTCTTTGCTTTGGAATTCTTGCTAACCAGCCCATGTTAGCGGTTTCTCATGAGCCAAGACTAGAAAAATAATAAATTAGTCATTCTTATCAATATGTGAGATATTTTCTTCTGAAACAAATTCTATAAAACATGGCTGCTGCTGGGTTCTCTTTCTTGATGCTACATTGTCTGAATTTCTTTCCAATCCTATCTATCTGATTCTGATCTAATTTTGTTTTTCTGGCAATCCTGCCGAGGGATCAGCTGGTGAGTAGGCTGGTGAGAGAAGGAGCCAAAGCCAGTGGCAAGCACTACATGTAGGTCTGCTAAGTCTTGCAGTCAGAATATGTGTCATTTTCTCATAACATTGCTTGCCTAATATCCCTGATATACTGAAGGGATTTTTATAACCAGTTCCTGGTAAAAACAAAAAAGGACAAATTGTTGCAAAATTATTTTTTTAAAAAATCTAGTGTTATAAAAATGTCATGAATATATTGGAAATAATTATTTCATGTCAGAATGTTATGCGGTTTCCAGCTGGCTCTAAATTATACATTTTTATATAATAAAACAAGTTACAATTTTCTATTGTAATGTGTGTCAGCACCTCAACTTTATGAAATTTCATGGAAATTATATGATATTTTTTCTAAAAATAAATCCTGTCTATCATGAATATTGAAAGCCACAAGGTAAGGACTTAAGAGTACATGAACATTACTGTTATGTCACATTTGTCTAGACCTAGTATTCCATTAATTAATCAACAATTATTAGACACATTTGTGGTTTTTCAGGGAAATTCTTAGGTTAATCTTGTCAGAAATGATGATGTTCAAAATCAGACTTCTTGAGTCATACAATGCAAGTATTATTATTTAATATTTATTTATTTAAAGTTATTAGCTGCCCAACTCCAATGAACCGTCTATTCAGAGTTAGAGAAAAAAATTACTGTTGGAATGTAATTTAACATATCAATTTTTTGCTTTTATAAAAGCTCATATTATTTTGAATTATTTGCTAGTAATTTGGAAGCTAAGGCACAGAGAATGGGAATAGATTTAATTATACTATTATAATTCTTAACAACAAAAATAGTGAAACTGCATCCATTTCCCATCAACTGCACAATGAGCTCATGAATTTATCGTTCTTTTTGCATGTAAACATATTTTACTGTTAGAAATTACATTAAAAATTTAGGCTGAACACATTAAGTTACATATTTATGGTAGTTTTCCTTTTGATAACTACTAATCGTAAACTGACTTACGGTTTAGTAATTTATTTATTTATTTTGTATCCAAAGCACCTATCACATGGCTTGACCTACTTGATTTTAAAGATTCGTTTAATTTAATGTTAAATAGAAACATATAAGCCCAAAGCAAGCACCAGCCTCTAACATAATCTTTATTTCCAAGAATGCTTTGAAGTTTCAGGAAGGCATCACAACCATTTATTAGAAAAATAGCCAGTGGTTATAGGAAGTGGATTTCCTGTTCAGAATAATAATAAAGATCAACTCGAATGATAGACAGAATCTTGGAGGCTTAGAAGTAAAGGTAAAGATTGTGATTAACCCTAATTGTGACTGACTTTAGGGGGTGGTACTCATCTATGTTTCTTAAGCCAAACAGCCAGTGTTTCTGTAATCATGTGTCTGGCATGGCGTCATGCCACAGCACAATGTGTACAGCAAAACACAGAATGCTATTACCTTCCCGCATGTTTATATGCAGTACTTGTTCATCTACTTGCATTTGCATGCTTTCAAACATTTAGGTTGGCAGGAGCTGGGATAAATGATGGGAGCTCACTCCATCTTGCAACAGTTGGATTTCAAACTGCTGAACTGTAGACCTTAAATGGTCTAAGATTCAGAACCCTAACCACTGAGCTACCAGATCTCTGGAGGTTTAGAAGTAACTAAAATTAAATACATTTGGCCATACTCATTTTATTTTCTGAACGTATAAGTCTTCCCACAACAGCTGTTTGGGGGGGCTGGGGGCAAACTAGAAAAAAGATCTACACACTGCCTAACCTGAACTAAAATGTGTATAATGATGCAATTCATTATTTTGAGTGTGATTTAATTCCCATAGATAGCATGAATCAGAATAGTGTATTTAGAGTGTTCTTATCATTTTCTTTATATTTTAAATGTTTAAAATGTGATCCTTTTTCATTTTACTTTTAGAAACACTTAAATGTAATTGTAATGTATATTCAGTCTTCTGAACAGATGACTTAATTTGCTGTGTTATTTTATTGCTTGGTATTAATTCTCAATTTATTTTAACAATGGATTATCTCATTTCCAACCTCTTTTATCTGGCATTTTGCATCTCCTGTATGAGCAAATCAGTTGAGATTCCCTGCATGGGCTATGGACTGCACAATCAGACACTTCCTGGTGGGCATTTCAACCTTACATTTATGTTTTCTGAAAGAACTATCTATAGCAGTGATGGCGAACCTATGACACGCGTGTCAGTGCTGACACGCGTAGCCATTTGGGGTGACACGCACAGGATTTCATGCGATTCATCCTCGGCTCCTGCACGGCCGCCGAGGATGAAAGAATATGTGCTGGAGGAACGGGGGGGGGGGCGCGGGACGTGTGATCTCCCCCACCCACACTCACTTACTGTATCGCCGCCGCCCCTTTCCGAGCGCAGGGGCTGCTGGTAAGGCGTGCGTGCCGTGCGCACACACGTCATCAGCGCGGCGAGGGAGGACCCGCAGGAGAGGAGCGCGGGAACAGTGCGCTGTTTATTTATGAAAGGCTCTACAAATTTAAACTCTGCAAGTTTGAGCATTGCTCACTCCATAGCTCAGCATGCAAAAGCGCTTAATGAGGGAGAATTTATTAAAGAAACTCTCCTAAGATGTGCGCCAGTTCTATTTCACGATATGCAGAATAAAGATGCAATTATTAAGAGAATATCTGAGTTCTCTTGGGGCGGGCTGGAGCGGCATGTTGATGAGGACGTGGAGCTGGAAGCAGCCGACTCCACAGCCCTGGTTCACGGCACCCCAAACAAGTTCAATAATATCAAGGGCAACATACGAAATCGACTGATGAACAAAGAAGTTACTAAGCAGGTATGTTAAATAATTTGTTTTTGGTTTATTAAATACAATTATATATTGCAATTATACATTTTTGTAGTTTAAACTATAAATTGCGCAAAATTATGTTTTTGTCGAAGTGACACACAACGCGAGTTATGCTCGATTTTTTGCCGATTTTTGACACACCACGCCAAAAAGGTTGCCCATCACTGATCTATAGCATGTGAAATATGCTGGCTTAGTCTCAAGAAGCTTAATTAACTAACTTCAATATGATTTAATTTTCAATTTTTATAATATATTTTAATCTCCCTCCTACTCCCCCCAAAAAAGTTATAGAGGTCTTTCCTCATTTGAAATGTAACTAAAACAGGAACATATAAAAATGCAAACCTATTTACCATAAAAAGCCAGCAACATTCTTCAATGCTTTAATAATTATGTGCATAGATAATCCTGTCACTTAGTATTTTAAAATTATTTTATTTCTTATATTTGTATTTATATCTCTTGTTCTTCCTAACAGTCTTCACTTTTCTTCACTTTGTGTTTTCTTAGGTATCTCAGCTGATTGCAGATTCCTGCTTCCAAAGTGCCAAGAACTACTGAAATAAGTTCAAACTGCAGCTTTTTTAAAGCAGCATTTCTTTCTTCTCTCACTAGCTTCACACTAGAAATGAACAAGGGAAAGGACTTATTTTTCATGATGGTTCCTTATTCCTGCAACTGTTATGAACCTTTCTTAAAGAAAATGCTGTTTAATAAAATGCTATTATTTGGGGCTTGTTCATTAAAAAGGTAAAAAGAGGGTTTGATCAGATCAGAGGATATTTATTCTAGCATAATGCCCAACTTCTGTAGATGTTTATGGGACTGATCCTACACAAGAGAACCTAATGCCCATAGTTTACAAGAAAGGCCTTCTGATAAAAAGAAGACAACAATGCCATTCGCACAAAGAAGCAAGGAAATTATATTGTTGTTTAAGGGAGAAGGGAGATGCAGTTCTTGCTTAGAACTTGAGTAAGCCATTGACATTAACATTAAATAAAAGGTGGGGTGGGGAATACAGCATTGCTTAGCATCCTTCTATCTAGGAATAGAGGATACAAGTATGTATTTAATTTGAACTTTAACTATCTTTAGATGATAAGCTACAATAAACACTGTTTGATGGAAGTAACAGTTAATTTCTGCCATAAATGCCCACAGGAGATTGACTCAAAGACCACTTTCAGATCAGTGAAAGAAATATAAAGAAGCTCAGGAGGGCAGCTAGGATGAGTAACACTGGAGTATATTACCCTTGTGGGTATTGCATGGTTATTTCAATAGTTTTATGTTACCATCCCTTTATCATCTGCTTTTTGTTGTGTAATGCATTTTCTTTTTTGATCTTTGACCACAAATTAGTAATAAAATGAAAACAAAGTAAAACAACAAAGAAGCACAATAGAAATAACATGTTCATGATCTTCCAAAATGGGTAATTAGAGTCATATTAAGTTAAATAACTGCAGACAATATATAAAAATATTTCATAAATAATAGCTATTTACAGCATTTTCCCAACTGAATCAGACTGAAATCCTTTTAAAGCCATTCAAATTATGGTATTAACCATAATGTGGTTGCAAATTCCACAGATTAACTACGTGTGGTATAGAGATAATACTTGCTTTTATCTCCCTTGTGTCTTTAATATTCAGCTTCATGGGGTGACCCCGAGTTCTAATAGCATGGAAAGTATTATGGGAGGAAAAGACAAAGTCTTCTGTATTCATATTTTTATGGCATACATAACTCCATAAACTTCTTCAGATTCCCCATTCCTTATCTGTCTTCTGAGTTATAGCATGTATAACATATGACAGATAATCTTAATCTATTTATCATTATTGTTGCTTACAATACTTTTTCATGCTTTTTAATGTGCAGAGTTGAGATTTATACCTGGTATTTCTAATATACAGTAGTACCTTGTTGACTGGTTTCTTGAGACACAGCGAGTTCCAAAAACAACAGGTTCCAAACAAATTTTTCCCATAAGGAATAATGTAAATAAATTTAATGTGTTTCCAAACCAAAGACAGTGCACAGTTTAAGGCAATATGTAAAAAGATAGGGTTGTATATTGTTATTTTATATGAGAAATAAATCTAAAAATTAATAAATACATACATTAAATTAAATAAAAATTGGTAAGAAAAAAGGCACAAAAATACACAAAAAATACCACAGAAGCTAAGACCACAAGGAGATGTGCACAGGGTAAGAATTACCACGTGACTAACATGTGACCCTTTATTTTGGATGGAAAGAATAATGAGTCATAAGGCAACTGACACTGGCAAGTTCTAACTTGTACATCAAGTACCAAATAAATAAAAAGTACAGGGATAAAATTTTCTCATCAAAATCCGCTGAGTACCAAATTCGAGTTTCAAAGCAGTTGAATACCAAGGGTATCACTGTACTGCGATACCCTTGGTACTTGACTGCTTTGAAACTTGTCAATTCTGGTATTCAATGCATTTTGAAGAGAAAATGTTCAGAATGTACGTATATATTAAATATGGAATAATGTATGTATATTACTTGACAAATTACTTTTATGTGCTCTTCCCTACTGCTACTGTGTGTTAAATTCAGGCACAATGTCTTTCTCTTAGCTTTCTTCTATTGTTTAAAACCACTTTTTCATGTTAAATATCAGTAATCTGGTTTTCTTCTGGAAAATTATCATAAAAGCCGCCCCCCCCTCCCAAATTATATTTTGTTATCATTCCTTTAAAAATACTAAGATAATGTTTCTTAAATATGAACAAGACAACGCTGATTGCACTACTATCTGAGGGAAGGCATGCCAAATGTGAATACTATATTATACTGTACAATAATTAGAACTCTTTTTAAATATAAATGTAGTCATTTAAAGAAAACAGGAGGAAATGTAACATAAATGATAAGGTATAATACATCTTTGTGAGGCAGAGACAATTATTTCATCATTCAAAAATAATCTTGTCTCTAAGACTATACTGGACAGATATAATTCTCTGATTCTCTATCTGTTCCACGATTCAGTCATGAAATAATATTGTCCTGCTACATCTATCAGATATTCTCACACACTAGTAAACTGTTTGTGTGGGGGTGATGCTGTGGAGATTACTAAGTACCTACTCTTTTTTCTACAGAGCTAACAAAAATAAAATATTACTAAAGATGACTTACATTTTACCAATATGATTTAATGTAAAATGATTCAAGAAAAGGAAGCATTTTTTAGTGCTTTTTCTCTTCATGTCTCTCACTGCTGTTTGGACAATAGCCTATTATCCTACCCAAAATCCAAATGCAGCCCTAATCTCAAGAAAAGTGCATCCTGTAAAAGAGGGAAAAGCAAATCAAAATAAACTATTAATGACATGATCATACAAAACAGAATGGACTGTATAAACACCAATTTAGAGATAATAGAAAACTGATCAAATATACTGTCCAGGTTAGAAGCTGTTGGCTGCCAAAGGACAAAACAAGTTGTCAGAACAAATTAAGGTTCACCTAATTTAATGTGCAGCTCATATTTGTTCTTTTATGCCAATTTGTCTATCTTTGGAACTCTATGAATCAACCTATTATTTTTATTTCTTGTGAGGTTGGCATGCTGCCCTCAAGCATTGTGTTTTTTTAATATTACACTGAATGCTCAAATAATCTCAAGTTTTCCTGCTGAAAAATATTAAAGAATACATCTGTACCTTATTTGCACTCTGAACCATAACTTTCTTAAATATGTATTTTTTTCAATTTCATAACATGTAATGAGAAATGCAGTTCCACTGGAAGAAGGGAAAGAAATAATTTGCACCACTTTTCTTTCTCCTATTCCACTAGATCTTCTGTGGGCCAAATTTCCAATTGGAAGAGGTCACCATAAATAACTACACCAGGAGTATTGCCTTGGGCAGTATGATGTTTGATATTCAGTAGTTGAATGTCATGGACAGTAAGCTATGAATCTCTCAAAAAAGCAATCATTTAATCAATATTTAATGTCATCTTTTGAATCTTAGGTGTTATATAAATTTGTTAGTCACTTGTAAAAAAAGAATATTGTGAAGTATTTTTACAAAAAGGTAAGCAGAATGTAAATGCTATTGCTTTGTTTTGTTTTAAGTCACAATGCAAGAATTAGATATTCTACATATCATTTAATGCAAGAGATACCTGCCAAATAAAACCAAAACATTTGATTTTGAGCTTTATATTTGAATTTACATGCACATAGATGCAAAAGTCTATATGCAAATAGAATCTATGAATCTGCCGGTCTCAAATACCAGACTGAGCACTGCAATAAAACATACAGCTAGATTAAGGTGACCAGACGTTCCGATTTTGGTGGGACAGTCATGATTTATAACAATTTGTCCCGTGTCCCGGGGCGTTTTTAAAAAGTCCCAATTTTCTGGCTTCATGTTGAAAGCCCAGTGGATTTGCTTAAGAAATCCTAACCGGGGCAAGACAAAAGACAGTCTGTCTAACTACCTCTCTCTCTGCCTCAGTACTTTCATTGAAGATATTAAAACGTTAAAGCAAAAAAACAGACCTCCCCTGCCCTTTTACCTCCTTTTATAAGAAAAAAATGACCCAGTACCATAGAGCTCTAGGAAATACTTTGCCTAGAGTAGTAGTAGCGACTGTTACTTCCTGGATTTCCTGGATGGGAAGGGCACGGAGGTTGGAGGTCGGCTCGTGTGGGAAAAATGGTGGCTCCTCATTTTTCTTTGAAAAATATTTCCCTCAGACTATTTCACCATTTTAATTTGCTCAGTGCTTTGTATTAACATCTACATCATTCTGGATTGACTTGGAGTGCCTGCCTGCTGGTAAGTGAGCTTTTTCTTTTATTTTTTTAATGTATTTTAAAATAATATTTTATTTATTGTGCATAGGATTTTTTTAAATAGTTTAATTCTGGGTGGATTCTTTTTTCAAATTGTCTTAGACTATTTAAAAAAAGATTCTATCCAAAATAAATTGAAGTGAAACCATTTTTAAAAATTCTATGCACAATATTTTGAAATATATTGTGCACAGAATTTTTAAAAATAGTTTTACTTCAATTTATTATGTGTGGAATAGTTTGAAATGTTTTACTTCAATTTATTCTGTGTGGATTCTTTTTTTAAATTGTCTTAGACTATTTAAAAAAAGATTCTATCCAAAATACAAAATACCAGCTGCAGTTATTCACTTAAGAACTGTGGCAAAAGAGGTGGTATAGTGACCAAAGTTGGTATTTTATTACCTCCCCCCCGCTTTTTTTTTCTATTATGTTTTACCTATCAGAAGTTCTTGGAAATGATAGGGCTACATACATTTAGTAAATATAAATAGATGAAATAACTAAAAAGATCTGAACAAAATGAAAAACTTTGCTGATTCCAGTAATTTAGTTGATGCTAATATCTCTTGAAGATTATTGCGAGGAGAAGAGAGAAAAGAAGAGGAAAGAAGAGAAGAGAGTTGGAAGGGATCTTCGAGGTCTTCTAGTCCAAACCCTGCCCAAGGCAGAAGCCCTTAGACCATCCCAGACAAATCGTTGTCTAATCTTTTTTTTTTTTTTAATCTCCAGCATGGAGCACATACAATTCCAGGAGGCAAGCTCCGGGGAAGCAAGTGAGTCATATGTAATTTACAATAATTCATTACATGGATTTTTAAAATAATATTGAACATATTTACAATTCCTTCCTCGAAATTAGTTCATAATAATCTCAAGAGGTTACAATAAACATATTCTTCTACGCAAATATATTTGAAAGTTGGTCTACTGCCTCTAATATTATGTTGTGTCATTAAGATCTGCAAAATTCCTACAGCATTTGGGAAATCCCCAAACATGATTCACAAATGCTACGAATGGCAGCCGGAGCTGATAGTAGGAATGTCCTACAGCAAATTTTCTGTGACTGCTGCTATGGCTCACAAAAAAGGGGGGAAATCTTTGAAACTGACTTCATCAACTATGTAGACAACTTTTTTTTCTCTGAAAGATAGCAAGCAGTAGCAATAACAGTTAGACTTATATACCGCTTCATAGGGCTTTCAGCCCTCTCTAAGCGGTTTACAGAGTCAGCATATCGCCCCCACAGTCTGGGTCCTTATTTCACCCACCTCGGAAGGATGGAAGGCTGAGTCAACCTTGAGCCGGTGAGATTAGAACCGCTGAACTGCAGATAACAGTCAGCTGAAGTGGCCTGCAGTACTGCACCCTAACCACTGCGCCACCTCGGCTCTTAAAGATCCTAATTTCTGCTGAGCAAGGTTTCACAGGGGGGGGGGGGGTTAAAGGCAAAGAAACAGTGGTAACTGGGACCAGTCACAAGAAAAGATGGATAATAGCAAACTACTTCTGATTTTAATGATCCTCCATTCAAGAAGATCAAAATATTCTATTGAAACATGTTTTTCTACAGCTTCTAGACAGAACTTGCCCAGAAAAGGAAGTCTCTTTGCCATTATAGGGCCTAAACATGTAAAGAGTTGCTGTTTATACATCAGGGTTCTCTATCAATATTACTGTTATTTCTGGATGGATGAGTACAATTGGTGAAGGAGCATGTCCAGAATTTGGAGGTCCTACTGGACTCACAACTCCTACTTGAATACTAAGTGGGGGCTGTGGCTTGAGGAGCATTAACCAAAGGTGACTCTTACTATGACTCTAGATCAGGGGTATCAAAGTCACATCGTCACGATGGCATCACATGATATATTGTGATTCCCCCCCCCTTTCGCTAAATCTGGGTGTGGGCATGGCCAGTGTGTGATGAATCCGGCCCATGGGCCGGGAGTTTGATAGCCCTGCTCTAGATGATGCAACAATTGATGCATTCATCTCAATCAGTTGAACTATTACAATGCATTTTATATGGGACTGTCCTTAAAGACTACTCCAAATTAGCAACTGGTCCAAAATGCAACAGTCTTTCTACTTACCTGCTCTAGACATTGGGAGCACCTAACTCTGATTCTTCAGGCCTGCACTGCTTGCCAATTTGTAATACAATTTAAAGTGCTGACAGTTATATGCAAATTTGACACCTGCTCAAACGAGAATTGGCCCAACCCATTAGATTCTGTAGTGGGAAGCTGCTCCAAGTGACTCAATTTCATAGCATGCTGCTTATTTTCTACTGGTGGAGAACAGCTTCCTCTGTTTATGGGCTCCCTACAAAAGGATAAATAAGGGCAGAGGCAACTTCCAAAGGGGATATCTTCATGAGAATCTTTGGGGCCAAAGGCATTCCATTTTATTTTTGTCTATTTAGATAGCTACCAGGAGAGTGTAGAGGGAGAATTGTGGTTTACTGATAGACTACAGCTTTATGTTAACAACTGTATCAGGAGATTGGCACAGGTGGGAATTGAAAGTGGCTTAGAACAAAACCTGAAAAAACAACAGGAAGGAGAGGATGTGATGAAAGGATACAACCTGCCTATTGTTGGAAAAGGAGTACAAAGGGAACAATTTCTTTTCTTTCTGCAGCCTTATCAAAAAAAAAGTCAAAGCAATTGCCATGGGCACAGTTTTAATTTAGGGTTGCGTTTATTACAGAAAATGTTTTCAAAGTATCATTGCTAAAGGAAAGCTTGTATTACAGTTGCTCAATGTTGTGCATTATTCAGCACATTACACACAGAGGTGCTGTGATCATGAATAAGACAAACCTGGCTTCAAGAAGCTATGGTTAATTCCCCTATTCAAACAAAAGGATGCTTGCTAGAAGCTGATTTTTGTTTGTTTGTTTAATTTAAATGTTTAATTCATGTGCAGCACTAGGGCACTTTTTCCAAACAAACATTCTTAGAACATGATCTTCCCCTTTACAGAAAATTAGTTAATTCTTTGAAAGATAATGCACTGAAAAAACCTCCACTATGAGATGCAGGGGAAATCTCTCTGATGGTACAGGTGGGCATGACTAGAACATTTTGAGCCTTAAAAATAAGGACAGAACTGAATGCATTTAGCTTTACAAAAAATTATTATTTTATTTATGTAAAAAAAATGCATCCTGAAAATCAGCAGTTTTGCTGCCAAATTTTGGTGGCATGGTATGAGGAATATCTGGGGCAACAAAATAGCAGCTGGGCTCACCTGAATTTGGGGCTAAGAGGGGCCCAGTCCTGGTTTACTGTGTTACTTGAATCAGCTATTTCCTTTTTTCTTAGGGCTATTAACAATTTCATATAATTTATAATTAGCATTAATAATAAAGATACTGGTTTATTGATATACTGTTATACTAGACTCTAATTCCAAAAGATACTTAAAAAATATTAGTTCTGTTCCAATTAATGATTGGAAAACAGGTTTACAAAGTGTATGACTATTCAATTTCTGTAACAAAAAAATATATTAGACATATTTATGCCTCAAGTTTTTATAAGAAAATTGATAGAACATAGTAAATAGTTGAAGAGTAGACACAAAGATCAAGGTTTGGGCATGGAAATGCATCAATAGTGCATTGATTTTATTCCTAGTTAATTTTAACTGGGAATAATAAGGTTTTTCTAAGTTCAACTAGTAATATATAAGAATATTTGGGAATGTTTCTAGAAAAATAGAAGATACTGTGTTCAATCAGCTTTTACTTTTGCATGTTATAGTTAGGAGTATCATAAGGTGACCAGACGTCCCGATTTCAGCGGGATGGGCACGCTTTATAACAATTTGTCCTGTGTCCCGGTCCATTTTTAAAAAGTCCCGATTTTCTGGCTTCATGTTGAAAGCCCAGTGGATTTGCTTAAGAAATCCTAACCGGGGCAAGACAAAAGACACCCTGTCTAATCCCTCTCTCTCTCTGTCTCAGTACTTTCATTGAAGATATTAAAACGTTAAAGCAACAAAAGGGACCCCCCCCCCGTGCGCCCCTTTTACTCACTTTTATAAGAAAAAATGACCAAGTACCATAGAGCTCCAGGAAATGACAGGAGAGGTCGTGAGTGTTACCTCCTGGATTTTCCGGAGGGGAGGGGCATGGAGGTTGGAGGCCTGCTCCAAAATGGTGGCAAAGTTTCTTTGAAAAATATTTCCCTGACTAATTTCACCATTTCAATTTGCTCAGTTCTTTGTATTAACATCTACATCATTCTGGATTGACTTGTAGTGCAAGCCTGCTGATAAGTGAGCTGGGTTTTTTTCTTTTATTTTTTTTAATGTATTTTAAAATAATATTTTATTTATTGTGCATAGGATTTTTTAAAATTCTGTGTGGATTCTTTTTTTAAATTGTCTTAGACTATTTAAAAGAAGATTCTATCCAAAATAAATTGAAGTGAAACCATGTTTAAAAATTCTATGCACAATACTTTGAAATATATTGTGCATAGAAAGAATAGTTTGAAATGTTTTACTTCAATTTATTCAGTGTGGATTCTTTTTTTAAATTGTCTTAGGCTATTTAAAAAAAGATTCTGTCCAAAATACAAAATACCAGCTGCAGTTGTTCACTTAGGAATTGTGGCCAGAAAGGTGGTATAGTGACCAAAGTTACAATGGCATTGAAAAAAGCGACTGATGATGATTTTTCACACTTAGCGACCATTTTCACACTTAGCGACCGTTGCAGCATCCTCATGGTCACATGATCAAAATTTTGATGTTTGACAACAGATTCGTATTTATGATGGTTTCAGTGTTCTGGGGTCATATAATCACCTTTTGACAAAGTCAAATTGGGAAACCAGATTCACTTATGTTACTAACTTATCAGCTGCAGTTATTCACTTAAGAACTGTGGCAAGAAAGGTGGTATAGTGACCAAAGTTACAATGGCATTGAAAAAAGTGACTGATGACCATTTTTCACACTTAGCGACCATTTTCACACTTAGCGACCATTGCAGCATCCTCATGGTCACGTGATCAAAATTTTGATGTTTGGCAACAGTTACAATTTATATTTGTAAATTGTAGTTATGTTGAAATAAAAAAATATTACAATACTATTTTTGCATTGTATGAAAATTTTTGTTGCTCTGTATAAAATTTTTAATCAACCCCCCCCCCGACCCCCGGTCAAAGGTGTCCCTCTTTACCAATCTGAAAATCTGGTCACCTTAGAGTATCACCTTCTCCCTAAATTCAGCACAGGCAAGTCATTTTTGGATTTTCCAAGGTGGGTAATCTTTTGTTATTTATGCAGCATTCTGTTTCTTTCTAATGTTTTTCTGCCTGTAAAGTTGCTTGGCTTTATTTATTGAAAGGAATTATTTTCTTTCCCTGCACTTTTCATATAATAGCCTATTATCTCCATTATAGTATTATTTCTTTATTTCTCTTTTTGAAAATATGGTGTTTTTTTTAATTTTCAACTTTGCAGGATACTTTTGTCCTATTGATTGGACAATATTCTAGGTAGAGAAATTCTACCTAGAAATCAACTAAAAATCCTTAAAGCTCCATTATAGCAATATATTGTAGATTTATGCTTTAATATTGCCTGACAGAATTAAGGTTTCTTATATTCTATTCTCAAATATTAATCAGTAGAATATTATCTGACTCATTAATTATGTTTTAATCACATTATTTTTAACATTTTAATCATCTTCATGTCATATGGTTCACTTCATTCCATATTTTCATTTCTTTGCCCTAATATCTTTTCTCCAGCATTTTAATTAATCCAGAATTGATTTTTATACATACTTTTATCACCCTTCAGTTGCTCACTGAAGTGAACTAGAAGGAATTGAGAATTGAATTGTCACTTTTTGTTTTAATGAGTGCAAAAACAATAGATGGTTAAATGACTGATGCCAAAGCTTAAAATACATATTCCCAAGTAAAATAGATAATATTTATTAAAATATATAACAAGAAATGTATATATTTGTCTTATTGCCTTTATGTGCCATCTAAATCATGCTAATATGAGGCAGACTACAAAAAAGAATAAATTAAAATTGTATCTCAAAGTATTTTAAAATAACCATAATGATAAATAATCATCATAATAATCATCATACTAATAACTGGGTATCTACTATTAGCTTAGGATCTGAAGCCCCTTAGACTTCATGAACAAGAAAAGTGTAGGGGCCAAAAAACACCTTGAGGGCAATTTATGACTAAGGTGACCAGATTGTCAGATTGGTAAAAAGGGACACCTTTGACTGGGGGAGGGGGGAGCTTGATTAAAATTTTTATATGGAGCAACAAAAATTTTCATACAACGCAAAAATAGTATTGTAATATTTTTTATTTCAACCTAACTACAGTTTACAAATATAAATTGTAACTGTTGCCAAACATCAAAATTTTGATCACGTGACCATGAGGATGCTGCAACAGTCGCTAAGTGTGAAAATGGTCACTAAGTGTGAAAAATTGTCATCAGTCACTTTTTTCAATGCCATTGTAACTTTGGTCACTATACCACCTTTCTTGCCACAGTTCTTAAGTGAATAACTGCAGCTGATAAGTTAGTAGCATAAGTGAACCTGGTTTCCCCATTTGACTTTGTCAAAAGGTGACCCCAGGACACTGAAACCATCATAAATACGAATCTGTTGCCAAACATCAAAATTTTGATCGCGTGACCATGAGGATGCTGCAACGGTTGCTAAGTGTGAAAATGGTCGCTAAGTGTGAAAATGGTCATCAGTCACTTTTTTCAATGCCATTGTAACTTTGGTCACTAAGCCCATTATACCACCTTTCTTGCCACAGTTCTTAAGTGAATAACTGCAGCTGATAAGTTAGTAGCATAAGTAAATCTGGTTTCCCCATTTGACTTTGTCAAAAGGTGACCCCAGGACACTGAAACCATCATAAATACGAATCTGTTGCCAAACATCAAAATTTTGATCGCGTGACCATGAGGATGCTGCAATGGTCGCTAAGTATGAAAATGGTCGCTAAGTGTGAAAATGGTCATCAGTCACTTTTTTCAATGCCATTGTAACTTTGGTCACTATATCACCTTTCTTGCCACAGTTCTTAAGTGAATAACTGCAGCTGGTATTTTGTATTTTGGATAGAATCTTTTTTTTAAATAGTCTAAAAAAATTTAAAAAAAGAATCCACACAGAATAAATTGAAGTTAAACATTTCAAAGTATTGTGCATAGAATTTATTTTGGATAGAATCTTTTTTTAAATAGTCTAAGACAATTTAAAAAAAGAATCCACACAGAATAAAAATATTTTTAAAAATCCTATGCATAATAAATAAAATATTATTTTAAAATACATTAAAAAAATAAAAGAAAAAACTCAGTTCACTTACCAGCAGGCACAAATGAGCATTCCAAGTCAATCCAGAATGATGTAGATGTTAATACAAAGAACTGAGCAACTTAAAATGGTGAAATTAGTCAGGGAAATATTTTTCAAAGAAATTTTGCCACCATTTTGGAGCAGACTCCAACCTCCGTGCCCCTCCCCTCCGGAAAATCCAGGAGGTAACACTCACGACCTCTCTAGCCATTTCCTGCAGCTTTATGGTACTAGATCATTTTTTTCTTATAAAAGTGAGTAAAAGCGGTGTGCGGGGGGGAGGTCCGTTTTGTTACTTTAACATTTTAATATCTTCAATGAAAGTACTGAGAAAGAGAGAGGGATTAGACAGGGTGTCTTTTGTCTTGCCCCAGTTAGGATTTCTTAAGCAAACATGAAGCCAGAAAATCGGGACTTTTTAAAAATGCAGCAGGAAACGGGAAAAATTGTTATAAAGCGTGATTGTCATGCTGAAATCAGGACGTCTGGTCACCTTATTTATGACATACGCCCTAATCAAAGATTCCTTAACTTCAGTGCAATGGTGGGTTCCTACCGATTCGGACCTGTTTGGTCGAACCGGTAGTGGTTGGGCAGCTTGGGTCGCCGGAACCAGCAGCGACCCAGGTCTGCCATTCCCCTGAACCCCGAACCAGTTCCCCAGGTGCCGCCTTCAGCATTGCCATCTTTTTTTTCAGTTCTGCACATGCGCAGAACAATTTTAATTGCACTGCGTATGCTCACAGAGTCCGCATCAAGCACGTGCACAGGGCATGCATGAGCGTACCATCCGGAACACACCCCTGTTTCAGTGGGAATGAGATCTCTAGCAAGTCTCCCAGAGATGTGCAGAATGATACTTGGCAGTCCCTGATATATCCTGGTGCCATGCCAATGCCATATATGGGTTTAAAAGTTTAAAATTGAGTTTGAAAGTAAGTATAGCTCCATGTAAAACATACTGCAATAATCCAGTTGTTTGTTTAATACAACATGCATTGCTGTTACCCAAACATTCTGTTTCAAAGAGGTCTGTGATGCAGCAGCTGAAGATAGCTATGTCATTCCCCTACTGCTTAAGCAAAAGTCATGAATTATATGTCTAGAAGGACTTCCAAACCTATCAACAGTATCAACTAAAACTACCTATTCCAGAAGGATTTTATAATTAGTACTGACTACTGATTGAGTAGAAAGCAAACAGTTCATCCAGGGTCCAGTGTAGCATTTGTAGTACTATAGTGACTAATTTTGTTTCTCTCCCATGTCTGGGCCTGAATTCTAGCTGAAAGGGATTCAGATAATCTGTTTCTTCTATAATCATCCATAACCTATTCCTAGCAACCTTCTCAATACATTTCGCTATATAAACAAGTAGTGATATATTCAGATTGTTAAGCAAAGTGTCAGATGTGAGATTAACACAAATTAGGTAGGTGTTAGCAAATTAGGTTTTGCTAAATCTGAAACATAATGACATATTGACCCCCCCCCCAATGAAAATATCCAGCTAGCACATTTTTATTCTAAAATAAAAACATAAACACATGATCAATTAATGTTTTGGGCATTAGTGTTCCAAAAATATTTCCTAACTTACATGAACACTTTGTGCATTGTTTATATCACATGAATAATGCAATTACTCAACACATCTGCAAAAACAATATAAATTTGCAAGACTTAAATTTGCAAGAGAATGAAGAAAGAGCGAGACAAAATTTGAATTTTTGATATTATTACTTTTTTATGGAATAACATTCCAGATAATATTATTTCATATAATTTTATACTTTTGATATACAAAGAATTTCTTACCAACTAAAATAGTAACATCCAGTGATATAAATGCAAATACATACACCTTACTAAAGAAACATTTCAGATTTTAGACAAAGATCATAATTACTAAATATACTCATTTTATTTCTTAAAATGTTATTGGCAAATTAAATACTTGAAGAAATGTTTAGAGAAGATTTAGATAATCTATACTCACACAAAGATATGCAATAGTAAAATACCTCTGTTACACGACACCATTTTAAATATAATTGAATACCTGTTAAAAGAACTCCAGATCCATCTAGTGGAATTTGTTTTATTACATTAACTTTGTACCAGTTTGTAAAAATTAAAAACTGGTAATTGGGGATATCAAGACTTCAGACTAAAAGCCTTGAATCCTTTATACAGAGTATAAAACAGATAGGATATACTAAATCATTCCTACTATGTTTAATATATATTACATTCAACCAAACAAGAAGTTAAGACTGACTAAAGATGTGTAAAAGAAGCATTAGGAATCCTATAGAATAAACAGATATCTTTAAGAAAACATATAAAGTCCAATTAATTAACAATAGCTATAAAAATCCATTTCTCCAATAAAATGTATAGTACATTCATATCACTGGTCAAGGCCACCAACATCATTCTGGTGCCAGATATAATTGCAAATTCCTATTATTTCCCCTTAAGATAAATCTTTTCTGTACTATCCTCAGCTATGTTAAATTTCTGATCAACTATTATGGATCCATATGTACAGATGAATACAAATGGAATATGTATCATATATTGGAATAATATATTCAGATGACAATAGCCATTTCATCAAGCAATTTCTCTCTCATTTCCTAAACGTTTTTGAATCATTTTACTGCCACCTAGCATTTTTTTCTGAATTTTTGCAACACAGTTCTTCTGAAGAGAGGAATAAAAATGATTAAATTGAAAATATTACAAATATAATCAACACCTTTCTGGTTCAGTGTTCATTGCTGTCATAAAGTGCTGTCAATCTTTGTTTCTGGCAAGTTGTTTCAGGATTATTATCTGCAATAGGTTGATATTAATAATTGTTTTACAGTGTTGTACTTATGTCAAGGATTAACACCATACCAGGATTTATTTATCCTGGTTTGTTTGGATTACTGAACTTACATTAATCAACAAAGCATGCCTTTTTTTTTTACTTTGAAGTTTTGGTTATTAATTCCCTTTTTCTATTATCTATTTCCAGTATAATTTTTCATCTCAGCTTCATCCTGGCTTATCTAAATTTAGATTTTCTTATCGATAACTTGGTTGTTTCTGTACTACATCCAAGGCTTGTATTATCCATAGAATGCAAGAAGATTGACTTAAAAAAACTTTTCCTCCATCTTTCCCATCTGCAAGTTGCTCATCTATTTTGATTTTTCCCTACAAAATAATATATCTTCTACATCAAGATTTCATATAATATTTTGGTTCTGTTTTGCATGGAGAAAAGTTTTAAATGACTTATGTAACACCAATGAAAGATTAAAAGCTGAAGCAGGATAACATAAATCCATAGTAAAAATGATAACATCTTAAGGATTTGTGCAAAACAGAATTTTAATGCATAATTATTTCACTTAATAAACACTAAATAAAACTAAAATAATTAATCAGAAATTATTTTTCATTCATGTTTCATTAGCATCAAACATGCATTTGCTACATTTTTAATGCCAGAAGTTGGTGAATTGAAACTATGCTTCTAAATTATATTTGGGAGTATAGAGAATATCAGCAGCTTATTAAATGATACATGTAATGATGCATATGCACATTTCCAGGTTCATCCAGAAAGTCCATCCTTTTTTCTTACCAGATCATTCCATATCGCTTTGCAATCACAGCGCACAAAAGAGAAAATTGGATATTAAATTCTAGATTCTTCCTGTGTATGAAGTTGATGGTTATAAATGGCACATAATCACCAGCTTACCCCTCTGTGAGTAGCAAGGAGTAGGCTACAGTGAAGGAAAAAACAACTGTAGATATTGTTTTAAAGGGAGCATATCTGTCTATTTAAGTCATCATGTAACCTATCCATAATAGTAGCTAGAAAATCATAGTCTATATCAGTGGTTCCCAAACTTTTTTCAGTCCACCGCCCCCTTGGTGCTACAAACTGATCCTCAGTGCCCCCCACCCAGTGGTGAAATTCAAATTTTTTTTACTACTGGTTCTGTGGGCGTGGCTTTGTGGGCGTGGCTGGGGGCTCATGTGACTGGGCGGTTTGCACGAAGGAAGAAAGATAGTAAGAGTAAAATTCAAAACTGTAACAATTAATTGCACATTTATTCAAAATCCAATTTAAAAACCTTTTTAGTTAATGTTAATTCAACAAAATTGTTGAACATGATCCAGTGATACCAGGTTTTCAAAGTCTGATAGTCATTTATCAAGAACCTTAGTAACTAGTAACTTAGTAAACTCAGTAAAATTTAGTAACTACTTCACTGTTCAGTAAATTCTTAATGTGATGAATGGGCTTGATAAAGTGATACCAGAAAAAAATATCTTTTCAAAGGAAGTGGCAATCAGCTATTTCCCAAATTGTAGGCAGAACTCCAGGATGTGGGACCCGGAGGATCCCTGTTTTTAAAAACAAGGTTACAGGCAGAGGAAGAGCTCAACACTCTGATCCTCTCTTTGTCTGCACAAGCCACAGGAGGAACTTGTGGTACCCAAAACTAGAACCTCTGATTTCTAGATTTAAATCTTAAATATTGAAATGGCCCATTTCTTACCAACTTCCAATGAAACCATTCTATTGATTGTCACGCAAATCTCCCTTGCAACGGATTCCTTCCCCCCCCCCAATGTATTTTCCACCCGCCTCATTAGCTTCCCTGCTGTATGTATGAGTGGCAGGGCGCTCTTCTCTCTGGGACCAGGGAGCAGCCCGAGCACCGGCAGCAGGAAGGTCAATGGCAGAAAAATCTGGGTCAGAGGTTTTGGGAGAGGGAAGGAAGACGTGGTTTTGGAGGAGAATAAAGCTCTGTCACCATGCAGGAACGCCTCTGCTGTTGAATCACTAGGTCTTCCTGCAGCTCCCTTTGCATGCTCGCCTTCCCTCAAAGCCTGCTCCGCCTCACCTTTGGCCTGCTCCGCGCTTAATGAAACTGGCGGGGCCTGGGCCGAAGCAGCCAGGGGGTGCTGCAGGCTTGACATGAGCTGGGCCAAGGTGGGTGGGTGGGTGGGAGAAAAACAGAGGCTCTAACGGCGGGACAGGCGGCACCCTCCTTCTGCGTTGCCAGCTGGCAAGGGCTGCTGCTCCAGTGCAGGCCAGCAGAGAAAGAGAGGCAGCCCGTCCTCTGCCTCCTCTTGCAAAGAGACTCAGCAGCCCTCCAGGACCCTCCCCCCCTCTCTCCCTCCCTCCTGGGCTTAGGAACCCGCCTCTCCGCTCTCACACTTCCGGGCTGCAAAGCAGATGGGAGGCTGATACGCTCGGGCTTTGGTGCCTCAACTCGCCGAAGGAAGCTCAGCTCCTACGGCGACCCTGGATCGCTTTTTTCAATCCGGGTTTTAAAAAAAGAAATAAATCAGGGAGGAGGGGCACAAAACAGAATAGCCGTTGCTTTGTGGGTAAGGATTTTGAGAGGTGCTCCCAAGTGGGGAGAAGGAGCTTGGGAAAGAAACGAGTTGGCTTCTCTGCTTTGCTTTTAAATGCACCCATAGGTGTACGTTTCTCCGTTTTCTTCCCTATCGCTGGTATGAGGCTCTCGCTGGAGGCTGGATGGCCTTTCTGGGGCTTGTTATTTACACACAACACACTATATCCTCTCTATGGCCCTGCCATTCTAAGTAGAGTCTTGTGCCCTGAGAGGGAGCTATCTCCAGCACTCCTCTACCACCTTCCTTGCCGCTTAATGTCCCCCTGCTGCCCCCCTTATCTCTTAGCGCCCCCCTGCCACCCACCTTGCCTCTTAGCACCCCCATAAGTCATCCCACTGCCCCCCGGGGGACGGTACCACCCACTTTGAAAAACCACTGATCTATATGGTGATTTTTACCCCAATAACATTATAAATAAATTATAATTTATGTTGTTTAGATTTGGTTTTATTCATGTGAACAAATACCAAGGATGCACCTCATTGTCAATGAATAATAATTTAAATTATTTCAACTTATATTTAAATATATTTCAACAAATCTGTAATTTAAAATGAACTTTGTCTCTGGAGATTTCCAAAATATAAATGTCAATTAAGTTTACTTACATTTTGGGGAGACAAGTAAATATTTTAAAAAATAAACTAGCTATCCTAAGAGAAAGAGGAAAAAAAGAAGCCAAACTGAAGGTTACATTTTCACTGAAGTTTTGTGAGCCTTTATACTTTATTTTGAGTAACAAGATTTCTTTTCAGAGTTGCAAATTAAATATGTTCATCACTTAAATATATTTGATGGAAAGTGGCACATACTGTAAATGTTTTAAATAAATAAATAAATATAAAGTACATATCTTAATCTGTTCAGTGCTCCACATTATTTCAACAGTTATTAGTTCATTTTGTAAAAATAAAATAAAATATATAGTGAATTTCTCACTTCTGAGAAATCTCTCCTTTCACTCAAATGATGTGACTCTTTCCTGCATCCTACATGACTTTGCACATCATTCTCTACACATAGAGTGTATCTAACAGCTTTCCTCCTACGAATATTATTTGAGTGACACTAGCGGTGGGAGTGATTATCGAAATTGTTCATATGAAGAGAGGTCTGTTTTTAATGATTTCTGAACAGGGCTTAATTCCATTAGTCTACAATGGATAGTAGGCGAGTCTTCCAGAGAATATTAAAGGGAATAAGGCCATTAGAAAAATTAACAGAGGAAGAAAAGTATAATTGTATTATTCAAGCCTATGAAATTGTATAATAAGCATCATGGCAGAGTGGGTGAGAGAGATTAAAATTAGTTAGATGAGTACTGGGAAATAATAAAAATAAGCACTACCTGAACACCATTGGCATTGACAAAATCACCAGCATCAATTGCAAAAGGCAGCTTTACTTGTAACAGCTTTATAGCAATAGCAATAGCAGTAGACTTATATACCGCTTCATAGGCCTTTCAGGCCTCTCTAAGCGGTTTACAGAGAGTCAGCATATTGCCCCCAACAATCTGGGTCCTCATTTTACCCACCTCGGAAGGATGGAAGGCTGAGTCAACCCTGATCCGGTGAGATTTGAACCGCTGACCTGCTGATCTAGCAGTAGCCTGCAGTGCTGCATTTAACCACTGCGCCACCTTGGCTCTTAGTAGCTTTCATCTACCTTTAAATAACCTTTAAACGACAAACAACAAACAACAACATATCCCTATCTCAGGTCCTTGGGAAGGATTCAATGTGTGGATAAAAATGTCAAATCCAGCTCAACAAATCAGATTAAGAGTAATACGAACTCTCCAAACTACATTACATAGATAGGATCCTTAAATAAAGGATTTTTTCTTTTCTCACTTTCTACTGCTTCTGAGGTAGACAGACACCTAGACAGACACATACTGCTCTGATTTGTATCAAGCAGTATGCATAAATAATATTTTACATAGCACAGTGTATGGGTATACCCTGGGCTGAGATCCTGCAGGATTTCCAGATCCAGAGAGACATGCATGTGCTGACCAATGAACCAGATGTTGTGGTAGTAGACAAGGAGCAGAAGTCAGCAGTCGTGGTAGATATAATAATGCCAAGTTAAAACAAAATCAAGAAGAAGGAGTATGAGAAACTAGAAAGGTACCAGAGCCTGAAAGAGGAACTAGAGACTATGTGGAAAGAATAGGCCAAAATGATCCCAATGAGGCTGTGACACTAGAGCTGCACAGAACTCTTACATTCCCAAGCCTTTTATAGAGGTCCCGAAATTGAGAAAGACACATACTACCCGTGGGGGTGAGGAGATAAATTTTATAATAAAAAGAGAATAACGAGGGGAAGAAAAATGTCTTTTATAACTGCTCCAACTGCATCTGTTGTAGCTGTCTGATGCCTAGGCAGGATGGGTCCCTCCTCAGTTACAGGGATAGACAAATTTTATTTTTGGTTCTGATATCTTTTAAATATCTTTTTAAAATCACAACCTAAATTATGATGTTTATTAACATAGATTTAAAAAAAAATCATGGTAAGAAATTTGCCTCAGGTTAACTGTCAATAATAACTCAGGTAGCTGGTCTATGGATAGTTATTTACAATAAGTGGGCACATGGCTGTCTTTGATAGAACCACAAAGTATGTTACTACGAAAGAGTTAAAAAGATATTCAAAGATGTTCAGATGTGCTGTAGGCAGTACAAGTAGTTGCCTAGGGCAACAAAACATTTAGAGACTATTTATTTTATCAGTTTGTTGTATGATAGATTATGTGCTATAGAGGGAGGCTGTTTTAGCTTCTTCAGAAGCAGTAGAAACTCTATATTCAGCCTATTTTTTTTAGCCCTTTCCTAAATGAGTGACATCCTTCAGAGTACCCAAATAGCAAAATGTATGAAAATGCATTAAGCAGTACTATATATCGGATTATTTCATTTATGGCACAATGGCATATTCCATTAGGATATTTCTAAAACAGATATTGTGTTTGGAAACAACTGGGAAACAGGAACTGTATGCTAGTATTGTTATTCAAGCAGAAAATATAAGGCATCTGAAATACTCCATTTTGATTGCTAGAGCTTAATATTGCTGTCAGTCAATAACCTAGCATAATTTTTCAGTGTTACATTTTTCCTGGAAAGAGAAAGAAAAAAAAAACACTGGTTGCATACCTATAAACTCGCCTGTTATTCTTCAGTCTTTAAAAATATACCATATAATACATTTCAGAAAAAAAAACAGAAGAGCGATCAAAAGATACAGTGAATTGTTTGTAGCTCGTGGTAATTGATAAGAGGTGATATTAAACTCCTTTAGTTTTCATTTTATTTAGATTATTCCTTTAAATGTCTTCATATTGCAGTGTATTTATTTGTGAAATGGGGGAATCGATCACATATATGGGTCAACTATACGGGTCAACAGACTAATCTGTTCAATAATCTTTTTTTGTTCTACAATTCTGCTGATTAAAAAACAATGTATCTAGTGCAACTACTCCATTGAATAAATCAACAATAGCAACATATAATTTCAGTGACCAGAATGACTAGAATTGGACTAGCAGGAAGCAAAATATAAATAGTAAAAATAAAAACAGATATAGCTATACCACCAATGCTACCAAATCACAGAAAATTCTATAAATAATAGAACAGAATGAAACAGAACTGGTCAGAGAGCTACAAAGAATAACAATAATTTTTAAAAAAATCTAATGGCCTACATTCAATACAATACAAATGCACACGGAACAATAGGGTTTTTGTTTCTCACAAATCTCCCTTCCCAGATATGATCCAGCTGTCCAGAGAGAGTTCTGTGCTCCAGATTGGACTAAGCCACTGGGCAATGTGGCTTAGAAAAAGACATGCCACTGGGCAATGTGAACTTCAACTGACGCAATGTCATGATACAATATCATAATCCAGAATGTTAATGTCTATAAAACAACATCAGTCCTTTTATTTTATTTTTATTTTGGAAAGATCCCGCAAATGGATGTCTTGTATTGTTTTTCATCCAACTGACATCCTTAATAGCATACAGTATATCACCAAATATCTGTTTTCATTTAATTTATTTCTATAGTTTAGTTTAGTTTAGTTTAGTTTAGTTTAGTTTAGTTTAGTTTAGTTTAGTTTAGTTTAGTTTAGTTTAGTTTAGTTTAGTTTAGTTTATTAGTTTTGTATGCCGCCCACTCCTGGACTCCGGGCGGCTTACAATAAAAAGGGAAGGGGGATAAATAAGACAATACAAAATTTAAAATACAACAACATTCACAATTAAAGTGGGGCTGGATACTTCAACAGCCCCAGGCCAGCCGGAACAGCCAGGACTTAGTAGCTTTACGGAAGGCCGGGAGGGTAGTAAGGGTCCAGATCTCAACGGGGAGGTCGTTCCAGAGGGCTGGAGCTGCAACAGAGAAGGCCCTCCCCCGGGGGGTCGCCAGCCCACATTGGCTGGCAGAGGGAATCTGGAGAAGGCCTAGTCTGTGCGATCGAATCGGTCTTTGGGAGGTAATTGGCAGGAGGGGGTCTCTCAGGTAACTAGGTCCGATGCCATGCAGGGCTTTAAAAATAACAACTAGCACCTTGAAGCGTGTCCGGAGACCAATGGGCAGCCAGTGCAGCTCGCGGAGGATAGGTGTAACGTGGGTGTACCTAGGTGCACCCACAATCGCTCGCGCGGCTGCGTTCTGGACTAACTGAAGTCTTCAAACGCTCTTCAAGGGCAGCCCCATGTAGAGCGCATTACAGTAATCCAGTCTTAAAGTGACGAGGGCATGAGTGACTATCCGAAGGGCTTCCCGGTCCAGGTAGGGTCGCAATTGGTGCACCAGGCGAACCTGGGCAAAGGTCCCCCTGGTCACAGCCGACAAGTGATGTTCTAACGTCAGCTGTGGATCCAGGAGGACTCCCAAATTGCGAGCCCTCTCTGAGGGGTGAATGCTTTCACCCCCCAGGCTAAGGGATGGAGTAGCTGGACCATTTTTGGGAGGGAGCATCAATAGCCACTCAGTCTTGTCAAGATTGAGTGCAAGCTTGTTCGTTCCCATCCAGACCCTAACAGCCTCCAGGCACTGGCACATCACTTCTACTGTTTCACTGAGTTGGCACGGGGCGGACAGATACAGTTGCGTGTCGTCTGCATATTGGTGATATTTAATCCCGTGCCGGCGCATGATCTCCCCCAGTGGCTTCATGTAGATGTTAAATAGGAGGGGGGACAGGACCAAACCCTGCGGCACCCCATAGTTGAGGGGCCTAGGGGTCGACCTCTGTCCTCCGACCAACACCGACTGCGACCTGTACGAGGTAAGAGGAGAACCACCAAAGAACGGTGCCTCCCACTCCCACCTCCCGCAACCGTCGCAGAAGGATACCATGGTCAATGGTATCGAAGGCCACTGAGAGATCAAGGAGCACTAGGATAGAGGAGTGACCCCTATCCCTGGCTCGCCAGAGATCATCGATCAGTGCGACCAAAGCAGTTTCCGTACTTAACCAGGCCTGAAACCGGACTGAAAGGAATCCAGATAATCGGTTTCATCCAAGGACCGCCGGAGTTGAAAGGCCACCACTTTCTCAACAACCTTCCCTATGAAGGGGAGGTTGGAGACTGGACGATAGTTACTTAAAATGGCTGGGTCCAGAGAAGGCTTCTTCAGGAGGGGTCTCACCACCGCGTCCTTTAGGAGGAGCGGGAAGGATCCCTCCCGGACAGAGGTAATTTGGAAGCTGTGTCATTTGGAATTGGGACAGCTAGTTTTCTTTAAATTCTTTGTATCAATAAAAATATTAAGGGAATGAGACTAAATATTTTAATCTATTTTATTTGTATGTTTATTTATTTGGAAGGCTCTAGTCAAACTTATTTCCAAATTAGTGTACTAGAATTTCAAACTAGCTGCTTCTAATGTAAGTTGAAAAAGGTGGTATACCCTGTTTCTTTCACAGCATTTAACCACTTTATCCACATTAGTTTATCCTAAGATAAACCATTTATCACCTTAAATGGAAACCCCCAAATGTGCTGAATTTCCAAGAATTTCTTTTTCCAGGAAGAAAACAGAGACAATATGGACAGAATGGGAATTTTATCTGCTCCTTCAGTCTTTGTAGATTAATACAAATTTAGAGGAAATGATACATCATTCAGTACAGCACTCCATTGGTATTACCTTTATGATATATTGAAGAAGTAGAGCAAAACTAGCCTTGGGGGATTGCTCTTTTTAATTATCTCTACAATAATTTTCTTTAAATAAATTTATTATAATGCAACACAAGTCTATAAAGCATATACATATGTGAGGTTCTGTCTAATCAAGAAAAAAGAATCAAGTTCATATAAAGTTTCTTTAAAATATAACAAACGTGTTTTAAAGTAGTATGCATATATGTATAATTATCTTGTCCTCTGTATTCCTTAGCGTTGGGTTATATCATAATATATGATCTTACTTCTTTTATATATAAAAATATCTGAAAGTTTTGAGTTTTTTATACTGAAGGAGTATATGAATCAATATGAATCAATACTGGCTTCTGCTTGTATTATTGTATACTGTATGAAATTAGTTATTTTCTAGCATAGCAAATTGTAACCTTAATACTGGACTGCAAATGTTATCTCACTGCTGCGTCTCACTTCTGTTCTTGGCTTCAAAGCTTGGCACATTCTTGAAAGCTGGTAGAAGAAATTCTTACACGGGAATATCAAAATGTATAGATAAAGGAACCAAACTAAGGCGTTTTCCTGGCTCATAAATCCTTAAAGCATTCTGCCAAAAAACAACTTGGCAAACTGGGGCTGCTACCCCTTACACAAGGCCATAGTAATACTCCAGTGGTGGGTTTCAAAAAAGTTTAGAACCTATTCTGTAGATGTCACCTGTTTTGTGGGAGTGGTTCAGCGGTCATGTGACTGGGTGGGCGTGGCTTAGCAGTCGTGTGACCGGGTGGGCGTGGCCAAGTTGGAAAATGTGGTGAAACTCACTTAACAACGCTTTTGCTTAGCAACCAAAATTTTGGGCTCAATTGTAATCATGAGTTCTCTTTCTTTCTTCCTTCCTTCCTTCTTTTCTTTCTCTTCCTTCCTTCCTTCTTGTGTCTCTCTCCCCCAATTATTTACTTTCTTTCTCTTCCTTCCTTCCTTCTTGTGTCTCTCTCCCCCACTTATTTTCTTTCTTTCTCTTCCTTCCTTCTTTCTTATCTCTCTCTCTACAACTTTATTTCTCTTTCTTTCTAACCCACCGAGCTGCGCAATTCACAGCTAGCCCAGGAGCAGTAGCTGCCATCGCCAGCCACCCTGTGCCGCCATCGCTCACTGCCACTCAGGCAGGAGGCCAGGCACACAGAGGGGTCATGGCAGTAGCGACAGCAGCCGAGTGGGCAATGGGGGGGCTTTCTCGCACGCCTTTGGAGAAAGCAAGAAGGCGTGTGGGAAAGCCCCCCTGCCTCTCAGAGGCAGGGCGATTGGTGAGCCAGCCAATCAGTGAGCAGTGGGCAGGGAAAGCATGGTGCAGATGGGCAGGGTAAGCGAGTGAGGGGGGGCGGGTGGGAGGGAGCGTTCCGGTACTGTCCCACTGGACGAACGGGTTCTAAAAGGTACGGTAAATTTGACAAGCCCCTTCTGGTGTACTGGTGCGAACCGGGAGCAACCCACCCCTGGAATACTCCATAGATAAGGTAGACAGAGACAGGAGCTTGAACAAAAGAATGTGTTAAAGATCATGTTGGTAACGAATCTTTGTCTCTGATTGTATAAACTTTGTTTCTATCTGCCTAAAATGTATATAATACTCTGAGCCACTCTTCCAGGGTGTGGTTATTCCTTATATGCATTTGTTTGTATGTTTTGGATATAGTTTTGTCATCCATTTTTTGCTATGGCCATAAATAAAAGCTGATACCTTTTGCAAGCGTTGTCTCAAGTCTCACTCTCTTTGGCATTTCAGTGGCTCGGGGAAAATTGCTGGAACCTTACAATACATTATTTCGAATTATTCCTATATTGTCTTTAAAGAATTGCCTTTTGAAATTGTTATTATAGCTGATATTTTTCAAACTGAATACTCTGTATAAAGATCAAGGTCTAGTGGATAGATTAATTTCACCTATAGTTATCTCTTTACATTTAAGATTCTTGAATGGGAGCATATTTAAAGGAACACTTATGTTTGGATTTGATTCTAGTAAGGAAAATAAGATTTCTAAAAATGCTGATAGAAAAGAAATCACTTTCTTTAGTGATTTTTAAGGATGTTAGCACTTTTAAATGAAAGTCAATTGTTCCTTCTACAAATTTTCAGTTAAGTAAATCAAGAAGCAAATAAAATAAATTTCAGAACACATGTATCAGGAGAAATTTAATTTTTTTAAAATTAATTGACAAGCACAGACAAATGTATTTTTAATAAATTGAAAGTAAAACAAAAAAGCAATCATTTTGTTGTTGTTTTTTTAGAGCTAGCTTTAATAGTTTCATGTTGTCTGCATACAGATGCATGTAACCACAAGTTAGGCCTAATGCAAATGTGTAGTACAGTTCCCCCATCACTAATGCACAATTTGAAATGCTGAGGATGGATGTCTTTGGCTTAGTCTCTTTTAGAACTTAATTTTTCTATATACCCTATGGCAATATAGTATTTATGTTTAGGAATTACAGACAAATGCCCTTAACTAGATTCCTAGAATCTAGTTTCATTTTCTTCCAGGCATTTGAGTCTAATTCATGCATATAATAATGGGTCTTACTGTCTTCTGGTTTTGGACTCTTATGACTTATGTTGATAGAGGTCTCCTACTTTTCCTCTGTTTATGATTTTTTGTTAGATTTATATTCCACTTAAGATAGTGTATACAGAACTCTTTTGCTTTTTATTTCTTCACAACTATTGTACTACCAAATAAAATAGTTTGGGGTGAGAGATAATAACTGGCCCAAAATCACCCATGGAGATTCTGTGACTGAAGGAGGACTTGAACCAGGGGTTTCCAACTTTCATTTCAACAACTTAATCATGATACCACACTATACTGGCTCCCAATGCAAATCTCTGGATTTACAACAACTGTCAAAATCCTGAGAATCTGAATTGCCTGAATGTAGAATGTTGTAAATTCTTTAGATGTCATATTACGTGATAGGTAGTTTAGATGTGGTTGTATGTTAGCACATTTGCTTAAAAACAAAAGTAGAAAGTTGTAGATTGTAAAATTTTGAAGTGTAACTATGATACTCAAGCAACATCATCTGAGAACCAGTTTGATATAAATGGTTAAAAACCACTAGAATAGAGGTTAGGATATTCTGAGATCAGGGACGTGCAGTCAGGGGAGGCAGGACCTCACCACTGTCATCATGAAAAGAAAAGAAAATGCAAATGGAAAAAGGCTGAGGTAGTTGCTGCCAGAGTCACAGTGGATGACTCTGCTTAGTGCTTAACTGTTTAAAAAAGCCTCTTAAAAAAGTGCCCTCTACATTTAGTCTATCTTTATGATCACTCGAGCAGAGTTAAACAAGGGTTAAAAGCCGAAAAATTCCTTATGTAGATGAGGCACGTGGTTCTCTTGCCTCCTCCTGTAGAGGGCACTTTTTTTAGAGGCTTTTTAAACAGTTAAGCAGAGTCATCCATTGGGTACTCTGGCAGCAGCTAATCCAGCCTGACCTCAGCAATTCTTGCCTTTTTTCTTTTACATTTTCATCATGGCAGACAAGAGCAGAGTTGAAATCCTCTGTGAAACAGCTGGAAAGGGTATGTGGGTCGGAGGGAGGGGGAGGAATTCAAAATTAATGTAATTTGTAAGTAATTGTATTATTGTAAGTAATGTGTGTGTGTGTGTGTGTGTGTGTGTGTGTGTGTGTGTGTGTGTGTTTTACCCGCCTCTCCTGGCGCGCAGGCTGGCACTTTTTTTTATATTTCAGAACCATTCCCATAAATAAACGCATTTATTTGGCAGTAGGAAACCCCACAGCTGGGAAGTGTCTGAGTTGAAGTTGGCAACCCAAAACTGTTAAAGCGAGGAGGCTGACCATTCAGCAGGCATGTTTATAATCATTTTCCATTTCCTATCTAAGGGGAACCACTTTAAGTGTGGGGTGTCTTCATTAATATAATCTGCCCCTGTCTCCTTCTGATGCTGTTTTGTAGGAGAGGGGAGAAAGATGGGTTCTCCCTTGGTGTGGTAGAGCTCTTCCGAAAGCCCTGCCGCTGTGTCCACCTTAGAGGGATCCTGCCTCTATGTCGGACAGAGCCCTGGGGCTTTCCGGCTTTTGGGATGCCTCTATGTCAGACACGGTGCCGGGGCTTTGGTGGGGCTTTCGAAAAACCCCTGCGCTGTGTCTGCCATAGAGGCCCCACCAAAGACTCGCCAAAGACCCGGCGCTGTGTCCGACATAGAGGCGTCCCGCCTCTATGGTGGACACAGCGCCGGGGCGTCCGAACACCCTGCCTCTGTGTCTGCTTGCCTCACCAGCCATAAACCTCACCACACGTCACTGTCTGAGGTTTAGTCCTGCCTTAGGCAGCAAAGCTAGCTGGGTGACCAGTCACCCCCTCTTATACTCAGAAAGAAGGTAATAGCACTTCCAAAAATCTTGCCAAGAAAAGGAGGCCAGGCTGATTCCAAGAAACAAGGTTAATTGGATGGCTCATATGAGGAACATTCTATAAACTAACCCTGTAATAAATTGTTAAGTAATAACATGATTTATCATAAATTATTGTTTGTGTGATAATTTCCCCAAATCTGAAGGAAAATCTGAAGTTCAGTAAATGAAAAGAATTAATTTGTGGTTCTTAACCTGAAAATATCATTTGGGATAATTAGGAAAGTAAAAGATTTCTTTTCCCCCCCTTAGGTAGTGTTAGGAATGTAATCTAACAGTTGGGTTGGCAATATATAAATCATGTAACAATGCTATACCTGTTTCCTTAAATCATACTATAAAATGTGATTGGTTGCTGTTTTCCTCAATCGGCCATAAAAGGGAGTGGCTGTTAGCTCTTTGTTTGTTAGATGCTGGGCTGATCTGATCTGAGTGTTTTGGAAGCTGGCTGTTAGAAAGTGCCATGAGCTATTCTAAGTTTTTGCAACTGCTAGCAAACTTTGAGTACTGAACTGATTATATGATACAGGACTATGTTATTTGGATTATCCCTTAACTGAAAGACATTGATGACTGACCGTCTTATCCGTGTATGACTTGGACTGTTTGATGGACTCTGATACCTCTATTTCCACGAAAGTAAAAGCCTATTTAAACTGCAGTGTCTCTGTATGCTGGTTTGTGTGTTCTCCAATACAACTCTCACAACGCTTCTCTGAACGCACTCGCTCTCCCAACAGGAAGCTTACCTAACAGGTAGTTACAGTTCTCAATGTATCAAAAGTAGTATTTTTTAGAAAAGACGTTGTCCAGGTCAGAAGAAAAGAGCAAAATGCATTCTTCTGGAATCATCTCATTTGAATACATTATCCCCAAAAATTGAATAGTCATTTGTTTCAGGAGAAAAACATTTATAGAAATGGTAGACATTTTTCTAGTATGCCATAAACTGTTACTCTTAATAAGATTTCTCTAAAATTTCAAGAGGGACACAAAATAATATTTTAATACTTTCAAACAAGGTCAGCACAATCTGTATGACTTACCACTAAAAACAAAACTGTTCCAATTAAAATTGAGATAGTCCCAATAAGTTTGTGTTTGTTTTGTTTGATATTGTTTGATATCAACACAATGTTGCTATTGTATCTCTGAAATTAGTCTTGGAATACACATTTAAATTTTCAACTGAATATTATTTGAGATACCAACTCTTATCTGTGAATAAAATCATTGGGTATAGAAAATAGTTTCATTATATATACCTTATACGTATGCTTACATAATATGAAATCAAATATTTTGCAAAGATGAGAGACTATTGATATAATAATCCCTTATTAAAAGCAATCATGAAAAGAAAATAATACTTTTATAATTGTGTTTTTTGTTTTCTTATACTGTTGTAAAATGGCAACAAGAAAGTGTGAAGGTGACAAGTGTGCAACATGTCTCAGTGTGAATATGTTTGTGTGCAGCTAAAAGTAAGCCAGTTGTGTGAATTTGGGCCAGTCAGTTTCTCTCAGCCCTAGGAAGAAGGCAATGATAAATCACTTCTGAAAAATCTTGCTAAGAGAAGTGCAGGGACTTGTTCAAGTAATCTTCAAGAATTGGACATGACTGAATGGGAAAAAAGGATGTGACATTGGAGAATTGGGCTAGCAGGAATAGCCTAGTATATCTGCTTAAGTAGAAGCAGTTCTGAATTGCCGAGTCTCAGCATTTTCTGAACACAGCTAAGTCATTAGCCACATTATGTTGAAAAAGTAAAACATTTTCATCCATTAGAATTACAATTGAGATGATGTAAAAAGAAAGAAATGGATCAACTTACGTTAATTAATTCAATATCCCATATTTTCTTTGCAAGGTCCATTGATGTATAGCCATTTATCAAAAAGGGCTTGATATAATCTCCCAGTTCCAGAGAATCTAGCCATTCTGCTACAGAGGTGGGGTTATAGCCATCACTGCCTGTCTGTTTCATCTGAAATATAAAAATTCAAAGTAATTTTGAAGTGCATTATCATTATTAGATTTGTTGTAATAAATAAAATAAAAAGAACATTATATCATAATATTTAAATTAGAAAAATACTAAAATGTACCTCTAATACAGTGTTTCTCAACCTTGGCCACTTGAAGATGTCTGGACTTCAACTCCCAGAATTCCCCAGCCAGCATTCGCGGACATCTTCAAGTGGCCAAGGTTGAGAAACACTGCTCTAATATAATACTCTTTAAATTTCTTCAAGGGAGGCTATTTGTAATATGCCTCTAAATTGCATGACTTTGTGCCATATGGGGGGAATTACAGTTAGTTTGGATATGGAATTGATGAACACAAACATACATACACATAAAAGAGTTCATGGTAGGCAGCTGAAAGAAGTTTTCGTCTTCCCTTTCCTGTGTATGTTGTCAAATACATTGGCAAAATAATATGTCTTTTTACAGGTAGTCTTCAACTTTCTATATGGAGTCTGGGAGATCACCTTTGAAAGGTGGAAGAAGAACTAGCCAATCCACCCTGAGGCCTCCATACAGAAAAGTTATTTAATGCCATCCCAGAAGCAGGCACCATTTTGAGAGCGAACACAGTTCTTAGATTGTGAGAAATGTGATCATTTCCAAAATGGAACCCATTTCTGCAACAGCACCACACTCCACACAGCCTCTCTATAGCAAGGCTCTGTGGTGGCTTGGCTGCTTCTTCCTGAAGGCAATCTTCAGAAAGGAATGGGAGGAAGGAGTGAGACTCAGCAAGAAAAGAAGCAGTCCCATGGCCTCTGGGGACCATGCAAGACTGGAAGCAGATCACTAAATGACTTGGGGTGAAGGAGGTTGCAATGCAGGCCTAGGCCTGCACCAGGTCTCCCAGGACATCCTCAACTCCTTAGGTCCCTGTACTCCACTTAAAACCTACATAGTTGATTAATGATTGCAACAGGGAAAGCACAATTTTTGATAATTAAGCAAGATAATGACATGAGCAACTCACTTAACAACAGCCATGACTTACAACTGGCAGGATTCATTATGGTCATAAGTTAGGTACTACATGTACTTCTTACATGCAGACATTTCTATCCTTAATTTATTTGCTTATTTATTTAAAACATTTACATTCTGCTTAAATCTCAATTTTATTTACAATAAACATTTTACTATAAAATAAAATCCCTTTTTATGTGTTTGTCTAATCTTACATTTTTGTTTCTTTAGCAATGGCAATAGCAGTTAAACTTATATACTGCTTCATAGGGCTTTCAGCCCTCTCTAAGCGGTTTACAGAGTCAGCATATTGCCCCCACAGTCTGGGTCCTCATTTTACCCACCTCGGAAGGATGGAAGGCTGAGTCAACCTTGAGCCGGTGAGATTTGAACCGCCGAACTGCAGCTAGTAGTCAGCTGAAGTGGCTGCAGTACTGCACTCTAACCACTGTGCCACCTCGGCTTGATTCTTTTCCCCCCTTAGAAGAAAATATATGTGGGTGAGGATTGAACCATGGAGTCCTTAGTGCTCTTTGAGCTTGGTTGTTTGCTTGCAGACATTTTCTTACCTGAATGGTAGGTAACGTCTTTGTGGTAGAAGAAAGCAGGGTTTGCTCTCTATTTATATACAGTAGCTTGCCCAGTCAGTGTTGGTGGGGGTATGGTTTTCACTTTTGTAGCTCTTTGATTTATTTATTTATTTATAAAATTTATTGGCCACCTAGTGGTCTCCCCATAAAATAATTCTGGGCAACTTACAGTCATAAAATATATCTATATTACAATGTAAATAAATTAAAAGCAAAGATTAATCTTTAAGGATACAGGGGGAGGGCAGGGATAGAATGGGGAGGTTTTACTTGATCAACCCCTATCACTGTGCGTTTCACCCATTGAGGTCCAGGCCAATTGGCAGATCCAGGTCTTTTAAGTCCTTATGAAAGGGGCCAACCTCACATTGGGGAACAAGATGTTCCAGAGGGCAGGAATAATAGCAGAGAAGGACCCCACCAACCAGAACAATCAGGCTGATGGGCCCCATAGCATGCCTCCTCTGCTGGCATGAGTGGGATGGACCAATCCTAATGGAGTGGGATCCTTCAAGTAATGTGTACTTACACCATGAAGGGCTTTAAAGGTGATTAGCAACACCTTAAATTGTACCCAAAAGCAGATTAGCAACCAATGTAGCTCACAGAGTAGTAGTACAACAGGGGCCAACCCCAAACTGTCTGAACCACTGGCCTCCGCACTAGCTATAAACTGCAAATGATCTCCAAGGGTAGCCCCATATACAGTGCATTGCAATAGCCTTTTGGTCTTTTTGTTTTTGCTTTTAGCTTTTTTATTGTTTCTTTGGAAATGTTGTGCAAATGTTGTTTATCTCTAGGTGCCTGTTGATGGCTGACTTATCTGTATACTATCTGTATTTCTTGAAGTTATTTCCTCATATTTTTTTATTTAGCTTAGTCTAGATGTTGACAGTTTCCCAATTGAAATTATGGTTGAGTCTGTCCATGTGTTAAAACATTATGATGTTTTCATGAATTGTGACTACTCACTGTAGATGCACTCTGCTAGCTTCTGTCTGTTTGTACTACATATTGACTGTTACAGTCCTTACATTGTATGTTGTAGTTGATTTCTGTATTTTTATTATATTTTTTTATTTTTGAATAAACACAAACAGACAAAACACAACAAACACCACAAAAATATCTTCCATTACAAATTGTAAAGAGTGTGTCAATTGGTTACAAAGAGCTTTCATGCATCCCTTCCACAGTCATCATCTACAATCATATCAAGTTATATGTTTTAAATCAAATATATTTATATATATTACAATCAGCATACCTCAATCTTCATATGATTATGATTGTTTTTACGTCCCTTTATTTAAAATATTCCAAAATTTAAAGCAAAACCACATGATGGCATTCTGTTATCTATTTTCAATATCATCCAGCAACATTACATCTTTATGACACTTTCTAAATAAAAATTAATTATGTTTAATAACAAAGTTTCTAGACCTCCTTTCTTAATCACTGTTTACAATTTATATCCAATTTCCCTTTTATCATGTCAATACAAATATTACATTATTATCATTATCAATCATTGATTTAACAATATCCATCATCATTGGTTTCTGTTTTTTCTTCTTCAGCTAGTGGGTCTTTTAATTTACTTAAAGTTTGGAGAGATTTAGTGGGTTTGCCTGTTATAGTAATGCCGTGTGGTTTTAATAGTCTGTTGGCTTTTTCAGAGATGTTTCTCATGTATGGCAGTGCTAGCTGATGACATAGGCTTCTTTCTGCTTTCCTGTAAATGTTTATCAAAAAGTGCCTGACCAGAGGCATGCTTCCAAGTGTTGTTTGGGAGATTGCTTGTCCAATAATTGTTTGTTTATAGTACTGATGCTCTTTTAGACTTACATTTACTTCTGTTAAACAATGAGTTCCTCTTGTGCAGTACAACAGTATGGGGATAATATCGAACTTGTGTTCATGTGTCCAAGAAGATGTTTATGTATGCATTTATACACATGGATAAGATTTTATGTGATAAAATAATATCAGGATTTATACATGCATGTATAGAAATATTAAAGAAAATTGTTTACATGAAAGTATTGACGTATTCTATGTGTTTAGGTAAACATGTTTATGAAAGAATGATGAATATGTGTATGATCACTAGCATATGTTCATTGATAGTACAAAACAATAAATCCTTACAACACAAGAAAGTGTCAAAATTCACTATAATACTGTTCTTGCATTTCTAAAATACATTTTCTCTAGATTTGCTAAAAAAAAATATGAGCTAAAATTTCTATCTTGAAAGAATGGTTATATGAGCACAACTAGCAGGATTTCTGCTAATGACTATGTTTGGTACATCTGTGTGAGAGACAGAAGTCCTTCGATCTGATTGCCAAGTTATTTAGTGTTCTATAGAATGACAGCATAGCCTAAGTGATATGTGTCTGAATAGCAGATATGCTGCTAGGGAAGCATTTTCAGCAGTGGTGTTATGTGGCAAGGGCTGGACTCAGCACATATGTGATGAGTTACTCCATTTGGCATCTGAAGATTTAAGGCCATACATAAGGGCAGTATATAAAGACAGATACTGGGGCTACATTGTCCCTATTCAGGACATCTACAGATGTGTAAACAAAAGTGGTAAAAGGTAGTTTTTATTACTGCAGCCACTAGTTTTATTTTAAGTTTCTGGACTGCATGTAAAGGCAGGGGGTTGTTAGTTCAATTTTTGAAATGGCTGGTGTAACTACATAGACATCTAATGATAATTAATTAATAATTAATATTCAGATAAATATGATGCCATCAAGAAATGTGTCTTTACCTAGACTATTATATGGAAATTAGTATGTCAGAAGAAATATAACTTGAATTCAATAGAAACCAAGTAATTAAGAAGTGTATGTGGTAAAACAAGAAGAGACATGGTTAGGAATGAATGGGCCCTCTAGGAATGTAGACTGACTACAAAATTACTGTACAAAGGTCTACTAAGATAGTGTGTCATACAGAGAGAAGGAATCAACCAATTATATGAAGGTTTGAGGTTTGAGGTTTATTGGGATTTATATGCCGCCCTTTTCCCTGAGGGGACTCAGGGCGGCTTACAACCACAGGGGAGGGGGGTGCAAGGTCAAAAACAAAACAATATGTGCACAAAGAAAAAAATAGTAAAACACAACTTTCATTCAGCAATCAAACACTCGGGCGGGTAATTGAAAGCCTTCCTATGAAGGAAGAATGTGGGGTCAAGTAAAAGGGAAAGAGCAAGAAACTTCTGATTAATGGGGTTGAAGATAACTTGTGCAAAGCATAGCAGATATGACCATAAATAGGGGGCCTATGAGTAGTTCAGCTCCTACAATCCTCTCTGGACAAAGAGAGGATACAGTATTGCCCAAGTTGTTTCTCCTTACAGTTGCTTCTCCCAAAGAAACAAGAAGAGTGATCTTGGGGAAGGGGGATTGGGAGACAAGGGAATTTGCCAAAATTGCTCCAGCTGCCAATTGAGCCTTTTTCAAAGTTCTCTCACTTCCCTTGCTAGCTACCATTTAACTATAAAAGAGCCGAGGTGGCGCAGTGATTAGGGTGCAGTACTGAAGGCCACTTCAGCTGACTGTTATCTGCAGTTCAGCGGTTCAAATCTCATCGGCTCAAGGTTGACTCATCCTTCCATCCTTCCAAGGTGGATGAAATGAGGACCCAGACTGTGGGGGCAATTTGCTGACTCAATTTGCTAAAAATCTGTAAACCGCTTAGAGAGGGCTGAAAGCTCTATGAAGCGGTATATAAGTCTAATAAATAAATAAATTAAATAAATAAATCTAATAACTGCCTCAAAGAATTTAGATAAAAGTGGATGAGTTGTTTCTATTCTTAATTTAGGAATATGAAGATATATTTGGTAATCCTTAAGAACATAAAATAAACAGCAAAAAGTGAGACAACATTTTTCATACAAAAAGTTTTAAATGAGTTAAGGACTCAGAAAACATCAAAATGTTGGATTTTTACAGAGTTAAAGAGCAATTGCATCTTTGTGGGAAAAAGAAATGTTTTTTGAGATTGGAGAGGCAATACAAAAGTAACTTAAAATGACAATCAAAGATATCATCAAGGACCAACTTCAGGTTTTTGAATTAATTATGTCAGCTATGTTGCCTCTTTTTGGAAACAGTATGTTCCCAGAATAAGATGTTACAGAACAAAATATGAACAAAATTTACCCAAGGAAAACATGATTGAGTGAGTAAGAACTTGTTATCACAAAGAGAAAACTAAAAATAACAATCTAGAGATCAATTTGAATAATTTCTTTCTTTTTTCTTTTTGGATTTGCAAGAGAGATTGTTTAAAGCACTGAAAAAATTTCCAACAAAGATCACACAAGCATCTGACTGGATTAAAGAGGTATTATTGTATCATATGTTAATTAATATTAATATTTTAGAGATTTGTGTTACTTTTCCTGGCAAACAAATCTACCTAAGGAAACTTTTAGCAAGGAACAAAAATAAAAAATCATCAATCTATAGAAATCAAATTGAGAGCAACTGAGTTGAGGTCCCTAAAAGTCACAACATCAGCATATGAAACAAAACCATTGCACATCACAGACCCATTAACTTCCTGGCTTCAATGCCTCAGGTAAAAGCCAGGTATTCCCAAAAGCCAAGAGGTTTGGGGCTAGCCGCATCTTGTGAGGAGGTTGTTTTACAAGATGGATACTATGATAGAGAAGGCACACTTCAAGGGACCTATTGTTTTGCTGATAGGATTCAGAGTGTCTCCAGTCTGACAGAGCAAAGACCATTGGGTACATAGTTAGATTAAAAGCAATACAGTTTTTAAATTATTACTTAAAATATATTAAATATATAGAAAAGCTATTAAAAGCAGAACACATTACCATAAATGGAAAACAGAGGAATCAGGACAGTAGAAAAACAGAAAAAGCTGCATCTAGTTCAGAATGTTAACAACAAATACAAGAGCTGATAATTAGAAACAATGTCAGTCTATTTACAGGATACTCTATTTATAAGGCTGTTTCTGAAAATCTTTTCCAAAATGTTGTGTTTTTTTTAAAAAAAACTTTCCCAAGTATTCTAATCCCCCCCCCCCCATGGTGCTAGATTTGTGCACATAAATAAGGAATAACTTCTCTCCTGCCTTTCTTCATGTGGAAATATGATTTTCATCATGCATCTAGATATTGAGTAGATTAAGATATATTCAGCAATGAATCTGATGAATCATTATTTTGTTTGGATTAAAGAGTCTAAAATTACTGAAATTTGGAGAACATGTCAAATAGGATGAAAAATATTCCTTTGTTTAAGAGTGCACATAGTTTGGTCAATAGAAAAATTAAGATTTTTGGAACAGAGGACTGGACAAGGAATATTTGTACATCAGAAAGCAAGACATGGTGATATTAAATTAGCTATTGCATCTAGATATTGAGTAGATTAAGATATTTTCAGCAATGAATCTGATGAATCATTATTTTGTTTGGATTAAAGAGTCTAAAATTACTGAAATCTGGGGAACATGTCAAATAGGATGAAAAATATTCCTTTGTTTAAGAGTGCACATAGTTTGGTCAATAGAAAAATTAAGATTTTTGGAACAGAGGACTGGACAAGGAATATTTGTACATCAGAAAGCAAGATATGGTGATATTAAATTAGCTATTGGAGGAATTCACTGGACAAATCAATAAATACACAACAATATTATTTGGGGGAAAATGCATCTTCATTGAATCGCAAAAATATTAATATCATAAAACATTTAATTTTAACAACAAGAAGGATACCTTTGGAAGAAGCTGAATTGCCTGTAGAATCCTTTGCCTGTGTCCAGAATTAAGTATTCCAATTTCCAAGAGATCCTGATCCTCCATAACATTGCTTCCCTAAAGTGAACAACAAATAATATTGATAGATATTTTAATACTTTTTAAAAAGTAATAATATTACATTTCAAATTACATAGTCCCTAACTATGTAATTGATATTTAACATCAAGCTAAATAATTATAGATTAAATCCTGATTAATTATCTCAAGATAGATTGAAATGAAAAGAAGTTTGCAAGTTATTTTCAGAAGCAAAAAATAGGAAACATTACATTCACAATAACAGTAATTACTTGAAAGTTATTCACGTTGTCAATAATTCTCTTGAAATAAAAACAATTCTTTCAGGGCCAAAAATAATTTGAAGGCTGCTTGTACGACATTCTTTCGAACAAAAAAAAATGATTGCAGTTATATTCTTCTGAGCATTTTGAGCAATAAAGGAATGGTCTCCCCAACATCATATATATGGGAAAACCCTCATAAGTGTTTGAAATCTGTAAACCACTTGATTATCTATTTCCATGTCAGCAGTTCATCTCTGATACAACTCAAAATTTTATTTTTTTATAACTGATTTCCAAGCCAATCTCCCTGCATTATTGTATAAAACACATTAACAGTCAATTATTATGAATAAAGCAATTTGGAAGATCAAAGTGTCATTTATAAAAGTAACACATCATGTTGTTTTTGTTAATCTGAAACAAAAGCAGAGATGGAATGCAATCTTGTTTTCTCCCTTCCTAGTTAATATAGCATTTGAGAGACAACCTTGGGTGCAACATCTGACTTTCAAAAGATGACTTTATCATTCTAAAGGTTTCAAGTAAGATGTACTGATCAATTGACAATGCTCCCAATTCCCCCCTTATGTGTGAGGTGCAATCAAATTAAAATGTATAAAAGTTATATATTACAACCTTTAAGCATTGGTCAGTGATAGTTCAGACTCATTTAAATTATGTTTATTCTACTAGAGTCTTTAGAAAACTTGGTTACTTCACTGAGTTTGCAATTTATACAACATACAGAAACCTTTATCATAAGATGGTGACTGTCTAATCAAGGCTGTAAAACTGGGAATAAATGTATGATAACTTTACAGGCAAATACGAACATGCTTTTTGTTTCTTAGGTTCCCATATCTGTTATGCAGGAAAGTAGGTACTTGGCATTAAATAGCTGCCAATGACTATATTATGAATTTTAAACATAGTAATCCTGTAAATCCAAACTACATTTATCTCTGGCCAATATTACAATATACAGTATGTACTGCATTTTTGAAAAGGGGATAAGATTCAAGAATGAAGAAAGGTCCAAAAATAGAAAAAATGTATTACTTTGCAGAGCATTTTGCTTGCTTATAGCTGCTGTACTGTCCAGCTCTGCATCTTGCCATCCCTCCAACAATGGAGAATCACATGTTAGTTCAATGTTTCTACTGGTAGAGAGCAGCAAAACCTGATTCTGCATGCATAACTTAAATTACAGTATCTAGAGCCATTCAAGTAGGTTTCAGGATTCAACTTTGGTTATACTTGCTGATGAACCTGAGGCATAGATTAGATGGGCACATCCCTCCTTCTACTGCTTGAACTCTCAGTGGCTTCAATACAATTGCCACAGTATCCTTCTGGACCCCCTGTGGGGGTCAGGAACCACCATTTTACAATGGTTCTCTCCCTCTTCCTCCATGGCTAGTTCCTGTCAAAGTTGGTGGGGTCCTTTAAGCTTCCCGTCGTTCGTGGGTTACACCAGGGTTCAATATTCTTTCTATTCCTGCTTAACATCATATGAAGCTGGGGCTCTTCTTGGATACAGAGATCTTTCTTGAAGAAGAGGTGGCATATATGACTAGGCAACCTTTGCACAAGTCCATCCAATGTGCCAGTTCCCTGCATCACCTTTCCCTACATCAGGAGGCCCTTCCAACAGTCACCCATGCTCTAGTCACCTCACAGCTTCATTAGTGTAACACACTCTGTGTGATAATGCCCTTAAAAACCACTCAAAAGCTCCAACCAATTCAGAATGCAGTGTACAGGTAGTAATGAGCATTCCTTGGTATGAATACAAGGCACCTTTGGGAGGCACCTCTGAGCAGTCCATCTTTGGGAGCTGCACTGGCTGCCAACATACTAAGGTACAATTCCAGGTGCTGGTCACCATTTATAAAGCCCAACAAAGCATAGGGCCATGTTTGAAAGACCATATATTCCAAAATTTCTGCTAGGCTAATACATCCCAGCAGTTAGCATGGTTTCTTTAATTAAACAATGCCAACTATCAAAACCCAGGAAATGGCACCTGTCCTCTGAATGAAATCTTCCCTGAAATGTCTCTGACTTACAACTGGCACTGTGAGATCTAATTCTCCCATGCCTTAGGTTAGGGTGGATGGAATGCCTTATTAGATGTGTTTTTATCTAAATTTTTCTACCAAGTCACTGGATCTCATCATGTTTTGAGTTTTGTTGTATATTTATTCTTTATTATATTGCAAACTGTCCAGATGATTTGGAGTCAGAGTATCTTAATTTGATTAAATAAAAATTAAATATACATAAGATACAACTTTGACAAGTTTCCTCTAATTCTAGGAGTGTTAGGGGAAAGTCAGGAACTGGTATATAGTTTTCTCTATAAGTGTCTAGAAAAAGTATGAAAAGAGAAAAAACATGAAAAATATTAGTTTATAATGTTCAACTATCTGATATAATATAGTACTTGCAGTTGTATTATCAGTGATTGATTTAATAGGTTTGTGAAATTTGAGAAATATATGGTTTGGCTATGTTTTATACTTAAAGGTCATAGGGCTCAAATAGATGTAGAGATAGGTGAAATATTAATTGAATTAACACATTTTTGTACATATTTACCTCAATTACTTCTGAGAGACATGAACAGTTCAACAATATGAAAAAATATAATTTTACAATTCCTAAATTGGTATTAATATAATTAGAGTTATATATCAACGTATAGATCACCTTCATTATTCATGATCTTGTTAACTGTTGTTTTATATGTCTATGATTAATAATGATCAGACTGCAATATACACATAAAGGTTTACACGTAGTTATCAATAGTTTTTGCCTTGTTTACTTCACAGATACTCAAAGTGGTAGGTAGACTTTTGTGCGTGGGTAAAGTATAAAGGCTAGGGCTAGGATTAGGTTAAAGGCTAGGATTAGGTTGTCTGCACAAATCTGATTGTGATGCATCCTTCTGAGTTAGCCTGATTACCCTAGTGGCTTTTTGGGAGTGACTCATTTGACTGGTGATGAGAATACCCTATTTGCACCATGTGACTCATAGTGGCTTTTGTACATCTTTTATTATCTCAGTAAAGGAACCTTTTAACTTCATCCTAAAATATTGTGTAGCTTGTAAAATGTCCCTGTAGATCTCTCAATTACACTGTTGGAAGCTAGTGTTGCTTGCAACCCACAAGCACTCTGTGGGTAGCACTGCTGCCCAGCAGCATGATTGACAGAGTCCTCCATTACAGGTATGAATTAAAGAGAAGTGATGCCACTGTGAGCAAAGATGAAAATGAAAAACAGCTTCCATGAGAAGCCTTGTGATTGGGCTGACCCAGTAAGATCTGCCAGGAGCAAGTCAGAAGAAGCAAATAAAAATATATTTCATAGACAACCAGGGATGAAATGCTACCGGTTCGGATTGGTTTGCACAAACCAGTAGTAAAAAAACATTACCACTTTGCCTGAATTGGTAATTAAAAAATGCTACTGGTTCGAGTGAACCTGTATTTTCAACGATCAGCTGTGATGCATGATTTATATTAGCTAGAAAGCAGGATTTCCTGTTTTCTAGCTAATCTAAATCGCATGGAATAGCAGATTCCCACCCCTCGCTGTTCTACTTTCATTTGCAGGTGTACTTGGTAGCAGTCTCCGCCCGCCCGCCCACCCGCCTGGACGTTATCACATCCGTTTTTGATGCTCTGCGCATGCGCGGAAGGTCCTGCGCATTCACGGAGGTTATGCGTGTGAGTGGAGCAAGCATGCTCACATTGGCAAATTGGTAGTGAAAATAAGTAAATTTCACCCTTGCAGAGAACTGCTGTGAAAAATTGGAGAAGAAAAGAGATGACCACGGGTATTGGCACCTAACTTCCTTGGCATTGAATGAAGGTTTCTTTATTTGGAGTTTTGTTATCCATAGTTTTTGTTGAAATTCAACTCTCATAAACAATAAATACTTAAAATCATTTTTTGAGTTAATTGAACAAATAAAAAAGCTGTAGAACCATTTTTGAACTTAGGGAAAACATAAGGTGATCAGACGTCCCAATTTTGGCGGGATAGTCATGGTTTATAACAATTTGTCCCGTGTCCCAGGGCGTTTTAAAAAAGTCCCGATTTTCTGGCTTCATGTTGAAAGCCCAGTGGATTTGCTTAAGAAATCCTAACCGGGGCAAGACAAAAGACACTCTGTCTAACCCCTCTCTCTGTCTCAGTACTTTCATTGAAGATATTAAAACTTTATAGCAAGAAAATGGAATCCCCCCGGCCCATTTTACTCACTTTTATAAGAAAAGATGACCCAGTACCATAGAGCTCCAGGAAATACTTGGCTAGAGAAGTAGCGAGTATTCCTTCCTGATTTCCCGGAGGGGAGGGGCACGGAGGTTGGCGGTCAGCTCGTTTGGAAAAATGGTGAAATGGGAGACTAATTTCAACATTTTAATTTGCTCAGTTCTTTGTATTAACATCTACATCATTCTAGATTGACTTGGAGTGCCTGCCTGCTGGTAAGTGAGCCGGGTCTTTTTCTTTTATTTTTTAATGTATTTTAAAATAATATTTTATTTATTGTGCATAGGATTTTTTAAAATAGTTTTATTCTGTGTGGATTCTTTTTTTAAATTGTCTTAGACTATTTAAAAAAAGATTCTATCCAAAATAAATTGAAGTGAAACCATTTTTTAAAATCCTATGCACAATACTTTGAAATATATTGTGCATAGAATTTTTAAAAATAGTTTTACTTCAATTTATTCTCTGTGGAATAGTTTGAAATGTTTTACTTCAATTTATTCTGTGTGGATTCTTTTTTTAAATTGTCTTAGACTATTTAAAAAAAGATTCTATCCAAAATATAAAATACCACCTGCAGTTATTCACTTAAGAACTGTGGCAAGAAAGGTGGTATAGTGACCAAAGTTACAATGGCATTGAAAAAAGTGACTGATGACCATTTTTTACACTTAGCGACCATTTTCACACTTAGTGAACGTTGCAGCATCCTCATAGTCACGCGATCAAAATTTTGATGTTTGGCAACAGATTCGTATTTATGATGGTTTCAGTGTCCTGGGGTCTTACAATTGCCTTTTGTGACTTTTTGACAAAGTCAAATGGGGAAACCAGATTCACTTATGTTACTAACTTCTCAGCTGCAGTTATTCACTTAAGAACTGTGGCAAGAAAGGTGGTATAGTGACCAAAGTTACAATGGCATTGAAAAAAGTGACTGATGACCATTTTTTACACTTAGCGACCATTTTCACACTTAGCGAACGTTGCAGCATCCTCATAGTCACGCGATCAAAATTTTGATGTTTGGCAACAATTACAATTTATATTTGTAAATTGTAGTTATGTTGAAATAAAAAAATATTACAATACTATTTTTGCGTTGTATGAAAATTTTTGTTGCTCCATATAAAATTTTTAATCAAGCCCCCCCTCCCCCAGTCAAAGGTGTCCCTTTTTACCAATCTGAAAATCTTGTCACGTTAGGAAAACAGCCATAAAATAATTTCCAAAATGGGTAAATATGAAAACAGACTACAAGCATTTGCATATTAAAAATGTGCATGGACCTGCATGTGGGTTTTTATGCAGACTGGGGAAAATATAAACAGATATGAAAGTGGACAGAAATGAAGAATATTAGAAAAATGAAAAACTGCGCAAAATAAAATATTTATTTATATTTATTAGCAGACTTAGAGTGCTAATGGAAAATGGTTGCTGATAGGGAGTTATTATTTGAATGCAGTACTTTAGATTTTTCCTTTTTTCCTACTTATATAATTTGGCACAACTGGTACAAAATGAATCACTATAAAAATAGTGTAGTTACTACTAAAATGTGACATAAAATACTTTATAGCTTTTTCAATAATGTTCTTTGGTGTACTAATTAAACAATGCCAGAGAGCCATATTTTAAATCGAACAAGTATACTAGCAAATACTGCCTGATCACTCTGACTCGATTCTTCATGCAAGAAAGAATGGTTAAATTAATTAATTAATTGAATAGTTAGTAATTAATTAGGCAGTATTTCATTTTTTTTTCTTTAAAAACTAAAGATAGCATGCAACAACAACCCTAAGAGGTAGGTAGGGCTCAATGAATTTTTTGATCGGTTGGGTGGAAACTGAATTTAGATTTTCTCAGGTCAGCTTCATCCCTTTAAACCAGCTGAAATAAACTCTTCACCCGCATTGTTATATATCAATTTTTTATCCCTTTAGTAATATGATTCTCTTGTACAAAGTGATATCCTATTTTTTAAAGTAATGGACAAAATATCTCTTTTGGGAAGCATTTGCTCTATTTATATTACACATTAGATATTTATAATCCTTAAATGTACAATCTCTTCTGAAACCTCTATTTATACCTCGTTCAAATTTTCCTCAGAATTTTTAGGTTTTTTTTATAGAATTCAGTCAAAATCTCTTCTATTTAAAAATAAATGTGTTGTCTTCTCATTTGTCCCAATGAAATGGAACCTTTTTCTGCTTTAATCTTTCAATCCAGAAAGATTCTTTTCTTTTCTCTTATGTATAGCAATTATAGCAGTGGTGGGATTCAAATTTGTTTACTACCAGTTCTGTGGGCATGGCTTGGTGGGTGTGGCAGGTGAAGGATACTGTAAAATCTCCATTCCCACCCCACTTCAGAGGAAGAGTACTGTAAAATCCCCATTTCTTCCTGATCAGCTGGGACTCGGGAGGCAGAAAATAGATGGAGGCGGGGCCAGTCACAGGTGGTATTTACTGGTTCTCTGAACTACTCAAAATTTCTGCTACCAGTTCTTCAGAACTGGTCAGAACCTGCTGAATACCACCTCTGAATTATAGCAGTTGCTATATTAGAGTTTAGAAAGACAAATAGCATTGTTTCAATGTTACTTTTTACGATTTAAACATGTTCAAGGATGGAGATTAAAGCTTTGATTGATAAGATCTTTAAATTTAAAAATGGAGGACTTACAAAAAGCTAAGTTATAAGAACCAAGAGTTATTCAATTTAAAATCTGTAGTTAAAAATCTCTTCAGATGTAGTTAATATTTTAAAAGCTTTTTTAAAAAAATCCCACTTTAATTGACTACCGATAATTTGCAGGATTTTATTTGTAGAAATAATTTACATTGTAGAAATAATCTAATCATTCCATATCAGCCAGTAACAACATTTTCATGGAAGAAGCCGTCCAAAGATCAGAAGTTCAGTTTCATTTAAAATAGCATTTCAAACATGTTTGCTTCCCTTTGGCTCAGAAGCCTAGCACCACTGCTGTGAGGCTTTTTAGTTTTTCAAATAGAATCAGGTTTTAATTTATCACAATGAGTGGGAAGCCTTGAATGGGAAATATAAGAAGAGAAATGACAACTAAAAGCTATCTATTAAGGCCTGTCAGATAACAAACAGGGACAACTAAAACATCCCCCACGCCCGGTAATTTTCTTCTTGTCCAGGCAAGAAATAAAGTGTGAAATTTTATGATCCATCTACAGCTGAGGAATTTATTTCTGAGGAAATTCTTTTATTTTATTTGTGTTAGTTTGGGATAGGAGAGTTTGTTCTCATATGCTCAAAATAAACAAGTCATTACTAAAATATATTACAGGTGGAAATTTTCCATCCTTTGGAAAAGAAAGTCATTTTGAGATTGTTACAGCATATTGGAACATCAACATACTCTTTGGACGTCCAAATGATTTTTTTTCTTTGATTTTTATTTTTCTTTGATTTTCTACATTATAGTTTTTTGCCTTGCAAATTTCTTTGGATTTAATTTTTTTTAGTGTTTTGTGTGTATGTATTGAGAGGTCTATTTTCCTTTTATCTTTCCTTATGATTCTTTTCTGTTATATTTTTAACAATACCACAACAAGCATTTTTTACTCTGTTCGTGAGAAAAATATAGATTTGTATATGTACTACACAGGTGTGACTGGTTGGCCGGCCGAGTATACATGCATATATATGTTAGCACACACTACTAATTCTTATTCATTTATCATCTTTGGAGTTTTAGTTTAATATAGAATTTTTATTAATTTCACATAATATAAATGGATTGAAATTCTCTCTTAAGAGAAAGCAATATTATTATACTAGTAAAGTTAAAACTGCTGTTTTATTTTTTATAAGAAATTTGTATACTTTTATGTAGGAGACGAGTGGATCAACAAATAGGTCAGAGGCGTACCCAGATTAAAAACTATAGGCCCATTTCACTTTTGAATGTGGATTATAAAATCTTTGCAGCTATACTGGCAGATAGACTTAAATTCTTCCTTAATAAATTTATACACCCTGATCAGAACGGCTTCCTGCCGTCAAGACATTTGAAAGATAATGTTAGAATTATTTTGGATGCCTTAGAATATTATGAAGCTCGGTCGGATAAACAAGTGGCCTTTATGTTTCTTGACGCACAAAAGGCTTTTGATCAGGTAAATTGGAAGTTTATGTTGTCACAATTAGAAAATATGAAGTTTGGAGAAAACTTCTTAAATGCAATTCGGGCAATTTATGTACGACAAACCGCGACATTATTGGTAAATGGAGAAGAGGCGGATGATATTGAGATTGGTAAAGGCACAAGACAAGGATGCCCGTTATCCCCCCTACTGTTTATCCTCACATTAGAACCCCTTCTTAGAATAGTGAGGAGTGACACACAAATTAAAGGGTTACGAGCTAAAGCTCAGGAATTTAAGATCCAGGCTTTCGCCAATGACCTTGTTTTTATCCTGGAGGATCCTATGGCTTCTGGGATACAACTTTTACGTAAAATAGAGGAGTACGGTAGGATAGCAGGGCTACGTATAAACAAAGAGAAGACAAAACTGTTAATTAAGAATATGACTCTGAACCAGAAAAGGGAAGTACAAAGCCTGTTAGGGATTAACATGGCCCATAAAATACAATACTTGGGAATTTGGCTCACGGAGAGATGTTCCTCTATCAAGGTAGATAACTATATGAAATTGCTACAGCAGGTATCTAAAGATATGACTAATTGGAGTGGTAAACAACTGTCTTTGATGGGCAGGATTGCGACAGTTAAGAGATATGTATTACCAAAATTTTTGTTTCTGTTTCAAACGGCACCAACTAAACTGGAGAATTTTTTAAAAAAATCTTTGGAGACAATAGTGGCTCGATTTATATGGCAAGGCAAGAAAGCATGAATTAAAGCCCAAATATTGCAAAAACGTAGAGAACTGGGAGGCTTCGGAGTACCCAACTGGGAAGCATATTATAATGCAGCAATTATGACATGGGTGAAGGATTGATGTTGAGTAGAAGGCGCCTATTGGCTATAGAGGGACATGACCTCCCTCAGGGATAGCATGCCTCCCTCTGGCAAAAAAGAGACACCCCCCATAGGTACTTCATGAGACATTATATTTGGAAGATTTTGATGGGGGTCTGGGAAAAGATGAGGAAAAAATACTATCTTAGGGTTCCGTGCTGGTTGGCACCGTTAGAGGCTTTAATGCATCCCAGTGTATTTAATTGGACAAGAAACATAACATATAAAGACATCATGACAGAAGATGGCAACATGAAAACAAAGATGGAATTAGAGCAGCAGGGCAGGAATCTGGAATGGTGGGAATATTTACAGGTTAGAAACAGGTTTAAAAGCTATAAGGTACGGTTTGGGATCTACCCAAACCCTCAGGGGCTAGATAAGATTTTGTTTGGCGGAGACAAGAAAATGTTATCGAAGATTTATCAATTTTTGACCTGCCAAGATGCTAATGAAGAGATGGATAAAAGCCTTCTAATAGCATGGGAGAGAAACTTTGGCTATGAGATTGAAATGGGCAAATGGTGGGATCTATGGAGTAAGACCATTAAACTTACAATATCTACAGCATTCAAAGAAAACATATACAAGATGGTTTATAGGTGGCACTTCCCCCCAACGAGGTTAGCCAAAATGTTTCCTGGGTTATCTCCACTGTGTTGGAAATGTGGAAGAAAGGATGGCACATTCTACCATATTTGGTGGTCCTGTACTGAGGCCACGAAATACTGGAAAAGGATTAAAAAATGGCTAAAAGAGGTTACCGGGGCAAGCATAGAATGGAAACCCGAGAACCTTCTACTAAGCATTAAACCAGAAAACATGAGCAATTCAATATGGCATTTGAGCCTACATATAATTGTGGCCGCAAGAATAACATGCACAATTTTGGAAATCCACTACCATACCGTCAGAAGATGCTATAATTAAAAAGATCTATGAATGTGCAGAAATGGACAGAATGATGGGTTGGCTGAGGGACAAAGGAGAAACGGAACATTACCTTAGCTGGAACTTATGGTATATGTGGGCGACAAGGAGAACAGCAGGGACTTAAAACGGGGAAAGTTAAAAGTGAACATGGGTATTGTAATAGATCCCTGAATTTTGTAATGAGAAGATGTGGCTTAGAGACCTAACAATGAGGAAGGAAAAAAAAGTTGGGCTGTGAATGACTGTCACCGCGGGGGGGAGGGGAGGGGGGGTTGTATGTTTAAAATTGTATTTCTATTTGTATGTTTTACTCTTTAAAAAATGTATAACTAATAAAGATTATTTAAAAAAAAAACAAGTAGGTCAGAGGCCAAAATCTATCAGAGAAACAAGAAATAGTTGATCCCTAGCAGGGATGTCAAACATGCGTAATCGCAGCATCACATGACATATGGTGCCTTTTTTCCTCTTCACTAAACCGGGCGTGGGCATGGCCAGTGCATGACGCATCCAGCCTGCTGACCATGTGAGTTTGACAGTCCTGAGCCATAGGGATATTTTAAAATATTAATTATTGCCCCAGTCAATGCATTGTTTTATTAATTATCATGATTTCATGATGAAGTCTCCAGAAATATTATGCAACTATTCCTTTACATTGCTTTCAGATCATATAAATATAAACAGATTTCAGATCCTGCATCAAATCATACTAGTATACCGCCCAAGTTAAATGTCACATATAGAAAGAAGTACTGGTACATGGTACATGTTAGATTTTAACTTAGTAGATATTTGATTATTTTTAAATTAAAAATATTAATATTTAATATTAGTAAGAATATATTTTTAAAAATCATGAGTTATTCTCTATAAATTACTTAGATATTTTGCTGTTTAGTACTATTAGTTAATAAATGTAATATTCCCATTATTGCTACAGAAGATCATGTTCTAGCTGCTACATCAGTTTTGTATTAAAAGGCAATTGTCCTACTTTTTCTAAATGATATGTAACTGCACTTTGTAAAATGGCCCATTTTTGACACCAGATGCAGCAGGAATTTCAGTAATATTTTCTTCTGAGCATTCTTCAAATGTAAGGGCTTTCTTTGATTCCTGGTGATCTTGTGGCCATTTCTATGCAGTTTTCTTGGCTTAATTTGCTATAGCCATCTTCCTCATTTTCTCCACCCCACCTGGTCATCCCTAAAAATATGAAAATATTTTTTCATACTTGGTAAATTCTTCGTTTGTTTTTTATTGAATGTTCCAGCAATTTATTTCACACAGGAAGAAGCTGGGTTTTCCTTTTTCTTTCTAATTTAGGGTGGTGGTGCTGGTGGTGGTGGCTTACTTGGCCAGCTCAGACTTGTTACTGTGGTAACAAGATTACTGCTGTGATCACACACACACACACACACACACATACATACATACATACATACATACAACCTTTGCTATGGCACACTTTCTTGAATTAATAATGTTTTAAAATTATATATTTTATAATACTAACAGAAATATACATTAATTAGTAGTGAAAAATGTTTTTCACATATGTCTCAGTATTGTTTAAAGCAAAGAATTGCCTACATTTAAATATAATTTGTGATTTAGACTTAAGAGTCATTCTTATGAATTGTTTTCTTTAGTAATGCTTCCTTACTAATAGCTTTGCTGGAAAAACATGATTACATTTTCCACTTCTCCTCTGTTACTTAAATATAGCCAGGGAATGGCGTTAATGGCATTAATTTAATTGAGAAAATTGGGGATGTGGAGACTGTAATCTTTATTCCCTTCCCTACATTATTTTGACAATTTAAATCACACGTATCACACTGATGTACATGCACACACATTATAAAGCCACTGCAACAAGTGTCTGAATAAGAAGATAAAGTGGCATTTCCAAGAGGTACCAGCTATGACCAGTGGTGCCATATTTTGAGATTGCTAAAATCACTGGACTATTTTCAAAGGGCTAAATCACAAACAATCCATTGTATAATCCAATTTTGGATTTACCATCAATCCAAAGTCTTTATCTTCCAGTATCAGTGCAATCAGTTTATTGATTGCAATTCTATTCACTGTAATTACAAGACTATATCTTGGTAAATGGTCAATAGTATCAAAACTGATTAAAAGTATCACCAAGTTTGCACTTCTCACCTCATGGTATGCTTCCACAAGGCATTGTTCCAGGCCCCAGAAGATGTTAGTTAAAAAAAAATCTTGAGCCCTTGATCAAGAGGAAAAGCTCTACTGATAGAAAACTATTTTTGCTCTTAGTCTCTCATAAGCCCACTTAAGGTTCTCGGTTCCAGAAACCCTGCATTATGATAACCAAAGCCATTTTTGTGCCAGATGCAAACTTACTTCTGGATAGAAACCCTTTACATAATTATTTTCTTCTTCAACACTACTTTCATCTTTACCAGTGTATTAGACTGAATAGGAATTGGGCTCAGTGGTGGCCTTTTTAGTCTTACTATGTCTCTCACTGTCACTTGGGACAGTGAGATATGCAACATATGTATTTAATAAATAATAATGTATAAATAAATGAATAAATATACAAATAAATAAATAAAAAATAAATAAAGCAAGCAAGCAAGCAACTAGGAATTCTATCTGCTGCAAAAAGAAATCTCAAAAATCACTGTTGGGATGGAGTCCTTCAAGAGAATTTAATTGATAAACTGGAGAACAATCTAAAAATAAATACACAAACTGATCCATCAATCTTATCTATTTTCTTAAGAGTTAAGAAGAAAACTGCTTGTCAGATAAATGTTGTTAGATGGTATAATAGATATTCTAGGTATGATGCAAATATAGTTCAGCAGGAACTATTTCATTTATTCATTAAAATTTTATGCCACCTATCTGCCCTTCAGAGCGACTCTTTTATCCATTAAAGAACACACAAATTGTACAGCTCAAATGGTACCAAACTGCAAATTAGGCTAACCCATCTCTGAAAATACCAGAAAATTTTGCTTCCTTTATTCAAAATCATATTTAGTAATGGTGCATGTAATTGTGCAGCAGGCACATTATCATTATACCTACAGTACACTGTAAATCATTTTCTTTATACTTTATTTATGTTCAAGTCCAGAATTTTGGAAGCCAATAATATATGTGGGTGTTGTGACGCAGCAGAAGTCTCCTGTGAGTCTTTTCGGGATGCAAGATTAACAATGTAGCTGGGACTCATTAGTGGCATCTTCTGGTGATAAAAGAATGGATGGTGCCATGCCCTGGTTGCAGGAGTCAACGTTCATTCATTCGTTCAACGTTCATTGATCATCGGTCGTGGTTTGTTTGTGAAAGACACTTGGAGAAGTGATTTGCTTTCTGTAACCCTGATTCGAAGAGACACTTGGAGAAGTGCTTTGCTTTCTTTTTGTACACCTTGTTTTGCCATAAGAGTGATTTGTTTTGCATTCTGTTATCTTCAGGCAGAGACTTTATTTAGGTTTATTTTGGGCTCGCAGCCAGTTTGAGCCGAGGACTGATAAAGTTAGTTCCTTTTAAGTTTGTCTGCCTGTCATCTGTTAACGAGCGAAGGAGGGGGGACAGAACATGTGGGTATATGCATATTTTTGTATTTATTTATTTTGTCATGTTTAGGTAGTATACATTGGAGGTGGAGACTCTTTGAGAGCTGTATGCAATGGAATTTCATTTTAATGTATGGCAATTAGTGTACTTCAAAGTGACAATAAAGTTATTCTAAGCCTAAGTGTAAGTCAGTTTCCTGACAGTTAGAACAATTAATCAGTGGATCAATTTGACTTCAGAAGTTGTGACAGCTCCAACATTGGAAGTTTTAAAGAAGATATTGGATAACCAGTTGTCTGAAGTGGTGTAGGGTTTCCTGCCTACGCAGGGGGTTGGACTAGAAGACCTACAAGGTCCCTTCCAACTCTGTTATTCTGCAATCTAAAATGCAAGGATCCAATCCCCAGAAGGAAAGCATAGAATGTTTCCCAAATTTGCTATAGAAGATTTGGACCTGGAATAGGAATTAAGAGTTCTCAACATCTCAGAAACACTGGCAGGAGCATTTAAACAGTCAGAATATAAAAAATAAAGTAATGGTCACTAGAACTATTTCTGTAATATCATGTGTCACATGGGCTGGGTAAACTCGTGACTTCTTGTTTACCCAACAAAAGTATAACTTGACTGTTTTACTCAGATGCTGGAAATCTGACTCCTGACTGTCTCAGAACACTTCTACTGTCTGATCCTTTATATAGGGGGGGTGGGGGGGAGAGAGCCAAAGTATGGTTAACTGTTTTACAACGAGATACAAAAATGTGTGTCTTTCTGATTTATGACATTGATGTTTACTTTCCAATAGAGCCTAGTAAGTCTGTGAAAATCTCCTCCAATCACTCCATACACTATGAGGCATTATGAGTTATGACACTGGATAGAGAATGCTTAATAGCTACTGTATCAAATACTTGGGAGTTTTCATTGTTCCATATTGCTACCAAATCACGGACAGAATGGTCAGCCAGGCTTGAGAAAACATTCTCCAGAGCCTATTGGAATCCAGTCTGCTTATTAACATCTGGAAGAAGATCAGCTCAATCTGCTCTGCTTTGTATGCAAATGAACATTTATTTCTCTTACCTGATAGTATTTTATTTTCCAAAAGGGTAAAAACATATACAGATAGCTCCTACCAGGACAAAAATACAGTTGAGGTCATGGTCTTCCTTGTGGGTATATTTCCAAACATACCGAATATAAAGCTCATGGAAACAGTAGACATGAAATCCTGAGCCGTGTCTCTCAAAATCATAAGAGGAATTTCCTAACACTAAAATCCTTGATATCTGCAGCACTACTCTGAAGAGCATTTTGATCAGCTCAGGAGTCATGTTAGATTATGGGGTGTAGTCATAGAACCCTTATTGTCACTTGAGTGTTTGCAACAAGGTACATTCCCTTAAAAGTAGTAAAAACCCAGAAAGGGTACTTTAAAAGAAAATGGAATCCTTATGACAATACTTTTACTCCAACCACTTTGGGACAGAGTATCTGCATAATAGCAAGTAAGATCACTGAATATTTTTTTACTTTCTCTACCCAAGTCACTGTGATATGCAGGAGCTGCAGGGACATCAGCAGACAGGGGCGGGGTGTGTGTGAGTAGTAGGGGTGGGGCAAAAGGTATGTGATTTAATAAAAGTTCAAGGAGTTAATATGGACAAAAGGCCAAGAGAGGAAGTATGACCTGCAACCAAACCTCTGGTTCCGTATGAAAGGGTGGACCATTGATCAAAGGCATCAGTGATTATCATTGAGTCTAATGAACTAGTGTTCTATGGAAATTAGTTTTCCACATATGCACACATACACAAATTAGTTTTACATAAAAACACACCAACTAATATGTGGGCAGTTAATTGGTGGCTATGATATGGTCTTACAATTATCTCTGTTTTAGTGGCAGTTGGGAAAGTCTGGCAAGGAAAGACTCCTTTTAAGGAAAACAAATTGCTATATCAATCATATCCAGCTGGAGCACATCACCTTTCCTGAAAAACTTTCTTTCATTTAGGGTGCTGGATAGTAGACAAGATATGTACTGTATCTCTCTATGCAGTTATTTGTTTTGGGACTCTGGATGGTATACAGTAAAATGTTAAAATATAAAGGCAGTATATAAAAATTAAAATTTTAGGAGTATGCAAGGATGATTAAACATTTTTAAATTAATTTAAAAAGCTCTCAGGGCAACAGCCAACCTCATGGCTATGTGCTTCTTTGGGTTCCCCATGCAAGGCCAGAGTCATGTTTTGTTCCCTTTTCGGAAGGCCAGGGTGGGGAAGAGGTGCCCCACCTCAGGGGAAAAATATTCCACAGGTCAGGAGGCAGGGGGATGTAATTCATCCTGTTGCTATATATAGAGAATAAGAAAAATACCTTTGGTGGAGAAATGCAGGTGTTGTTGCCTAGGCAAAAAGGCTAAAGTGGGTTTTTTTTAACTCCAGAATGTCCAGATGACATTTGGAAGTGGCTCAGACAGACGTTTCCCTAATTCCCTGAACTATATGGAGGAGGAAGAAGAGGAGGAGGTGCACAATCAGACCTGCAAGATTGTTGTAGCTATTATAGGTTATTATAGCTAACTACAATGAAAGTATGGTAGTTTTAGCCTTCCTATAGAGTTGATTTCATGGTCTGGTCTATCTAGTGGGGTTAACATCATATATCACATTGATTATCCAAAAAAGAGCAGAATAATTGTCTTATTTTCCTCTAATTTATTTAAACATAGAATGGAGCCTTCAAAGTTACTAGCCGAACCAATAGAGCTTTCTCTTCTTCCTGGCACTATTGAGTATTCTCAAATAGCGAGATGTTATATTTCATATGCTTTTGTCTACCAAGGAGAATCCCTACTGAAATTCCAGTCCTGGCTACAGGTTCTTCTTGGGATGGGCCATATCATTCTTCCTGGGTGTGGCCTAATATTTTTTTTTCTAATCTGGATCACTTACATGAATAATCATAAACTTCAGAGCAGCATTTCTGGTGATGCTCTCCTTCATCTTGAGTTGCCCAGGTTGCCAAGCATAAATGCTTATTTATTAGCCAAGAGCTGCAGATGGTACATGTCTCAAATGAGAATTTAAGCTACAAAGACTCTTCAGTCTTGGAATCCAGCTTTTACTGGTATTTCTTTAGGTCCTTTTCTAAGAAAACAGTTAGCATTTCCAGCAAAATGGCAACATGCTAGGATGCAGTTTATTCTCTTTCTCAATTCTCCATCAGCTGCAAAAATAAAACTTGTGGGCAGTATTTGACAAGAATGGTGATGAGAAAATCTAAATTTCTGTCACATTTAATAATTAGAAAAGATAAAATGCCTCATTATCTCAAGTATCCTTCTCCTCCTCCTACAGTACAGTCTCCTTCTCTACCTTTGTCTTAGCTTCTGTCCAGTAGAATTGGGGTGTCAGACTTCAAGTGGCAGACTACCTATTCCTCTGTGCCAGATGAAAACCCCAATTGAAACTGGAGATATACAGAGATCTATTTTTATCCCTGAAAATTCATCTGATGAAATTCTTTGTAAAGTAGAAAGTTTTGAGAACCTCTTTATGTTAAGTTTACTGAACAGACATTTTTAAAGCTTTGCGATAAGATTGAAAAGAGATATGGTGAGATCAAGAACAGACCTCAAGACTGAAGCAAATGAGAAACATATTGCTGTTTTAATTGCTTAAAAGGTAACGGTGAGCTGGTGTCCTGCTAAGGATCATTGGACTATATCCAAGGTCAAGAACGCAGAAATTTTTTTTTGCTTGGTCTCTCCTATCAACAACATAAAGAAACTTTGATAGAAGCTATTAAAAAGTTTTCTGAACTGTTTCACATAGACTGCACTAAATCTATTGAGGCACCCTGTCTTTATAATATATTGATACTGTTGTCATGAATTCCTCTAGAAATTTAATGATCCTGAGCAAGTTAATTATCTAATCCAAATGAAGGCCACGTACTGAATTGTAGGTGTTCCAGGCCTGTCCATTCCATAATGATCTATGATTTGCAGGGTAACAGATTTACAAAATATACATAATTTTTTTTCATTGGTGTCTTCTCTTTTTCTCTTCCATTTTCAGCCCAGAGCAGAAGAAGGAAGCCTGTGTTATTGGCAAGTCTCTACCGCGTGTATTAACATTAAGTTTACCTTTTTCCTATGTTTTGATTTTAATTTCAATTATTTTTATTTTCCCCATTTTCTTAACATTAATATTTCAATAATATTTTTAAAAATTATATTGTAATTACACATATATTAAAATGCTTTATTTCTTCCATTTTGGATTGTTATACTATATTAACATTATGTGGCAATTTAATTAGCAATAACTTGCCATATAATGTTTAGAAATATTCTGTTACTTGAATCCATGGCAATAAACACATATTTCAGAATTTTTAAATGATGAAGAATTTTGTGCTATGCAATATTAAATGACTGGCAGAGAAACCTAAATGAAGATATATTCTATTTAAAGTGAATTCAATGAAACTGAATGTTATTAGATTGAAAAGAAAAACCTTTTGGCAAGAAAATAGACTGAACAGATTCCCACTTGGAAAATTCAAAATCTGCCAGAGGAGTATCTCCTAATTTTATAGTTAAACAATTTTAGATTCTGAAAGTCATTATATATTTTTAGTAATTAACTATGGAAATCTTCAGATGGTGTGAATAAATTTCTACAGTTCAGAGAAAGGTAAACCAAATACTGTAGAGTCCTTAGTGTTCCCTGAGCTTGGTTATTTGCTTGCAGACATTTCACTATCAATCTAGATAGCATCTTTAGTGCTAGAAGGGAGTGAGGTTTGCTCTGGCCTTATATACAATAGCTTGCTCTTTCAGTGTTGATAGGGGTATTGTTTTCTACCTGGTAGTTCCTTGTTAGGTTGTGGTTTATTGCTCAACTGTTTGCCTGAGTTCATAATTCCTTCATTAGGGTATTGTTTATTTTACTAGATTGTTTGCCTGATATTAATCCTGGAGTTAACATCCACGTATCTGGGTGTTGATTGCTGATGAGGAGGTGTTCTGGAATTTTTATTTCCTTTTTAGCTTTTTTATTGTCTCTTTGGAATGAACAAACTAAATAATTTATGTTGGAAGATTGCTATCATGTCTTCCCTAAACTTCTCTTTATTATACTAAACATCATATGATTTAACCTCCAGACACCTTATTATCTCTGTGCTCTTCTCTGCACTCTTTCTAGGGTCTCAGTATCTTTTTACATTGTGGTGACCAGAACTGAATGCTGCATTCCAAATGTGGCCTCACTAGTGCGCTATTGAGTGGTACTATTACTTCCCAGGATCTTGATGCTATTTCTATGTTGATGCCATCTAGGACTGTGTTAGATTTATTGGCTGCTTCAGGACATTGCTGACTCACTCATACTTGAGCTCTGGTCCATCAGGACATCTAGATCCCTCTTACAGGCACTGCTATAGAACTAGGTTCAGCCTATCCTGCACCTATGTATTGGGTTTTCCCCACTTAAAATGCAGGACCTTAATTTTTTCACCATTGAACTGAATCTCGTTGGATTGGCCTCAATGCTCAAGTTTATCAAGATCCTTCTGAATCTCGAGTCTGACTTCCACAGCAATTCTCATCAGTTTGGTGCCATATACTATTCTGTAATCTAGGCCACATGGAACCTGGTTTAGAACTGGACTAGGTTCATTTGACTAGGTTTCAAATAGGTTAATTGGGCAGTTTAGTGGCAAAATACTACATTAGTCTAGTTATAATTTCTGACCATGTTGGAATTAATATAGTAATATCACTGAGTGTGGGGAAAATACTCAGATGCTGAGTGATGATATTTTAATACTTCCTTACTGGAAAACTTGAAATTTGTGGAACTACAAAAGAAATACTTTTTTTTCAAATGACTTCAATTAGGTGATAGATTGGGTTACATTTAAAGCATTTGTTTATGGTAAAATACTTCTTCCCCATAGCAGAAAATTACAGTGAAAACATTAAAAGTAAATGCCACAGAACAGACTCATAAAGTATATCATGCTCTTAAGATTTACCCAAATGGAGTTAGACCGTAGTGAATATTTCTTAAAATGAATGTTAGAAGTGAACAGGGAGTAAAATGTGAAGCATTGTTGGCTTCTTGACTGAAAGAATTATTATAAGTATTATTTTAAGATTTTTGTGACACCTATTATAATTGAATACTTTATTTGGCCAAGTGTGATTAGACATACAAGGAATTTGTCTCCAGTACAGAAGCACTCAGTGTACATGCAAGCAACAGAGAAAATAATAATAATACTAGTAAAAGGGGAAAGATGATAAGAAAAATAAAAAAATAATACTACAGCTATGCTATGTATATATGTTAATATACATACACATTAGACAGAACCGTGAAAATTAAATGTTCAGCAAAATGATGACATGGGGGGGGGACTGTCCCTGTGTCTAATTGTTTTGGCATGTGATGCCCTATAACACCATCCTGGGGAATAAATTGAAACAGTTTATGCGCACATTCTAGTAGAAAGATGTTCCCTGACAATAGGCTCCAGCACGAGTCTAAAAGCTCAATAGATTAAACTTCTGGTTTCAATGACCGACTCAGATTGGATTGTCATGTCAAAATTTTCAACTTTCAATTTCCAAACATTAGGGATGCTCAAAAGTTATGACATGCCTTGTGGATTGTAAAGTTGTTTTGGTTATTTTAATATAATTTAGATGTGCTTGGTAAGTAACTACCGTATTTTCACGACCATAAGCCGCACTGAAAATCCTAAAATTTGACAAAAAACCGGCAGTGCGGCTTATAACCCGGTGCGCTTTATGTATGGAAAAAGATCGAAAATCTCTCCCTCCCGATTTTACGCTCAAACTTGAAGTCCCTTGGGTAAGGTGACCAGTGTACATAAAGAAAAATAAAATAGTAAGATAGTGGGATCCTTCCCCATCAAGCTCAGAAAACAGCGATCCCACGATCTGTCCCACACCTCCTCTTTCCCTAAGAGGTGGTGGGGTGGGAAATCCTTGCCCATCAAGCTCAGAAAACAGGGATCCCACGATCTGTCCCACACCTCCTCTTTCCCTAAGAGGTGGTGGGGTGGGAAATCCTTGCCCATCAAGCTCAGAAAACAGGGATCCCACGATCTGTCCCACACCTCCTCTTTCCCTAAGAGGTGGTGGGGTGGGAAATCCTTGCCCATCAAGCTCAGAAACCAGCGATCCCACGATCTGTCCCACACCTCCTCTTTCCCTAAGAGGTGGTGGGGTGGGGGATCTTTGCCCATCAAGCTCAGAAAACAGGGATCCCACGATCTGTCCCACACCTCCTCTTTCCCTAAGAGGTGGTGGGGTGGGAAATCCTTGCCCATCAAGCTCAGAAACCAGCGATCCCACGATCTGTCCCACACCTCCTCTTTCCCTAAGAGGTGGTGGGGTGGAGAATCCTTGCCCATCAAGCTCAGAAACCAGCGATCCCACGATCTGTCCCACACCTCCTCTTTCCCTAAGAGGTGGTGGGGTGGGGGATCTTTGCCCATCAAGCTCAGAAACCAGCGATCCCACGATCTGTCCCACACCTCCTCTTTCCCTAAGAGGTGGTGGGGTGGGAAATCCTTGCCCATCAAGCTCAGAAAACAGGGATCCCACGATCTGTCCCACACCTCCTCTTTCCCTAAGAGGTGGTGGGGTGGAGAATCCTTGCCCATCAAGCTCAGAAACCAGTGATCCCACGATCTGTCCCACACCTCCTCTTTCCCTAAGAGGTGGTGGGGTGGGAAATCCTTGCCCATCAAGCTCAGAAAACAGGGATCCCACGATCTGTCCCACACCTCCTCTTTCCCTAAGAGGTGGTGGGGTGGGGGATCTTTGCCCATCAAGCTCAGAAACCAGTGATCCCACGATCTGTCCCACACCTCCTCTTTCCCTAAGAGGTGGTGGGGTGGGGGATCTTTGCCCATCAAGCTCAGAAACCAGTGATCCCACGATCTGTCCCACACCTCCTCTTTCCCTAAGAGGTGGTGGGGTGGGAAATCCTTGCCCATCAAGCTCAGAAAACAGGGATCCCACGATCTGTCCCACACCTCCTCTTTCCCTAAGAGGTGGTGGGGTGGGGGATCTTTGCCCATCAAGCTCAGAAACCAGTGATCCCACGATCTGTCCCACACCTCCTCTTTCCCTAAGAGGTGGTGGGGTGGGGGATCTTTGCCCATCAAGCTCAGAAACCAGTGATCCCACGATCTGTCCCACACCTCCTCTTTCCCTAAGAGGTGGTGGGGTGGGGGATCTTTGCCCATCAAGCTCAGAAACCAGCGATCCCACGATCTGTCCCACACCTCCTCTTTCCCTAAGAGGTGGTGGGGTGGGGGATCTTTGCCCATCAAGCTCAGAAACCAGCGATCCCACGATCTGTCCCACACCTCCTCTTTCCCTAAGAGGTGGTGGGGTGGGGGATCTTTGCCCATCAAGCTCAGAAACCAGTGATCCCACGATCTGTCCCACACCTCCTCTTTTTCCCTCTCTCCCCAGGCGGATTTTGCAGTATCCTACCCCTGGAGTGGGGAGGGAATGGGGATTTCATAGTATCCTTCCCCTGGAGTGAGGAGGGAATGGGGATTTCATAGTATCCTACCCCTGGAGTGAGGAGGGAATGGGGATTTCAAAGCATTTTAAACTATACCTTATAACCTTCCAAATGGAATAATAATAATATAAGAATGGCAAAGAAAAAGAATAATTATGCTTTATATTTTTACTGTCATTTATTATCTTACAGGCAGACAGGTTAGGAAACGAAATGAACGAGTGGCCAGCCAGGCTAGGAAACGGAATGCAGGCAGTGGGGGAAACGAAATGAATGAGTGGCCAGTCTAGGAAACGGAATGCAGGCAGGGAGGAAAACGAAATGAACAAGTGGCCAGCCAGGCTAGGAAACGGAATGCAGGCAGTGGGGGAAACGAAATGAATGAGTGGCCAGTCTAGGAAACGGAATGCAGACAGGGAGGGAAACCAAATGAACGAGTGGCCAGCCAGGCTAGGAAACGGAATGCAGGCAGTGGGGGGAAATGTTGCAAAAAAAAGTGCGGCTTATAACCCGGTGCGCTTTATATGTGGAAAAAGTTTGAAAAACTAACGTTAATTGATACTGCGGCTTTTAATCCGGTGCGGCTTTTGGTCGTGAAAATACGGTATATAAATAACATAACTTTTTAACATTTTGTTTGTTTCATTCCTGTAACATTATCCAGAACACGTATATTTACCTTCATTTGTGAAACAATTTATGTTCAGATGTGAGATATCTGCAAATATCTCCTTAGCCTTCCTTCTGACCCACACAATATACAGGTCTTTTATGGAAGGCAATCTTAACTATCTGTTGGAATCTGTACCTGTATTGTTTAGTTGCTGCATCAAACCAGACAGTTAAAGAAGTACAAAAAATGATTCAATACTTCCTAAATATTTAATAATTAACTGAATAATTAACTGTAATAATTAAATTAATGTTCATTTTTATTGTTATAAAAATTATGTTCTACAAATGTAGAAATAACTGCAGGTAAACAGTTAGAAAAATGTTTTCCAGTAATCTGAGATGTTCATTTGGGGGAGATAGCTTCACACATAACTTCATAGGAAATCTATAATTTTACTGATATGATGGAATTGGAAAAACCTGAACCAGGTAGAATAACCACACAATAATATTGAAAATTTCAGGAGAAAGTAGATCCTATACTCCTGAGATATTTCAAACATCTTATGAAAATAAAGTCATACTATCATGCTTATATTACTGTAATTTTGGAGACCAATAATGACTTACTCAGTGCAGAAATTATTTTCTAATATTATTTTAAATGTTGATGCTAAGATTTTATCAGATGCTTTGGCAGGGTTTCAGAAAGTTATCTCAAAATTTCAGGAAAACGTTATTATTACTTAAATTTCTAGCCACCCAACACACAGCAACCCTGGCAGTTAACAAATGATTAAAAATATGACAATGAAAAAAAAGAAGAAACAAAAATGTGTTGGCAGAGTGACAAACTGGATGGAATCAAAACCAAGCAACCTATGTTAAAAGAAGTTTCCAGTTATCCTCTCCAAAGGCCTGGACAAAGAGCCAGGTCTTCAGGCCCTTCTAAACACCACCAGGGGAGGGGAAGGTGATCAAATCTTGGAATCTCATTCCATAGGACAGGTTCTGCAAAAAAGAAATTCTACTTCATAGGTCCCGATAGATGATGGTTTTACTTAACTGAAGGAACCAAGAGTGTATCAACCCTGACAGATTGGATTGGCTAGGCAGACAACCAGGTCCTGTTCCATATAGGGCTTTATAGGCAGCTTGAATTGCATTCAGAAACAAACTGGCCATCAGTGCAGCTTGGAAAGCAGAATTATTACATAGGCATATTAAGGTATGCTTATCCCTGCTCATGCTGCTGCATTCTACACAAGCTGAAGCTTTCAGATGGTCTTCAAAAATAGGCCCATGTAGAATCCACTTCCATATTCAAGCCATGAGGTCACTCAAAGCATGAGTGACTGCCTGAAAGATTCCCAATCTAGGAAAGAGCACAAGTGGCACACCATACTCAATGAATAGAAGCTGTGAATCCAGAAAGATTCCCAAGTTGCATATCTCCTTTGAATTGGAAAGTGCCCATCCAAGGTGAATACACATTTCTGTTTTATGCAGATTGCATTTGGGTATGTGCATTTTTTGTTTATTAACATATTTAACCAAATTTGTACAAATTGTATGTAATGGTAAATATTCTGTGTACACAATTAATTGGAGTAAATAAAATATCATGTCAATTGCTAAGAAGATTACTAAAGATGGAGAGAGTGGGAGTGATTTATTGTCCAGAAATTATTAATTACCTGGATATTATTATATTCAGGAAAATAGTTGGTTTAGCTGTTAAGAACATTTCAGAATCTATTATCCACATGAAAGGGGATATTAAGAGGTGAATAAGAATGCCTTTAAGCCTGTGGAGAAGAATTAATGCCATGAAACTGAATCATAACTGATTTTGATAGAAATGCCTATGTGGTTTCACTTAAATCTTTTAAACAGATTGATAAGTTAATAGTTAACATTTTATGGGAGAGATAAACACTATGATTTCTTTATTATAGTTATGCTTATCATATTTTGAGACTGGCTTTAATTTTCCAATTTAAACACTATTATTGTACTTACTATTAACTTCAGTTATGTTTTGGAATAGAAACAATATTGAAAATTTGCTATTGTGGATTCAGCTTGAGAGTTGTTACTCAGTATTCTTACAACCTTTCAATTGCTGGGCACTATTGAATTTTTATAGCATGGTTAAACATATTGGGGCTTTATTGGGCAGAAAATTTAGATTTTATTTTTCTTCTCAGATGAAAATTACATTTCGGAGTAACTTTTGTTAGATTGGTAATATATTTTTCTGTAAATCATGGGGTCATAATGTAATCATTATCCTCAGTCTGCTATTAAGTAATACTTTAAAAACTTTTGAAATTCTACAACAGGAATGTATTTTATCTAGAACTAAAATACCTTAATTTTAAATATTATCCATATTGTTTGGTCTTGTTGCCTTTCTGATCTCAGAAACACTGGATGTTTTAGGAGTATTTGACATGCCTTTATAGAATTTAAGCCATCAGTAATTATTCTCATATTTTTTTAAAAAAAATTTTTTTTAAATCCAAGCTATTTGGAATAGTAAATGGGAATATCCTACATTATTCAGTCAATCACTGCAGGCTTTAAAGAACAGATATATTTCTTATAGCTTAAAAAATCGGCTACATTCATCAAAATCAATGTTTTTACAGTCTGTTGGATCCTCAGAATCTGTTTTTAAAAAGGTTGGTTCTGTTCCTTGTTGTGCTGAAGATGTCATAAATTTAAAGGAAGTTGGAATAGTGGAAAACATGTCCACTTGTAATTTCAGAATATTTATTTGTATTACATGAACCAGTTCTTCAAAGGCAGTTATAGGTTATATAAATCAATTTTGTTAAATTACCTCCCCCAAATCTGTAATTTTTCTGACTACGAAGAACTTTGTGCATGGAATATGGCAAACAAAAAAGATTATGATAATTTACATATTAATGCTACTTCAGGAGTATTCCCATATCTGTACATTTGCCCCATATTTAGAAAAGTAGTAAATTAGCTTCAGTGTTTTGCTTTTTTGATTCTTTACTTTAATGTAGGCTTCTTTTGTCACATCCTGGGGGTGGTGCTGTCATTTTTCTTTTTTAAATATATTTTAATTTGAACTTTTTTCTTTCATCTTTTTTAATGTATAGTACATTAGGCTAAAGTAAATAATGCAGTTTTATTGCTAGTCTAGAATATTAGTTATTCAAATTCATTAGTAAAAATAAGAATCAGTTATAATTCTTTCTGAAGTTCAAATAAAAAGTAAAATAAAAAAAATCATGATCTTTTCTGAGAAAACCTTTTAAGGCAAAATCTGATTTCTCATCACTTAAAATGGTAACCATGAAGTTATAGCTGAAGCACAGAAACTATCTTAGTCATAATCTTTCAGTCCAAATGTTAACAGAGTTCCTAATTAGGTGTCTTGCCATGTTATGAGGAGCCTCTGCTGCTCAAACAGCCAACATTGAAATGGTAGCTAGGTGGAGTTCCAGACCAGGCTAGCATGCTCCTCCCTTTTGCGCTCTGGAGAAAATATCCAGTAAATTCATATAACCTGTCCACAAGATTATTGATGAAAATTTGATGTCTGATGGAATGATTTTGATGTTGGCCTCTTAAGATTATGGCCATCCTTTAGGATCAAGTATAATTTTGGTGTAACATACTACATACATTGTAGCTAATACTAATAAACTATCCTTTTCATATTGGATTTACTTTCTGACCACAAAGTTGAAATGTGGATGTCAAGTCTGTCCCTCATGTTCATCAGCAATCTTCTAATCCAACCACTTGTTCGAGCAGGAGACTCTATATCATTTCAGACAAACGGTTATCCAGTCTTTTTGAAAACCTTCAATGATGCAGCACCCACAACTTCTGAAGGAAAATTATTCCAATGGTTAATTTCTCTCACCATTGGGAAATTTCTCTTTAGTTCTAGGTTGCTTGTTCTTTGGTTAGTTTCTAACCATTGTTTCTTGTCTTGCCTGTTTGTGCTTGGGAAAATAGTTTGACCCCTTTATCTTTGTAAGAGTCCCTCAAATATTGGAACAGTGCTATTGTATACCCCCTAGTCCCTTTTTCAATAGTCAGGTATGGAAATTTGGGTGTAAGTGGTTGGATGGCTCCCAGGTAAACTGCACAGGAAACACAATTATACAAGAGCCAATTCTACTTTACTGTAAGACTACATTAACAGAAACATGTGGGTCTGAAGGTAGAAGCTTCCCACCATCACTTTTAGCCACCTGATCAATTAGGGCAGGTCCTTCCTAAGTTTATTCCTCTGACTCTCTCTTGTCTGATTATTATTACATAGGCAGCATCTATCCCCCTCATCTCCCATGTTTGTCCATATATACCACTAGCTGAATACCTGTGCTCCGCTACAAAACTATGTGATCGGGCTTAATAAATCGACAATTACAGCTTGAAAATTAATGAATAGTTACCGTCGACTTCTCTCCCCTTCTCTCCCTCAGGCTTGCCCTACAGAAGCCTCCCCTATCCTGTCCCCTTCTCTCCCCCAGGCTTGCCCCACAGAAGCCTCTTCTCTCCTATCCACTTCTCTCCCTCAGGCTTGCCCCACAGAAACCCCACCTATCTTATCACCTTCTCTCCCTCAGGCTTGCCCCACAGAAGTCCCACCTGTCCATCGGCCAGCCAATGCCGGCTGGCAACTACAAGGAGGAGGGCCTTCTCAGTAGTAGCCCCGACCCTTTGGAACGAGCTCCCCGTGGAGATTCGTACCCTCTCCACCGTCCAGGCCTTCCGTACAGCCCTTAAGAACTGGCTAGCCCATCAGGCCTGGGGACAAGGATAGCCGCCCCTCCCGAATGATGAATGTATGTTGCTTACTATTTTATTATATGTTTCTATGTCAATGTCTGTATTCCCCCTCCCTGATTTTATGTGAGCCGCCCTGAGTCCCCTCAGGGAAAAGGGCGGCCTACAAATATTAATAAAATACAAATACAAAAATACAAATACAAATACACCTATCCTATTACCTTGACTCCCTCAGGCTTGCCCCACAGAATCCTGCCCTCTCTCCTATCCCCTTCTTTCCATCAGCCTTGCCTCACAGAAACCTCTCCTATCTTATCATCTTCTCTCCATCAGCCTTGCCCCACAAAATCCTCCCCTATCCTATCCCCTTCTCTCCATCAGCCTTGCCCCACAGAAACCTCTCCTATATTATCATCTTCTCTCCTTCAGGCTCCTCTCCAAACTCTCAGCCAGCAGATCAGATGAATCACGTGCTGGCCACACCCACATTCAAGTTTTCAGGTTGGGAGGAGGAGTAGAACATCTAACTCCTTAGCATCTGAGTGTGTTAATAATAACATACGAAATACTAATGCTCTGGTGGTCATTTTGAAAAATCCTTTGTTACCGAGCACCTAGAAGCCAAGAGGAACATATGTGTCAAATTTCAAGTTTGTAGGCTTTACGGTTCTGGAGATTTCATGATTCCTGTGTGAAAGTTTTCATGTATGTATGTATGTATGTATGTATGTATGTATGTATGTATGTATAGAAAATGATTTTTTACTACCCTTTACTACTGTTTATTATCACTATATTTGCAAATGGTTTCTATTTGTTTTTGGATTATATGCAGTTAGGTTGTGGTGAGCAATCTGTTAGTTTCTCTAAGTAACCATCATCAGGAATAAGCCTTACAACCAAACATTTGTTTACAAGAAGATTAAAAATGTGGGAATATTTAATATATATGTGTGAGCATAGCACTTAAAAAACTGGAATTAGTGTTTCCCTCAAATAAACAAGAAGCATGTTGGAAAAGGGAGGAGGAAATATTTATTTAATGTACAAAGGTCACCTGAGATGAGCTGCTATCAAAATCTAATAAATAAATACTTAGAACCCAGTGTTTTTACAGCAAGCTATTTTATATCAGATTAACTACAAATCAAGGCACATCACTAATAAATGCTACAGATTACAGAATATTGTAAATCATAGAAAACAATAAAATAAACTATTTAACATTCATAACTTTAAACATGAGACAATCAAATTAAAAGCCATAAAAATAGATGTCTAGAAGAAAAAGATTTAAATTTTCTAGTTTTTTGCATAAAGCAAAGCAGCAAGACAGCAGTCTATACTTCTAGTTGTTTTTACTCTAGTTGATTTCTAGTCAACTTGTTATCCTAATGAATTCCAACAGAGTTTCTCTTTAGATTGATAGATCCTTAAGATGATTGCAGTATTCAGGGGAAGCTTCTTCTTCAAGAAAGAGCTTCAAGCAATTAAGGAATTTATATTTACAGCAAGAACTTTGAATTTAATCTGGAAATATATGATATCTAGTGTACCAAGATATGACAGAACAGAAGCGACATGCTTCTGACAGTAGATATCTAACAGAAGTCTGCTGAAATTTCCAAGTTTTCAAGCATCCCCATTTCCAGCACGTAACAGAGGCTCTTTAGGAAGTGCAAATGTGACAATGGTTAAATCAGACTTTCTAGGGACGTATTTACCAAAATATTTTATACCTGGAAAAAGACACACTTCGCTACCACACTGACCTGAGCACTCAGTCAAAACATTTAGAAGATCACAAACTGAACATGAACCAAGGGTATGATGCAGGTAAAAGAAAAAGCAGTCCCAGGCTATATTTACAAATGTATAGCATCAGGATGCTATACATCCTATACATGCTCTATTATGCATCCAGTTATGGGCACTGACTGAGTAGTAATACCTAAGCACAGTACAACAATAATACAATTAATTACCAGGGACTTGTAGTCAGGGGAGGCAGAGCCTCACCACTGTCATCATGAAAAGAAAAGAAAATGTAAAATGAAAAAGGCTGAGGTAGTTGCTGCCAGAGCCACAGTGGATGACTCTGCTTAGTGCTTAACTGTGTAAAAAAGCCTCTAAAAATGTGCCTTCTACAGGGGGCGGCAGGAGAACGAGATGCCTCATTTAGTCTGACTTTATGATCACTCGAGCAGAGCTAAGCAAGGGTTAAAAGCCGAAAAATTCCTTATGTAGATGAGGCACGTGGTTCTCTTGCCTTCTATGGATTGTGTTTTTTAGAGGCTTTTTAGAGACTCTGGGATCAACTAGCTCAGCCTGGCCTCAGCTCTTGCCTTTCTCCTTTTACATTTTTTTTTCTTTTCATGAGGGCAGGCAAGAGCAGAGTTGAAATCCTCTCTGAAACAGCTGGAAAAGGTGTGTGTGTGGGGAGGGGGAAGGAATTCAAAAAGTTTGATTGCATGCAGAGCCACGTTGCCTTTCAAACACACACACACAAACACACACCCTGGATAAAAGTATATAAGCCCAGCTTCACTGATTACAAGTTTGAAAAGGCAACGTGGCTCCACCTGCAATCAAAGGCTCGGATCGGAAGGCAGCAGGGGAATGGGGGGTGGTATGGCAGAGGAGCTGCTTTCAAGCCATTGGAAAATATATCCAATCCAACTTCTGTGGTTGTGTTTGTTTGAGAGAGAGTGAGTGAGAGAGGGATCCAACTTCTCTGTGTGGATGTGTCTGTTTGAGCGAGGGGGGATGGAGGGAGAGAGGGAGGAAGGAAGGAGGGGGAGGGAGAAGAAAAAGAATGAATAAAAACTTATTTTGCAAGGGGGAAAAATGCTGTCGCTTTAAATCGGAACTGAGCATGCCTGGCTGTGGAATTCTGGGAGTTGAAGTCTACAAGTCTAAAAAAATTTGAAACCCCTGTGTCAGTGTCTCACCAGCCATAAACCTCACCGCACGTCACTGTTAACTACAATACAGTTGTTATGCCCAAGTATGTGTATAACAATTATATACTACAGGACTACCACAATTTGCTCTGAAAAGTAAGAAATAGTGCAGCCTAGTAACAGGTGAAGAAAAGCAGGAGAAAAGAAATGTTTCCCAATGCCCATCTGGATGCTCCTCTGGCCATCTTTTAGGCAATTATGATCCTATTGTTTTCCAGGGTAGACCATAATTCTAAATCTGAGTCCGCCCCCCCACCCCCCACAATGCATCACAGCAATCCTAGTATGTATATCTTTTGAATCCAAACAATTTCTTATATTATTTGCCTGACTCCTGCCTTGTAAATTCTCACCCTGGTTTCTGGTCATTATTTTGCAGTGTTTCCACTGGTTTTAGGACAGATATATTGATCACTGAAGCCCACGCTCCTCTACTATCCTCAAAGGCATTTACATAGTCAAGTGACAAAACTGTTTAAATTGTATCCTCTCTTTAAGGCACAGTTACCATAGCGACCTCTTTGTAGAGTGGCAAAGCTTCTGAATTACATAATTGAAGAGGAACTTCAAGAAGGATTTTGATCAGAGACGAAGTGGAAAGATATTCATCCTGCCTTAACTGAATTAAAAAATTCTTCAAATTGCTCTATTATCCCAAGCTGGAAAACGATTATACTATTTATGCCTAATAAAAGCTTATTGTGGCATGCACAATAATAACAAGTATTATTGAAAATGTGAGAACAGTAAAAATGACACATAAAACATTCTTAGGTCATTCTACTATTATCAGAATGGCTCAAAGGAATTATGTCTTGTTTAAAAAAACTGGAAAAATAAATAAAAAGCGGAGTTCATCTGCAGACTTAGCCATATGTGGCCTTGGTCAGGGGGATAAGAATCAGAAGAAATAATTTTCAGTTATCAACATAGGCCTTCCTGAATGAGATTATTTAAAGGATGGTGGAGTAATTGGGAAATGGAGAAAACCCACTATTAAATTCTCAATTAACAAAGAGAGATAGTAACTTGAGTGCCCTCATGTTTTCATAAAATCAATGGAAATATACTGTACATAAAGGAAATTTGTCCAATATGCTTTTTCTACTATTTATAAAACTGAAATACTATTTGAAATTCTGGTCATGTCCCTTCAGAGAAGAACATATTTATACTAAAGATGCAGAAAAGAAGAGATAAAGATATTTTTTGCAATGTTAGAATCTGGTCCATTAGATAAAATTAGCATTATATTAATTAATGATCTATAGAATCTAATGTATAATAACTTAGCTGTTGGATTTGATAGCTGGATTAGTTGATCCATGTAACATAGTTAAAATTAATAGTTATTCTGCTAAAGGAACCCCTGTATTTAAATACAAATATACCTTTATATTTAAATACCAAGCCTTTAAATTTAAATACTAAGCTTATGAGTTTCTGTTACTAGAATGAAAGTTGTGATTTTTCCAAGAATCATATGATTGGTTGCCTATGGGATTAAAGGCTCTCAATTTATTCCAGTTTCCAAATCTGTGTCTCTCACATTTCTATAAATTAATCAAATTTGTTGATGAGTATTATTGATTGTGCACATTATATAAAGGTGTTCCCGATATAATTTAATTAAAGAGCTACCTAGAGACATAAAAATGACAGAAATAAAAATTACTAGGGTTATCACCTCACCTTATCCATTTTAATTTTTCTAGTCTTTAGATTTTTTTTTTTGCAAAACTTGATATTTGAGGTAACCATGACCTGAATGATTGAGAATCTCTATAGACAGAAATCACGGGTTGCAAAGTGGAATCATTGTTTTCTTTTCCAGTCATAAAGATTTAACTGTTTAAGAAGTACTTATACTTCATTATGTATTGATAAAACCACATCTCAGTGTTTTCATTATAACCATACAGTGTTTTGCTTAACTGAGATGCTATATGAATATTGTTTTCTTGTCAAATATTCTATTGTTTGCTGGTCAAATATCTAGAATGTTCTGTAACTGAAGCGGAATATCTATTTCAACAGAAATTTGCTACATCAACAGCAAATGCAAGCTTGCTTGTATATTATTTATTAAAATCCATACTTTCACAGTGTTACGTTTCAATTTAAAAACATATCAAAAATGTTCACATAAAATACTGCTATAATAGAACAATAGAGATAAAATATAAATATATTATGAAAAAACTAACACTAGGCGATCTGGAAAATGTTAACCAAGTTCAGACTTGTTTAGTTCTTGACATCACATCAACAGGAAATCCCAGAACTGTAAATTAGACTGGGAAGTTAAAAAATTAAAAAGAAAACCCTGGAGAAAAGCATTAGCAGTTGCATAGTGTACTGTTGCCAAGAAAATCACATAGGTATAGCCACCAATACTTGAGTTCAATTGAAAAGAAACGATCTTTTTGCAAAAAAAATGTGTGCATTGGGACAATGTGTTCAACTATCAACCTTGACTGTAGCTTTGTCTATGAAAAAAAAAATGAAAATGGAAAAGAAAGCAGGGAAAGTCTCTATGACACATTTCCTAGTTTGTAATTTGGGGGCAGAATGACTTTCATCTCCCTAAAAAAAATGCCTTTGGCACCAGAAATGATCATGTATGTTTTTCTTCATGCTTCTTAATGGTATCACAGTACGTTTTCTGTTTGTCCAATACAGGGATATGGAGATGGAAAATTTTGGACCTCTCAAGCCATGGGGTTCCTGCTCCTATTCTTTGTACTAGGATTAGATTTATATACAGTATACAGTATTGTTTTTGAATTTAGTCCATTCTCATAATGATCTTTTGCAATACAAACGGAAAGCTAATCCTTTTGGGGAGAATGCAATTCTTAACACAAGGAAGGGAAGAAAAATTGGATTAAACAATATGTTTGTGTGCCAATTTTTTATCCTCTTGATGGTCTATTCTGAGCAAACTAAGAACATATCTTCCCTTTCTGAAATAACTTTCAGAATAATGAGCCAATGATAACTTTGGCTCATTGTTCCTGAATCTAGCTCCTTTTAAAAAAGACAATAAAAAGACATGTGGCATATTAAAAGTCTAATCTACTCTTAGACTACTATAGCAATAATGGAGCCATTGCATTAAATGCTTGAACATCCCCAGAGTGATATATACAAAGCCATAAATATCCTATAGTCAATATTTGTCTGACCTTATGTTCACCATAGATTCTCCAAACAGTTTTCAGAAATTTCCACAAGTTCAGGACAGTAAGGTCCAACTTAATTTCTATCAGGAAAAATTATTAAATAAAATAAGTGGTACTACTACAAGCTTCCATTCAATCCTGTAATACCTACAAGAACAAATAACACATGCCTTGATTGGATGCTAACTAAAGGTCCAGATAAACTACTTACTCTATCTTATTCCATAATTGCCCTGAAACCACGGTCTTATGAATCTTCTCCCCAGAAGGAAGGGTTAGAGAAAATACTGTATGTAAGACTGTTAGGGTCTAGGGATGGCTTGTTGAGAAGGGATCATACAATTCCTTTCAAATCTGTAGGTATCACTCTATCCCAAACTGAGGCATTAAAAATAAATCTGGAGCCAAATTATCATGCACTCCGACACCCTGAAGAAGCACAGACAGCACGGATCCAAGTTATAAGTAGCTGAAGAAATACCAGACAATCCACAGGCCAAAACAAATTCTAGGTAACATGGTAAAATGTTATCCTAGTTATGAATACCACTCATACCTGAATACCACTCATGAATCAAGAGTTTGATAACCAGCTAAGAGTTCTGTTGATGCCTCCCTCCCCCAAAAAAATAACTTCTAAAGAAAGCTGATGATATTGGCAGCTTGGCTACACAATAATACAGAAGAGATTGTGCTTCTTTATACCATAGTGATAACCTGAAATGTGTGTGCACTTGTTGTCTTCATTGCTTTCTAGACATTGTTTCTGCCACTTCATCTCCTGAGGCTCTTCAATAAATCAATAACCCATCCAGGATTGGCATACAGAGAGAGCCACATAGGGGATCTGACAGCAGCAATCAAAGGAACCATTCCAAAGAACATCAGGAATCCATCAGGAATCATGAGACATCTGGGGTAGATCATTCTAATTGGTATACATGTCCTGTGGCGGTCATGGGTCACACTCATTAGGATCAGAAAGTGATCTCAATCATAGCAAAGTATTAGCCACAATGCTTTCCCGAATACAATGCAAATGCTTCCAAGCCAAGGTAAAATTCATAGTATGTCTACCTACAAGTGGGGGCCCAAAATTAAATGGACTTGTTTAGGGTAGACTAAATAGAGAATATTGTTCTATTAAGTACTGTCTAGGTCTTGATGCAATTTGTTATCCATATATGTAAAGATACCACTCTTACACTTTCTGAGTTCAAATATTGTTCTAGGCAGGTATCTTATACTACTTTGTTTGAGTATCTATAAAAACTACAGTATATTAGATTTTAACAATGAAAAAAATCATGCTAATTCACTTATTCTTTATTATGAAATTATGAGGTATTCTAATTGCCAGAATATGTCTTGGTATTCAGATAAATAGGACATTAAATATTATGTTGTTAAAATTGTTGCTACCATCTGTGTCCTTTCTCCAACTGTATACTAAAATTTTATTTTAAAAGACCCGGGAGTCTTCCTTCTGCCATATGATAACCTTGCTGCAGAAACTACACTGGCTAACAATATGTTTTGCATGTAAATCATGAAATTCTGGTTACTACCTCTAAAACCATATATATTACTCAGGGCCTGGACACTACCTATCTAATAGAATTTTATCCACCCAACCCAAAGAAGCAGACAATCCCCAGTGATTGCAAAGTGTGATAGAAGAGTGGTGGCAGGGAGGGCAAGACTGGATATTCTGTCAGAGGTCTCCTCTTCTAGCGGAGCTTCCTCCTGAAGCAAGGGTAGTTCTAGCAAAACAATACAGTAATACTAATTTTAAACAGACATGAGGTTGTGTTGCTTAGGTAACAGGAAAACAAATAAGCACAGAATGTATTTCTAAGAAAACAACAGCTGAAATCCATATTTAAAAATAACATAAATATTAAAATGATATTGCTTGTCTTGGTATAACATTAGAATGGTCATATCAATAAATACGGTAACTGGTTTAATATCCCATTGATGAGAACAGTCTGAATAAATCAATGAATAGTTCAGTTTCAGTGACGTCTATTCAGAATTAAGTCTCCTATTCAATGGGGTTGGTGGACACAGAACCTTATACAAGCTTACTTGGCACTAAATCACATTTAACATAGACCTGATTTTCATGTATAAAACTATAACGCACAAAATTTTGTGAATGGAAGTTAATGCCAAAAAAACTATATTTACTGTGGTCAAAGTGATCTTTGTTACATGTAGCTCTTCTTTGGTGTATGTGTCCATACATGTGTAAAATTCCTTAAGATTTGATCTTACATTTTTCAATATGTCAACATAAAGGAATTAACTGTTTATAACTAAAAAGGTATAAATAATTTAACATCAGTTGATAGGAAGTGAAGGATATTGCTTTGTCTTCCGAAAAAAAGTATAACTGCTAAAATATACATTTAACTTCAATTTAGACAGTTGTGATTTTCAATTTATTAATAATATAATATTCCACCTGTATCTCTTCTAATAAATCATAAATGTGCTATTCATCATGAACCTGGTTATAATACAAAGGTTTGGAAACAACTTAAGCACATATACATCCTGAATAACTTTCGACATCTAATGCTTCTTTATAAAATATTTTACATAAATGGGCAATCTCTATAGATACTGAAAGACAAAGACTCTCACCCTAAGCCCATTCATGACTTTCCATGGAGTCTAATCAATCACTATTCTAGATTAACAATAGTGTTTATATTCTCTAATAAACTGTATTTTATGTCTCCTCAAGTACATATTAGTAATTTTACCACATGGATACTTGTCTACTTAAGAACTACATCCCACTGGAACTTTGATTGCTCCACTGTGATGCTTATTTTCATATGTAATAACTGATTTCAATTTTCATGGCTATGGAAGCTTGAATAAAAGGTACAATACCCTAATCCAGATAGTGCTACCATTAGATTTGAATAGGGTTAATCTGCTTTAAATGTTAAAAAAAAATAGTCAACAAAGCAGAAACAGTAATGTAATTAGAAAAGTCCCATTTAACCATTTTTAAAAGATAATATTTTGAAACCTTCTACAAATATAACTGCACAATTCTATGTCATACAATATACCTAAGCTTTCTATGTATGCATAATAATAATACTGCAGAAAAATTGGAAGACAGTGAAATCTATTCTGATTCTAAGCAACAGATGTGGTACTATTACATCTGTATTGGATTCATACACACACAGACACAAAACTGTAAAAACTATCTATTTGTTTAAAAAATTAAGTATTTTTATTTTTATTTATGGTTTTAGATTAATATTTTTGGAACTGTATTTTTAGATAACTAACGTTATCTTTTGCTCATATTTATGTTTATAGGAAGCTCTCATGGGTTTGAAATATATATATATTACATGTCAAAGATACTGGTCATGTTCATGTCTGTTAACTCTTTAACAGTAAAATAGTTTTAGGTTAATATTTAAAGGAACAGCCATTTATTTCCAAACATTGGGAAAATTGCTAATTTGAAAGCTGAAAATTCAGCACTTCTTTGTTAGAACATGCAGAATTCAAGCTGGAATTATGAAAAAAAAACATTTAATCTTAATAAATAGCAAACCTTTGTAATAATATTTGATCTGTTTCCTACAGTGATATTTGCTGTCATCACTGTAAGGATTATTATTTTTGCCAGAGAATAGACAAGAAGAACTATTCCTTCATTTTCATGTAAAAATGCTTGGAAATTACCTATTGTATGAAGCAAAGAGAATGTTCCTTGCTCATACAGATAACAGATAGAATTTTGTAAAATGTATATTTTAAACACTGCAGATCATAAAACATACTCCATTCTGTTCAGACTCTTGAGAAGCAAAGACTCACTTACCACCATAAGCTATAAACAGAGAAAAGAACACTTACCATAAACTGTACATTGTCAAATCCATTGGCCAGCAAGTGGTTTTCATACTGAGGTAGCCCAATATTTTCCAACCATTGTCCCACAGTCTGGACAGGGCATCTGGGTGCTGAAAGAGTTTGAGAAGGGAGGCGTTTAAGCAATGAATATCCATCCACAGGATAATAGCGATGGTCCTGGGCTGAGAGGTGGCATTGCCACATTGTGTTCCGGGCAAAATTGGTATCAAAGGAGCCTGCCAGCTTGTCCAATTAATGCTTCCAGTAAATTCAAAAGTCAGAAGTAGCACATAGTTTCCGGGGCACGCTATAGAGTAAGAACTGCTCCTAACTGAACATTTCATCTGCATTAATCTGTACTACAGACCGGTACGTCATACAGTGGGGGGGAAACATATCAAGCTGTCAGCTAAGCTGTTTTCCGTTATATGTGATTGTTGAAATACTCCACAATGAGCAAGGATCTGCTAGCAGCAAGGAATCTTTCATGACGTGCTCCCACACTCATCAGTATGCAGCTCTATGCTCCTTGCTCCCCCTTGCTTGCCTGCCTTTATTACCCAGCCTAGGCTCTACCTCACATTTTCAATAATAGCTATCAGAAAAGGCAAGAACGTTTTTGTCTGCAAGCTTTAAGCTTGCTGCTGCTGCGGTTTCCACCTACACACCCATCCAAGCATCAAGCCTGAATGATGGGAGCAGTCAAAACAAATGCAGAAAATAGCAGGTCATCAAAGGAAAGCTAACATGCTAAAATCTGAATAGAACCTTTGTCTGTTATGCATTAGAGAGATTTGCTTGTTGTAAATTGTTCATGTATCAAAGGAGATCAGGCATTGCAAAGCATGAACTGGGGTCTGTGTCAGTTTGCTATTTGCTTTTTTTTAAGCTGCACTGAGGTTTGTTCTGCTCACAATATACCCTAAACCATTGTTCCTATTATTAATCTTTCAGCCAATTATGAAAAACGTTACATTTTTTTCTAAAAATTGAAAATAATCTAAATTGTAGAATATCTTTAACATTTCAAATAAGTATTTCTTCATCTCTCTGATTTTTCAGCTATAGTGCACAACCAGAAAATAAAATACCATCTGCTAAAATTCAACCATTCATGTTTTGGAGAAAGAGAGATGCACATACACACACATGCACACACACAAAGACACACACATTGTTCTTAAAAGAGGAATTGAACATGACTGAAAGGATGCCATAGGAATATTATAATTTTAAAAAATAGCATTTAGCATTTCTAAATTTACATGTTTGGCAATCCAGAAAGGAAAGTATAGAAGGGTATTTCAAATGTCACCCTAAATATATATAAGAGAAATTATTTTTCATAAAAAAGATCCATCCATTAGTAGATAAACATGCTTTTCTTTGTTCAGAGTAGTTTGAATCAGTTCAAGCATTTTACATGGCAGACACACACTGCAAATCGGTGCACACAATCCCACAACCAAAATCTGTATACCAGTTACATATGTAAAAATTAGAAATACAAGAAATGCTACTGAGAATGAAAGAAAGACTCTTGGTTACTTCTGTATATCATATTCAAATCTTGCAACCTTGCGATTATTGAACCTATTGATGTCTCATCGAAGCATTATTGAATGGCCAAATGCTAATAGAAGACTTCAGATTAATAATTGACTAGGGCTGTCTGTCTGTCCGTCTTTCTTATACTTATTAATGTCAATTCACTAAAATGAAAGAAAGAATGACTCTTTATGGAAAGATCTTAGGAAATCAAAGTGAAAGGTAACATTTATCTAAACATGGGTGTATTTATTCACACAAGTTTAGTAAATTAAGTAAAATTTACTTTCCAGTAATAATCTGGTCCTACGAAAAGCTAAATACATATAAGATCACTGATACTGAAGGGATTAATTCTGCACAAGACTGCAGGTTTTATTAAGGACTGCAGTTCTCATCATCAAAGTTAAATTTAATGTACCTCAAAATATCTACATTCAATTTGCATTCAATCTACCAACTTGCAATTAACAAATTTCAAAAAAGAGTTCATAAAGGAAGTTAGTATTTTGGTAGTCTTCAGATTACAGTTCTTTTTTATTCTTCTTCTATGCTTGGGCATCAACCCACATGACTAAAATACAGAATAATCTTTTTTTCTTAAATGATATATAAATGGAATTACAAGTTGTAAATTACCTAAATTGGATGCAAATTCATATCCCTTCACTGGCAAAACAAATTAATATTTGTCAGTTTTCAATCAAAAGCAATGAAAATAACAATTATGATTAATCAATAAATCTGAGGAATCGGGTAACCCAACTCCACAAGATGCAAATTTTAAAAAAAACAACTAATTAAGGCATTTGGGGGAGAATACAGAGCCCCCTCCTCGACATTTCATGTAATATACTATCAGTGCACAGTTGTTGGACTTGTGAATGATAGACATAACCAAAACCAAAGAATGGTGGATTCTATTGGTTTGATGGAAGGATATGCAATAGAGAAATATATTCTGGCATTTCCAAATTGACAACAGAGAAGAATAATATAAAATATTTGAAATGATAATTTGTTAAAGTACATAGGATTATTTCATATACTATTTCTATATAGTATTTCAATGATATTTAAAACGTGTTTGACAGAAACAATTAAAACAGTTACATATTGTATTTACCTGACTGGAAAATAATCCTTATTTTAAGACAATCTTCCAAAAAAGAGGAAGCTTGAAATTAAAACAAAACAAAACAATGGATTATTCTTTGTAATGTCAAGCTCCCAACATTGTCAAGGGAGAGCTGCCAACTTCAGGTAAAACCAATCCTAAACATTCCACTTCCTAAAAAAATAATATACTTGCATATGAGTTTCTGTGTGTGGTCAACAGCAGTGTAGAAATGTATTACTTTTGTCATAATGATGAAATAAAAATTGCAATGTTACACAGCAAATTCAATCATGTTTCAGCACCAATGTGATATCCTGACATCATGGAAAAGAAGTGGGGTTTGCAGCACAGTTCAGTAACACTGCTGATATTAGTGTGATGCACCTTGCCCCCCACTCCATGGCCACTCTGTGTGTAGACACTGATTAGATGCCAAATTCTAGACAGGAAAGACTTGGGACAAAATATTTAATTTAATATTAAATGAAGTAATAATGATTAAAGTAAAATGTCTTTGAAGTAAGATGTGACATTTATGTCCCAATCTGTCTATATACCGCAAACCATTTTTTCTCACACACAAATACATATATCCATATTATTACTACTCCAACAACAAGAAATGGATAGGAGTAGCTGCATTGAGTAGGGAAGAGGAAGGACGGAAATAACATGCAATGTAGATGAGTCTACACAAAGAAAAAACAAAAGAAGAGAAACTAGAATTCAATAGTCTACTCCCAGATAAATATGATTATAACTTCTAGGTTTGTTCAATATTATAAACACGTGAAACAGTATATTCCAGTTCAAGGGATACTAACACCAGAGTTTTCCTTTGTTCTCCCCTCCCCCAATGTATACAGGCAGGTGAGGGAAAAACCCAGTAATCATGAAACCAAGCTTCTGTATGACGGATGAAAATCCAGGAATCATGAAACCACGGTTCTGAATAAGCAGATGCAAGCATCACCACTTCTGACACTGACACAGAAACTACAACTTGAAACTAGATATGTGATCCTGAAGTCCCCGAGAATGCAAGCAGTATCTGGTGGAGAACCATTAGATATAATAAGCAATTCAGAAGCTTCACAGAAACAGATTCTAGAAAATCAGGGCTGTTTAGCTTCAACTGCACCAGAGTGGAGAAAGCCAGCATGTGCTTAAGACTGCCTCAGCTCAGCTGTCAAATTTCTTACTAGAAAAATTCAGTGACAGCCTTATCTTGAAGCTGTGTACCTTATGCTAATGTGAATTCCTTAATCCCTGGGCAGGAATTCTTGAACCCTAGCACTATATATGGGTTGCTTGTAGGAACCTTGACACTTGAACATTGCTACTGTCTGACTTCTTACAACTCATGATGAAAGGCTAAAAGCTGATTTACTGTTTTACACCAAGAACAATAGTAGGTAGTCTTGATTTACAACTACTCTGTTTATTCACCCTGTTCCAACCAGAGCAAAAGGCAGGATGGAGAGGCTAGCCCAAAAAATAGTCTACAATCATACTATGTAATTAAGAGCACAATGATACAAACTCATGTAAATCTGTTTGTACCCAAATCTTCATCTGCCTCCTTCCACTGTGTTGGAAATGACAGTTTGTCCATTTTAAAAATATGGGAATCCAGGAAGTTTCATAACACTCCAAACATAAAACATATTATTTATTCAACTATATGATTAAGAATTTCTAGGTGATCATGCTCAAGCCATCTAGATGAATAAAGTAATAACTTACAATAGCTACACTTCCAAACTCTGCTGGAGTCACAAGAAAAATCTGCTCAGTATTTGAAGTCCCTCTGAAAGTTGATATTGCCAAGAGATGCATGGGACACCTATGGAAAGGAGTGAGGCCTCTGACAAACCTATTAGTGAGTTTAGACTGGTACATCAAGATCTGACATGAAGTCAGTCCACATTAAGGAACCTATTGTAGGTACACTTAATTGACAAGATCTTGAATGAATAAATGAATACAGAAAATCTACATATACCTCAAGCTTTTATACAACTTGGTGTTACCACTACATGACTAAAAAGCTGGAGAGTTTAGTTGACAACAGTATTGGTCATAATTTAGTCTTTTGGGAACAAGTAACAGGACTTAACCTGCACTGAAGTCTTTAACAGAAGACCTTGGTGGCATTCAGCGTTGGTTGCTGCAGCCTCATTGGTAAAAGCTAAAGATCCAGCAGACAAGTCATAAGGGTTATTGATGATCTTATCAACTTCCTCTAATCTCTCGAAGATGATATACTCTAACTATATTTCAAACAATCTGCTAGTCATAGCATCAACCAGATGGCAATTAAACTATTAAAATGAGTTATTTCCTCTCATCATATTTTCACATTACACAACCTGCCAAATCTAATTCTGGAGAGAGAGGCCCAATTCAATGCTTGGTTTTGATGGAACTTGTTCTAGTTGTTAGGAATGAACTTGTTCATTCTCAGTCAGCTGCTTAAACAGAGCAGACTGATGCCATTTTAAAGCAACACTAAAGAGTGCAATATCAGTTACCCAAAGACTATTGTGGTGCTGCTCTTAGCAGAATTGGATTACAACATAAAACAATTCCCAGGATTCTTCCACTCATCAGACAACCTTGTAGTCTCCGTATATTTTCTTCCATATCGGAAGTAAATCATGAATTCTAGGCTGTTCATCTGGTTTTACAAGAGCAATTGAAACAACTAAAAGAATTACAAACATATGGACTATTGATGGCAAATAGACCAACTTTTTAAAGTAAGACAGGAATCCTGGTTATACATGAAACATCTGACTAATTGAAGACCTGAAGGTGGAAACAGGATGGCATTACATTGTTAATCCCATCACCAAGTGGTTCCCAAAGTCAATTTAGTGATGTTAATGCTCTGGCTTCATTTCATCATGTATTCCACCTTTCTCTTCTAAAACCAGATCTTTTGAACTATCCAACATTCTCAAATTCTACCTTGATATTAGAGATCAACATAGATGAGGAATACAAAGATAAAACAAAGCTTGGATACTTGATAGCAGATGCGAAGATTTATGGTACTTCTACTTGGCCCTTGGCCAAGAAAGATTTTGAAGGTTATCTCCTTATCTTGGAGATAAGGTTATCTAAGCTCCCAAGTTCAATATTTTTCCATTTTACTTTTCAATATTTGATATATGATTGCAATTTCTTTTCTATTTTTGGTTGCTATGCTAAATTGGTTTTAAGAACAAGCTATGATTCTATTATAATGTGCTTTTTTCTATTTATGTGTTTTGCAGTTGATCAAACCCAGATATTGTGTAACACTCACCACAAGTTATCATCCTACCAGGTAATATGATCCTGAAACCATATTGATTCAAAACTGTCTTCTATAAGGACAGAACTCAAAACTTTTTTTGGGGAGGGGGTAGTTTTAACCAATGTGCAAAAATGTAAATCCATGCACCTGTTTCAATTTTGGTTAGTCCTGCTTCCTTCCTTAGTACTACATTTTGAATGCAGTGTGCTACCTGAAATATGGCTCTTAGGAATTTTGGACTGCACACTTTCCAGAGGAGTAAAAGAGAAGTAAAGTCTCAGCAAAGACTGGCCATGTATATTCCAGGCATGCAATTTAGATCTTTTTGCAAAGATCATGATCTTAATTTTGCTATAGTTGATTTCAAAGGCCTCTTCAGAGCAGTAACTAGCCAGAGCATTCAAGGGTTGTGTAAGTTCAATTTGTATTTGTGTATCATCTGCATACAACAGGGATGTAATATGTAATATTCTCCAAAGCACCTGAGGGCAGGACAAGAAGCAATGGGTGGAAACTAATCAAGGAGAAAAGCAATCTAGAACTAAGGAGAAATTTCCTGACAATTAGAACAATTAATCAGTGGAACAACTTGCCTCCAGAAGTTGTGAATGCTCCAACACTGGAAGTCTTTAAGAAGATATTGGATAATCATTTGTCTGAAGTGGTGTAGGGTTTCCTGCCTAAGCAAAATCTAAAAAATTTTGAAACCCACCAACTGATCCTAACCCAGTGATTAAAAGAAAGCAGTAGCTAACAGATAGTCTGATCTGGCTATAAACACAGAGGAAACAAGCTAGGAATTAGTTATTCTGTTCTTCACATACAAAAATATTTAGGTTGCAACAATATCAGAACCCTAGAGAGATCATTGCATGGGTTTACATACTGGATTAATACTAAACAAGAAAACTATTATTACCCATACTTGTCTAGGTTCAACAGACAACTTAAGTTGGGTATGCAAGACAGGTGATACCTTCAGTCCACCCCAATTTTCTGATGATTCCAAGTTAGCAAATGCACTCATCTTCATTCCTGGAAAACGTAGATGGTATAGAGAAATCATCCTGAGTTCTCAGATAGAAGTCTATTTCTCCTTGATGGAAAGACCTAAAAAGTAATAGTTCTGAGCAGTTCAATTGGGGTGAGTGATTTGGAGTTGGCTATCCTCTTCATAGCCTTTGTGGGTTATGATGGGGGCATGACAATTGCTTTTCTTCTAGACTTTTGTTTTGAGCATGTCAGTGCAACATTGATGTCTATAGGATGCATTATTATTTACTATTATCGAAAAAGTGAAGCTATTTTTATGGTATATAACATTTTAAACTTTAAACATATTTTATTCTATTATTTATATTTCTACTCATTTTTAGTACTGCATTCTCTTTCCCCTTTTCTATGAAATTGGTTGCTGCTATAAAGCAAAGATAACTAACTCCAAGTAATTGCTTTGTGCTATTTTCTGAATCAGACATCTCCTCCCAACAATTTTATGCTTCAGACTTAAAGTAAATATGAGAACACTAATTGTCTTTCCTGTGCAATGGGGAATTAAAGTCTTAACATATTATTTTTGTGGAACTGATCAGAAATACATCCCTCCTTCCATTTTACACTCCTGTTCCTGAAGTTTACAGTTTAGTCCAGAATCACTGGGAATCGGGTGGCATATAAATTTCATAAATTAATGTTTCTGTTTTTGTGGCTCTTGATAAAAAACAGAAATGTGTGTTCAGTTCAAACTTATTTTTTATTTATTAAATTTATATCCCAACTTTCTTCAGGAACTCAAGGAGTGTAGGTAACATTCCCTCCTCCATTTTTTCCCTTGGTAAAGGTTCCCCTCGCACATATGTGCTAGTCATTCCCGACTCTAGGGGGTGGTGCTCATCTCTGTTTCTAAGGTGAAGAACCAGCACTATTTGAAAACATCTCTGTGGTCATGTGGCCGGCATGACTAAATGCTGAAGGCCAGGGGTAGGTTACGGCTTCTGTTCCTGCTGGTTTGCTCAGGGATGCGCTTTGCGTACATGCATGCTTGATGTGTGCTATGCATGCATGCACTGTAGTAAAAAAAATTGCTTCTGCGCATGGGATAGAAGCAGTTTGGGAGCATGGCTGGCTAAATTACTATCTATTCGGCTGAACGGGCTGAACCAGTAGGAACCCATCTCTGCTGAAGGCGCATGGAACACTGTTACCTTCCCACCAAAGGTGATTTTTCTACTTGCATTTTTATATGTTTTCAATCTGCTAGGTTTGCAGAAGCTGGGACAAGTAATGGGAGCTCACACCATTACACGGTGCTAGGGATTCGAACCGCTGAACTGCCAACCTTCTGATCGACAAGCTCAATATCTTAGTCACTAAACCATTATATGTTTTTTTTCCCCTACAGGATCTATAATGTGTAATATACTGGTCTGCAAAATTGTGCCAAAGTTGCCTACCAGTTTTCCAACTGTTGAAGGTCAACTTTAATTGATTAGACCAACTAGAAATCTATATTTTTGATGTGTAATCTATAAAATAATATTTGGTGAAGGATATATTATATAGCAGGCTAATATTAACCATAGGACCATGAAAACTGATCCAATGACTCTCCATATCCATTTAGTAATTCCAACATTAATGAGGGTATTTTTTAAAGTGACTAAACCCATTCCAATAATTGCTGTAAAACAACAAAACACATGATGCAGAACAAGAAAAATATGATGGATAAAGAAAAAATTAATCTGTTTTTTTCAGGAACATCTTTTTTCAGAATTAGTCATATACAATACAGCATGTTTTCATATAGCATGTTTTATATAATAATAGCAATAGCACTTAGACTTATATACTGCTTCACAGTGCTTTTACAGCCCTCTCTAGGTGGTTTACAGAGTCATCATATTGCCTGTAACAATCTGGATCCTCATTTTATCCACCTTGGAAGCAGAGGTGGGTTCCTACCTATTCGGTCCAGTACGGCTGAATAGGTACCGGTACGGCACCATCTTGGTTTTCTGTTCTGCACATGCGCAGAACAATTTTCATGGAAAAATGTAATTTTTCCATTTTTTACTGTTGTGAGCATGCGCAGACCCTTTTAAGTGCAAATGCTGCCCCCCACCCCACCCAGTCACTCCTCACCTCCCAGGTGGCTTCCCTGCCTAAGCTGCCAAGTGGTGCCTGCCCTGCGCCCCAACTGAGCTGCCTCTTTCTCAGGTAAGTCTCTCTAGCCCACACCTTAGAAATTGCTGCACACACACACACACCATCTCCTCCAGGCTCGCAACCTTCCCTTCCCCCGCCCCTTCCAGGATCCTCACCGGCCCCATTTTGGCTGCCAGCAGGCTTCAGGGTGGCCTGCAAGGGCCAAAATAGAGCAGGGGAGTGGGCCCATTTTGGCTCCCAGCAGGCTTTAGGGATGCCTGCAAGGCCCAAAATAGAGCAGGGGGGGGGAACTTACAAGCCTCCCTGCAGCCCCCTGGGAATAAAAGCCAGGGGGGCTTCAAGAGAAAAAGAAAGAAAGAAAGAAAGAAAGAGAGAGAGAGAGAGAGAGAGAGAGAGAGAGAGAGAGAGAGAGAGAGAGAGAGAGAGAGAGAGAGAGAGAGAGAAAGAAAGAAAGAAAGAAAGAAAGAAAGAAAGAAAGAAAGAAAGAAAGAAAGAAAGAAAGAAAGAAAGAAAGAAAGAAAGAAATCCTCACCATTTGGGAATCCCCAAGTTCATGGAGCAAAGGTCTGCAAACTTGGCAACTTTAAGACTTGTGGACTTCAACTCCCAGAATTCTCCTGCCAGCAGAACTGAATTCTGGGAGTTGAAGTCCACAAGTCTTAAAGCTGTCAAGTTTGCAGACCTCTGGCATGGAGTTCAGAGTGTATTGAAAGTGTGGCTAGCTATCCTTGTACAGGCTAAGCCAATCAATAGTGGAAGGAAGGGAGGGAGGGAAGGGGGGGAAAGGGAAGGGAAAGTGAATGTGATATGGATAGATGGATAGAGGGAGGGAGGGAGAGAGAGAAAAAGGAGAGGAAGGAAGGACCACAAACCTGGCACTAGAGGTTTGCTTCAGAGGATGCTTTGAAAAAGCACAGCAATCCAGAGCTGGAAGGGACCTCAGAGGTCATCTAGTACAACCTGCTGCTGTAGCAGGAGACCATATATCATCTTGGTTATTTTAGTGGCTCTAACACAGAGGAGAAATTCCCAGAAATCCCCAGGCATTGTCAACCTCCCCCCTAGTAAAAAAAAAAAACTAGAGCAAAAACTTCATGCGGCATTAAAAAGAATAGAAAAGGGGGCTGCTGTGTATTGCTTAATGAACTGCTAAATTGGCAAAATGGATGGCTAAATTGGCAAAATGGATGCTAAATTGGCCATGCTCACTCAGTCACATGACTGCCAAATCACTCCTACCTGGTCACATGACTGCCAAGCCATGCCCACAAAATAAGCCACGCCGACAGAACCAATAGCAAAACAATTTGAAACTCACCACTACTTGGAAGGATGAATCAATCTGGAGCCTGGTGAGATTTGAACAGCTGAACTACAACTAACAGTCAGCTAAAGTAGCCTGCAGTACTGCACTCTAACCACTGCACCATCTTGGCTCTTATCTTTATATTTTTCATGTAAACATAGTAGAAACAAGGGAATTCTTATTTATAAATGGCAGCCCACATTTATGAAAAAACCTATGCATATTTTTTTTTATCTCTGTCTGTTTCCAGCAGTGGGAATAAGGGAAAATAAGAAAGTTTATGCCGTATTATGGAAACATTAGTATTAATATGAAAAATTAGGAAAGCTTATGTAAGATGTTGCTTATATATTCTTTGTATAATTTATTAAAAATACTGCAGTCAGCACAGTAAATTTACAGCTATTTAATTAAAATTTAAAATGCATATATCCTTTCCTAGATGAGAATTACAAATAAATGTTTCAGAGCTTCAGTTTTGCAACCATATGTAATAACAATAATAAATAACATTGATTGAATTGAAGAATTTTAAACTACACACGCTGCAAGAAAAGAACAAGCAAAAGCTTGAGAACATACTGTTATAAGCGAACTATGAAAACATGAATATTTAAGAGAGATTCTTCTTTTTAAAAACAAGTCCATAATTTGAAGTGTGCATGCTAATAGAAGACAAAAATTAATTTAAAAATAAGAATTTGGTTCCAGTACATAAAAATGTGACATAGCAATCACTTATCGACCTGACAAAAATATATTTGCCTCTGCTTCAAACTGGTGGGGAAAATTGTGAAAGCAATGAACAAGGACAAGTTGAAAATTATTATTATTTGAGGCAGATGTTTCCAAGAATAACTGATGACAAAATTAAGGAAGACTTTTACATTGGTCCACAAATCAGATACATCATTAATGACAAACAGGTCAAAGATCAGTTAGTGGGGCCAGAGAAAATCACCTAGAAAGCATTCAAGGATGTCATCAAGAATTTTCTTGGTAACTACAGAACTACCAAATTGCATTTAACTGATTGACAAATTTCTTACAGCAAACACAACCATAAAGTGCAATGTGTCACTGAAAATTCATTTTTTGTATTCACATTTGGACTTCTTTTCCAAAAATCTAGGTACAATCAGTGATAAACATAATGAAAGTTTTCGCCAGGACATTTCCAAAAACAGTATTAGAGCAAATAGAATTCCTCAGTGCTGGCTGATTAATGTTGGACACTACAGTGAGATGCATCAGACACTGAGTACAAATGAAAATCAGCAGAAAAACATTTTGGCTCTTAAGTAGCATGTGGAAATATTATGTAATTAAATATATTATATTCATTTCATATTTCCCAAGATATTTACATATTACAGTCATTCTGAAATTATATTTGTGTTCAGCTTGAAGCAAAACTTTTGAGGAAAATTTGTTCTCCAGCGATCACTTGATTCTGCTTGTCAGGAATTCCTATACTTCCAACTTTATTGAATTAATTGTTGTGGATAACTTACAACTAGAATTTCTGTGGAGAATTTCTATTACATGAGTTGTACTGAAGTAATGTAATGGTGTGTATAATATAGTTATGGGCTTTATAAACAAACTTATTGATTGAGCACAATTTCACTGGGAAGATAATTCATTAGCATGTCTCTACTTATATAATTTATATAGACTTATACAGACCAGAATTAAAAATAAAATCTTCTAAAATTAAATAAGTATAAAACACAAAGCAGGAAAACAATGTTACAATTGGTAGTGGGTTCCTTGGTAGGCATGCAGGGTATATTTAAGTTTACAGGGATGTTTATATAACTGGTAAAGGTAAAGGTTCCCCTCGCACATATGTGCTAGTCGTTTCCGACTGTAGGGGGCAGTGATCAGTGGGGGGGTTGCTTATTCTGTTCCAACTGGTTCAGTTGGAACGGGGCTGGCAGCGTTCTCGTGCACGCGCGCAGTTCACGCATGCGTCTTAGCACCTGCGTGATGCTCCAGCTGCTCACAGAGAGTTGCGCAGGCACTCGCAGAGAATCGCGCAGGCGCTGTATGTGCCATGCCCCTGCGTGGAAGCGCAGAAGCCTTCAAAGACCGGTAAGGAGCGCGGGTGGGCCCTTTGCCGTTCCCGGAAGTTACTTACTTCTGGGTTCGCCGACCAACCAGTTCACGGGGACTGCCGTGAACCGGTTGAAACCCACCCCTGGCGGTGATCATCTCCATTTCAAAGCCAAAGAGCCAGCACTGTCCAAAGATGTCTCCATGGTCATGTGGCCGGCATGACTAAACACCGAAGGTGCATGGAACACTGTTACCTTCCTACCAAAGGTGGTCCCTATTTTTCTACTTGTATTTTTTACATGCTTTTGAACTGCTAGGTTGGCAGAAGCTGGGACACGTAACGGGAGTTTGCTCCATTACACAGTGCTAGGGATTCAAATCACCAAACTGCCAACCTTTCTGATCGACAAGCTCAGCATCTTATCCACTGAGCTACCACGTCCCTTATATAACTGGTTGAAAAGAATATTTGTAGCTCAGGGCTGAACTGTGGAGTTTTTCTGCTCTCTGACCTTGGTTGTTTTCTTGCAGACATTTCTTTACCCAACTAAGTAACATCATCAGTGCTAGAAAGGATTAGGCTTTACTCTCAGTTTATGTACTAGTGGTTTGCCCTACCAATGTTGGTGGGAGTGTTCTTAGTGGGTTTTTTTTAATTAGACTGTACTTCACTATTAGCTTGTTTTTCTGAGTTGGTAATTCCTTGGCTGGGGTATTATTTACTCCCTGATTGTTGGTCTAATATTAATCTTGGTTTTAATCTATGCTTATCTGGGTGTAAATTGGTGATGTTTTAGGGTTTTTTGGTTTCCTTTTTGGCCTTTTGATTGTCTCTTTTGGTATGCAGATGTTGTTAATGTCTATGTGCCTGTTTTGCTTGAATGCTAGGTTTTCAGGAATTCTGTGGTTTATATAATTTCTTCACACATACAATTGTGACAGCAGCTGTGTACATACAGGAGACAAAACTAAATGTACTTGAAACAGATTAAGTAATATTGGTTCTATATGTTCTGATCATGTTTTAATAAGCCTGATGCTTCCATTAGATTCCCAACTTCCTAGATAATATTACTGAATAAAATAATGGACGTGACTTACAACTTATTTAATTCCTTATTTCTTTGATCTTGCTGGCTTATACTGTAAATTCCAGAGCTATGAACTCATGTATATTATTGCTTAGATTCAACATCTTGTATAAGTTCTTTGCCTGAAAAGAACTTGGTTGAGGGCCTAATTAGGAGAAATGCACAACATATATTCTAGTGGAATGGTAGAACAACTAAATTCCTCTTTCAAATGCAAAATAAACATTAATATCTTTCAAATATATTTGTACGGGTAGACTTTGCTTAGTGATCACAATTGCAACCAGCAATTGCATCACTAAATGCAGTAATTGCTAAATGAAATTATCTCATGACCTAATGGATTTTTAACCTCACTTCTGTTTCAGTCATTAAATGAAACATCACATTATCATGACTTATGATTTTATTTCCCTCTTCTCTATTAATGTTAATTAAAGCAGAATTAGTTAAGCAATATCATCTTATGGTACTCAGAAAGCATACCTTTTCAGTGGTGGCTCCTGTCTTTTGAAATGATATTGCACTGAATATTTGTTTTGTTCCCACTTTACTAATTTTTCACAAATAGTTGAAAACCTGGTATTCTTCGGTTTATATGATGGTTGAACTCCTTTGGGGGTTTTGGTATCCTTTTGGTCCTTTTGTGTTTTGGGATCAGTTTTGGGATTTGTTTTATTTCCTTTTCATTTATATGAATTATTTTCTTTTAAGTGTCTTTTAATGCACTTTGAATCATTGTAGAACGAAGCAGTCTTTAAGCACAAATATTAAATTAAATATTGAATACATGAATGCCCATAAAGTGAGACACACTGAACCAGTGTAAAAAAGAATCGTAGGATAGAGTGTCATTTTTTAATGAAATGCACTGATAAATGTGCTCATAAATTTTAAAAGCCTTATTCTTAAGCACTACATTACTCAAACATGATTCCTTCTTAGTCTTGGGTACTACGTACAGTGAAAGTATTTTCCCCAACTTTTCTACAGATGAATTTCTAATGTGTGGTTATCATGACAAACAAAGAGATAGAATGCATAGTGGTTCTGTGAATTCTATTAACTCTTTGATACATTGTGCATGTTAGGCTTACCCAAGCTCATTCCTTGCCTGAGGTTTCTTCACCAGCTTCGAAGCAACGTAATATGAACAATTTGTTTATAATTTTAGAAAGGCCTTTTCATTTTCCATTTTGAAGAACAAATATAAAGGTTGTTTTGACATTGTAATAATAGTACTGAAGATATGAAAGTGGCCACAAAAGCACTAATAGAATTTCACAACAGAAGAGTGTATGTGTAAATGAGGGCAAAAGGGTTTTTTGGCAAAGAAAATGTTTAAGAGGTTTTGGTGGGAAGAACTCTTGGCATGTTTCCAGACTTTTGATATAAATTGTCAATGCTGGCACAAATCACATAACAGTGTATTTTTTATTACATAAAGCAGAAATTATCAAACACATAATAGATAATTTTAATAAAATAAATTTACATAAAGAGAAACCTGAATTTAGGTTATATATGACCATAATATATGAATATAAACATGAGAGTTATTATCATGTTTCTTTCTACAATATTTATGATACATATTCATATATTTCTTCATTGTAGACTGAAACAGTATATTAACATCTATATTTGACAACAGTTACAATGACTAATTAAATGAATAAACCAGAAATAAATTATCCCAGAATATGCAACAAACAACTGTGTAATTATGCTTTATATTGATCCGCCTACACATTTCCTTTTAAAAAAAAGATTGCTTTATTGTATTAAAAGATGCAATAATATGATACGTATTATACTATTGCAATTTAGCATGCAATAATATAATGCATTTTTGGGGTACAGTGGTAATATAGTATTAACTATAGTATTCTTGGAAGAATGAACCTTTACCCAACTCAGATTGGATCCTGCAGTGTTAACTAAAGATGATTAATACTATGATGTATTTTGTTTCATTAGATTGAAAATTGACTGAAAGGAACGCATGGCCTTTCACAAGGCAGTGAATTTCTAGCAATAAAGGATAATATTAGTAGCTCAGGATTATAATGAGGGTCTTTGGTGCTCTCTGAACTTGGCTGTTTTCTTGCAGATGTTTCATCATCACCCAAACTAGGTAACATCATCAGTGCAAGTAAGAAGTGGGATTTGGTCTCATTCCATATTCTAGTAGTTTGCCCTGTCAGTGTTGGTGAGTGTTTTGTTGGTTTTTTGGTTGGGTTGCTAATTGTTGGCTTGTTCGGCAGTTTCTTGATTGGGGTATTGTTTACTTCATTTTTGGTCTGATGTTAATCTTGGAGTTCATCTAGTTTCAGTAATGAAATGTCTGCAAGAAAACAAGCAAGCTCAGAGAGCAAAAAAGACCCCTCAGTAAAGTTCTAGATATTCCTTCAGGCATTTGTCTGTCTGTTGGTCTTTCTTTCTGCCTTAAAAACATTAGATACAGAGACAAGAGGTAAAGGTACAATCATTACAATGGTAGCATTTTTTCTGTTAATCCACCAGCTACCTCTAACAAAGAGTACCCTCGTCAGGATCTCAGGCCGCCTGGCAGAATTTGATTTTCATGCCCTTGCAAAAGTCAAAAAGGGTGGGACAGACCTCATCTCAGATAGCAAGATATTCCAAAAAATGGACCATAGCAGAAAAAGCTCTTTTTGTAGACCTTGTCAACCTAAACTAATTTGAGACAGGAAGCCAAACATGCCTTGATCTGCTTAGTACTTGTCTTCAATTATCAGAAGTGGAGTGATTTTTAGTCTCATGTTTATATTATTGTTTGCAGTGTTAATTTTATACACTGGTGTTTTTTTTAATTAACCTCATATCATCCCTGAAGGGTACCATAGAATTAGCACAATTGGTTCAAGTGTTCAAGTGCAAACCCATGTCATCTCTCTTACCAACATTACTCATTGGAAATCCCACCCAGTTTATTTACTTGTATTCCCATATTTCTCAGGCACAGAGGCTGTTATTAGGTGCTAGGGACCTGCAATTGCTGCAGCTGCTCCAATAGTGATTACAGAATGTTTAACCATGACTGAATCATGGATTAGTGGTTGTGATAGTTTCTGTCATTGCTAGTTAGCAATACTTGCTATTTTCTAGAATGACTGTTTCATTTGGATTACCATTTGATTCTTACACTGGAGAAAGGCACTAGTAATTTGATTGGCAGCTGTAATGGTATGTGGACATGATTGTACATAAAAATCATTAAATCAATCCTTTAGTTCACAAAGACTGAAAAGCTATCATTTATGATTAAGAGCAGTGGAAAGTCACAATGTTTGAAAATTAATTACAAATTTAGAAAATGAAAGTGATGAGAAGGAATTAGACTGTCCAAATAACAGTTTACAAACATAGAAAAATATAGCAGGAGCATTCCTTTACCCAATAAAATATCTCAGGATAAAAGGAAACAAAATATATTTTTCCTTTTCTACTATCTACAGTTAGCCATCTTCCCTGCTAAATTACCAAGAAAGCTATTTTTTCTTTAACCTTCATATCTAAGTAAAAGATCTGACTTAATTGTTTATAATGAAATACTGCAGATATATAACTATATAATTAAGAAATGCCAGAAATCTCTCTTAGATGGTGCAGTTTTAGTTGAACAGGTGACTTTTATTTTTGCATTTGTAAAGTATTTCATACAACTACTACATAAGAAATTTCATTTTTGAATATCAGTAGCAGTTCTGTCATTTCTTTCTTTGTTTTAAAAATGCTCTTTCAAAAATAAGCAGAATGCAGCATTTCTGTTACATGTTCTGTTCATTATCTTGCATGTTATGCTATCAGGCATTTCAGAAGTTTATTGATTTTTTTTAGCAGCACTTTTACTGACAAAATAAAACTTAATTGTTGGCTGGTTATAATGACAGGTTGGACTGATACTCAGAAATAAAATAAATTAATTATAAATGCAATTTCAGGATTACCGGTAATTTCCAACATCTACTAAGTGTGTATTTTTGTATTTTATATGTATGGGGAAATCCTTGAAGAATTTTACAGAATTTATTTAATTTAATGCAACCTATAATTGAGTTCTCTTATGACACTGAATTTAGAGAAGTTTTAAATTCTTCGGGTATATGCACAACATCTAGTTTTCAGTTCACTATTCCTCAACAATCAAACAGTGAACTTCAATACAAGACAAGGTTTTAAAACTATGGAATACTCACTGTTCCATTATTATTATTATTACAGAATAATACTATTTTTAAATAATAATGCTTCGGTTTATATGCTGATGAGCATGCCCATATGATCATTCTCAGGTGACTAAATACAATTTATGGTATTCCAAAGTTATCTATGCCAGTATTATAGCTTTAATTTTAACCTACCTCATGAACTTTATTAAAATCTGTCTAAATTTAATTATCTACCAAAATATCCTCTCAATTTTTCTATTCATTCCTTCTGTATCTTACTTCCTACAACAATTCTACCCATATAGTCATCATATAATATAACACATTAAAATATCATATCTATATTAATATTCTTCAGCAATTAATAGGGAAAATTCTCTAGATCTATTTACAATTTTAGAAAGAATTATAGCAATAGCAGTAGACTTATATACCGCTTCATAGGGCTTTCAGCCCTCTCTAAGCGGTTTACAGAGAGTCAGCATATTGCCCCCAACAATCTGGGTCCTCATTTTACCCACCTCGGAAGGATGGAAGGCTGAGTCAACCCTGAGCCGGTGAGATTTGAACCGCTGAACTGCTGATCTAGCAGTAGCCTGCAGTCTGCATTTAACCACTGCGCCACCTCGGCTCATATATATTATAACATTTTATAGAAATAAATGAACAGTCTTAATAACTTTTTAAACTGAACTTTCATATGAAATAGAAGAAACAGAAAGAAAGCATACACTTAAACACATAATTTGCATGTCAGGTTTATTTTTCTGTGAAATATCAGAAAATCAGATTTGTGATTTTAGTACTGGCAAAAAGATGATTTTGCAAAGAAGTGAATCAACAGGAAAGATGATGGACAGTTATAGTAGTAATGGGTATGCCGAGTGGTAGGATTCAGCTGGTTCACACCAGTTCAGGAGAACCAGTAGCTAACTTTCTGAGCAGTTTGGCGAACCGCCTGTTGGAAGAAATCTCCTTCCAACAACCTTTTGTTTGTCCCACCGTACAGGGTTAATCCTATCAGGAAGGAAGGAAGGAGACATTCTGGTGTTCCTCTGTGTGTTGTTTCTAATCCTGCTTATCTTTATTGCTTAAGTGTTTTCCGAAACTGCCTCTAAGGTTAAGCCTTGTTGCACTGTAACAGCCTTTAATGGTTCTTGGCAGATTTTTTATAGCCTGAGTGGCTTCTCTGGAGTTTTTTTCTTTTGCTGGTACTTTTTTATTCTGGGGCTTGGCTTTCTTAAAGGGAAGGGTTGTTTTAAGCTTTTTACACTGCTTTAGTGGTTCCTGGCACTGTCCTTTTGGGGTGTACTTCCAACACAGCTGAATTCAGTGACGTACGGTGAGGTTGATACCTGGTGAGGCTCAGCAGGGCAGCGGTCGGCCTCGGCGGGGGGGGGAGGGAATTTGCATCGCGGGAGCAACCAAGCGCCCGGGTCTGCAGCAAAGGCGCTTGGTGGCTCCCGCGATGCAAAGTGCCCCGCTGCCCCCCCCCGCTGTCCCGGCCTGCGTCCGCTGCTTCTCCAAGCTCCGCGGTTGGAAGTCCCGGATCGCCTCTGGGGGAAGGCTGAGTGAAAAATGGAGCGAGGCTTCTCTGCGGCCTCCCGGCGCTGCCCAGAGGCTCTTGCAGGAGCACGTGTCAGCGGCCAGCGGCCTGGAGCGGCCCCGGCTGTGAGACAAGGGAGCACTTAAAGTAGCTGCTGCCGATCCCCTATATACTTGTAAATTTGTCTCTTTAGCTTGGCATCATGTAGCCCAAGTATGCCCACTCACTTTCTGGAGAGCTTAAATGACCTCTCTACTAAAGGGTTTCACTTTATGAGCAAGAATTGGCTGCTGATAGGTATTATTGCATTTTAACTATTTTAATTCCTCAAGATGCTCTGGCACCCTGCCTGATTTGTAACTCTGGGTTGCAGGTATTGCTGATGAAAAGGAAGGTATTTGGACAGAATGGTTTAGGTTTCCATGATGGCTCATTGATCTTCAGTGTGTATTCCCCCATTTCTAATCCAATGATTGTTATTAGGGCAGCTTTTTGCAAGCAAAGAAGGTTTTTCTATTTTTGTATTTTTGACTTACAATAGTTCATTTAGTGACCATTCAAAGCTATGATGGCACTGAAAAAAGTGACTAATGACTGTTTTTCACACTTACTATCATTGCAGCATCCCCACAGTCATGTGATCAAAATTCAGATGGTTGACATTTATGATGGTTGTAGTCTCCCAGGGAAGAGCCAAGGTGGCGCAGTGGTTAAATGCAGCACTGCAGGCTACTGCTAGATCAGCAGTTCAGCGGTTCAAATCTCACCAGCTCAGGGTTGACTCAGCCTTCCATCCTTCCGAGGTGGGTAAAATGAGGACCCAGATTGTTGGGGGCAATATGCTGACTCTCTGTAAACCGCTTAGAGAGGGCTGAAAGCCCTATGAAGCGGTATATAAGTCTACTGCTACTGCTATTGCTATTGCTATCATGTGATCCCCTTTTACAACCTCAATGGGGAAGCCAGATTCACTTAACAGCTGTGTTACTAACTTAACAACTGCAGTGATTCATTTAACAAATGTGGCAAGAAAAGTCATGAAGTGGGGCAAAATTTACTTAAATAAATTTCTCACTTAGCAACATAAATTTTGGGCTCAATTGAGGTTGTAAGTTGAGGAGAGGCCAGGCAAGGTGAGGAGAGGCCAGGCATGATAAGGAGTGGGTGGGAGGAGTGATGCAGGCCGGATGTGGTAAGGAGAGGCCAGGAGAGGTGAGGCGCCCCTCGACGTGAGTGATGTCACATGATTACCCAGCCAGTCATTAGGGCCAGTAAATAATTAATTAATTAATTAATTAAATTTAACCAGTTGCTAAATTATTTGAATCCCACCATTGGGTATGCCATTAAAAGACCTGAAAGACTGGGTTAGAGAAAATTTATGTGATCAGTAAAAGTCAACGTTCACTTGATGGCACATAATTCAACTTTTTGATTGACTGATATCCAGAAAACCCTGCACTTCAATTAATGTAATGAAAGAAATTAATTGTGGTCAGAAATACACTCTAATATAAGACAGCTTGAATAAACCGGTACAATTTGCTATTTTTCTAACTTATTAATATAATCTTAAAAGAAATAAAGCATTTGTTTCTTACTTGCAGTACCATCAGTAATCTCTTCAAGTCCAGTAGTTATACCAGCATCAATGGAACTCATTATTTTGTCAATCTGCAAGAAAAAAGGGTTTTTTTTAAAAGATGTATTGTATTGTAAATTAACATGTAATTGTATACAATAAGACCTGTAAAGGCAAAATAATTACTTTTGTTATCTAAATGTCACTATAAAGTATACACACATCTACAAATAACACAAAATGAATAGCTGAAGCTGAACATGAATTTTAAAGATTTTCAGCTTATCCACAGTGTTGGAAACATTTTATTAAATATGATCACCTAAAAAAGGTCTTCAATGAATGCTATTATACAAGGAGGGATGGAGACAGGGAAGAAGGAAGGGAGGAAGGAAAGAAGGAAGGGGAGGAGGGAAGGGGAACAAGGAAGGGGAACAAGGAAGGAAGGCAGGAAGGAGGAAGGAAGGAAGGAAAGAAGGAAGGAAGGAAGGAAGGAAGGAAGGAAGGAAGGAAGGAAGGAAGGAAAAATGTTATATGAAATCTGAATATTTAATCTTATCAAAATTAAAACACACTTTGTGTGATTTATACTTGTATTTCACCAATTTCCTTACCTTTTCTTTTTCTTAGGAAAGTGCCAAGTATAAGATATTCATATTTTATAAAATTGTTTGTTACGTATTTGTTCTACATGCATCTTTGTTCTACATGCACTGTGCACAGATTTTGCATGGAAAAAAACATTATTACAGAAAGACTTGACACACAGTTTTAAAAATAACAGAATAGAAGGTTAATTATTTATTTTTCTCAATTTGGGGTATATACAGACGCTTGTTTATTGACTTTTCCTAAATGTACTGCATCACAACTAATGTCTTAGTTTCACAAATTTCAGTTGATGTCCTTTTCAGAATGTTTAGCAAGTTCAAATGTTTTATCAATTGATCTGGAACATTACTAAGTGAAATAAAAAGATATTCCTTCAAGTGAGATACTCTCATTTGAAGTTTGATTTGCATATAAGAATTTCAAATGAAAAAGTCCTAAAACTACTGATATTAATAGTTGATGGGATACAGCCATCTGTATATTTGCAAGGTAGTCTCTTGCAAAGATCCCAGCTTCCATTGAATAACACATAAGCATTCTTAGGATAAAACTGAGATTTGGTTTCACATGTGGTATAATATACCTAATATTATTAGGTATATTATACCACAGTATACCTAAACTGACCACAATCAGAGAAAGTTGCATGTGATATGGGAATAATTAAGGCTAGTAACTTAGTTAATTCTTTCTTTGTCTTACTAAAATGCCTTATTTGAATGTTTTGATTAACTAAAACTATGATAGTTAGCATACATCCATGATGGCAAACTTATGGCACCCATACCCAAAGTGGCATGCGAAGCCATGTCACCCAGCACGTGCAGCCTTGCATGTTTGTATTCCGGGTTTCTGGCATGCATGCGTGTGTGACGATCAGCTGTCCTTTGCATGCGTGGCAGTGCCATAAACCAGTGTGCGCATGTGCGCTGGTCAGTTGATTGTCAGGTGCGCATGTATGCCAGAACCCAGAAGCTTTTCCAGAGCACAGCCCCAACGAGCGTGAACATGTGCACACATTTCTACACAACCTTTACAGCACTTGGGGCCAAAAAGATTCGCCATCACTGGTATACATGTTTGGCTCCATCTGATAATAATCATGGCATAGGAAGTAAGCATTAGTCTTTTTGAAGGGATCTAAACAGGTAGTCCTCAATAGCCTGCCCATTATGGTCACAAGTTGTGATGGCTGTTAAGTGAAGTGCCCATGTGATCACCTCGCTTAATGCCATACCTAATGACACCCCCCCATCTCTTCTCTCCCCAAAGTGGTCATTAAAGGTAGAAGCAGAAGGCTAGAAGTTGAGGAGGGTCGGGGAAATGATGCTGGGAGAAACCTATTTACCACCTTCATTTCTCCCTGCAGTTCACAGGATACCTTGCCCTGCCTGGGTAGAAAGGAAGGGATAACAGAACAAGAGCAAGCTGCTCTGTCTCTTAGCATTCTTAGGCCTCATTGCTATTAGTATTGCTAGATAGTGTCCTTAGACTGTTCCAAAAATGGCAGCTTCCTGCTGATTTCCCTCGACCCATGGAAGTGAGGAAGCTGGCAGGAAATTGCAAGTCCCAGGATGGCAGGTAAGTAAGTGTCTGCTGTTGGGTGAGTGAAGGAATGAGTAATGTGGCAAGGTTTGAGAATGATGTGGGAGGATATTGTGGGAGGCATGGCAAGAGTTGAAATGCAGTTCTGTCATTTTGATTCACTCTTCTTCCTCCATGAATACTTACTTCTTCCCATTCTGAAGTAAATGATGGTGTTCTTTCAGAATTTCTTCTAGAGGTTTCTTGGATAGCTGAAGATTCATTCCAATTCTGTCTTGCTTTGTGATCATTAGATGGGTAAGAAACAAGATTTGAATCTGATTTAGAAATGTATTTGGATAAATGAATGTCAAGAAGTGTCTTTGGCAAAGATCGTATTCGTCCAAGTGTGCAAGCACGTTCTACAATTCCTGCAGCATTAACTACCCACTGATCTCCAGTTCTTGTGATACCAGCCAAGGTGTTAGCTTCTCCTAGAATGTTTTTAGAAGGGAATATAGTTCTATTTAAAATTGGTGGTTTTTTCTTTTTAATCAGAAGAACAGCGCTATTTTCTTGCAGAGAATGTTGTGGATTCAAAATAGTGAGGTTCAAACTAATTTTCTGATTCAAGTCTTCCTTTGGACAAATTTTTCTGTAGAGCTGAAACGGATTTTCTGGTGGGTCACAAGCAGGTGATGATCCATGAAGAAGGCCAGCGAACTGCTCAAAAGGGTGTGCTTCTAGATGATCACTGTCAATGGATGTTTGCTGGGTTCCTGTAAAATATAATGATCTTTACTGTTTTATTATTTTAAACAGAAAATTTAATTTAATTTAAAATTTAATTTTAATTTAATGCAACAATGCATTAAGAGTAATGCATTGTTGCTTGCACAATTGGAAAAAATATCTGATAATAGCATTAAAGAAAATCGTTGTTTTTTAATTGTGTTCAGCTATATTTTAGTACATTTCCAGAATTACTCCCTTACTTTGAGAATCTTAGCCTTATTAAATTTCTATGAAGATTGACACAAAAGAGAATAATATAATTTGGTGTATTATGATCTTTTAAATTTTAAATTCTCTTTATCTAATATGGAAGATATATATGTAAATACGGAAAACCCCATAATATACAATGGGGGCAAATAGCCTCACTAATGTAAAATAAAAACTGTGAGTTTTACATGTTGCAGTTTTTCTTAATTGTCGTTGCTTTTCTATATATGCATGTATCATGTATATAACACTAATAGTACAGATAATGGATTCATCAATTGAAATAACATGCCTGTAATGTAACTTGAAAGTGTGTAGAATTGAAATGTTTCAATACACTGAATATTTATTTTGCATTCACCTTTGTTCTGGTGCAGAACTTACTACATAATAGCTTTGAATTATCTTTATTTTGGTATTCATTCAAGATGAACTATAGATAGAATTAAGAAAATAATTTAAGCTCCACTTGGAAGAATATGTGCTTCAACCTGTTAATGGTGTGTTTTATTTAATTATAACATTAAGAACTCTGATTTTTAAAATAATTGTTAAAGGTTATAATTGCAATAGTAAAAGAAGGAAATAAAAATAGAAAGAAAGAGTATAAACTTCAAAGGAAACTAAAACAACTAGGAGAACAAAAAGAAAGAAAAGAAGAAAAGAACCAATATAATAAAGAAAAGGAAAATACACATATAAAGAAGTGATTTTCAACTTTCATCACAATAAGTATAAACTATTTAGTAACTTTTTACCTCCTTTTAATTTACATCAAATTATCTCTTCATCATATGTCCCATTTCTTATATATAAACAAATCTATAAAGCATCATCATTTCAGTTCTTGAATCAGCAAATGTCCATTAAGTGTTGCCAGAAATAACAATATATTTATTTGAATTTTCATCTAGTATATCAACTTTATATTGCTTCCTTTTGCTCCTAAAAATTATAATCTCTAGTTTATTCAAGTAATATCATACTTTTTGATTATTTTTTATTTCTTGTTTTACCCCTTCTCACAAGATTCACCCAAACTTTAATAAACCTGTTTTGTAAATCAAATAAAAATATTATCCAGGTCATTCTCTTCATTTATTATTTGCAATTCTCTCTCTTTTTTAAACCATGAATCATTTTTTATTGTTATTGTGTCCAATAAAACATTTTTCCATGTCATTCTGGTAGCCTATCATTTCCAATGTCAACTCTTTCTTATCAAATAAAACTTGATCTTCTTCTGTCATTTCTTCTAAAATATATTTTGGACACAGTCTATGCATAAAAGCAAACATTGCTATTGACATTATTAATATTAATTTCTGATTCTATTTTTCAAAAGTATCCTTCATTATTTCCAATGTTATAATATTTTGCATTATTCTCTATCTATTAATTTGGTGTATATATTCTCTTTGTTTAATTAAAGTCTTTAGATCCTTAAGTGTCTAGTTTTTAAAACTGTTTATCTTTTTTTATCTTAGAAAAAAAAATAAAACAAGTCCACTTTTCCACAGGAAGGGGGCTTTATAATTAATTCCAGATCTTATTTCAAATTTATTTATTTATGTAAAATCTTCTTTAAAGTGTTTATGCTTGTAGTAATTTTGTTGTTTCATTAAAGATTTAAGGCATACTCACTCACGGCTTTCAAACTTGTCAATAGGTTTAATTTCTAATAGCTGAAAAGTAGTTAATAAGTAATTCTGATTGTGATTAGAAAAGGAAGTGCGTAAAACCAGTATCCCTTTAAAGATGCCGATCATGGCTATTCACTCATCTCCCAGTGCTCCGCAACCATCAGAGACCATTGTCTTGAAGTATTCTCACAAGGAGTAACTGTCTCAAGCACTTATGTGCAATCTCTCTGTCTGGAGAGATTCAAAGATCTACCTACTCATTTGTTCTTTGTTCTTCACTGCTTCTTCCTCCAGAAGAATATCAAGAACTTTGTAATGAAAACCCTTTTCACAATTCTTGTGTTGGTTTTCTCATGCAGACAGTCCCCAAATTATAGAAAGATTTCAATCCAGGAACCCTTTTGTAAAACAATGTTCATGCAAGTTGAATTGTGCACTACACACATATACAAAATTAATGCCTGTTCTGTATCCAATTGTAAAATTTCAGAATTATGTAAAGCAGGACATACATAATCTTGGGACTTCTGGTATTATGAATGTTTACAGATATATACTTTTTTCTTAACTACAAGAAATGTTTTTAAACAATTTATGCAGTTCCATGAAATTTACATTCAAATATGAGAATTTTACTTGATTTCATGCTTTTAAATCAAAATAGACAAGACACCGCAGCTAAACTTAGTTGGATTTTTAAAAGTTTTGATATGATTCTTAGAAGTTACTGAAACAGGTTTGTCTTATTTGGAATTTCCCCAAAGTTTTATATTTTTGACTGACATAATTCATTCAAACTTTTCATCATGTATTATTTTTAATTGTATAATTCCTCCTTGATCAAATTTATGTACACATCAAAGATACCTTCTTTCTTTCTTTCTATGGTTTTAATTTTATTTTAGTACTTATTGCTAATGTAATAGACTTTCTGAAAACATTTATAGAACTAACTTTTAGAAGACCCAGCAAAGTAAGAGAACTAAGGTTTTAGATTAGAATTTGACTTTTTCACTTATCTTGCTATAAATTTCAGAGGAATATTCTCATCCTACATCTGTTCATTAAATTACATTAAATAATTTAGCTATATTCTCAGTACTTTAGACAGAGGTGGTATTCAGCAGGTTCTGACCACTTCTGGAGAACTGGTAGTTGAAATTTTGAGTACTCCGGAGAACCGGTAAATACCACCTCTGACTGGCCCTGCCCCCATTTATTCTCTGCCTCCTGAGTCCCAGCTGATTGGGAGGAAATGTAGATTTTGCAGTAACCTTCCCCTGGAGTGAGGCGGGAATTGAGATTTTACAGTATCCTTCCCTGGAGTGGCATGGGAATGGAGATTTTACAGTATCCTTCCCCTGCCATGCCTACCAAGCCACGCTCACCAAGCCACTCCCACAGAACTGGTAGTAAAAAAATTTGAATCTCCTCACTGCTTTAGCAATTATATTCTGTATGATTTTTGACTGTGAAAATTACAAATTCATGTGGTAAAAAGGGGATTCAAATTTAAACCTGAATGGCAGCAATATTGATATAAGATGTCTTGTCAACATTTCAGTTAGCTTTTATTTTCAACAAAGAGGCAGGGAAGAAGACTGTTCTGCAATATGATAAAAGATTTTGGAGTTCTTCGGTTTATAAAATAATTTCCCAAACTTTCAGTCATTTTTAAATTATTATTAGGTGATAACCTAATTCTTGTTTAATTAGTTTTATATAATAAAACTATATAACAATATCATAAACATTCATGTATATATCCACACACATATTAATGTTCTATATTTTGAAATGCTATTTTAAGTGAAATATTATTTTGCAAAGCTTACATAGGAAAATCAAACATAGTCTATAAATTGGCAAATAAACTCATTCTAACACTAGAGGTTTTGTTTTTTTCATTCAGTTTCCAATGTATACGTTTCCTATCCTTTATGCTAAATTTTATATAATGGAGAACTGGGAACAGTTGAACTATATATTAAAGTAATAAAACTGCAATTTTTATTATGAGTGAAAACTGAATTAATTATACCTACTGAATAAAAACACGTGTAACAAGCGAGAATCAAATTATTAGATGAATAATGCTTGTAAAAAACCTATCATATTATATCAATAATAAGCCCTGTGGTTGCCATAGCAAAGGATTCTAGTATGAAACAAAATCTCTTGTTTGAAATGTGTGCCATAGCTATGGTAACAAGCACATTATGACACTTGCGCTGCTAATCTACTTAAATTATCTTTATATTTGATTTAGAAGGAAATATTAGTAATAAAAATCTAAAAATATTTCTAAAAATATATAATGTGCAATCATTGGCACACTGGAATGTTGAACATCCAATAAGAATTAGAAAAGGAGAACATTCAGCAAGTTGTTGACACTTTGTCCAAGATATGTTGAAGAAAATGTTGATGTGTTCAAAGCAATGAACAGGTAACTGCCTTGTGTCTTAGAACAGTGTTTTTCAACCACTGTGCCGCGGCACACTAGTGTGCCGTGACATAGTGTAAGGTGTGCCGTGGGAAAAACACCCGCCTATATTGAATATAGGCACAGAGTTAAATTTTTTAAACATTTTCTAATGGTGGTGTGCCTCGTGATTTTTTTCATGAAAAAAGTGTGCCTTTGCACAAAAAAGGTTGAAAAACACTGTCTTAGAAGATCATACATCACATTATTTACATGAATGAGAAATGCTACATAAGATCCATAAAATAGGTATACATTTTTCACAAGAGATTATAGAATTTAATGAAGGGATAAGATGTATACAGTATATTTCTAATAAGTACATGAATAAACAGAACAGATTCATCATTCTCTTTAAATAACAAATAAAAATGGATAGATGGTACTATGAAATAAAAGCTGTTGAAACATTAAGGTACAAAAAACAGAAGTTCCTATAAACATTGAAACACAAAATGTATTATTTATTAATAATAAACAAGTATTTATTTTTAATAATGAATACCTAACTATATGAGTAAATATATATGTATCACATATAAATTTTATATAATACAAATGAATATGTACGTGTGTGTTTGTGTGTGTGTGTGTGACTGCATATAATTTCTAATTATTGGAATATGAATTGGAAGGTGATCTTTTAAAAATTGTTTATTTACTTATTAAATTTGTTTGCTGCCCATCTCACTGCAAGGCAATTCTGGGCTGCTTGCAACATCAAAATAAAACTGTTCTGTCCTGAGAACGAGGGGTTAACAGAAAGGAGGTAAGGCGGAGATAAAGGCTAACAAGTTTATTCACTAACAAATGGTTGCTGACACTGCATCTAACACTGTGCCTGATCAGCTGTCGACAACAGCTGAGTTGAAGCAAGCCCGCTCTTTTTATATCGGGTTGTCAAACAGAGCAGCCAATCAGAGAAGAGGGTGGCACCCTCTAGCTGATGGACTGGAGTGGAGACTATGAACACAGCAAAAACCATAAAAAATATACAAACATATAAAATCACAATAAAAACAAATTAAAACTAAAACTCAAACACAACACATGGGAGGAAGTGGCAACTGCTATTAATTGATCAAATACATCCAGCATGATATCTCCCCCCACCACCTGGGGCCTCAGGCCAGCTGGCAGAGCCTGGTCTTCAGGCTGGAAGAAAGCCAGGAGGATGGGAATCAATCAGGGATTGAGATATTCCAAAGGAATGTCACAGTTGAGAAGGCTCTTTTCCTGGGCCCCATCAACCAGAATTCCTTGACTGATGGAATCTGTAGCATGCCTCCTCTGCTGGCATGGGTGGGGTGGGCCTGTCCCAAAAGGGGTGAAATGGTTCCTCAAGTAACCTGGACTCCTACCATGCAGGGCTTTATAGATAATAGCCAACACCTTAAACTGCAACCAGAAGCAAATTGGCAGTCAGTGCAGCTTGTTGAACAATGGTGTAACAAGGGCCACTCTAAAGGTTCCAAGGACTGTCTGTGCTGCTACAGTTTGTACCAGCTGAAGCTTCTGAATGCTATTCGAGTATAGTCCCATGTAGAGCACACTGCAGTAGTTCAAGTGTGAGATGACCAGGACTTGAATGACTATGCGCAAGGATTCCTGATCCAGGAAAGGCCGCAACTGGCAAACAATCTGAAGTTGGGCAAAGTCTCTCCTAGCTGCAACTAGAGTTATGAGTCCAGGAGAACCTCCAAGTTGCAGATTGGGTCTGACTGTGGTAGTGCCACCCCATCCTGAGCTAAAGATATCAAAGTCCTAGATCTTAAAGGTTCATGTACCCAAACCATTCAGTCTTGCTACCTGCCTGGACACATCTCTGAGAGGAGAAGCCCCCTCCCTTTTCCAGGTCAATGAGTTTTCATTGATGCATGCCAAGTTGGCTCATTCCTCCTCAATAAGATCTTGAATAATGGGAGGCTTGTTAATGAATGTCTTGGCATTCATCAGCAGCAGCTGAAGTTCCAGACCTCTGACAGTATGCTGTCCAGGAACTGGGAATGAGCTAGGGTGGCTAAAACGCCCCCTGATATATCACATCAAGGGCATCTTCCCTTGAACAGAAGACAAACCTGTCCTCTGGCTCCCGTAGCATTCATGTCCATCACCATTTTAATGCATTGCTCTACCCCACATCTCCAAGGTGATCATTCCCCCTTCCACCCTGACCTTCTCTATACTGCTCTGTTGGAACAGAGTAATGAATAATAAAATACTAACATCCCATGGAATCATTATAGTAACAATCATGCATGATCAATATTTTTGACTTATATATCTCTGGCTCCCCCCCAAATTTTAAATTCCTTCTGTGAATATGTTATTTTATTGTAAAATGCTACAAAAATTCCATAAATAAATACAACCTGTATAGCAAAATAAAGTGATGTATATAATATTTCAAGTTGAACAGACATAAGTAAATAAAAAAAACTTCCTTTTTTTCTGAACAATGAGAAGGAAAAAGAGAAAAACAACGAGGATATATGGTTTTTCCTATGGTCCTAACCCTAACCATAACCCTAACAAACCTATCCCCAGGTATGCAATAGTAAAAACCAGAGTGGAATGTAAACAATAAATATAAATTTTAACTTAACAGAATGCCACCTTTCTTTTCTACAAGTTTAAATATCCTCATTCTCTTCTATCTCTGCTTGAGCAATCATGTTGAGAATTCTTCTTTTCTTCTGCCTCGGTCCTGGGCACTGAGCTACAGCTGCTAGAATTCTTTCAGCCCAAGGGAATTTTGTTTGCTCCCTATAAAAGGAATTTTGCTATTGTTTTTTTTTTCAATATACATGGCATAATCAGTAGTTTTAGTAGGGGGTAGAAAATACCTCATGTAGGTCAGAGCAACTCAGTAAATTTCTACTTATTTATTAATATATGTGATTTATTTTTTTTAAAGGTATTTTCTTCTTTGAAATTTGTATTTGTTTGATTTCGCTGCCAAGCATTCCAGAGAATCCTTGGCATTCATTATGCCAGAATTGGGCTTTACGTGCATAAATATACAACATGAAAAACAATGTGTTTGTTGTATCAATACAATAGTGATTTATGAATACATTCGTGCACACTATTACCAGACAAGAAACCAAGATATGATGCAAACCAAATAAAGTAAAATTTGATACTCTCTCTAATTAAAGTGGAATTCTGATTACAAAAAGGGATAAAATGGGATGGTATAAGGTTCCTGCTTTGAGCAGAAGTTTGAATTTTAAAAATCTCTGAGGTCCCTTCCATGATACTATGTTTTGTTAAAGAAAAGATTTATAGGAATACATCTTTTTTCTTTGTGTGACCATTTTTAACTACAGGTTGGCTTTTGTGAACATGGCATAGTCTACCCAATAAAGCAGATGGCTGACAAAAACAAATTACTTAGTTCATTCTACCTTACTTGAAATAAGCATCTATTCAATAATAATCAAAATAATTTTTGTTCTGAAATAACTATTTCCATTGTTCTTAAAATTTGCATTTCCTTTGAATATCTACTTTTGAAAGTGGGGGGTGTGTGTGATTATTCCCCTTAGCTTGCAAGAGGACTGGATATGTGGCATTTGGGTTATTCAATTAATTATTGGATTAAGAACAATAAATAAATTGTTCTAAAGTATTACTATCATTTCCAATAACAATTTGCTAAAAGCAAACCCATAATTGCCCCTTGTATAGTTGCTTCAGTGGAGCTGCCTTTCAAGCAAACATGGTTAAAATCTTACAGCTTTGCCTATTTTATTTCTTGCACCACATCAGGTGGTAATGTATTTACCATTCTAATTGCTCATTAGACTTTGTGCAGGATGGAGGAGAGAAGCAATCTGTTTCATTATTGCATGTTATGTCCTCAATAGATGGACACATTAGGACATTACTAGTCAGAGAATTCGCATTCTGTGTTTTAGAAAGGAATTGTTGTCCTGCCTATATTTGTTTATTTTTCACCAGTCCACTTTTCATGTCATCAAAGAAAAAAAAAGCCAAAGGTAAAGATATAAAAAGATATGCAGGTAGAGACTAATTTTCAGTACATGCAATGGAAATTTTCAAGCAGCTGAAAACCAAATTACATTTAGGAGCTGAAGTGGAATATTTTCTACAGCAATGCCCATTGCAGCAACATTAAAAATAGCAGCAAAATGGAGGGTAATGGGATTGTTGCAGAAAATGACAGACTTAGACTTCTCAGGATACAGGAAGAGTTTATTTGGCAGCCAAATTCAGAAAGCTAGCCCATGGCTAGCATTGCAAGTTCTGAACAACCTTCATTATTGAAGCACACATTCTTATACATTCTCAAAGGCAGCGTAACATGTAAACACTTAACTCATTTCTAATTGGTTACCTTGAGGAAAAAGCCTTATAAGGAGATGGGGGTCTTCTCCTTTTGTCTTGGGCCATAGGTACTGACTACGTGTCTTTATGCGAACTTTAATTGAACCTTGTGGTTTTGGGCTTTTGACATAAGGACATATACTGGAACATTTTGTGGTTGAAGGCTGATGACATTTTCCTGTCCCTTTAAGCAAGCTTCTAACTGTTCCTTTTGCCACGTCTCTGTTTTTATATTTTTAATCCATATTTTATTATACGTTAGGATCACAACAATAAAAACATAAAAGTAAAATGCTTTTTAACTGAGATTTTCAGTTAAACTCTGCTTGCTCTAGCAGAAGGTATCAATCTTCAAATAATGCCTGCTTCTGTTATTTTTGGTTCTTCCTTGCCATGTAAGGTTTCATCTTTCTGCTATTCACTGACTAGAGCCACTATTATTACAGTATTACATTGCTCTTTGGAATTTTATGTACATTTTGGCAGTAAAAATACATCTGTTTCATAGCTGTCATTACTTTCTTCATCTCCAATAGTGAGGCTAAATTACCTTCAAATGTTTTCTTCCTACTCTTTCTCCAGGTGACAGGAAGTTGATTGTTTCTTTGTCACTGAAGTACAGTACATTAATTCACACATTTCATTGTATAGATTATCTATATGCAATTATAGTTGTATATACGGTAACCTACCATTAAGCAATAGTGATGTTACTTTCACTGGTTTATTTTATTTTATTTCACATAAAAACAGTTCTAAATTTCATATGGATTGCATTGTGCTAACAAAAATCATGTTGATACATTAAAATTCTTGGTCGGTATTTATTTTTTTACATAAATTTTACATAAAAAATAATCTTTACAAGTATATATTTACACTCTTCCATATTTATAATATACCATTCAGTGTATCTTAATTAATTTGTAGAAACTTAATTCCCTATTCAGATAATGTATTTCTGTCTATTTTTATTTTCAAACAGCTTCTAAAAGATTTGAGGCTAAATATTTCTCTCTCTCTAAAAAAATTCTTTCCCTCTTTAAAAAACGATCATTGATCCATCAGCCATTAGGATAATTGTATTAAGTTTTTAATCATGCAATGAGACATAAAACCCAATTCTAAAAACACTATTCAAAATTAATGTTCCTTACCTACATGATTTAAAGTAAATTTCCTTAAAATGTTGCACTCAAAATAAAGCCTATATAAAATGATTCAGTTCCATCAATCAAGATTAGTTCAAAAATTTGTTTCCCTATTAATCTAGTTAAGGATTATTTTATATGCAGTTGTAAAATAATGATTATACACTTTATATTCTTCACAGAAAAAGATATTATTGAGAATATTACAGGTTAAGAATATTTATTCCATAATAAAATAATTTTGTTCACCTAGGGTTGTTATAGTAAATATTTTCACTTTACAGAATAAATGTAGTTTACATTTTTGTATTGGTTACAAACTTGATATTTCTTATTCCCCTTCTTCCTCAAATTGATCTGATTTAAACAATGCTTAAAAATGCTTTCGAACAACAATTCTTGCCATCTATCATTTATTTACTGCCTTTCTGTTGTTAAAGTTACCCCAGTTTCTTTTTCATAATAAAAACATATTACAATTATAAAGTATATTAAGAGAGAGGGAATATGCATTCAACAGACTATTAAAATTATCTACTCAGATGAGAGTAGTTTACAATGACTTTACTTCCTAACAAAATAATAAAGATTTCACCAATTGCCAAAAGCTCTTTAAAGAAAGAGCCAACAAAACAACTCAAGGGAAATTTTATAATTAAAGTATTACTAATAAAAGACATTATCCTTATATCCCAATGGGACAAGGAATAGGTATCTGACAGTAAACTAATGAATTGCAAAATTCACATGGAAAGAAAGTTCATATCACAGATTCTCATGATGGTTTGGTGAACAATAAAATGTTTGTTATTATATTATTTCAAAACAATGTGAAATCACAGCTGCTACCTCTTTAGCTGGTATTGGCTTTATACTCCTTGAGCTCTTCTCCAGAACTGAAGATTTTTTAAATATATTGGCATAATATATGCCAAATTCAAGCAGTGTGGTCTTCTGTAACTGACATATGGAAATAGTGTCAATCAGTGGTGGGTTCTGGATCCGGTTGCAACGGGGCTGGCGTGAACATGTGCAACGCGCGCATGTGTCTTACCATCCAATGATGCCTCTGCTAGCCTCCGCGACGCTCCAGCTGTTCGGCGGAGCATTGCGCAGGCGCTGTATGCGCCATGCATGTGCACGGAAGCGCTGAACAGTTTAAAAACAGGTAAGGAGCATGGGCAGATGGATGGGCCCTCCGGAGCACCATACCGGAACAGTACCCAGTGCTCTGGGCAGACTCCGGTATGCCCGTACCAGGGTGCACCGCCTTCAACCCACCACTGGTGTCAATGCCCAGATTTTCTAAGTACAAAAATATTTGTGGATGGCACCTGCGCTGGAATCTCTATGCCAGTTTATGCCAAGTCTTCAAATTTCAATTTTCAGATCTATTTTTTCCTGATCTCCAATTCTTTGCCTTCAATTCTACTATCCCCTGGTATCAGCACATCACTTATACCCACTTTCTTCTTCTCACTCACAATTAAATCTAGGTGATTTAATTCTTGAGTCAAAACTTTGTTTGTATTCAGAAATCCCACAATATTTTAACCTGCTAATTTTGAACTACTATTTCAACTATATTCCACCATTTTTTCATTACCAGCACATGGTAATTTTGGTAATTTTACAGATGTTCCAATCCATCATTTTGGTGAATGTATTATGTCATTGTTATAATCAGTTTGTGCAATCTTCTTGATAGCTGAGTATATGATCTGTTTCTTCCGCCTTTTTTGCACAATCCACACTTTGAATGCTTCAACAACTTTTCAATTCTGGCCTTGATAGTATTAGTTTAAATAATACGTTCTTGAGCAGTCAAAATCAAATCTCTAATTTCTTTTTTCATTTGTAAGCCATTACCACTGGGGCGGTATATAAATGCAATCAAATCAAATCAATGACAATGGGTATCACGTTTTATCCATAGTCATGTAGTTTCGATGGCCAGGTTGTGATATTTTGTTATTTTTTCCAGTTCTTTTTCTTCGACTCTGGCTTCTCCTGGTACAGTGATTGCAATAAACTGTACTCTTCGGCCAGTGGTGGGTTTCAAATTTTTTTAGAACCTATTGTGCCCATATTGCACAAACCCCAAAACTTCAAAAACATAAAACCATATAACATATAACCATATAACCAATTTGTTGTTCCCTGCACCTTTCAATTTAAAGGTATAAGCATTAGGACTTTTGGCCTTCAACTCTTTCGGAGCCTTCCAAAAGAATGGGGCTCTTCCCCCCAATCTAGTTTGATTGCTGGCGGAGCCACGTTGCCTTTTCAAACCTGTAGTCAGTGAAGCTGGACTGGATTTTTGCATATTTTTATCAAGCTGTTGGGGGAGGGGGAATGACTTCCTCCCAAGCCCCCATCCATTTCTCCCGACACAGACACATCTGGATAAAGCGATGTAAAAAATCCAGCCCAGTTTCAATGACTAAAAGGCAATGTGGCTCTGCCTGCAATCAAACTGCACTTGGGGAGGGAGAGCATGAGCGAGCACTGAGGAGACCACAGGAGGAGGCAGGAAGCCAGGTAAAGAGCCATGCTGTAGCACACATGCTTCCCCCAGCTCCGTTCTTTGGCTCCAATCGCCTCCCCTCTGGCTTCTCTGCCTCTCCTCTCACCCCAGCCTGCCAGCAGGAGGTGAGTGAGTAGGCTTTATTGCATTCCAGGCATTTCCCACCCAGACAGCATGCTGCATTTGCAATGGGGGAGGTGTTTGGAGAAGGCAGCGGAGGAATGGGGAGGATGGCAGAGGAGCTGTTTTCAAGCCATTGGGAGAGATATCCAATCCAACTTCTGTGTGTGTGCGCACCCAGCTTCACTGACTGCAGGCCGCATCAAACTACACAAGGGAGGGAGGGTGCGAGGGAGAGAGCATGAGCGAGCCAGGGCCCTTCCCTCCAGCCTTTGCCCAAAGCCCCGCACCGCACCAGGAGGATGAAGTTTGAATTCCCCCCCCCCATGACCGCGCATACCTTTTCCAGCTGCTTCAGAGAGGGTTTCAATGCTGCTCTTGCCTCGGGTCCTCTGCATAAGCCTCGCCCTTGCTTCCTTCTTTTTAAGAAGCGCCTTGCAAATGGGAGCAGGGCAGGGGAGCGTACCAGTACAGGGGTGTGGCCACGCCACCGTGGAACAGGTATGCAAAAGTATGGCAAATTTCTGGCACCGGTATGCCTGTAGTGGTGTGTAACAGGCGGAACCCACCTTTGTCTTCGGCCTTCTACAACTGTGATATCTGGCGCATTGTGTTCCAAATGACGATCCATCTATATTCAAAAGTCCCACAAGATCTTCACCTTCTCATTTTTGGTAACTTTTACCACTTTGTGCTCCCATGACTTTTTGGACACAGGTAAGTCATATTTTTAATATAATGATCAGTGGATTAATTTAGCAACTCGGTTGTGTCTAGCTTTGCAGTTTATGCAATTTTACTGCATTCACATATTAAATGTGAAACAGTTTCGACTTGTCATTGCAAAATCGGCAGTTTAGATTGTCAGTGGATTTTTTTATCTTTGCTTTCATGGCATTAGTTTGCAGTGCTTGTTCTTGAGCAGCCAGTATTAAACCTTTTGTTTCTTTCTTGATGGTTCCCATCTTAAGCCATGCCCATGTATGTTGTCATCGCATTTTCCTTCAATGTTTCTCAAGTGCTGTCCATGCAAAGTTTTTGTTTTCCTCTATTTAATCTGTCATCCAGCTGTTTTTCCTTATATTCTGCCTTTGTTTCTGTTGTTTTTATAATGTTCTCCCTTTTTACAGTCATTATTATTATTATTATTATTATTATTATTATTTAATCTTTGGTGAGATTCACATCCTTTGGGGATGGTTAGTAGCTTAATAGCTCGAGTACTAACCAAGGACCTAGGAATTATTATTATTGTTATTATTATATATACTTTATTCATTAAACATGAATCTCAGCAAACTGAACATTCAAAAATGCATTACAAATACCAGTGATTGGTGCTAATGGTTGATACGGTTTGCTGCCAGCGTCCGAGGTATCAACCAAGTACCTTCTTAAAATATAAGATGTTCCGAGTAGCACAGTTTTTTGCAGTTCTGCTGGTGTTATTGTAGGAAGCTGCAATTTGTTGATGTATCTTGTAAAATTCTTGGACATGGTGCCAAGAGCTCCGATGACAAAGGGGATCACTGTTACATGCTTCATCGATAGCCATGTAGTTTCAATGGCCAGGTTGCGATATTTCATTATTTTTTTCTAGTTCTTTTTCTTCAACTCTGGCATCTCCAGGAACAGCGATATAACTAAACTGTACACTTCAGCCCTCAACAACCCTGATATCTGATGTGTTGTGCTCCAAATGACAATCCGTTTGTATTCAAAAGTCCTGCAAGATCTTCACCTTCTCATTTTCAATAACTTTTTCCACTTTGTGCTCCCATGACTTTTTGGATACAGGCAAATCATATTTTTTACATAATGATTAGTGGATTAATTTAGCAACTTGATTGTGTCTAGCTTTGCAGTTTGTGCAATTTTCCTGCATTCACATATTAAATGTGAAATAGTTTCGACTTTGTTATTGCAAAGTCAGCAGTTTGGGTTGTCAGTGGATTTTTGTATCTTTGCTTTCATGGCATTAGTTTGTAGTGCTTGTTCTTGAGCAGCCAGTATTAAACCTTCTATTTCTTTCTTGGTAGTTCTCATCTTAAGCCATGTCCATGTCAAGTTGTCATCACATTTTCCTTCAATGTTTTTCAGGTGCTGTACATGCAAAGCTTTGGTTTTCCATCTATTTAATCTGTCATGCAGCTGTTTTTCCTTATATTCTGCCTTTGTTTCTGTTGTTTTTATGCTGTTCTCTATTTTCACAGCCTGCAGCAATTTTTCTGTACTATGGTTCATATAATCATACAAACTTCGTTTTTCTTCTTCTACAGTTTAATGGATTTCCCTAGCCCCCTGCCCCCTGTTTTTCTTGGCAGGTACAACCTGTCGATGTCACTTTGTGGATGTAAAACGTGGTACATATTCAAATGTTTACGTATTTTCCGGTCCAAGTTTTCCAGTTCAGCCAGAATCCAGTTGTTGGTTAATCTTTGGTGAGATTCACAGCCATTGGGGCTGGTTGGTAGCTCAACAGCTGGAGTTCTAACCAAGGACCTAGGAACTGTTAAGATTACGTCAGAGGATATAAGTTGTTCCAAGTAGGTGGTTTTTTGTAGAATCAGAATGTTCAAGTCAGGTAAATTTAGAATTTCCAAATAGAGAGGTGGCCCTTTAGGTATTGCTCCAAGGGCTCCAATTATAATCAGGACAACACATGATTTCTTTTTCCACAGTCGCTCAACTTCAATTTGCAAGTCCTGGTACTTTGTGATTTTTTCTTGCTGCTTATCTTCAATTCGTGCATCACCACGTATTGCAATGTAAATGAACCAAACTTTTTTCTTTTCAACTATTGTTATGTCAGGTGTGTTGTGGGCCAAGTGCCTGTCAGTCTGAATTCTGAAATCCCACAAAATCTTGACCAAAATCTAAAGTAAGAATCTAAAATCTTCTCAACCTGATGGTCCCAGTGGTTTTTGCTGTACTCAAATCCAAACTTTTGGCACAATTTCCAGTTAATGATCTTAGCAACACAGTCATGGCATTGTAGGTAGTCAGTTTGTGAAATTTTGCTGCACCCAGTGATCAAGTGGTCGACTGTCTCATCTTTCTCATTACAGAGGTGACATTTGCTATTGGTGGCAACATGTTGAATTTTTGCCTTCATGCAGTTTGTGGCTAAGGCTTGTTCTTGAGCTGCCAAAATAAAGCCTTCTGTTTCTTTTTTCAGTACTCCTGATCTTAACCAGGTCCAAGTTAGTTTTTGGTCAGCTTTGCCTTCAATACTTTTCAAGTATTGGCCATGCATAGCTTTGCTTTTCCAATTTTCAGCTTGCTTCTCAATTCTTCTGTCAGGCCTGCAGTTATATTCCTTTTAGGATATTTGGCCTGCCACACTCTCTATTATTTTTCTATGCTGTTTCATTAGTGTAGTAATTGGGAGGGAGAATAGTAAGGAGTAGAATTGTAGAAATTGTCATTTCATTCTAGAAGCCCAAGGTCATTCTTTGTCTCTGCACCTCTGCACCTGACCGGAATCAGATGGATGGAAATGCCAGCGTGCAGAGGAAGATGGTACCATGTGATAAACTTGTGGGTGTGGAGGCTAGATATTGAACTTTCAACTGGGTGGGAACCCAGGAAGTTTCAGATTTGGGATTCCACAGTTTGTTGCCAACATGTCTGTCTTATTAAATTTGAACTTTAAGGATAGCTCTGCCTTGAATTCTGATTTAATTCTGCATGATATTTGGAAAGCTGACATCTTCTTTCTTATATTCAGCTTTTGACTTAGTTGTCTTCAAAAGGCCTCCTTTATTTACTTCCTTAATGATTGGTTCTTCGCTTTTCTGGATGTAATCATTCAAGCTGTGTCTTTCTTCTTCCACAGTCTGCTTTACTTGTAGGAATCCTCGACCACCCTCTGCTCTTGGTAAATATAATCGGTCAACATCACTTTTAGGGTGCAAAGCATGATTCATTGTCATCATTATTATCATCATTATTACTATTGCAACAATAGAATTGTATCACAGCGGCCAGTTGTTTTGCCGGATTTGGCATTGATTGCTAGTTGGGCCCCACACAGGGGCCTAGGATGTCATAACATATTTTCGTAATATGTGTGCAGATCCAAGCAGTGCGGCTTTTTGCATTTGACTAATGGTGATTTTGTCAATTTTAACTGTTTAAATGTAATCCAGTGCTTTTGGAATAGCACCCAGTGTGCTGATTACCACTGGAATTACCACTGCTGGTTTGTGCCATAATCGTTGAATTTCGATTTTTAAATCCTGGTATTTTGCAATTTTTTCATATTCCTTCTTTTCAACCCTTCTATCACCTGGTATTGCGATGTCTATGATTGCAACCTTATTTTTCTCAACCAGTGTGATGTCTGGTGTATTATGCGCCAGTATTTTGTCCGTTTGTATGCGAAAATCCCACGAGATCTTGAGCATCTGATTTTCGGTGACCTTTTCAGGCTTATGTTCCCACCAGTTTGTTGCTGTTTTAATATTATAATTTTTGCACAAATTCCAATGGATCATTTGTGCTACTGAATTGTGCCGCAATTTATAATCAGTCTGCGCAATTTTTTTACAGCAGCTGAGTATGTGATCAACAGTTTCATCAGCTTCTTTGCAAGGTCTGCCTTTGGCATCATCAGAGGATTTTTTGATTTTGGCCTTAATGGCATTTATGCAGATAGCTTGTTCTTGCACAGCCAGGATTAGTGACTCTTTTTTTTCTTTAATGTACCTGCTGTTAACCATAACCAAGTTTTTTCACTGTCCACTTTATTTTTTATTTTTTCCAGAAATTGGCCATGCAATGCTTTGTTCTGCCAACTCTCCATACTTGATTTTATCACATCTTTTCTGTATTCTTGTTTCATCTGTTGGACATTCAATAGATTTTTGTTCTTTACTTCGATTAATAGATGTTCTTGACTTTCTCTTAAATAATCAGCCAGTGCATGTTTATTGTTGTAGTTGTTGTAGTTGTAGTTGTTGTTGTTGTTGTTGTTGTTGTTGTAGAAGAAGAAGAAGAAGAAGAAGAAGAAGAAGAAGAAGAAGAAGAAGAAGAAGAAGAAGAAGAAGAAGAAGAAGAAGAAGAAGAAGAAGAATAGTCATTAGCTTTCTTGGTTTTTTGGTCCAAACTGTGCAGTTCAGCTTGTGTCCAGTTAATAACTCCAGATGTGTATTGTATCATTATTATTATAGTTCATTGCACATTCAGCCAGATGTTCAGACTCAATTTGGCATTTTTGTCCACTTATTGAGTCCTTCCCAAGGTCCTTTTATTATTACTCTTTGTTTTCTTTTGTCTCAGTCATTCTCCTTGTATTTGGAGATTTATTTTTGTTACCTTCTCCAGTTTTTTCTCTTCTCCTTCTACATTTCTACTGCCACATCCATTATACAAACTTTCTTGTCCTTCTTACCAACAGTTGTTAAGTCTCTGGTGTATACGGCAGGTACTTGAATTTTAAAGTCCCAGAGCACTTTAGCTTTTTAATTCAACAACTTCATAGAAGTTAAAGATGTTATTCTGTTAAGTCTCAGAAGAGCCCAAATGAAGAACAGTATGAAGACCACAGGTAAAAAAAATAACTTGTTAACAATATTTCAAAATTCTTAGGTTTTAAAAATTGTGATTATATAATTAAACTAGCTTTATTGTTTTTAAAACTATTAGGAATATCTTCTCTATATATACAATTTCATAAAAAAATATTGAGAATATTTAAGAAACTAAAAATTGCTGAGATTTATGAGCATATAACAGATTATGTAGCAATTGAGGAATTAAAACTTTTTGTTAGTATTAGATTAATCTTGATTAGATGGACATTGAGAACAGAAATAAAATGAACAGCTTGCTTCTTTAAAAAAAGGAAATGAGGCACATGTAATTAAGGGAACTAATATTTTACAGAATGCTTATATTCATTTCTTCAAATGATCAGTACTTAGAATTTTTATTTTTACAGATTCTCCATTTGCACATTTACAGTTATATACTATGTGCTACACATATATATCTTTTAATCAGCAGCTTCTTCAAGATTGAATTCAAATCTATTGAGGATAGACACTGAACTCTTGAGGATAGGTTTAGGACATATAACGGAGAAATTATAGCACTCCTATACATACGACCAAAAGTATGAATCTGGAATATAGATAATATCTTTGTCACAATGTAAAAGTAATAACGAGAAGACACATGAAATAATCAACATCTTCAAAGGAATAAAATTCCTAAGAGACAATGAAAGCAACAACACACTATCCTGGATATTGTTCCTGGATATTCCTATCAACAGAGGAAGCAGCGGAGAATTAGAAACATGTCTATTGCAAAACTACCCACATGAACCAAGTGCTCTACTACCAAAATTAGCATCCAATTTTCTATAAGTGAAGTTGTAAGGTGTAAGAACTTTATTGACTACAGCAATCCACAACACCAGAAAAAGGAAGCAACTGTCTAAATAGCATCTTCCCAAAAAAATGGTTACCCACAGACCTTTATCAGAAAGTGCCTGACCATTTAACTCACTACAGCACAAAAAGGATAACAACTCCATACTTCAAAATCAACGTAGAAAGAAAGACTATTACAATCATCCATCACCACAAACCAAACCAAGCCCTCCAAAACATCAACATTCAAGAGCTAATGAAAACTCCTTAATTTCACAATAAATGGATAATACTAGCCATAATTTCAACTGGAACACTGTGAACATCCTAAACCAAGCTAAATCCCCAAACACTAGGGATTTCTTGGAAGCTCCACTCTCAGACAAATTAGCCATCAACAGGCACAATGAGCAACATTTACACAGCATTTAAAAAAAAAACAATAAAAAAGCTAAAGATCAGAATACCTCATCACCAGCAATGAACACCTAGATAAGCAGGAATTAATACCAGGATTAAGGCAGACACACAATCAAACAGTAAACAATGTAATCAATGAACTACCAAGGAGAAAACAACAACCCCATCAATACTGACCGGCAAGTTACTATATATAAACAGAGAACAAATCCCACTCTCCTCTAGAAGATGTTACCTAGTTTGGTAATGAAACGTCTGCAAACAAGCAAGCTCAGAGAGCACCAAGGAATCCACAGGATAGGCAATAATTAGTTTTATTAGACCTTACCAAATGTTTAATATACTCACAGGTGCTGACGGTAATTTAATACTTAAGGGTGTCTATAAAGTCTGTAAAATTATTATGCTGCTTACTGAAATAGTCTGTCAGACATTCAGGCCAGAAATGTAACACTTTATTGATAGACTCTATTTCACAGAATGCAATGTGCAAATGATCTAGTAATCAGTAAAGCTGTCTTCAGTTTGTGTGAAATGTACTTTAGAGAAAATACCAGTTACAGCATTACATAGGTCCTAGAACTCACTGGATAAGAGTAAATTTGGGTTATTTTTAAAGGCATTGTTTTAAATACAAATATACTTGTCAGGGATAAGCAACCAGAACACATCTGTGAATAGACAAAGCAATTCCTTTATTGTTGAACATTATTTACAAGAATCTTGCCAGACTGACTGTCTTCTCTTGGGAAAAGGCAAATATAGTCTTAAAGATTTGATCACAAACATTTTCTCCCCAAATTCTCCACTCTATGCTGGAATGTCTCTTTTCTCTCCCTAGAGGTGGCTCTTCTCCTTCAGCTTCCACCAGTACTTTTGTATATCTGTTTACTTGATTTCCTGTTGCCTTTCTGTTAGCATGAAATATTTTATGCGGCTTGTAGTATGAAACACACACACAGAGATAAGTCCAATGTTTTTAAAATAAAAACAAATACATTAAATATATATAATATATTCACTGAACATTCAACACACGATAAGAGCAATTTTATAAAATGTAGGAGAAGGCAAATATAGTTCTCAAGAGAATGATTTTTCAGCTAAGACTGATATGTAGAAACCACCATTTATTTTTAAATCATAGTATTCCATTTAATTTCCAGGCTTACCACCTACGTTTTAAAATAGTTTTCCTAATAAACTGATAAATGCTGGGCTGAGTTGCATCTCCAGGCAACTTATTTCCTTATGGTTCATTAAATTACCCTTTATCTAAATCCTAACCAGAATTATTTTAATTGGGGTAGGAAACAAAGCTTTGCATTCATTTTGTCTTGTATGTCTTTCCCCTGTTGCTACTTTTGTCAGCACTAATTCCTGGAGACTGGGGGGGGGGGAGATCTCAGGAAATAGATCTCCAAATGAGCATAAGAGCAGTTACAAAATAACCAAGTTTATTAAAGCACAAATATAATGTTAAATTCCTCTGCTGGAATCAGTATAGAAAATAGAGAATATAGAAAAGATGAAGAGGATGAAACAGCTGATATAAACAAGATTTAGAAGAACCAAGGATGTAAATTAAAGTTAGACATAATTAAAAAAATAAAAAATAAAATAAAACCATATTGATAATCTGATTTCTCAATCACCAGGACCGGGAGGCCCTTCGGATAGTCAATCATGCCCTCGTCACCTCAAGACTGGATTACTGTAACACGCTCTACATGGGGCTGCCCTTGAAGATGTGTTCGAAGACTTCAGCTTGTCCAGAACGCAGCCGTGCGAGCGATTGTGGGTGCACCTCGGTACACCCACGTTACACCTATCCTCCACGAGCTGCACTGGCTGCCCATTGGTCTCCGCGTCAAGCTTCAAGGTGCTAGTCGTTACGTTTAAAGCCCTACATGGTATCGGACCTGGGTACTTGAGAGACCGCCTCCTGCCAGTCACCTCCCAAAGACCTATTAGATCCCACAGACTAGGCCTCCTCCGAATTCCATCTGCCGGCCAATGTCGGCTGGCGACTCCTCGGAGGAGGGCCTTCTCTGTGGCTGCTCTGGCTCTCTGGAACGATCTCCCTGTGGAGATCCGGACCCTTACTACCCTCCTGGCCTTCCACAAAGCAGTTAAGACCTGGCTTTTCCGGCAGGCCTGGGGCTGTTGAACTATCCAGCCCCATTCGAGGTTATGGCTGTTGTAGAATTTTAAATTGTTGTTTTTTTATTTTATTTTTTGTATCCCCTCCCTTTTTATTGTTAGCCGCCCTGAGTCTCTCAGGAATAGGGAGGCATACAAACTTAATAAAATGAAATGAATGAAATGAAATCAATTAGAACTATTTGCTTTTCCCTAGAATTACTTAGCCCAAATTTTTTGTGCAACATATTTTCTGGCAGTGGGATAAGCCAAATTCTTAATATCTCAATAACCTTTTATTTTTCAAATACGCTCTTACTATGCTGACCTTTGGCTATTATAACCATAGTAAATGTTGAAGAAATTTCATCCTCCAGATAGATACCAATTTTTGCATTCCATCATTGGTCGGGGGGTGAGGGAGAAGTGGTTGGCTAGCGGAAAATATTGAGTATTGCAAGAAGGTAAAAATGATGAAGAAATAAACCTAAGACAAGGGTGATGTGCAAATATAAATGTTTTGAACATTATTTTTGAAAAAGACATCTTTATACACAGAAAAGAACGTAAGACTTAAGAAATGTTTACTCTTCATTCTAATTCAAATGAATTAGCGCTGATGAAATTAATGGAAAGACTCCAGCCGATGAAGGATTTTGTCAAACAAAATTTTAAAATACTATTGGTAGATATTTTCAGACAATTTATAGAGCAAGAATTAAAAACAAATGACTGATGATGATAATAATATTATATACATACATGTATATGTATATGTATGTGTGTGTATATATATATGTGTGTGTATGTGTGTGTATGTATGTATGTATGTATGTATGTATGTATGTATGTATGTATTTATGTATGTGACTACATCCAGAAAAGTGAAGAACCAATGATTAAGGAAGTAAATAAAGGAGGCCTTTTGAAGACAACCAAGTCGAAAACTGAATACAAGAAAGAAGTAATTGAGAAGCGAGCTGAAAATTGGAAAAGCAAAGCTATGTATGGCTGATATTTGAAAAGTATTGAAGGAAAAAGCTGCCCAAAAGCTAACTTGGACCTGGTTAAGATCAGGAGTACTGAAAAAAGAAACAGAAGGCTTTATTTTAGCAGCTCAAGAACAAGCCTTAGCCACAAATTGCATGAAGGCAAACATTCAGCATGTTACTACCAACAGCAAATGCTGCCTCTGTAATGAGAAAAATGAGACAGTCAACCACTTAATCAGTGGGTGCAGCAAAATTTCACAAACTGACTACCTACAACGCCATAACTGCGTTGCAAAGATCATTCACTGGAAATTGTGCCAAAAGTTTGGATTTGAGTACAGCAAAAACCACTGGGAGCATCAGGTTGAGAAGATTTTAGAGAATGAGAAAGTCAAGTTCTTGTGGGATTTCAGAATTCAGGCTGACAGGCACTTGGCCCACAACACACCTGACATAACAATAGTTGAAAAGAAAAAAGTTTGGTTCATTTACATTGCAATACTTGGTAATACATGAATTGAAGATAAGCAGCAAGAAAAAAATCACAAAGTACTCGGACTTGCAAATAGAAGTTGAGCGACTGTGGAAAAAGAAATCATGTGTTGTCCTGATTGTAATTGGAGCCCTTGGAGCAATACCTAAAGGGCTACCTCGCTATTTAGAAATTCTAAATTTATTGGACTTGAACATTCTGATTCTACAAAAAACCACCCGACTTGGAACAGCTAATATCCTCCGACGTTACCTTAACAGTTCCTAGGTTCTTGGTTAGGACTCGAGCTGTTGAGCTACCAACCAGCCCCAAAAGCTGTGAATCTCACCAAAGATTAACATAATAATAATAATAATAATAATAATAATAATAATAATAATAATAACAACAACAACAACAACAACAACAACAACAAGAACATCTATTAATCGAAGTAAAGAACAAAAATCTACTGAAGGCCCAACAGACAAAACAAGAATACAGAAAAGATGTGATAAAATCAAGAATGGAGAGTTGGCAGAACAAAGCACATGTTGTGCGCATGTGCGAAGGAAGATGGCTGCCTGAGCTCACCGCTCAGGTTGGAAGACAGAGAAAATACCCAGTCTATGCTTTTATCGACCGCTGGACCTCTCAAACAGAAGGCTTTGGGAGAGAGGAATCCAGAGCGTCCGGAGGGCTGCCTGCTGGAAAGACATTCTTGGGCGTCCTGGGACGAGCCTCGGCGGTGTTGAACAACGTGGGACGGCCATCGGGTGCCGTTCCCCCCCCCCGTGGATGGTGGCTTTTCAGCTGACAGGCAGCGTTTCTTGCTGGCGTGGACCGAGAGAGGCAGAGAGAGGCAGCCGATAGGCAACGTTTCTAGCTGGCGTGGAGCGAGAAAGGCAGAGACAGTCTTGGACGAGCCTCGGCGGTGTTGGACAGCGTGGGACGGCCTTCGGGCGGCGTTTCCCCCCCCCCCGCGGATGGTGGTTTCTCAGTCAACAGGCAGCGTTTCTATCGGGGAGAGCGGCGTTTTCATCTGGAGGGAGGCTGAAGGAGCCTGCTCCAGTGGCCTGATAATTTCTGGCGAGCGACTGCTGGGCACCCCCCCCCCCGCCCTCCTCTACTGCCCCCCCCCGCCGCCCCCTCCCTCGCCACATGAACAATAGACAGTAACGGCGCCTTCTTAACAAGGCCAACCTACAATCTTGGCCTGAGGGAGCTTTGGCCCTCTCTAATTGCTGGCTAAGAGAGCCTCGCCCTCCCCCCCCTGCTGCTGGATGACGTTTCTTTCTTTTTCGGCTTTGGCATTTCAGCTGCTCCTTGTGAGGGATTGAGATTCACGCCGGGCTAGCCATCGCCCCATGGAGAAGGTGGTCAGCCAGGAACAGTACTGGGAGAGAATGGGAGGCTGTTCACATCTACTGCCATTCCAGCTCGGCTGGGCACCCCCTCCTCCCGCTCCCTTCGGCTTGGCCCCTCCTTTCGGTGAATTCTCCCCCCCACCTGGTTGCTGCTGCTGCAGGGCCTTCTACAGGGCCTTCTGCTGTTCGACATCTGACTCTTTTTTGAGCGCGGCTTCTGGACTGCATTTCCATCTGGCACGGCCACTGCTACCTGATACCACCCTGGACTTCTGGCCTCAGAGAGCGCCACCATTAGATGAGCGGGGGTACTGCAGTATGCAAGAAAGCCCCCTGCTTCCTTCAACTACTCTGGACTTTCTGGATTTTCCCAGAATCTGTCTGTTGCAGAGCCATCTGCTGAGAACTATTTGGCTCTCCCTGAACTCGCACTTTAACAATTTTGCGCTAATTTTATTCTTCTTATTTCCTTCTTTTTTTTCTCCCTTTTCCTTCTATCTTTAGTATGTTGAGTATATGGGATTGTATGTAAGTGTGTGAGTGACCCACTTTTATTGTTATTACTGTTGCATTTGTGTATTTTAATAATTACGTGGGGACTGGTTGTGTGAGTGTCTGAGTATGCTTGGCTCGGAGGACCTGCTAGGGAAGGCGGGGGGTACCGGGGTGGTTGGGGGGACTACGGCCACGGGAGTGGGTCGGAGCATTGCGGTCGTGACAGGGAGAGGCAGATACGGCGGGGACCTTAGGGCTAGCCATTACCGGGGAAGGAGCGTTCGCTACATTACAGAGATCCCTCCTTCCGGCCCTTTGAGTCCCACTCCAAGACCAGATGGCGCGTGTAGCCAGGACCCTGGTCTCAGGCTGCTGTTGCTAAATGCCAGGTCTGTTATCCACAAGGCTCCCCTCGTCCGGGACTTAATTGTTGACGAGAGGGCAGACCTGGCATGTATTACTGAAACCTGGCTGGGCACAGAAGGAGGAGTCCCCCTTGTAGAGATGTGCCCAGAGGGATTTCAGGTGCTTCATCAGCCGAGAGCCCAGGGAAGGGGTGGCGGTGTGGCTATTGTAATCCGGGAGTCTCTGTTACCTCGTAGGGTCCCTGCTCCGGAGCTTGTCGGGTGTGAGTCCCTGCTGATAAAGTTGGACCTCAAGGGTCAAGTGGGTTCGCTGCTAACGTACCTGCCTCCCAACTGCGTTGCAGCATCCCTCCCCTCGCTCCTCGAGTCAGTAGCCGAGCTGGCAGTTGAGTTCCCCAGGCTTATAGTTCTGGGGGACTTCAATTTGCCATCGCTCGGTGAACGCTCTGATGGGGCGCAGGAGTTCATGGCTTCCATGACAGCCATGGGCTTGACCCAGGTAATTCGGGGCCCAACCCATGCAGCGGGTCACATGCTCGACCTCGTATTCCTCTCGGAGCAGTGGATGTGTGATCTTGGTCTGAGGGGTAATGAGATCATACCCCTGTCGTGGTCAGACCATTGCCTACTGAGGCTTGACTTCCGGAGGCCAAACCCCCACCGTAGGGAGGAGGAACCGACCAGGTGGTTCCGCCCCAGGCGACTTATGGACCCATTGAGGTTCCAGACGGAGCTTGGGGTCATTCCTGATACTCTCGCCCACAGTTCGGCGGAGACTCTGGTTGCCGCCTGGCACTCGGCGGCGTCGGAGTCTCTTGATCGGATTGCGCCACTACGGCCCCTCCGGGTCAGTGGATCCCGGAGGCCCCCTTGGTTTACCGAGGAGCTCCGGGAGAAGAAACGCCGGAGGAGATGCCTAGAGCACCAGTGGAGGTCCGATAAGTCCGAGGCGAACCGAGCACTTCTAACCACCTGCACCAAGGACTACGTCCGAGCATTAAGAACTGCCAAAAGATCATACATTTCTGCCTTGGTTGCGTCCGCCGAGTCACACCCAGCCGCCCTGTTTAGGATAACCCGCTCCCTCCTTAACAGGAGGGATGCGGGAGACCCCTTGCAGGGTAGGGCTGAGGACTATGCTCAATTCTTGGCGGACAAAATAGCTCGGTTTCGGTCGGACTTGGACTCCACCGCAGTAGATCCAGCCGAGACACAGGAGGACCGCTTGGCAAATCATCTCTGGGTTGAGTTCCGGGATGTTGCCTCTGGGGATGTGGACAAGGCCATTCGAGCTGTAAGCGCCTCCACCTGTATTCTGGACCCGTGTCCCTCCTGGCTGGTTGCCAACAGCAGGGAGGTGACACATGGCTGGATCCAGGCGGTCGTAACCGCCTCCCTTCGGGAGGGGCACTTCCCCGCCGTACTTAAAACGGCGGTGGTGAGACCCCTCCTGAAGAAACCATCCTTGGATCCAGCCATTTTAAACAACTTTCGTCCTGTCTCCAACCTCCCCTTTATCGGGAAGGTTGTTGAGAAGGTGGTGGCCTTCCAGCTTCAACGGGCCTTGGAGGAAGCTAGTTATCTTGACCCCTTCCAGTCCGGCTTCAGACCTGGTTACAGCACAGAAACCGCTTTGGTCGCATTGACCGATGATCTCTGGAGGGCCAGAGATGGAGGCTATGCATCCATCCTGGTTCTCCTTGACCTCTCAGCGGCTTTCGATACCATCGACCATGGTATCCTTCTGCGACGACTGCGGGAGGTGGGAGTGGGAGGCACTGTTTTACAGTGGTTCTCCTCCTACCTCTCGGACAGGTCGCAGTCGGTGTTGGTCGGGGGGCAGAGATCGTCCCTGAGGCCCCTAACATGTGGGGTGCCACAGGGTTCGGTCTTATCCCCCCTACTATTTAACATTTACATGAAACCACTGGGCGAGATCATTCGGAGGCACGGGATAAAATACCACCAATATGCGGACGATACGCAATTGTATCTGTCCGCCCCGTGCCAACTCAATGAAGCGGTGGACGTGATGAACCAGGGTCTAGAGGCCGTTAGGAACTGGATGAGCGCTAACAAACTGGTACTCAACCCGGACAAGACCGAGTGGCTGTTGTGCTTCCCTCCCAATAATTTGGCCAATGTACCAACACTTAGGCTGGGGGGTCAAATTTTACACCCCTCAGATAGGGTCCGCAACTTAGGAGTCCTCCTGGACCCACAGCTGACTTTTGACCACCAGCTGTCAGCTGTGACCAGGGGGGCATTTGCCCAGGTTCGCCTGGTCCGCCAGTTGCGGCCCTACCTAGACCGGGAGGCTCTCACAACAGTCACTCGAGCCCTTGTGATCTCTAGGCTGGAATACTGCAATGGGCTCTACATGGGGTTGCCCTTGAAGTGCATCCGGTGACTACAGTTAGTCCAGAATGCAGCCGCGCGAGTGATAGTGGGCGCACCGCGGTTCGCCCACGTTACACCTGTCCTCCGCGAGCTGCACTGGCTACCTGTTGGTCTCCGGGTGCGCTTCAGGGTACTGATGACCACCTTTAAAGCACTCCATGGTAGTGGATCTGGGTACTTGAGAGACCGCCTCCTGCCGATTACCTCCCTTCGACCAATTCAATCGCACAGACTGGGCCTCCTCCGAATTCCATCTGCCAGTCAATGCCGACTGGCGACCACACGGAGGAGAGCCTTTTCTGTTGCAGCTCCGACCCTGTGGAACGATCTCCCCGCTGAGATCCGTACCCTCACCACCGTCCAGACCTTCCGCGCAGCCCTCAAGATCTGGCTCTCCCAGCAGGCCTGGGGATAGGTTCCTAATTCACCCGCCCGAGTGTTTGATTGTTGAACGAAAGTTGTGTTTTACTATTTTTTTTCTTTGTTCACATTTTGTTTTGTTTTTGATGTTGCACTTCCCTCCCTTGTGATTGTAAGCCGCCCTGAGTCCCCTCAGGGAAAAGGGCGGCCTATAAATTTTAATAAATTCAAATTCAAATTCAAATTCAAAAATTCAAATTCAAATTCAAAGCACTGCATGGTCAATTTCTGGAAAAAATAAAAGATAAAGTGGACAGTGAACAAACTTGGTTATGGTTAAAAACAGGTACATTAAAGAAAGAAACAGAGTCACTAATCCTGGCTGCGCAAGAACAAGCTATCCGCACAAATGCCATTAAGGCCAAAATCGAAAAATCCTCTGATGATGCCAAATGCAGACTTTGCAAAGAAGCTGATGAAACTGTTGATCACATACTCAGCTGCTGTAAAAAAATCGCGCAGACTGATTATAAATTGCGGCACAATTCAGTAGCACAAATGATCCATTGGAATTTGTGCAAAAATTATAATATTAAAACAGCAACAAACTGGTGGGAACATCAGCCTGAAAAAGTCACCGAAAATCAGATAGTCAAGATCTTGTGGGATTTCCGTATACAAACCGACAAAATACTGGCGCATAATACACCAGACATCACACTGGTTGAGAAAAATAAGGTCACAATCATAGACATCGCAATACCAGGTGATAGCAGGGTCGCCGAGAAGGAACTTGAAAAAATTGCAAGATACCAGGACTTAAAAATCGAAATTCAACGACTATGGCACAAACCAGCAGTGGTGATTCCAGTGGTAATTGGCACACTGGGTGCTATTCCAAAAGCACTGGAATTACATTTAAAACAGTTAAAAATTGACAAAATCACCATCAGTCAAATGCAAAAAGCCGCACTGCTTGGATCTGCACGCATATTACGAAAATACGTTACGACGTCCTAGGCCCCTGGGTGGGGCCCGACTAGTAACCAATGCCAAATCCGGCGAAACAACTGGCCGCTGTGATACAATTGTATAATAATAATAATAATAATAACAACAACAACAACAACACTTTGATGTGTGTGTGTGTATGTGTGTGTGTATACTTGGTTAATTTTAAAGCCCATATAAAATATTTAACTATGAGTATTAGATAAATAAATGTGTCACTTAATTTCTTATATAGGTAGTTTTTGCTTATGACTTCCTTGTTCAATGACTGTTAGAATTTATGACAGTGATGCAAAACCTTATAACCAATCCTTTAAAAGCAAAGAAAAGCTAAAGTAAGAACATAAGCACAATTACACTTTCACTGTTCCAATTGTCATGAGGACTTGGTTTTGGTACTCATAAAATAATTATAAATAATTATTCAGCGACCTGGATTTTAGCTTTCATCATCACCCATCGTGTTAAACTTCAATGTTTTGTTTACCTGGTATATTATTTTCTTCAATGCTGTCCTCAACAGACGCAGTGGAGCAGTTGGCTGGACTAACTGGAGAGCTGGAATTAAAGCTCGCGTATCTTACACAGGAGTTGATTTCAAAATAGTCGTGACTCTGATTTAATCGATTAAATTCAAAAGCTGATACTATTGATGTACGTTGCTTGGCCTGCAAAAATAAATTAATTAGAAGTAGACGCCACAACTACAGCTCACTGCCTCTGTTCAGTTTTTAAAACCAGATGCTAAAAATTGTTACTAACTTCTTTAAACACACTTACTTATAAAATACCTATTCCATTCTCTATAACCAAAGTTGCACTGAAAATTACCATATTTTTCGGACTATAAGATGCACATAGTTTTTGAGAAGGAAAACAAGAAAAAAAAATCTGCCTCTGTCTCTGCCTCCCAGAAATTTGCCTCCTTGCAGCAAACAGCAAACAGCCTGGCCAGCTTCAGCAAAGCCTGATTTAGCATGAGCAGCTGATTGGTGGTTGGATCTGAATCCCAGAATACCACCTGTCAGCTGTTCCAGGCTGCAGGGATTGCCATTGCCACTGTCGCCACCCATCGCCACTGCTGCCTATTGTCGCCTTTACACATTTTCGGCCTCTGCATGTCCAATTTTCAGCCTGTTCCAGGTGGCGGGGATAGGCGGTGGTGGCAGTGATCACACAATAAGCCCCCCCCCTGATAATAAGGCCCAAGCAAAATTTTGGGGGGGTCAAAAGAAAATAAGACCCTGTCACAGTACTTATTCAATGTCTAGACTTAATTGAAGTCCGTGGCAAGATTCCCACTGGATTCACTTAGAGAACATTACTCAATTAATCATTCATTATATCATTCAGTATTTTTGAAAGAGTGGATGAATTAATGAAATAAAGACCTCATTATTAACCTTGAAGATTACTCATCATTTTAAAAATCAAATTATTTTGATACATGTATATCCAATGCACAGGGCTAGATTGAAGGGACATGATATAAGGGAAGACATGCAAGCACGCCCACACTGAGAGATGTACTACCAAACACAATTTGGGTAGAGAACGTTTTTCTGCATCACTTACAATGCTAGAATTTAAAGTGCTTTGCTGAATTAAATGTGGGGGATGATTTTTCTTCTGAAAACAGTCCCTGGTGCCATAAAGATCGGGGACTACTGTCATATAGTGCAGAGATCCCCTGCCTTTGAGCTGTGGACTAGTACCAGCCCATGGCCTTGGGAACTGCACCACACAAGCAACAGGAGAGCAAGCAAAGCTTTATCTATTCATGCATGGGATCTAGATTGCATATGAAACCACTACTCCCTGGGCCATGGAAAAATTGTCTTCCACAAAACTGGTCCCTGGTGACAGAATGGTTGGGGACCACTGATATAGTGAATCTGACCAGGAATAGGGACCTTAATGTTCCTTGAATTCTTTCCCAAGGGAAATATAACTGGTCTTAGAATCAATAGAGTTGGAAGGGACCTTGGAGGTTTTCTAGTCCAACCGCCTGCTTAGGCAGGAAACCCTACACCACTTCAGACAAATGGTTATCCAATCTCTTCTTAAAAACTTCCAGTGTTGGAGCATTCACAACTTCTGGAGGTAAGTTTTTCCACTGATTAATTGTTCTAACTGTCAGGAAATTTCTCCTTAGTTCTAGGTTGCTTTTCTCCTTGATTAGTTTCCATCTATCACTTCTTGGTCTACCCTCAGGTGCCTTGGAGAATAGTTTGACTCCCACTTCTTTGTGGCAGCCCATGGGATATTGGAACACCATGTCTTCCTAATCCTTTTCATTAAACTAGACATAGCCAGTTCCTGCAACCGTTCTTCATATGTTTTAGCTTCCAGTCCCCTAATCCTCTTTGTTGCTCTTCTCTGCACTCTTTTTAGAGTCTCAACATCTTTTTTACATTGTACTAACCAAAACTGCATGCAGTATTCCAAGTGTGGCCTTATCAGGGCATTATAAAGTGGTATTAACATTTCATGTGATCTTGATTATATCCCTCTATTTATGCAGTCTAGAACTGTGTTGGCTTTTTTGGCAGCTGCAGCACACTGCTGGTTCACATTTAAATGGTTGTCCACTAGGACAACTACTAGGTCTGCAGACAATGTTGTTTTAAGAAATAATTAATGTATGAGACATTATGGAGATACTGAGAAATTAATGGAAGGAAGAACATATTTTAAAGACAAGATAAAAAACATGCAAAATAGCAAGAAACCTGGGAAGAGTTTCAAACCATACAAAAAGGATCTCCTTTAGACTCTCCTGGCTAATTAAGTCTTCCTGGGGGTATTGTGTAGTTAGATTCTGATGAAGGTTAACTCCATAGTTGTTCTACTACCTCTTAAGAAGATCTTGGTTTGCCCCTACTCAAAAAACCGTTCCTGGATCCCATCATACTGAGCAACCTTTATTTGGTGTCTAATGTCCCTAGGGAAAGCTATAAGAGGGTGATTGCGCAGCAACTTTAGCAGATCTTGAATGAAGTGGGTTATTTGGATCCCTTTCAATGAATACTAAGTCCTAGGCATGGAATGGAGATATCATTGGTTGCACTTTTGGATGCTCTTTGGCACCAGCAGCACAGAGTAGTGCACCTATCCTAGCTCTCAGCAGCCTCTCAGCAGCAGAAGTCTAAATACTGGATACTGATTCTTGGAGTTAGAAGTCTTGCCTTTGGCCCATATTAAGTGGTATTCCATGGAGTTCAGTATTCTCTTCACACCTATTTAACGTGTACATGAAGTCCTTGGGTTCATTTGTTGTTGTGTGTACTGATGATACCTAGATGTATAGCTCTTTCCTGGCAAACTAAGCAGTGCTATTGATATCCTGCTCAGTGCCTGGAGACTGTGAGGCAATAAATCAAACTAAAAATTAAATATATAATTGCCAACGTTAGGAATGTATACAATTCCAAATCAATCACACTTGAAAACAAGTGTACATAAATGATTGATCTGGTTTCACTTTGCTGGATTTCTGATTTAAATCATTTTGTACAAATCCGGAATAAGCATTTAAAAGCATATATGGTTTCTATACAGGCCAGCTAAGCAATCTCCAATGTTTTACTGTTTTATTAACCAACTGACTTTAATTTATTCCACAAATGATATTAATTCACATGCAAAAGCAAGCAAAGCACCAAGTAAAGTATTGAAAGCTGACTTATTCTTCCACTGAAAACAAAAGAGCAAGGAAACATTAATTGGGCTCTGTGTTGCTCCGGCACAGAAAGAATGCCAAATGTTTGTTGCCCACAAGCTCTCTAATATCTACCAAAGAATGGCAATGTAGAGAAATACATTTATTTAGAAAGAACAAACTTAATGACAATAAACTACCTTTGGGGGAAAATATTTTACCAAATGTTTAATATTATAAACTGATCTGTACCTTTTAATTAATTTTTTATTGTTTCCTGCTTCCATTTAATATAGTTTGGGAGATCATTCACTTGGATAACCATTTGTCCAGGGTGATATAAGGATTCCTGCCTTGGGCATGGGTTTGCAGTAGAAGACCCCCTTTGGAGTAGAAGACCTCCAGACCTATGATTCCATACTTCAACTGCTATTTAATTTGGTTGGCTATGATTCAGTTGACTAATCTTTGATATCTTCAGGATGACAAATCACTGTGACCTCAACCATATAATTTGCAGAATTCAATGAATATCAGTGGAGATAAATGTGCCCTAGGTCAATGAGATAAAAAAAGAACACCAATGGCAGGAACAAAAGCAGAAGAGAAGTAAGCTAAGCAAGTTAAATATATATACAATATAACAGTAATGTGTATCAAAAATTAGGCAAAAGAAGTGGTCATTAAGAGTAATAACATCCAATACAAAACTTAGATAAACTCTTTCAATTAAGACCCTCCCGGCCTTCTGTAAAGCCACTAAGTCCTGGCTGCTCCGGCAGGCCAGGGGCTGTTGAAGTATCCAGCCCCACGGTAACTACGATTGTTGTTGTATTTTAAATTGTTGTTTGTCTTATTTATTCCCTTTCCCCTTTTTATTGTAAGCCGCCTGGAGTCCTCCGGGAGTGGGCGGCATACAAGACTAATAAACTAACTAACTAACTTATTTAAAATTAAGTATATAAATATCAATAGAAGAGAACATTTGTAGCTCAGGGTTGAACATTGGAGTCTTTGATGCTCTCTGAGCTTGGTTATTTGATTGCAGAGATTTTGTTACCAAACTGTAATAATATAGATTCATGTCTTCATATCCAAACAAGATACAACTATCTGCAATGTTTAGGAATTTTATTTCAAAATCTTTAAATGAGCCACATTACAATGTTCATATTGGAAACCTGAAAGAGAAAAACATTGTCTTCGGATAAACTCAAATGAAATATCTATTTATGACTACTCACCTGAGGTCGTATAACTTTTACTATATTTTTCAGTGCAGTATCTGGTGATGGAGGAGAGCAGTCAGGTGTTGGGCCTGTTGAACTGTTTCTATGGTTACCAGTACCTGGTGCAGTAATTGCTACTTGCGGTGCATTATCTATGAATAAAAATAGTGTTCTGGTGATTATACATTATTACACAGAATATACTGTGAAAACAGAAAATGGCTTTAAAGACAAATGATTCAGTATTTTATAATTTATTATAATTATTAGATCTATAATTCATATTGTTTGCATTCAGATTGAGATATTCATTTATTGTTTTCTACAAAGCTTGTCACTGATCACAGCTAATGCTTAGCATTTCAATGCAGAAAACTATTCATGTGCAGAAATAGGTTTATGTTCATTGGCTGCCTGTCAAAACTAGAGAGGAAACTGGAAGTGTAAGAGGGAAATTAGGAATATTAGTATAATACTTACTGTACTTAAAAATGGATAGATGGTTAAAAATTATAGTTCTGATATCTTCTGTATAGGTATGGAAAAATATACTAAAGACTTTCTAAGTTCCAACAGGTGGTATTAACTTGTGGGAAAATTAGCTGTCTATTAGGACCTTCCTCAACTTCATTCACCAGGATGTGAACTGGTAACTGGACTGCCCCATCAGCCAACTCAATGACTTTAAAAAAATCATCACTATAACCATTCAAATGAATATTAGAATCTAATTAACTGCCTAGATGTGATCTTAAGTGAGAATTTTATACAGAGGAATATAGTCCAGATCAGAGATGGTATTCGGCCAGTTCTGACAGGTTCTGGAGAACCAGTAGCGGAAGTTTTGAGTAAGTTGGAGAACCGGCAAATAGGCTGGCCCTGCCCTCACTGCCTCCTAGCAGATCATCTTTTGTTGCCCTGAACAGGAGAAAGGAGCTGGAAAGCAGGTTAGTGGGGTGGGGAGGGAATGGGGATTTTGCAGTATTCTTCCCCTGCCATGAACACAAAGCCATGCCTACCAAGCCACAAAACCGGTAGTAAAAAAAATGTGAATCCCACCATTGGTCCGGATGTAATTACTGACCCTAAAATACATAAAAGCTCTTTTTAAGTATTTGTATATACTTAAAACACTTAATTTATACTTAATTTGTATATACTTATAGGTAGTGTGATCAAAGGGGGGCAAGGATAGTTGATGCGCCAAATATAGCCTCTCACCTATCAAACGACAACCCGGCCTTCACGTGGTGCCCCCTGTTCCTACCAATCGGGCTCTGTCGACCCTTGGGACTGGCGTCCCCTTGGGTATATCCAGCCAAAACAGCTTCCATGGATCGCCATAACTTTCCATGGAAGTCGCCTATACCCACGTTGGGTGAAGAGGCGTCGAGTGAGTGAGTGTGATCAAAAGAGGAAATGAGGAAAACATGGAGGGCTAACCACTAGGCTAAATCCAGTGGTGGGATTTAAATTTTTTTACTACCGGTTCTGTGGATGTGGCGAGGCTTGGTGGGTGTGGTTAGTGGACGTGGCCAGGGAAAGATACTGCAAAATCCACATTCCCTCCTCACCCCACTAACCTGCTTTCCAGCTCCGTCCTCCTGTGCAGGGCAAAAGAAGAAGACCCAGCCAATCAGCTGGAATTCAGGAGGCAGCGAATAGATGGGGGCAAAGCCAGCCACAGGTGGTATTTGCCAGTTCTCCAAACTACTCAAAATTTCTGCTACCAGTTCACCAGAATTGGTCAGAACTGGCTGAATACCACCTCTAAGGCTAACCAAAATAGAGTGCCACTACCCATCTATTTGCTAATGTGCTCCTTAAAGCCTAAAATGGATTACATGAAGCTAGAGTTAATAACAAACCGGCAGTTGAGAAACTACTGTGTCATCATTGCAAAGGAAACTTGATTAAAGCATTCTGTTCTGGATAGTGCTGTTAGGTTGACTGGACTTTCAACATTTTGGCTTATTTTCTTTTGAGAGCGGGCATCAGAATTTCATTTTTTAATGTGTGCTAATGTGTTCACAGAAAAAAAATGACAATAAAAATGAGCAAACACGTATATTTCATTACTAGCACATATGTGCTCAGCTAATTGGAAGGATTAATTGTCTTAAATAATCATGTAGCCCTACTTAAGAGGAAGGACTTGTCAGGAAGAAAGTTCTTTCAAATTCAAAAGAGAGTTGATTTTAAAAAGTAAGAGGATGAGATGGTGTGGAAGAATCACTCTTTTTCCTTTTCATTAAATCAGTGTTTCTCACTCTCAGCAATTTTAAGATTGTGGATTTCAACTCCCAGAATTCCCCAGCTTCAATCTCCATCATGGAAACCTAGAAGGGCATGCAACTCTTCCCCAGTTTCATCGTTCCTTGACTACAACCAACAAATGATTTCTGCTTCATATTTATCTATTGTATCTGTTATGGATTCCTTTGGTTCTATACCTGAAGAACAGAAACTAGAAGACTGTCAGATTATATCTGAGGCATTAATAGGTTGTCAGCACCTGTGAGTGATGAATCAAACCCAGCACAGGCAGCTACTGACTCATATAACAAGGAGTTAGAGCCTGACCTCAAGAGAATACTAAGCCCTAAAACACATCACCACCACAGAGGGATGAATGACAACAGAGCCCTGTACAACTCCTCAAGAGAGAATCAGCTCCCTCATTTAAGCAAAACCAGGAATTATGTAGGAGCATTCTCCAAAATTCTTCATTTTGGGGAAACTGCTGTCTTACTTCCTCATTTGCATTCCTATGTCAGATATGCCATTCTATGCCAAGTACATTTTACCTCAGAGTTAGTGAGCAAAAGGAAAGTCCAAGACCAGGGCAGAATCATAAAAGGCAAGGCATTTCAGCTGCCAGTGTGATTACTATCTATGCAACTACCAAAAATGACCTAATAAACTCGGGCTCATGGAAATATCTAGATGAGAATCAGATGTAGTCTCCAATCTTGAATGGGGTCGGTGGGGTGGGATGACCATCAGCAGAATGCTTGCAGGAGGCAATGGCTTAATTCAGTTGTTCTTTTAGGAGACACAAGAAAATATTCTGTTCTTGGGAAAATGAGAGGCTTCAAGAATGGGGAGTGTGTCAGAAAGAATTCCATTACAGGCTTGAATAGTAGCCATTTGTTTAAAATGAAGCATAAGCAAGGAATCCTCCTAGACCTATAACTTTTGCCTGATGAGCAGATGGTAGCAGGATTTTGTGCAGTTATGATCTTTCCTGCTCATCATGTCCTTGTTAATTCTCATTTGGACTATTGCAACAGTCTATAAATATGGCTGTCCTTAAATACTATCTGCAAGCTATAGCCATCTGGAATGCTGGATATTTATAGGGCGTGTCAAATTTTTCAACTTTCAATTTCCAAACATTGGGGTGCTCAAAAGTTGTGACATGCCTTGAGGATTGTAAAGATATTCTGGTTACTTTAATATAATTTAGATGTGCTTGGTAAATAACTACATAAATATGATAACTTTTAAACATTTTGTTTGCTTCATTTGGATACCAAATGAGTTTCAACTGAATTTTATGTATGCACAATTCTTTTCTTCTTCTCGATATTGAGGCATTATGACATGTGATTGCTGAAAAATCAGTGCTTTCTCATTTACTGCAGTAGAAAAAAAAACTGTTTCAATTATATTGAAACTCTTGGATATTATCTAGAGAGCAGAACCTGTGAGGAGTCTATAAATTGGGCCTACGTACCATTATACAGTTGAAGACTTATCTATTTTTTACGAAGTTTTGGTTTTAATTTTTTTGAGCTTTAATGACTTTGGTTTAAATATTTTTATTATACATAAATGAAATTTTATCTCTTCATTATAAATATCCCACAGTTTGATACAAGATGGGTAGCTATATACATATTTTAAATAAATAAAAGACATTTCCTTCCCAAATTATATTTTTCTTTTAAAATATGAAATAAGAGAAATCTACCATACTATTACAAAAATATAAATAATAAATAAATAAATAAATAAATAAAAGACAAAAAATCCAGAACAATCTTAAGATTACTATAATGCACAGTTTATTATATGAGAAAAATAGCATATGTATAATTTCAGACACTGAAATTCAATCACCTCCTTATTGCTCCTCATTTGTTCACCCCAGGAAAAAATCTTGAAAGTTTATATACTTTGGTCTGGATTGTTCTAGAAACAGGAATGAAGGTATCACAGAACAATGGAAACTGAAATGCTGACAGAAAAAAAAACATTGCAAACTATATTGGAGAGGAAGAATATGGAACCCAGTCTTTTTTCACAGGAAAACTATAAAATATTTTTGGAAGTTAGTCTTTCAGAAAGGCGCAGACATCTGGCTGGATTTCCATACTGTACTAATACAACTTTGACTGAATTGACATCTGTTTCAAGAAAGCGTGGGATGCCCTCTTTTAGTTTCAAATATATCTTAGGACCATATTTGGGAGTGGCATGAATTTGTTATGTGCTAAAACAGCCTCAGATTAGGCAGCTAAAAGCAGCAATAGATTCCCATATATCTTTTTGTAGTTTACTCTTTCTCACAAGGAGAATGGTCTGGAGAAATTGAAACAATAACTATCCTTCTCTCTGAATGCCAAATTTATGTAGCAAATACAACTCAGCTGGACTTGTCCTTAATGCTTCATGTTTGTGCTTCCTGCACAGACAAGCATTAAGTGATAAAATTCCTGCATATTTCTCAAAATCAGCTAATAGTATAAACAAAAATCTAAGTAGCACAAATAACAATACTTATAAGATCAAAACCAGTAAAAACACCTATTTTTGATGAAACTCCTCTTGTTATTTCTAAAGAACAAGGTTTCTTCGTAACTGTTGTATCAAGAAAATCACAGAGACCATTCTCATTTTCTAGAGGAAATGTTTCTGAAGAAACAGATGGCACTGCTTCCAGTGTAGCACTCCTCTTCTTTGGAAAGGTTTCCTGAAATATAGAAATAGAATTATATAATAGACTTGGCCTTGTAGAGGACAGAAAAGAAAACTATTTAAAATTGTCATATATACACTATCATATTTACTGAAAGTCAATTACAACAATTATAAGGATTTTTAAAATAACTTTCCACTAACAATAATTTAAGATTAAGGTTAGTTTTTAGAGCTCTACAAATACATCTTTGAAACAAAAATATATTTTAAAAGCTACCTACTAATGCATCTTAATAATAAAAATTACCATTAAATTATTATTATTTGTATAAACATATATGTAAATCAAGAACAATTGAGACCACCTTGCCTTCCATAAAAGACCTATATATTGTTCAGGTCAGAAGGAGGGCTGAGAAGATATCTGTAGACCCCTCACATCTTGGACATAAACTGCTTCAACTCCTCCCCTTGGGACAGCTCTACAGGACATTGCATGCCAAAACAACTGGACACAGGAACAGAATTTTCCCCTGTGCCATCACTCTGCTGAACACCTAATTCTGACAGTGCTGTGTAATGTCTATGTATATTTACCCATGTAGCATGGCTGTAGTATCATTATTTATCCTTCTTATTATCTTATTTGCTCCCCCATTTAATTGGGGGGAGGATGGATGATGGATGTTGCTTTGCATGTACACTAAGTGTTTCTGTACTGGAAATAAATTTCTTTTGTGTCAAATAACACTTGGCCAAATAAAGTTGAATTCAGTTGAATTCAATTCAAATACACTACCTCAACAATCTATGGACATTAGCTTTTCTTAGAGAATGATAAAGGGGCATTGTCTTCAAATCTTCCAGAACTTTTTCTATTTCCATGCAGCAAGTTATCATTATATACCTAGCTGATGTAAATGAAAATTCTATATACATGTAGAATTATATGGCCCATTTAAAGGTGTGTTTTCTCTTTAGCTTATGTGATCTTGGGAGTCACACAAGGCTTTATCTGCCACCTATCTGATCTATAATCAGCTGGGCATCTGGAAATTCAGAAAATCGCTTTTCTACATATGTCTACCACCAGTACTAACAATAGCAAAATAATAATACTAATACTTTTACTAATAATAATAACAACAGAAAAAGAGAAAAATTAATAGTTATATCCTATTTTCCTTTCAGTCTTTAGCAAGATGGCTACTTCTCAGCTAAAACAGTAATCTTGAAAAGCTTGCATAGGGTTGGATGAGAGGAGAAAGAAAAGAACTTCAACAGAAGTTCTTCATTTTTCAGGCTGCAAATTCTGAAAAAAATGTATTAGAACAAATGAAACTCCTCACAAAAGAAGGTTACACTGTCCTTATATGTTCATACTGGAAAAAGAGATTTAATGCATTTTCAAGAATATATTAATTGTTGTTTCATAATTGAGTAATATATTGAAACTCAAATTCTGACATTCATCAGTATAATTTTAGTCTCAACTAGGGATGATTCAGTTTTCAAACTCTACAAACTAATCAGAAATGTCAAAGCTATCTGAGATTGCATGCAGAAAAAAAATGTTATCATATATCAGTTACTTGGCAATAAATAATTTAAACTAGTTCTATCTTAGAAAGTTCCCAAAAATGTACTTACTGTATTTTTCGTAGTATATGCACCTTTTTTCCTCAAAAAAGAGGCTGAAAATCTGGGTGTGTCTTATACATTGAATACAGCATTTTTTGCCTCCCGAAGCCCTGCCCCCTCACAAAAATGGCTGTACATAGCCTTATGGAGGCTTTCAGAGAGCTCCTGGAGGCTGGGGAGGGCAGACATGAGCAAAGAATGGACCATATTTTGCCCCCCAGCCCCCAGCAGCACTCTCTAAGCCTCCATAAGGCTATACATGCAATTTTTTGAAAAAAAAATGGGCCATTTTTTGCCCATTTTTGCCCCCCGTCCCCCCAGGAGCACTCTGCAAGCCCCCCAAGGCTATTCATGCCTTTTATTTGAAAAAAAGGGGGGCATTTTCACGAAAAATGGGCCATTTTGGGGAGGTTTGCAGAGTGCAAAAACTTTTTTTTTCCCTTTCGGAAAGCTCTTTAGTTAGAGTGATTGGTGAGAATTACATTGATCAAGTGCTGTGCCAGCAGAAACAAGGTGCTGCAGGTTGTCAGTGATTTCCTTCTCCAGCACATGGATAAATACACCTGGAAACATTTATCTACCTACCTACCTACCTACCTACCTACCTACCTGCCTGCCTGCCTGCCTGCCTGCCTACTCTCTCTCTCTCCCTACTTACCTTCTCTCTCTCTCTCTCTCTCTCTCTCTCTCTCTCTCTCTCTCTCTCTCTCTCTCTCTCTCTCTCTCTCTCTCTCTCTCTCCTGCCCTCTACATACCTACCTACCTACCTACTCTCTCTCTCCCTACCTACTGTATTTCACTCTCTCTCTATCCCTCTATCTACCTGGTGGGTTTTATACTCCAGTGCGTCTTATACTCCAAAAAATACGGTAATATTAAAGGTGTCATATTAATAGTGCACATAATGAATAAAACAGTAGTAGACTGTTTGATAATAAAATTATCAATTTTGGGGGGCTAGAACCTGATATTGATACCAAACAACAGGGCTGCTTTCCCTGATAGTAAGCTCACAGTGATAACAGGCATGGGGAAATATTGCAAGAGACAGGAGTAGGCCACTTATTGTCTCCTGCCCCCTAACAATCACCCTCAATCCTTGCCCCTCCTCGCCAGGGGTCCCACTATACTCATCTCATTACCAGCCAATAAGAAGGGCAGCTCTAACACTCAACATTCAGCAGCCATGTAGCTTATCTAGCTGACACTTCAACCTAGCTTTCCATTAGCACCCTGCTCTTGGCATGTAAGGAAGAAAGAAAAAAATAGTGCATTCTTACATCTCCTTATTCCATGGGTGTCAAACTCGATCACAGGCTGGATAGTTATATATTGCAATATTTTTTGCCTTTGCGGAGCTGGGATGGGCATTGCCTGCATGTGAAATATCCAGCCTGTGGGCCGCCAGTTTGACAGGCCAATCAAAACTCCCACCCTACTGTCTCTCATCTAAAAAAGGGCAAAATGCCCAAGACCTCTCCCAACATTCCTTCACAATCTTTCCCATGGCCACCAAGAGCCATGGTGACACAGTAGTTAGAATGCAATATTGCAGGCTAATTCTGCTGATTGCCAGGAGTTCAATTATGACCAGCTCAAGATTGACTCATCCTTACGAAGTCAGTAAAATGAGGATCCAGATTGTAGGGGGTGATATGCTGATTCTTTAAACCACTTAGAGAGTGCTATAAAGCACTGTGAAGTGGTATATAAGTCTAAGCGCTAGTGCTATTGCTAAAATGCCAGTCCAGAATCTTTCTCCTGTTTCAGAGACAAAACAGCTGTGACAACAAAGTTACCACAAACTATAGTCATGATATGGCTAGTTCTTGTCCAGGGACAGTTTCTAGTTCATAGGGCAGGACAAGAAAAAAAATAACAGAAAGAAAAGCAAAGCCACATATGGCTGGCCATATGGCAACTGCAGGAAGCAGGCCAGTTCTTTCACAGGACTACTAACCAGCTTCTGCTACTGATACTTCTGTCCCTTCTCCAGGAGTCCAAATATCTCATTAAAGAGATTATGCCACTTTCGCCACTAAGATCTTCCCATATCGGTCTGAAATACATTAACTGATTGATTATGAGCCATCAAATTGATGTCAACTCAGGGAAACAACATATTTTTTCCATGATAATCTGTCCCTCTGATGGTCTTAGAGGTCTTCTAGTTGTGTAGTCACTGTCACCCATCCATCCTGCTGCTGATCCTCCCTCTTTTCTCTTTTCTTTCACCTTTCCCAAAATTAGACTCTTTATGGAAAGGTAAGAGTTCACATGTTTAAAGTAGAATAATTTGACCCTGGTCATTTGTTCCTTAAGTACAAATGGGGATGATTTGTTCATTTTTTTGGTTGTCAACAGTATTCTCAAGAGTCTTCTCCAACTTCAGTTTAAAAGCATCAGTACTATTCCTGTTTTGCTTCTTCAAGTCCACCTTTGGCTTGTACAGGGTATCACGAAGAATACCAAAATCGGAAGTTGTCAAGCACTTCAATATCTGTACTGTCAATTCTAAGTCTGGTTATTGTGCTTGTTGTCGTTAATTTGCAAACTTCAATATTCTATGTATATTTTAATAGAGATCTGTAAAATATTCTAGATTATAAATCTACAAGACAATATACTGTTTAAGTGAAAGAAAAACAGATAATTTCAAAAATAAGGAATACGCTTAAGTGGCAATAGCAATAACATTTTGGGCGTATATACCATCCCATAGAGCTTTACAGGATTCTCTGGACAGTTTACAATGCAGAAACATTATTTGCATAATCCCAACCAGTGACGTGCAGTCAGGGGAGGCAGGGGAGGCAGGGCCTCACCACTGTCATCATGAAAAGGGAAAAAAAATGTAAAAGGAAAAAGGCTGAGGTAGTTGCTGCCAGAGTCACAGTGGATGACTCTGCTTAGTGCTTAACTGTTTAAAAAAGTCTCTAAAAAGTGCCCACTACAGGAGGAGGCGGGAGAACCATGTGCCTCATTTAGTCTGACTTTATGATCACTTGAGCAGAGTTAAGCAAGGATTAAAAGCTGAAAAATTCCTTATGTAGATGAGACACATGGTTCTCTTGCCTCCTCCTGTAGAGGGCGTTTTTTTAAGAGGCTTTTTTAAACAGTTAAGCAGAGTCATCCATTGGGGACTCTGGCAACAGCTAACCCAGCCTGATCTCAGCAACTCTTGCCTTTTTCCTTTTATATTTTTACATTTTCATGATGGCAGGCAAGAGCAGAATTGAAATCCTCTGTGATTGTGAAACAGCTGGAAAAGGTATGTGGGTCGGATGGAGGGGGAGGAATTCAAAATTAATTTAATTTGTAAGTAATTGTAAGTAATGTGTGTGTGTGTGTGCGCGCATGTGTTTGTTTCTTCACTCAGAGGGAAGGGGGTAGGAGAGGCAGGGAGGGCAGCCCGCCAGCTTTCTTTCTCTGTGTCGGGGCAGCCCGCCAGCAGAGGTGGGTCTTTTACCCACCTCTGCTGGCGGGCTGGCGCTTGCTTTCTTTTGCCGCAAAAGAAAAAAGCGGCTTTTGCCCGCCCTGCCACTATGTCCGACTCCAACATAATGGCGGGACGCCTCTATGTCGGACAGAAGCGGGTAGGGCGGGCAAAAGCCGCTTTCTTTCTTAAAAGAAAAAAAGCGGCTTTTGCCCGCCCTGCCGCTATGTTCGACAGAAGCCGCAGGACAGGCAAAAGCTGCTTTCTTTCTTTTTGCCTCACCAGCTATAAACCTCACTGCATGTCACTGACCCCAACAAACTGAGTCCTCATTTTACCAACTTCAGAAGGAGGGAAGGCTGATAGTCAACCTTGAGCCCCATCAGTATTAACCATTAACCTTTAAGAATAACTTTTAAAATACAAAAGAAAATGTAGTTAAAACCAAGGCATACTTTAAAAAAGCAATAAGCTAACAGGAAAAAATGAAGACCCAACTTTCTGGCCACTCCTATTAGAAAACTTCAATCTTCAAGATTCCTCTTCTCAAGTGTGCCCACGATCATCTGAAAGTCATCTTGGGTCATTCCTAGGTGCTCCTGTTTGGATCCAGGGAGCAGAGCCACCAAAAAGCCAGCTTAGGCAACAAAATCAGCTGATAGTTGGCAGGAGAAAAAGATCATCCTGCCCTGCAGTATGACCAGGATCTAATTGTTCTGGCAGCTTTTCCAATCCTAGGGTTTTGATGGGAAACAGCCAACCAGACAAGGAGGAGGAGTCAAGTGAGGAATTAGTTGTTGCACAGCTGCCAGAGATCTACTACTAATTCCCCCTAAGCCCCATGGAACCATAGTTATCTGTTTCCAAGTGAAGGCAAGCAGTCTGGGAGGATTCCTGTATTATAGGCAAAATACAATAAAGTAATTAGTTTGGACTCTACATAGGTGGATCTGGTTGTTTGTACCTGACAAGTCTCTACATTTAGTAGGAGGAAGGTTTAGAGGTAAAATGGGCATTTATTATTTTAGCATACAGCAATAATATGGTTTACAAAGAGAAAACGGTATGATTTATATTCACCTTATCAGGAAAATGCTGACATACTTAACTTTGTCACATGCCTGATGTGTACAATGATATGCAGTTACCTTTTCTTATTTTCAGAAGCCCCACTCACTAACACCAGGTACAATGCTGTTTTTCTATTCTTTCCCAGAAGAGCACTTATCGCTTGGGAACAAGTCTAAATGCAGAGCTGAATGAATTTGACAATATCACTTGTTCCTACATAAAGGCATTTAAGTTTTTCCACTTATTTTTGCATGCTGCACTTAATCAAAGTCTATTATACTATGCCTACATCTCCTAGTTCTCTTTTATTCATCAAGATTGCTTCTTGCTTACCATATATCAATTTATTGAGTTGGGATAAGTGCTGAAAAGATAAATTTCCATTGTGGGAAGAAGTTACAACAGCAGAATTAAAACCTGAACTGAAGAAACGTGTTTTTTTTCTCAACCTTTGAACTGGCTCTCTATTGTCATAAGAGATACAATGGACATATGTCATTATTCTTTTTTGTTCTCATTTGTTTGTTTGTTTTTAATCTGTAATTTGTTTTCTATCTTGAAGATTTTTTGTTATATATTCTACAATTTATTTTCCATACAATTTAAGTAGATACAAAAGAGATGGACAAGACTTTGTTAACGGAGACGAGAAATTTCTTTTAGAGAGGTACTTATCTGGAAAATGATTTCAATATTTTTGTCAACAGCCTATACCAGACAGTTTTGTTTTGTTAGTCAAGTTAGAACCTATGTTATAAACAAATACAATGATAAAAGAAGTGGGCAGATGGGAGTTGCAATGTGATTAAAATCTCATAGCAGTCTTCTTTTGTTAGTAGCCCAAATGGCTTTTGAATCACAGTAACATGACTATGTTATATCAATAAAAAGGCTCCGGAAACCCTACCACTGAAAAATACAGCAATTTACTTCTGATTTCTGGCAAAAACTGCCCAATAGCAAACAATGTGTGTTTGCTATGCAACATTCACTTAACAGTCACAGCATTTGCTTAACAACTGCTGAAGAAAAGATAATAAAAAACAGGTCTGATAGTATCCTTGTCAGGTTCAGTTATGGTTTTAAGGTGAGAACTACTGTACTTTATTGGATCAATGATCAGCAACATCTAAAAATATAACACAAACGTAAAATTAAATACCTAGCCAAAATAAAATACTACCATAAAATGATAAAATGCAATATAGCTACTACATGTGCAAGTATAAATCTGAATTATTACTGTCAACAAAGGAAAAATACTGTACATATCACCTAAAACAAGATTGTTATCATATTAAACCTGAAGTGATGAATAAAACAGAAGTGGTTATTTCTGTGACCAGTTATGGCTTCATCGGAGCAACACAAAATTTAGCTATGCATAAGTGTTTTTTTTCCTGTTTCATGTAGAAATTGTCTGGCCATCCTTGAAATGTACATATTAAGGAAGACTATAAACACGCTTGATATCCCGATATAGCTTGTAATAATACATACAGAATGGTTTCAATCTCCCATGGGCAGGTACCATTAATTAACTTGCAACAATGCAGAGGGTAAGATGTTATCCCTGGCTTTGAACTTGGGGAAAGTTAGATTTTTTAAAGATATTTTTCTGATTCCCAAGTGTCTTTATTTATACATTTTTTGCCATGTTGGGCCAACCTTTTAACTGTAGCCTGAAACTCCACATCTTTTTGGTCAGCAGTTGTTTGGCTTAGTCATTCTCTAAAGAAATAATGAGTAGTAAGGAAAACTCATATGTCAACTTTTGCTTTACAGCTTATTTCCAGGGAGAAGGAAAATTGTCTGTTAAAACTACAGGGGTCAGTCCAAAGGGAAGAGTTAGATTTTCAGCCAATAGTTTATCATCATCATCCAGGCCTTTGCCAGGATTGCAAGCATGCCTATCTCAAACTTTAACTGAGCATTTGCTGTTCCATTGGGTGCAGTGAGGATTGATTTCCAATTTTTGGTTTACACTGATTCCAGTGCATCATTCTACAATATTCTTCTATAAATTCCAACTTGTGTACCATAAAGTGTTTGGGCCAATGACTTGACCTCACAAAGTTTTAATGCTGCAGGGATTCTTCACTTGTATAGAAGAAACACTTAACAACACTTGAAAATCTAAACAGCATCTGCACTACTAGTGATTCTGGTGTGTATTCCAGGTGGCTTTAGAGTGGGTAACCATCTCTGGTTAGCGATCTGCTCCATTTTTTTCCCTCCTATTGTCCAGGATTATTGTGTTGCTCTCTTAGCAAAGACTACAATTTTAGATTTTTCAAAATTAAATCCAGGTGATTTTGCTGCAGTATCGAAATATTGCTGCCATATATGTTTGGGAAATTGTGATGGCATTATCTGCATAGAGAACTGTGAGGATTGAGGACCTTGACATTGATTTTTTTAATTTCTGGAAATTGAGTCAAAGGAATGTTTAACATCTCAAAAGGGCATTAAGAGGGTGTATTTCTTTTATTGATGTATTTTTGTGCAAAATGGAACCCCACCACTGGGATCTGTAATCTGACAGAGGTCACTTGGGAGCAATGGTATCCATTGTCCTTATCTTAACTTTCTAGAGAACAAGGTTCATGGTGAAAATTTCCAACATATTAACGGGAAAATACTCAAGCATGATTTGTATCTAAAGTGATAAATACCTGAGTAAGACTGGAGAACCCAAGATTTCTACATCCGTTGCAAGGTGTCAGTGCTTCCCACAAACCTGTAGGTCCACAACTATTTTCAGTTCCACCCTCTTCTTCCTCTTCTGTTTGTTCCAGATTTGTGGAAGATGATCTCTGAGGACAGAGTAGCAGTATTTCCAAGCTTAAGTGAATATGAATACAGCTGAATTTTAGATAGATAGATAGATAGATAGATAGATAGATAGATAGATAGATAGATAGATAGATAGATAGATAGATAGATAGACGTCAGCATTCCAAATATCATGCAGAATTAAATCAGAGTCCAAGGCAGAGACATGTTGGCACATCTGTGGATGATATTTGGAACGCTGATAATAGATAGATAACATCTAAAGGAAATATATCAATTAAAATAGGTCATATTATGTTAAAATTCAAAATAATTTTACCTAAAATTATTCTCAATGATGTTATATGTTAACATGGTGGTTAACCATGGGTTAGAGCCATGGTGGCGCAGTGGTTAGAGGTACTTCAGGCTACTTCTGCTCACTGCCGCTGCCTACAATTTGGCAGTTCAAATCTCGCCAAGCTCAAGGTTGACTCAGCCTTCCATCCTTCCGAGGTCAGTAATAGCAGTAGACTTATATACCGCTTCATAGGCCTTTCAGGCCTCTCTAAGCGGTTTACAGAGAGTCAGCATATTGCCCCCAACAATCTGGGTCCTCATTTTACCCACCTCGGAAGGATGGAAGGCTGAGTCAACCCTGAGCCGGTGAGATTTGAACCGCTGAACTGCTGATCTAGCAGTAAAATGAGGACCCAGATTGTTGGGGGCAATATGCTGACTCTGTAAACTTAGAGAGGGCTGTAAAGCACTTTGAAGTGGTATATAAGTCTAAGTGCTGTTGTTATTGCTATTATGCATTTGCAATAACTTAGAAATTGCTGCCTTTAAATAAGTTACTATTGCATTAAATAAACCATTTCTGGAAACTCCTATGTTCTCCTTGTCACTTCTTGAATTCTTGCTTCATTTTTAATCATTGAATTTAACATGCTACTTTCTCAACTCTTTGAATTTCTTCCACTTAATTTAATACTGTAATGTACCAAAATTTCCTAAATCATTAACTGATTCTTTTTTGATTATCTGAAACATAATTAGCATATTTTTTTAAAAGCTAAATTGATTATGGTTTTTGGAATGCATTTAATAATTTATGGTAGTGGCTATCCTAAAGATTACACAGCCCATAGGAGACTGTCAATGCATGGTATTTGGAGTTCAATCATCAGGGATCCTTTCGCATTCATACTGCACCAAAACCTGCCAGTTAAGTTAAGTTAACCAAGAAACATGCATTTGGAAGTTCCTTCTATTGTATAAAATGGCCGATGCTCTTCTTTACTGAACCACACTGCCATCTACTGGAAGATGAATACCTAAAAACAAAATCTAACTATTGTAATACTTTAATTAAGAATTAGGTTTTAGTCAGAGGTTTGTTGTCAAATTTAGACAAGGAAGAATTCACTAGAATGCCATAAATTGTTCAACAGAAAAAAATAGGTGTATAGGGTCAATTCTAGACCTATGAGAATGGCTTGAAATAACTTTGTTGAAGGAAAATGGTAAGTATAGGAATTTAATTTTTAAAAAAAGATGGATAAAATTTACAAAATTATAAGAACAAAACAAATGAGCAGTAAATTCCCAGTAATTAGCTAAAAAAATAATCCTAAACCAATATAATGATTTCAGGGAGATATTAAAGAATCTTGTTATGCAGCTGCCACTTCAGTTTATTATATAATTTTAATTATATTTTATGCAAGAAATAAGTGTTGCAGCATATAAACATTTTAACATACAACATATGAAACACAATTAAATCTTATTGTTATCCGCTAGAATTTAAACTATACCCTTTCTCACTTACTATATTAGACTTGTCTCGGTTTCCATTTGCTACTGTTTCTTCTTCTGATACTTTGCTAGCATCATCCAGATAATCATCTGATATAGTATGGCTCATATCTTCTAAATAATCTTTTTCTTGGCACAGCTTGATTTCATCTAATAGTTTTGATAATTCACCAGTCACAGCTTCACCTTTACAAGAGCCAAAATATAATAATCAGTCACTAGTAAAAGAAAATAAGTCAATTTAAGATTCGAAGTATGTTCTTCTTGGTGTAATCAAACAGCAGAAGCAGGTGAAGAGTTAATTTCATAAATAGCATGTTCCTTTTTCTCTTTTATGTGGATGTTATCATTTGATGTAATATTACACACATCAAAAGTTTGGAGACTAACATGACTAAATAATGTCATTCTGTAGAATACATTTGAGTTATACAGGTAGTCCATCATACATGTTTATGGTGGTTGATTGTAATATGGATGCTGCTTAGTTGTTAATTCTAAATACTAAATTTTAAATCAATGTTCACTTTTTCTGTAATTAAATTTTCAGAAATCCATTTAAAAAAAAATTCATTAACATACTATTATATTATCATTATTTGGTATTTCTATATCGATTTGGCATTTTGGGAATCATTTGCAAATAATCACAAAAGCAAAGTTCTCATACACATCTATCCATTAGTGTATGGATCAGTAAGTAAATTGGGAATCCAAAATGAAGCTATTGAACTACAACAGCTTTCAGGCGGAAATGCCTATTTCCTGCTTTTTTTTCAAATATATAAATAGTGCATTTATCATAATACTGTAGATTTTTATTGTTTCGTTATCAATTATTTTCTTAAAAACCAATTGTTTTGTTATGTGAATTATATTCAAAAATATATTTAACTATAAGTTCAAACAGGGGCAGATATGAGCTATTGGGTGTTCCTTTGCTCATCCTCACCCTTTAGTCAATTACAATCTTAGGATTTAAAATATATCTTGTGTGATTTGTATAAACTGATTATTGATGCTATCAAGTCAATGTCTCTTAGCAACCACATAGACAGATTTTCCTTATCCTGTTCTGTGAGGTCTTTAATGGTGCATTCATCACCACTGTAACTGAGTCCATTTACCTTACTGCAGGGCTTTCTTTCACCTTTCCAAGCATTAGACCCTTCTCCCCCAAGCTAGGTCTTCTCATAATGTATCCAAAGTAAGATAATTTAACCTTGGTCATTTATTCCTCTAGTAACACTAGTGAGAACTCTGAGTATATTTGTTATATGATCTTTTTCTTGGTTTTCCATGGTATTCGCAAGAGTTTTCTCAAACACCAAAGTTCAAAGGCATCAGTACTCTTCCTATCTTGCTTCTTCAAACTCCAAATTTTGCTTTTATCAACTGTCACAAGGAACAGCACTGCTTGCATTATTCAGATCTTTGTAAGTTTAGGCACATCAAAGCATATACATATCTTTTTCAATGCATATCTTTTCCAATGCATACTCTACTAGGCTGTAGAGTATATCTTAACTGTGTGTTACTTTACTGATGATGGTTGAGCAGGCTATTCACCACTTCAATATCTTCATTGTCAGTTGTAAGACTGGTTTTTGTACATATTGTCAGTAGTTTGAACTCATTTATACTTAATTTTAGTCCCATTTTTCACTGTGTCCATTGCATTTCATTGCTATATTTTATCACTTGCAGATCCTTTGCATTTTCAGCTATTAGAGCAGTATCTTCAGCATAACCAAAGTTATTGATATTTCTTCTTCCAGTGGTAAAATCACACTTGTCTTCTTTCAATTCAATTTCCCATAATGTATATCCAGCATTTAGATTGAATAAAGAAGGGTTGAATATACACCGTCATTGTGCTCTTTTGCCAACCTGGAGTCAGTCTTTTTACCATGTTCTGTCCATGTGACCCGTATATAACTTTCTCGTCCGAACAATGAAATGTTCCAAGATTTTCATTTTATCTAAGCATATTCCCCAGCTTGACATGATCAGTTGAAGCCCTTTCTATAATAAAGACATACTGATTTCTCCTTTGTGCTATTTGGCTTCCACAATTATCCAGCATATATCAGCATTAATGTCCTCAGCTTTTTCTAAAGCCATCTTGAATATTTGGCATCTCCAGGGCTCTAATCTATATTTGATGATCTTAAGCATTATTTTACTGTGAAATTAAGGATATTATACTATAGTTTACATACTCTGCTAAGTTTCCTTTTTTGGTTTTGAAATGTACATTGACCTCTTCCAATCAATTGGCCATTGTATTCTTCTCCAGATTTATTGGCATAGATTGATTTGAACTTTTACTGATTTTTCTTCTGTGCTTACTATATTTCTGTGGGTATTCCATCAATTCCTGTAGCATTCCAACTGGGTAATTATCAAAGTACTATTCTAAGTTTATTTTCTAGTACTAAATATTTATATAAGTTGGGAATATTTTCTAAGGTATCTTTAATGTTGATATTAATGGTGCTTGGTGAGGTTTGGTGCTTTCTACTATTTTTAAAAAAAACATAATTTAGCCATGGTGGCACAGTGTTTAGAATGCATTACTACAGGCTACTGACTGACGGCTGACTGAAATTTGGCAGTTCAAATCTCACCAGGCTCAAGGTTGACTCAGCCTTCAATCCTTCTGAAGTCAATAAAATGAGGATCCAGATTGTTGGGAGCAATATGCTGACTTTGTAAACTGCTTAGAGAGGGCTGTAAAGCATTGTGAAGCAGTATATAAGTGACATTGCTATTTACAATATTTTAATTTTTTAAACAGGCTATATTGATATTGGCATAGCCATAAGAACACTAAGAAGTGGGAGAAATACTTTAAATCAAGCTTTAGAAACTATAACACATTCCTTAGAACTTGATTTTGAGAAGATGGTTGGCACATGTGCAGTGTGCACTAAGTGTGTTGCCATAGCATACCCATTGTTAAAATGATACAGCTCATAAGCAAAGTCAGTAGTGGTAGAAACATCATTTAATGACTATATAGAAAGGTTTTTAGTAGAAGTGTATGATAAATTAGGTCTACATCTTAACAAAATATGGTACTTGGCAATTAGTAGTGATTATTTAAAAACTTAAAATATACCTTAGAATATTTAAAACCCAATTATATAATATTTTTACAAAAATTAACATTTTATAAGCAAAGACGGATATATTTAATTTTTTATTATTAAATCTCTAGTAGTTTGCAAAATCGGTACAATATCATACTGATTATGTTTTTAATTATTAACCTTTAATAATTAACACATTTAACACACAACAAACTACTAAGAATAGAATATTTACTTTTACTTGTTTGTATAGGAGAATCTTCTGGGGATAAAACACTGGAATGGTGATCTGATACTAAATATTCCTCTATGGATTCCTCTGGAACTTCTGAATTTCCTTTTTCTATGTAATCTATGGTAAAAATACATCCCATAAATAAAATTTGAAAATTCATCTGACAATATTTTTTGAATTCTTCTTATGTTGTATTTAAGTTATGTAACTTAAATTCTATTGGGCAATCATAACTCATACAGCCAATTCTGTGATATTTCCTGATTTTAATGGTAATAAGTTACAATTAAATGTATCTACAACTAAAATTCTTACTGTGCTAAAACTTCATTTTAGAAAATTTCATTCAGTAGTATAGTTACATTTTCAAAGATCTATCATAGTATTATGTCTCTATAAACAAATGTTATGGTTAGTCCTTAACGTACAACAATAATTGAGATTGGAATTTCTGTCACTAAGAGATATGGACGTGAAGTGTGACAATGTCACCCAGCAGTGGCAATTCCAGCAGTCCTACCTGCCATCATTAACTGACTTCCTCTGTCATTAAATGAGGAACTTCCTGTTAGCTTGCAACAATAAAAATCAGTGGGAAAGCCAGTGGATAATGCAAGTCACAGGCCAACAGGCAGGTAAGTGACTGCTACTGGGTGGAGGAAGGAGCAAGAGGGTATGAAGAGGATGTGAAGGAGTGCATGTGAGGTGCTACATTGGTCAGGTACAGCAAGGGAGGATGCAGGAAAGTGCAAAAGAGGCATGCGGGAGTTGGGGAAGTTGTGCAAGGGTGCAACAGAGGCAGCAGTGGGTTCCTACGGGTTCGGACTGTTTCGGCCAAACTGACAGTGGTTTGGTGGCCTGGGTCACTGGAACCGCCAGCGACCTAGGCCTGCCACGCCCCGAAACTGGTTCTCCGGGCAGTGTTATAGGCACCACCATCTTGTTTTTCACAAGCAAACTGGCACTAGTGCCTGCTGGAACCCACCCCTGAACAGATGGTTCATGAGGGGTGTGTATATTCAAAGGTATGTGTGAATGGTGTCACCTGGGTAAAAGAGGGTGTGTGGGAGCATGAGGGAGTTCATGAGAGGCACTTGTGGCTCAGGAGGGGTCATGAAGGTTATACAAGGATGTGAGAGAAGATTGGGGAAGGTGCAAGAAGGATTATTGGGTTATTTTCTGCAAACCCACAGAGTTGTAAAGATAGGATTCTATAAGTCTGTCCATGCTTACTGGGGATCAAATTAGGACTAAAGGCAGCAAGACATGTAAATATAGGGAGGTAGGTTTATTTAAATGTCCACAGTCTCTTCCCACTATCTCTGTATTTGTATGTTGGAATGCACATATAGAAAGCTTTTTCTTAAAGTAAAATTAAATGGAGAACACATATTAAGTCATCCAGTAATGGGCAATCTGCAGTTTCATGATAACCAAGCAATGAAAGAAATGGAGTGTTAGATCTAAAAACTGAGTAATTTTCAGAACCTGCTAGAACTACTTAATTTTAAATATGAAATAACTAGGAATTAGATTAGAACCCTTTGGTACAGTTTTCTTGGAGAAGAGAGTAAGGCAGATGCCAGGCTAAATGCAATATTACTTGACGGCTCTAAGAGCTATAGAAATTATTGTTATTTTAATGGATAAAACAAGCAAAGACAAGTTAACTATGTAGTGTAGAGTTCACAAAAGCAGAGAAAGCAATACAGATCAATTCACCAAATCAAAAAGGACTGATGTACAGAGATATCAAAGAAATAATACAAAATGTCAAAAAGGCAAAAAGATCCCAGATCATACATTCTAGATCCAATAGACATAGTTCAGGATTGAATTGTGGAGTGAATAGTGCTCTCTAGCTTGGTTGTTTGCTTGCAGATGTTTCATTACAATACAATTAGATAGCATCATCAATTCAACATCATGTACTCATGATGTTAGCTACGCAGGTAATGAAACATCTGCAAGCAAACAACTAAGGCCAGAAAGTACCTAGGACTCTACATGTTTGTAGTCACAACAGAGTAGATAAAAGAGCAGAAATCCTTAATTGTTTGTGGCATTAAGGAATTGGAAAGGAAATGTTTATATACTGAGGCCAACATGCTGACACAGCTATTCATAATTCTGAAGCAGCCGGAGATTCTCCAGCCTCATAAAAAAGCTTCTATTTGCATGATTTGCACACAACTCCTTTCTCTTTTCCTACTATGTCTACTGGTCCAAGTTTCTATGAGTCTCATGACTAGAATTGACAGAGTTGTGGGCCATGGACCAGTTCTTTGTTCTCCCACAGGTAATCCTTCAGCCATAATTCTAATCAATTAGATATTGAAGTCCTTTTCAGAAGATTTAAGAGTACAAGATATCAGGTAACTCAAATTTTATTTCATAATCCTGGAAAAAAAGTCCACCAGACAGAGATAATGATCAAATCCAAGGGAGATTATCCCAAATGGGATTAGCAGATTATAGAAGAGGAAGCCCATGGTAATCGCAAATCAAACTTAGCATGAAACTTCTTAGGATATTATCGTAAACAGTTGAATTTTTAGACCACAGTTAAGGGCAGCTGAGGATTAACACTCACTGGAAATGTGAGAATGCAGAGCCTAGAATGAAAGGGAGTTGTAGTTATTCGGTTGAAATAAGAAAACATATCCTTATTGGTATGTTAGCATGAACCAGCACTATTTCAATAGGAAACATTCAGAACTGGAGCCAAGTGATGGTGTTTATATCACAGTTTCAAAAACGAAAAGCAATCTACAACCAATAGTGCTCCCAAAGCAAGGTTTAAGACCTGGTTGAACAATGACAATATAATTATAGAATAAAATTCTAGGAATAATCACAATATCTGCTGATCCCAATCCAAAGAAAGGCAACACAGATCATGCCTGTTAGAGGTCATAGATGGGAAACAATTAAAAAAGATAGAGGAAAATGAACAAAAAAAGAATGAAGAAACTACAGAATCCAACAGTGCCTGAAGAAAGAAGAGTTAGAGAGTTTCTCATGATATTGTGGTAGTAAAAGAGAAGCTGAAGTATTTCAGAGTATTCTGTAGATAGTATAAAGTAGTCCTGCCCCAAAAACTGACTTTGAAATCTATTGAAATAGTAGTTTGCAGAGGCATAAATAGATACTCACAGAAGCCACAATAATCATAACGTAAATCTTCATCTCCTGCAAAGTCTAACCCTCAGAAAGCAACAGAAAACACATAACCCACATAGTGATAACATTGGGGAAATTATACATATCTTTAATAATTATACTGAAAAAAATTGAATGTGTGCCTCTAGGTTTATCTTGACTCCTGGCAAATCCCTGGACAATTCTATAATGTTTTCTTGGAAACATTTTGGGGATTTGCCATTGCCTTCTTCTTAGGGCCAAAAGAGAAGGACTGGACTAAAGTCATCCAATTGGCTTCACGCCTTATGCAGGACTAGAACTCAAGATCTCCTGGTTTCTAGCCTGGAACTTTAAAACCACGAAACCAAATAGACTCTCAAGCAAACATATTTCTATTATAATGTTAACCATATAAAGCGAAGAGTTTAAAAGTACCATGTACCGAATATGCTTAAGTGGTAATTTTAATATACAATATGAAAATATAAATAATACAAATAAAATTGAGATTTTTGTAATTTAATCATTTTATATGACTTACATGATGTAACTGACTGACCTTGAAGCAATGCAGCAATTTGGAGTGACTGTTGCGATGGATGTTCTTTCAGAATATCTAAAACTGTTCTGCCTAAATTGTCCTTTATATTGGCATCAATTCCTGAAACACAGAATATAAAATAGGGGGAAAGGGATGTAATATGGAACATTTAAGATTCCAATCCTAAAACCCATTTTTTCTGCCTAGATAGTGCGGGGATTAAGTCAAGGTGAACAAAATATGAGATCAGCAGAGAGGAATTCAGCCAACAGACAGATAGATCTCTCCAGTTAGTCCAAACCTGTGGTTGGCAGGCATTGGTGTTTTTGCCAGCAACAGGCCTTGCATATCCTGGGGAACAAAGATGACTTAACTCTTCTGGATATAAGCCACTTTCTATATTCAGTCCTATCATGTGGGAACTGTTCTTAGTATTTTCCCTTGCATTAAAATTAACTAGTTGGGTATTCAAGCAGTACTGTCAGTAATTTAAGAAACATAAACTATTAATATGCATTCACAGAAACACAAACACAGATAAAAACATATATCATTCAGCTCTACCCAAACTACACTAGCAGGATTTTGGAATTATTAGATAAATACCCTTCCCCATTGAGCCATATTATTCTGAAATAAATAAATCTGAAATAAACCTTGGGAACTTTAAGCCTGGAGGACTTCAGCTCCCAGAATTCCCCAGCCATAATATTTTAATGTATTTAATTTATTTAAATATTTTCCAAATCTCTTCATTATTTTATTATTTTAAGTCACCTAAAACATATTGTAACTAAACATCAGTCTTGGTATATGCAGTTATACCTCTTCTAAGATCAGCAACTCTTCATAATCATTCATGTCCTGATCACCTCAGGACTTGACTGCAACATGGTCTACTTGAGCTGCCCTGGCAGTGCAGGCAGTGATGGGCATGCCTTGTTGTTGTTGTTGTTGTTGTTGTTGTTGTTGTTGTTTAGTCAGTATGCATAGTCAGCAGACATACCAATACTCCTGCCTCTTATTTACCCAACTGGCTTTCCTGTCTAAGGGAGTCTAGGTTAGCACCCTAACTGTTATGCCAAACTGGCCATGTAATATGTTTGCTTCATGAGCTGCACTGGTTGCCAGTTTGCTTCTGGATATAACTGAAAGTGCTGGTCGCTACTTATAAAGACTTACACGGCATAGGGCCTGATTATATAAAGGTTCATCAGTCTCCCATGGTATCTGCCTGCCTCATCCAATTGGACAAGTGTCATTTCTTAAACAATACCATCTACCAAAACCCAAAGCACAGCTTCCCTATAGCAGCACTTGCCTTATAGAAAGAGATTCCCCAGGAGATTTGAATGATACCAACCCTACTAAAGTTTCAAAGGGCCTGAAGACCTAGCTCTTCATGCAAGTCTCTGGCAAATGTGACTGAAGCTCTCTACTTCTTTTTCTTTGTTTCCATCCAGGTTTGTTATCTCTACCATCTTTGTTCTTTTTTGTTTTGTGTTGTTTTCTTGTTATAATATTTAATAATGTCAAGCCATCCAGTGCCACTGAAAGTCAAGTAAAATGTATAATCTTTATTGTCATTGTACTTAAATAAAACAAAATTGGTTGGTATATAAATTTAATAAACAAACTGATTATTCCTGATATCTAATACCTATTTGATTTAAGAATAAGAAAAAATCCTGCATAACTGTATGAGAGTCAGGTCATTGTATCAGAGATCATTTGGAACTGGATACAAACTGAAAACTTTTTCAGCATTGTTAAACATTTAGAAATAACTAAAAATCAGTCGGGCAATCATTATTTACCTGTTTCTAAAAGAAGGCGTACAACATCTACTTTTCCAAATAAAGCTGCTTCATGTAATGCACTCCCCTTTTCTGTCTAGAAAAAGAAAGTGTTAATAGAAATTATTATGAAAAATAATCTAATTATGTTAAACAGAAATAACTGTCATGGACAACATTAATTACAGAGGTATCAATGACTGGAGTTTAATAAATAATAATACAAACTCTGGAATATGGCCATGAGAATCAATATAATGGAATGATACTCATTCAAAACATGAATTATCAACTGCTTCACTGATACCTGATTTTGATACTACTTACTTAGAACAATGGTAAACAACTTTTTGATGTCCACCACCACATTTAATAATAGGATAGAATGCGAAATAGTTAAAATGGCAGGTTCTTAAAAAGATGATTATTTTCTTTCTTTTTTAAAAACTATGTTTAAGCTTACTTTGAGAGCTTTGTGAGATAGAGAAAGGGTATGAGTGGACAAATGTGGAGATAGACAGTACTTTTGGATGATTTTAATAAAGTTTTATAATATAATGTTCCTATTTTTGAATGAGAAGAATTGCCGGAATAAAAGGAAGACATGAAAAGCAGTATGCCAGCAATTTTATGATTGTAGTAACAATCAGACTTTCTGCCATAGTGAGTAAAATGGAACAGAAGTAATTGAACTTGGAACAGAAATTGTACATAAATATTCTACACCATCAACTTTCCTTCTATGGCTCCCTCTCCTCACTGGTCATGCAGCAGAATCTAATCAAGCTCTATTGTAGATTTTTTTTTTTAATGCAGTAGTTCACTTCTTTGCTCAAACTACTGTAGACATTTTCTTTTTTATTATTTGTAATATAAATTATCTTAACCTTATGATGCTTACGATATCAGGAAGACAATTAACAGTGGCAGCAGGTAGTAAAACACCCCAATCAAAGCAGGGCCAAAAAGAATTGAGTGCATGTCAAGATTTGAACATTTTCTGACTTTTAGTGTACAATGTTTTTGGAATTTGGAATTGTTTCCATGGTAAAATTGAAGTACTATTCTCATCCTGAATAAAAATAATTGTGTGGGTTTAAAAAAAATATTTTAGTCCCTGTACATGTAAACAAAACAACAAAAGTAATAGTTGTTCATTATGCATTTTTCCAAACATATGTACAAAATCATTTAGTTAGGCACCCAAATATTAATAAAATTAGGTGTCTATTAACTATAGCAGAATAAATATGCTATTATCTCATTAGAATATACAGACCAAATATGTTTACTCCTCCCTCTACCCCAAAATAGGTATGCGTGACACAGTAGTTATAAGGCATAGTCCACAAGACAGTCCAAACAAGTGACTACCCTATTTCCCCGAAAATAAGACCTCCCCACATAAGAAGTCTTCCCAAAAAAATAAGCCCTCCCCAAAAATATTTAAATACATGTGCAGCCGGTCCCTGCTATTTCCTCTGATTGCTTGTTGCGCAAACAACACGAGGTGAGGAGGCGAGGCCTGAGGGGGGAAAAAGAAGGGGGAACATGCCCCACACACCCCACACGCTCTTACCTAACAGCTGCTCCCACAACCCTTTCCACAACACCCCTTTTGTCACGCTAATGGCTGCCACAAAAAGAGCGGTAGACATAGCAACGCACCTCATGCCTCGCTGCCGCAGCAGCGTAACACAGCAGCAACCATGAGGTGACCAACTCACCTCCTGCACTTCAAAAATAATAAGACCTCCCTGAAAATAAGGCCAAGCTCTTATTTCAGGGGGTCAAATTTCAGGGGAAACACAGTATTACAATAAGTCCAGATTCTGCAATGTTTAGTGGAAGATTTACAAACATCACAGAAATGGAAGGGACCATTTTGGAAATTAACCTTGCCTTGTTCCACTAAGTTAATCTAAAAATATATCAATGTGATACAAAAAGTATTCCAAAAATTTGTATACAGTAAACTTACTAATATGAATCAGAATAAATTGATGAAAAAGCATTGCTTTGTGTTAAACAAAGACATAGCCTATAAATATCAGTTAATATAAATTTGAAAGGTAGATGAAATGCATACAGAAGAACATGACAAACTATCATAATAAAACATCATTTGAATTACTGTAATGAGTTTATATTAATCATGAAGGTTATCAGATTGATCCATTACTTTCATATCATTATGTTATATCTAATTAAATGTTTGAGCACAGAAGAAACATTGGATTAGCCAAAATATTGTGCAAACTGATTCTCCTTAGCTGATGGTACCCAGAGCATGCTCCTCTTGCTACATCAGGTAAACAGGTAAAGACAATTGGGGAGAGACAATCCTGTAAATAACTCAGTGAAAGTGAAGATACTTGACTGCCTTGGCAAAAGCATCATGAAACTCCACATATTTGGCCAACAGGGGCTCTGGTTTTTTTTTTGTTTTTAGTAGCCCAACGATTCCATATGTTTTTGGCATCATTTGACAGAGAACACTAATGTGCTTGTAGACAAGGAAATCATTGGGTCAACCATAGAAGCTTAAAGATAAGCTGTAAGTCAACAGTTGATGTGACCAAGAGCTGGAACTGCTCACGGTGCTGCTACCTATGCAAAATCACTGTTGCAAGGAGAATCCATCAATAGTTTTGACTGATACTACAGGACTATGCATACAGGGATTCTGTTCTGGTCCATAAAGGCAATGTTAATGAAGCTGCAAAATACCCTAGAACCAGGGGTGAAATTCAGCAGGTTCTGACAGGTTCTGAAGAACCGGTAGCAGAAATTTTGAGTAGTTCAGAGAACCAGCAAATACCACCTCTGGCTGGCCCCAGAGTGGGGATGGAATGGGGATTTTGCAGTATCCTTCCCCTGCCACGCCCACCAAGCCATGCCTACAGAACCGATAGTAAAAAAATGAATTTCACCACTGCCTAGAACAGATGTTTGTATATATTTGGATCAGTCAATAATGGAACTTATAGCTCTACTGGGATCTGGAAGTTATTCAGGTTTGTGAATTTCACCCATGAACTTAGTGCCTCAGACACCCACATGCTTTTATTGTGAACTATAATAGGCAGTTTTTCTGTTGTATATCATAAGCAAATAAGTTATTATCTAGTCACATCCTGTTTTACCCCTAGTTGTGAAGCTAGGTTTTGAATATAGGATTCAAGGTTTAGAGAGCTAAGATGTTTAGTCATAACTGGCAGGAAATCCTTGGTAGCCAAGTCTAGCCAATCCTGTTCCAAGGAAGCTGACTATCACTGAGCCAGAATCACAGAGAACATCTAATATACTGCTTCTTCTTTGCTGTGAACAATTTGAAAAAGGCTATAAAAAATCTAGAGCTGAGCCCTTAATAATGTCTTACACTGTAGAGCTAGGTATGACTGCAACAGAGAATGGTTCTCATTGTTAATAAAATTCTGGCCTGCCTATCAATGTTGTGGGAGAAATAAGTCACCATAAAGATTAATTTTAGAAGCTTTCCCTAAATGGCTGGGAAAATGATTAATCAGGATTGCAAGTTTTAGTACCAGTTGTGAAACTTTAATTATCTAGCACCAGGTGGCTGTTGTAGACCTTTTAAGGGAGTGATGGATAGTGCATTCCTAAATCAGATTTGAGTCACAAATCTACTTTTTACAGGAGTAAAAATATTACTGAGCTTGCCCCACTAAAAAAAAATATTAGGAAACATAATTTAGTTGAGGGCAGAAACCAGTTGTTATGCCTAAACTACAAGTTATAAGTTGTCCTTATTATTTGCCATTATGAATGTATTAAATGTAAAACTGTAGGGTCATATGATTTCCCTGGCTTTATTTAAATAGTGCAACATTTTTTTAAAAAAAATTACTAACTTGGCAGCTGACATCCATTCCAGCTTCTAGCAGCTCTTGTACCACAGCTTTATGACCATTACGAGCAGCAAGATGTAAAGGAGTATGCTTTCTTGTGTTACAGCTCATCAGATTTGGATATGCATTGATTATCATCTTCACCACCCGCAGTCGGCCATATAAAGCTGCCAAATCCAATGGAGTTTCTAATTTGTTGTTTCTTATTGTGGGATCTGTAAGTTCTTCAAGCAAAAGAGCAACCACTTCTGAGTGTCCATACTGGGCAGCACAGTGCAGAGCTGTTTCATTTTCATTGTTCTGTTAAAAGAGAAAAAAAAATCAATGCCTTCTCCAGAACACTATAATATAATACAATTGTTTCTGAGGCATGTTTTTAATGCATTGAGCAGATCTAGCAGCAAATCAAAAATTAGTTTTATTAATAGCTTTTAGATGAGTTAGTTCTGTTACCTCAGTTTCTCTTGTTCTCTAAATGATGCAATCGGTTCATTAGAAAGAGGAACACAAATCTTGATTGTATATAAAGTCTCATTTGAAAATGTATCTGCATATTTTGCTGAAATGTAATTTCCCCTTAACTATTTCCAATACTATCCTTATATATTCTGTCACAACTGTAAAATTAAAAATGGTAAAACATAATTGATTGAAAGCTATTTTTTTGCCAATTCAATACCCATTGACTGACAGAAAGCTTAATTATACAATTTTGAATATTGTCTTCTACTGCTTGGATCTTAAAATTACATTGCTTGAACAGAATCTCTTTGCTTACACAAAGATTCATTAATTTTCTCCGTAAGTACATTAAAACTCACACTGGACAGACTGCAAATCTTTAGATGCCAGTTTTTGAGTGATAATAAGGATTGGAGATACAATTGTAAATTCAATTGCTTTCTATTACACAACAGGATATTTAAAGTGAAACCAAACTATTATATCAGACAAGTCCATCTACAGAATATCTAAAATGCATTCATGTGAACTGTCCATATATCTCATATATCTCATTCCTACAGATTACTATAAAATATATAGAAAGAAGTATAACAGTTTTTCATTTTTATTTCAAAGAAAACATTTGCATACAACCAAAACACAATGTATAATCTCATGCAAATATTTCTTAATTAGTTAAGCAATACTCATGTTTTACAGGTATATAGTATTTTTTAAGAAATACATCATATCATAGCACAATTGTTTGTTAAAATTACACACCTTCCCATTAGAATTACCCTACCCTCCTATTAATTGGAATTCATATTTACATTATAAAAAGAATTATTTTTGTGTGTGAAAAACTGCATTACATCATTTCATACTGATTCGGTTGTAGGACAGGCAATAAAACCTTGCATCCCAAGATAACAATTTACAAATATTACAAATAATAAATCTATTAAACGATATTAAAAGGAGCCCTGGTGGTGTAGTGATTAGAATGCACTATTGCAGGGAAGTGGAATTGTACTATAGATGTAGTCCTTGACTTGCAACCACAGTTGAGCCCAAAATTTCTGTTGCTAAGTGAGACATTTGTTAAGTGAGTTTTGCCCCATTTTACAACTTTTCTTGCCACATTTGTGAATTTGTGAACAACTGCAGTTGTTAAGTTGTTAACATCATGGTTGTTAAATGAATCCACCTTCCCCGTTGACTTTCCTTGTCAGAAGATCACAAAAGCTGATCACATGACTCCAGGAAATTGCAACTGTCATAAATATGAGTTGGTTGCTAAGTGTCTGAATTTTGATCACGCAACCATAAGGATGCTGCAATGGTCATAAGTGTGAAAAATGGTCATAAGTCATTTTTAATGCTGTTGTAATTTCAAATGGTCACTAAATGTACTGTTGCAAGTCGAGGACTAGCTGTATATAAGACATAACTACATCTCTGCAAAAATACAATAGAACAATGATAAAACTGACTTGAATGCATTTGGATCAGTATAAAAGAGGAAAAAATGACATTACCATAGGTGTACACTACAGGCCACCCAACCAAACAGATTTTTGCTACCCTGACATCAATTGGGAGACAAACTCTGCACCTAGTGGAAAATCAAACAGATTCCTGACAAACCTAGCAGATGCCTTTGTCTCCCAAAAGGTAGACTAGGGAATTAAGGGGTCAGCCATACTGAACTTAATTCTCACTAACAGAGATGAAAAGATAGATGCTGTTGAAGGAACCTTGAGTGGGGGGGTGACCATGCAATATTGGATTTAATCATTATGCAAGCACAAGCAATAGAAGAAAGTTAAACTAGATTTTTAGACTTTAAGAGAGCTGATTTTAAGAAATTTGAGAGACCTTGGGAAAGATTTCATGGACAAAAATCCTCAAGAGCAAAACAACCCAAGAAGCTTGGGAAACTTTGAAAAGTGAGATTATAAAAGCCCGGTCTAGCATTCCAATGAAAAAGGAAAATAACAGGTCTCAAAAGAAACCAGCATGGCTACGCAAAGAACTCTATGATAAACTGAAAGACAAAAAGGACAAGTATAAAAAGTGGAAAGGGGCACATTACGAAGGCAGAATATCAGCAAATAGCCTGAACCTGCAAAGATAAAGTCAGGAAAGCTAAGGCTCAAAAGGAACTAAGGTTTCTGACAAAAGTCAAATATAACAATAAATACTTCTTTCATCATGTAACACCCCTCCCCCCGCCAAAAAAAGCAAAGCAAATGATTGATCCATAAATGGAAGAAAATGGCAAGGAGGTGAAGAGCAGTAAGGAGGAAGCAGACCTGCTTAACTCGTTTTTTGCATCTGTCTTTACACAAAAGGAAAGAAGTAGTCCAACCTATAAAAAACCCCATTAAAATACAGATTAGGAATGAAAGTCAAAATAAGTAAGAAAATGGTTGGGGAACACCTATCCATTCTGTACTAATTTGAATCACTGGGATCAGATGGATTATACCCCGAGTTCTAAAGGAACTGGCTGATGTGATCTCAGAACCATTGAACCAGAGGTGGGTTGCTACCACCATAGGTAGGTGAACTGGTAGTGAATATTGTGACTGGGTCGCTGAATCGGTAGGAACAGCAGGCTCACATGACCCTGAACCAGTTCCCCGGTCGCTGTGGCATGTTTTTTGACATTTTCAATGTTCTGCGCACTCGCAGACCTATTTACAGGCAACTGCACATACATGCACAAATCACATGTGCACTAAACTGGCAGTAACGCCAGCAGAAACCCACCCCTGCATTGAACCATATATTACAAAGATCCTGTAGCACCAGGAAACTACCAGATGACTGGAAAAGGACTGATGTATTTCCCATCTTCAAAAAAGGGGGGGAAATGGATCAAGGAGACCTGTCAGCCTGACATCAATACTTAGGAAGAGTCTGGAAAAGATAAGCAATGAATCTGTGAACACCTAGAGGCAAACAAAGTCATAACCAGAAGCCAAAGTGGGTTTGGTAAAAACAGATCATACCAGATAAATCTTATTGCATTCTTTGATGATGTGACAAAATAAATAAACCAGAGAAATGTTGTAATTTACTTGGACTTTAATAAGGCATTTGATAAAGTAAATCACAACCTACTACTTGATAAGATAGAAAATGTGTCTAAAACAGCATCACCAATAAATGGGATTCATAACTGGCTGACCAAGAGACCACAGGCCAATGTGTAGACCTTAATGGAACCAATGTTTAGTATTTAATATAACAGCATCTACACGGAGGAAATGTGCAGTGGAGTAACCCAAGGCTCTATCTTAGGTCCAGTACTCTTCAATGTCCTCATCAATGATTTAGATGAGCAGATAGAAGGGGAACACATCAAATTTGCAGATGACGTCAAGCTGGCAGGAATAGCCAACACTCCAAAAGATAAGCTCAAGATAGAGAAGGATCTTGCCCGACTTGAACACCTGGCCTTATATAACAAAACAAAATTCAATGATGAAAAAAGTAAGTTTCTACATTTAGGCAAAAAAAACCAATGCAGAGGTAAAGAATAGGTGGCACCTGGCTCAATAGTAGTAATTATGAGAGGTAACTTGGAGTCCTAGTGGACAATTATTTAAAAATGACCCAGCAATGTCCTGAAGTTACCAAAAATGCCAACACAGTCCTAGGCTGCATTAACAGAGAGATACAATCATGATCACAAGTGTTAATATCAATTTATAATGCCTTGGAAAGGCCACTCTTGGACTATGGCATCCAATTTTGGTTGCCACAATATTAAAAAAAATCTAGGAAGAGTGTGGAGAACAGAAACAAAGATGATTAGGGTAGTGAAGGCTAAAACATATGAAGAACTGTTGCAGGAATTCAGTATTAAGGAAAAGACAGATAAGAAGCACCAGAAGGCATGACAAGAAACAATGCACGGAAACTAATCAAGGAAAGAACCAACCTAGACCTAAGGAGAAATCTCCTGACAGCTAGAATAACTGATCAGTGGAATACCTCCAGAAGTTATGGGTGCCCCAACACTGGAGGTTTTTAAGAAGAGACTGGCCAACCATTTGTCTGAAATGATATAGGGATTTCTGCTCAAGCAGGTAGTTGGTCTAGAAGACCTCCAAAGTCCCTTCCAACTCTGTTATTCTGTTAACTGATTAAATAAATAATAAATAAATATTATCAGGTATATTTTTCCATCTCATGTCAATGTCCAATATTGCTTACAACATTTGTTTAAATAATCTGATGCACTCTCATCTTGTCTAGTCAAGGCATCCCAGGAAGTGACATTGGTTGTATTCATGTGGTAGTGAATGTCTTTTTGTGGAAGGTGTGCTTTAGAAGAGGCAATCATTCACATTTTCTTAAAGAAGCCATTGTTGGACACCAACAGAACTAGGCAATTCTCATCCAGTTTCCAACTTTCCCTTTTCAAGTTTTATTTTATTTATTAAATATGTATGATGTCCATTTTCTCAAAGGTTGTTGAGAAGTTTGTTGTCTTGTAACTCCGCATGGTCCTGGAGGAAGCAAATTAACTGCACGCCTTTCAATCAGGATTCAATCCTGGTAATAGCATACAGACAATATTGATCAACTTTTGCTAGACTCAGGATGGAGGTAATGTATCCATCCTGGTCCTCAGTCTCTCAGACTTTGATAATATCAATCATGGTATACTTCTGGGTAAGCTCAGAAGATTCGAAATATGCTCTTGCACTAGTTCTCCTTCCTTCAGAACTGATTCCTATCACTCTGGTAGGTGGGAAAAGTTCCATGGCTGAATATCCTGCTTCGCAAGGTTCCTTGGGGCCTTGTTCATTCCCTGTTCCTATTTAACATCTCCATCAGCTCCTGGAGAGGCCATCCATTGAAACTGGATGAAGTGTCATTAATACAGCAATAATATTCAACTATATATATTTGCCATGAATTGATTAAATGATGCTATCAGTGCTCAGAAGCCACGGAAGCCTGGATGGAGAAGAACAGGCTTCAGTTCAGCTGGTGATTATGGATTTTAAGACTTGACAGTCAGATCTACAGCTGTTCCATATTTAGAGGTAGAGCACAATTTGAGGGTCTTCCCAGATTCACCACTCAGACTTGAAGGTAGTCTGGCTAGGAAGGCCTTTACACAGCTTCACCTTGCGAACCAATTGAGTCCAGTTCTGGATTTGGATGCCCTATTTTCAGTCATTAATACCTTATGTACTTCTTGGTGGGTTTTATATTAATGTGATTTAGATGGTCTGCCCTTGAAAAACTGGAAGCGGTCCAAAGTGCAACAGCTGGCAGTTTGGGGCGTGCCATGATATGCCAATTTAATACCCCTGTTCTGTGAGCTGCACTGTCTTCCATTTAGGTTCTAGGTACAATACAAGGTGACATACAATTTAAGGTGCTGGCTATCATCTGTAAAGTTCTACATGGCACAAAATCAGATTATTTGTGGGACCGCCTGTCTCTGATTATTTCAGCCTGCTCTATCAGAATTAGCATTGTTGTTATTCTCCAGGCCCTGTCTTTTAGACAGCATCGTCTTGTGGGACCTAGCAATCATATTTCCTTTATCATTGAACCTGTCCTATGGAACAGCATCTCCCCCAAGGTGTGGATGGCCCCAATTCTGTTGGCCTTTTGGAAGATATTCAAAAACTTGGATTTACCCACAGGCATTTATTCCAGGTGGTTCAGTGAGTATAGTTTGATTGGTTTTCTGGTGTGTTAGTGATTCAAAGCAGGGGGTTTCTTTTTCATGGATGCTATTCAGTGGTGGGTTTCAAAAATTGTTTGAACCTACTCTGTGGGTGTGGCCTCCTTTGTGGGAGTGGCTTGCCACCCATGTGACCAGATGGGAGTGGCTTGCCGCCCATTTGACCGGATATGAAGATGCCGATGACACTTGTCAGAACCACCTTAAATTACCTCACACACAGCACTGGCGTGCATAAGAATATGATGTAAACTTGTTTTTTAAAAGGAATCTTTGGTTTGCGTTAAAACAACTTCAACACACACAAAGTTCTGATTGCACCACAAATGCAGTAGTCATCCTTACCTTTTACAGAGGCACTGAATTTCATAAATATGAGCATGATAGTGTAGAATAATCATATCCAAGGGCCAGTGGTGGGTTTAAAATTATTTTGGAACCTCTTCTGTAGGTGTGGCCTGCTTTCCGGGTCCACTGGTGAAATCTCTTCTAACCAGTTTGGTGGATTTGACGAACCGGTTCTACCGAATAGGTGCGAACTGGTAGGAACCCACCTCTGATGCTATTGTATCACTGTTTTTCTAATATTGGATTTTTAAAATTCTAAGTGTTTGGTTTTGATTTTGATTTTAACCTTCTATGCGCTGCCTAAAGCCACTTTGGTTAAATAGGTGGCTATATAGATTTCCTAAATAATTAAATCTTGATATGATTTGCTTGAAATAGTACATTATTAATGCTAGTTCTATTTTAGAATATCATTTTTTTTTTTAAAAAATGCTTAATATTTAGAGTGGACAGAAACATCTTTCATTCCAGAGCATTACTAGTAGCAGCAATATTTTTAAAAAAAAGTCTAGATGAGTAGATAAATAGATGAACTGACAAAAAGAGATATGAAAAGTATTATATTTTCAGTTTCACATATGTTGAAATAATCCCTTAGTGTTGGGAAGCTGTAGTGTTGGGGGTCACTTATAAATATAATCAAATATACACACATTGATCAGCCATTATTTTCCAGGAAAAGAACAATCCAGATTTATATTTTAATCCCTAGAAATATTTTTAAAATAAGTTTTACTTTAATTTCATCAATTCTCTGAACACCAATATCAAATTTTCATTCTACTTCTAATCATTTTTCAATATAAAGATATCAAAAATTGCAAATCATGACAACTAGTATCTTAACAAACTTTATTTTAGTCCTATCATTTCAACTGTGTTATTACAATTGTTTACATTGGATAGATATTATATTTAACACAAGTAACAAAAAGTACTGTGTTTATATGCAAGTATTGGGTTTCCCCATTTAATTATATTTTTGCAATATAGATTTTTGCCAGAAAATATGTAGTAGAACAGTCTCAGCCACAAGCATAATGAATATATTTTATAAGCCATGCACGCATAATTGCTTAATTTAAATATGCAATGAAGTATTCGATTTCTCATATATGGTTACTTTGATACTTCATGTATATAAATTACAGGAATAAAACATGTATCTGGAAAAGCACACATTGAGCTTGGGTTATACATTTTACCCAATTCAATGTATATGAAAAGTACTTGCAAAGAGCATGTTCCAGCAAAATTCAGGATGACTTTACCTGGGACTCAAGATGCAGATTGAAACTGACTAAAACTGAGATTGTCTAGTCAATTTCAATCTTGTGTCAATGTCATTGATAAAACCCCTCTGTTGCAGTTCTATTGCAACTGCTGAGTTGACCCTAAGAGAAAAAGGAAAAGGGAGGGAAAGTAGAAAGCAAGGAAAAAGACAGAAATAAGGAAGATAGAAAAACAACAGATTTACAGAGTAAGACACACAAAGGACAAGAAAAGAATAGAAAACAGGAAACAGTTTTTGAATCTTCTCTACTTTCCATATGGCTTTTTGATATTTTCATACATTAAAGATTATTATGATAAAGATTATTATGATTATTATGTGATTCTTCACATAAAACATATGTCAATGAGATTATAAAAGGCTTAAAGCCAGAATATTATTCTGCACTAATATTTATTTATTAAAAAGAGTAATAATTCTTCTCAAGTAAACATAAATTTAAATCTTAAATTTATTTTACTTGAAGATCTTGCTTACCTCTCTTTATGTTCAAGAAAATAAACAAGATGTGGCACTTTTACTGGAAATGCTAAAATACCTTTCAGAGCTAGATAGAAAATTCTTAAGAGTTACCGTAATCATTTCAGCCTGGATATGTCCTACTGTGCTCTGTAAACATATGTTCTCCTATTATTGGATTGTGGTTATTGCTGTTTTGATTTTAAAGCATTTTCAAAAACTTTATATTTGTTTATTATTTATCTTATATATTGTATAATCTGTGTGTGTGTGTGTGTGTGTGTGTGTGTGTGTGTGTGTGTGTGTGTGTGTGTGTGTGTTCTTAAGATAATGTCTGTGCTAAAACTATTCAATGGGTATATTAAAATGTGTCATGATTTTCACGTAAGTAACTCCAAAATATTTCAGAAATAAAATGTAAACTGTTAAAAGGACCACTGAAGTTCTCTCCTTCCATGAAATGGCAGTGCGGAGAAAATCTTGTGTTTTTTAAAATTACATTCCATTTCTATGTTATATCTTGTCCCCAGAAAACTGGACCTTCCTGGATAATATTTAGAAAGACCTAAGAATCAAGTTTTTCCATGGATCTCTCAATTTAGCAAGATTTATTATTTTTAAGAATTTGCATGGTCAGTTAATATGGATGCTAGGCTGATTTCTATCAAGTTGCATTACTAATTTTATAGCTTTAATAGCTTTATAATTTTTTATGCAGTGAGTCCTTATGTTATTGGCAATATATAAACAAACTAAATAAAATAAACAACAAAAAGGATCTTATTGCTTTTCATCCATATTTCCAAAAAAGTAACAAAACCTGATATGTTTAGCAGATTCCTGGCTTATTATATGTGAATCAGGAATTGTATTTCAATATAATTTCTAACCAATTGTTTAAAATATCAACTTTAAATACTTGTTTAACAAGTTTACTTTTAAACGATTCCTCATTTACATATAATAAACCAAGAGAATCCTTCTATACTTCACACAACTTTCTTTCTCTGCTAATTCTCATAGTTGTTTAATTATTATACTATAACATTTTTTGTAGTAAACATCAGTCACCTACCCAATTATTGTTTATGAATATACTGTTATTTCTTTGTTCTAACATCACACTCCTTGTCATAAGTAACACTTATCACTCCAGTTTCCTGATTTTAAATTTATAATTTGTCCAGTACTTGCAATTTAACAATTGGATTTTTTTTTAAAAGCAACCAGAAGTAAACTATAACTTCAGATACAGTAACTTACTTTCATACATTTTTCTTTCTTTCTTTTTCATAAACATGCCTATAAAGAAATCAGCTATTACATTCTATGGCTACAATTCCTGGGAATAAATGTTATTTTCAATATTCTGAAACTCTACATTAGATGATCTTACACCAAAACTATAGAAAATATGTAAAAGTAGTATTCTGATTTTTTTTCAATTTAACAATGAAACAAAAGTTTGTTTTAAACAGCGACACATTCTACACTCTTTTCAACTAGAAATCTGACAAACAAGCCAAATACTCAAATTTTCCATTTTGTAATATACATTTATATTAAATATATTTGAAATGTTCTCTAGATTCCTCAGATTCACAGTGTATTTATTTTTTCTAGATTTTCCTAAATATATTTTAGGAGAAAGGAAGAAGGATGACTAGAACGGTTTCTTTGCCTTTTAATGGTCCTATACAGTAATAGCTACAGATGCAAAAAAACAAGTCTTTTTCCTCCACCAGTTTAAAATAGTAATAGCTTACCCATTGCCATCCTATTATGTCTATAATATTTTCTAGACACAAACTCTTTAGAAAACAATACTGTAATGGTAATGGTATGGATTTCTAGAACACATTGTCTGATAATACCAAGACTTTTGAAAGAAATAATTTCTGCTGTTTTAAAATCACTCTAAGGGAGTACATGGAAGTGGTAGTACGTTTCTAGGGTTATATCTGATGCAATCTAATAGACCATTCTATCAGACTGTACATAATCATCAAGACTTTTTGACCAATAATAGATAATATGATGATGAATTATACTGCTGATCATGTTTTTAATTGATTGTAGATTGTTTTTATATCTATCTTTAGATTGGTTCTTAATTTATTTTATTGGATTTTTTAAACCTATTGTTAGTTGTCCAGGTCACTTAGATGAAATAAGCAGCCATTCAAAACAATTCAAATCAACTTAATGTCTCATTTTATGAAATGCTACCAGTGTTTAATAGCCCACATTGTTGTGTATAAGATGGTTGGGGGGAATTAACGTTTTGCACAGCTTATAAATCTTTAAAGATAGTAGTAAGGTTGTAACAAGTTTCCAGTTTTTAAAATAATTGATAAAAATATTTACAGAAATAATATACCACTGTTAATTTAAATAGACCTGCTCTTAACATTACTTCAGACTCTTTTGATTTTAAGATGCAAAACTGTTAGCATAACAATATAATTTTGCTATTCATTTACAGCCTGGAATTACAATGCTTCTCTGTAACCTATAAAAACCAATAGCACTTGTTTCAAATATTATTTTTATTATCTCAATGATAAAATAAGATCTGCTAAAAAAGAAGACTGAACTAAATACAATATCATAGTAATTACCAAAAAAAATCTATTTTGATGTCAGATGTTTGCAAAATTGTTCTATATTGTATAAAACCTCTCATCCATATAACCCTTACCCAGATAAATAATTCTTTGCCGTGAAGGAACTTCATATGAATCCAGTCATATTTCTGTAAGAACAAAAGGATACTTACTTGTGTTTGCTGAAGATATAAACAAATAAATTTAATAATATCACCTGTTCATTCACTCTGGAATGTGATGGCCCATGATGGATAAGAATCTTCACAATCTCTACATCTCCTTTCCAAGCAGCCAAGTGTATAGGAAAATACCCTTTATTATCTGCCACATTAGTGGATGCTTCATATTGAAGTAATTTGATAACTACATCCCTGAAAAATATTTTAAAAATGCACTAAGGATTGACAGATTCCTTTACAAAACTGTGAATTTATAGCACATACTGACAAAATATACCAAAACAACCACAAAATTATTCTTATGACACTGTCATCAATGCTAAGAAGCAGAAAGCAGATGTGTTTAAGAAATTTAGAAATGATTATAACTATTATAATCATCATACTCTTTAAATCATCACTGAATAAGAGATTAGAAATTATATATTCATAAAAGGTTTACTCTCTTGAGACATGCTTTAATTTGGAAGTTGTTAGTTAATGGCTAGATCTCATATTACAAAACAAATATAAATCACAGGAATTGAAGAAATGATTCATATTAGAGGTTCACAGTTAAAGATTTTAAAACTCCTATCTTCCTTCAATCATATAATAGTTAAAAAAAACGGTCACTCTTATATGTTCTTTAAACTATCTCTCTAGCTAGAAAGAATTGCTAAGACTGGAATTTTGTTTCATCAACCACTGAATTTCAAGTAGTTGTTTATAATTAGGCACCATAACCCAGCATCCCCAACCTTTCCAGGTCCACAGACTGGCAGCGATGGTAGCAGGATGAGAGGATGGAAAAGGGATGGTTTTGTGCATGCGCCCACAGCTTTTGTGGACTGGTTCCCAACAGGTCATGGACCAGTACTGGACTATAGACTGGGGGCTGGGCACCCTGCCATAAGTAATTACTAGGAATTCTGGATATCACATACAGAAGGCATGGCTGCCCTATGTTATTACTGGCCACTGGATCTTCTTGGACAAGCAAGGTTACAGAAAAAGTTCCTGCTCCTGTTGAACTATGTCTCCTAAGCAACATCATTTTTATCAGATTTGGTGTGTTCCTATATTCTTTGATTGTTCAGTAATAGTAATAAATTCTGATCTGTTTTTTATTCCTCACTACTTCCCTGGCCCTGAAAACTAGTTTTATCTCTTGTCTTGTCCTTTTTGGTACAATTGTTGATTCTTGATGGTTATCTCTTGCTGACAAACTGCATATGATTCAACCCTGATATTCCAACTCTAGTTCCTCATTGCATATATCTCCTTTTTTTTCAAGATCCTAATTTCCTAATCACATTTTGATTCCCTTTCTTTGATCTTTTAAAGTACCGGATTTTTCTTCACTATCTTTTTTCCTTCAAGAACTACAGTATATTGGATTCTCTATGAAATTCTATTTTGAAAATATTTCATATGAGCAGTAGCAGATAAAAAGATTGCATGTACCAAAAGAGAGCACATTGCAAATAAAATATGATAAATAAAACATTCAAAATCATTTCTGAGTCTTTGAAAAACCAATATTCATCCATTGATCCATCCATTTATTTATTTTATTTATTAGTTTGTCAAACATGTACCAGATAGCAGAAATAAGTATGAACGTGGACATGAACAAAGGAAATGAATACAAATAAATGGGGACAGTAGGACAGTGACGGTAGGCATGCTGGTGAGCTTATGCACGCCCCTTTACAGACCTCTTAGGAATGGGTTGAGGTCCATGGTGGACAGTTTAAGGTTGAAGCTGTGAGGGTTTGAGGATATAACCCAAATAGATATTTTATTGTAGATCACTTATATTACAAAAACTATATGTCTTGACCATAGATATTACCTCTCCCAACTCAATTCCAAACTGGAATGTCTCTTTACTCTCCCTAGAGGAGCCCCCTCTACTTTAACCAGTGATTCCACTACAGTCCATTCATTCAAGTTATATGTTACTCGATTTCTAAGAATAACAGCTTATTGATAATAACAAAAATTAAAACATAAAAATTATTATATAAGTATAATATGCCTCCCTGATATGTTACTGTTTGGCAGAAGAATCTTCAAGCATCTCCAAATGTTTCTCCGAGCAGCCATGAACAGTCAGCAGTTCAAAAATATAACGCGGAGGGTATGATCTAAATACAAATACAAATAACGATGCCAGTTGCCATTAGAATTGCCATCACTAAGCGATGTGGTCTTAAAACATGGCATCACATAACTGTACCATTTTGCAACAGCAATTCCAGCACTCAACATTGCCAGTAAGTGAATCACTGTAGGCCATTAGTGTGGATGTCACACAATCATTTTGTGACCTCCTGTCAGCTTTCCCACATCTGCTTGTTGGAAGCCAGCAGAGAAGGTTGCAAATGTTGACCAAGTGACTGCAAGGAAGCTGAAATGGATGGAGCTCTGAGGATCAGTCATAAATATCATTTGTTCAGTGCCGGTGCAAGTTTGAACCACTGCTGGATGAGTAGTCATTAACCAATGACCATCTGTACCTGAGAATAGTTTCCTATATGTATGACAACTCTAGGAAGGTTCAAGCAAGGGATAATTGTAGATGACATTCTCCCAAATGTGGGGAATGTAGCAATCTTCTTTTACTAGATCATACTGAGTAGACAGATTCAAGCTTGGTTCTTTTCTTGCAGATGATTCATTATCTAGCTAGTTAACTAGAACTAGCTTTTCAACTGGTAAAACCAAATTTCCCAAAAAAAGAAAATTCAGTGTTCCATGTAGGTCACAAGATGGCACTAGTCTGCTACAAAGTAAATGTTCTTTACTAAGATTATTACAAAGTATTATAGATTTAGAGAATATCCTAGAAGCAAAAAGAAAAGAAAAGAATACCTTTATGTTTTCAGTCAACCCTTATGGATAAAAAAAGTGTAGACTTTAGCATGACACAGAAATACAAATCACAAATCTAGTGCAGATTCCTGGTTAGAATGTTGTATCTTTTTCTACAGCTAGAAAATTCTTTTGAATTTGTTTTTACTTGAACTTTTCTTTTTCTGTGGTTCAAAGCTTGAATCAGAGGCTGCAAAGAAATGATCATCATGTTTTTTTTCCAATTTTGATCCAGTTATTTCTCTGGCATTTTACTTGTAATTCTAAAAGAGCATTAGCTTTTCGGTTTTCAGCAAAGCAATATGGTAAACTGCAGTGACGTGCAGTCAGGGGAGGCAGGGGAGGCAGAACCTTACCACTGTCACCATGAAAAAAAAAAAATGTAAAAGGAAAAAGGCGAGAGCTGAGGTCAGGCTGAGCTAGTTGCTGCCAGAGTCACCGTGGATGACTCTGCTTAACTGTTTAAAAAAGCCTCTAAAAAAGCGCCCTCTTACAGGAGGAGGCAGGAGAACGACGTGCCTCATCTAGTCTGACTTTAGACATTTTATGATCACTCGAGCAGAGTTAAGCAAGGGTTAAAAGCCAAAAAATTCCTGACATAGGTGAGGCATGTCGTTCTCCTGCCTCCTCCTGTAGAGGGCGCTTTTTAAGAGGCTTTTTTAAACAGTTAACCAGAGTCATCCACGGTGACTCTGGCAGCAACTAGCTCAGCCTGACCTCAGCTCTTGCCTTTTTCCTTTTACATTTTTTTTCTTTTCAGGATGACAGGCAAGAGCAGAGTTGAAATCCTCTCTGAAACAGCTGGAAAAGGTACGTGTGGGTCGGAGGGAGGGGGAGGAATTCAAACTTCATCCTCCTGGGGCAGGGCTTTGGGCAAAGGTTGGAGGGAAGTGCTCTCCCTCCCCAAGTGTAGTTTGATTGCAGGCAGAGCCAGATTGTCTTTTCAAACCTGTAATCAGTGAAGCTGGGCTGGATCCTTCCAGGGATGGGGGAAAGTGTGTGTGCTTCAGTATGGTTCTTTGACTGGCTTCCTGTCTCCTCCTGTGGTCTTCCTGACTCCCTCCAGTCCAACTCTGTGTGTGTGTGTGTGTGTGTGTGTGTGTGTGTGTGTGCGTGCGTGTGTGTGTGTGTGTGCTTGTTTGAGAGAGAGTTTGTTTGAGTGAGAGAGGGAAGGGGGTAGGAGAGATAGTCCAATCCAACTTGTGTGTATGTATATGTGTGTGTGTGTGTGTGTTTGAGGGGGGAGGGAGGGAGAGAGGGAGGAAGGAGAGGAAGGGAGAAGAAAAAGAAAAAGAAAGAAGGAAACTTATTTTGCAAAGGAGAAAAACAAATGCTGTCGCTTTAAATTGGAACTGAGCATGCCTGGCTGTGGAATTCTGGGAGTTGAAATCCACAAGTCTAAAAAAAATTGTGTCAGTGCCTCACCAGCCATAAACCTCACTGCATGTCACTGGTAAACGGTGTATGTAACAAGAACATTTCTTCCTCATGGGAATGGCTATTGAAAAGATTTGAGTCTGCAGACTGCATTATTGTGAATGGCAAGAATTCTGACAAGGAAGTTACTTTTACAATCATTCAATAATTAACAATAATTTACAATAATTATGTAGGAGATGAGCAGGCTCAGCCTGAGGGAGGGGTCAAACACATCATTCTTGAGTTCCTTCATGCCGCAAGAGATCTAAGTCCAGCCCACCTTGAATTCCATTGACTCTTATTTACCCCAATTTGCTTTAACTATTACTGTCAGATTCTTGTAAACAGCATAAGCAATAAACCTTATATTCATTTGAACTGCTTGGACTTCTGATTTTCCCATGTTTGACAAATTCAAAAAAATATTATATGGGTATAGCTTAAAAGGTTTTTCTTTCTTTCAGTGCACTATGATAAGCACCCACTGCATGGTAACACTCATTTTAGAAATCCTGGTCTTAATCCATCAAAAGTCTGAATATTGTTCATTCAGATAAAAGATGGTAGCAATATTATTTAAGCAGTCTGATCATGGAGGAGTCAAGCATTTCAAATTCAGCATGCCTAACCTTATCTGGAACCTTCTAACTGCACTTGCAAGCAGGATCAGGGATATGTTGGAGGCATTAAAAGATGCCTCTCTAAAACAGTAAGTAAAATGCCCAACAAGAGGAGACCATATTCTAGGCTTAGCAATAAAGGAGAACATTTGTAGTTTATGGTTGAAACAAGGGATTCTTGGTACTTTCTGAGCTTGGTTATTTTCTTGGAGACAATTATAACCCAAACTAGGTAACATCAGTGCTAGTAAGGAGTGGGGTTTGCCCTCAATTTATATTCTAGAGGCTGTCCCTGTTATGGTTGGTGGGAGGGGTCTTGGGCGTTCTTTGGTTGAGCTGTTTACTGTTAGCTTTTGGGCAGTTCCAGGTTGGGGTATTGTATGCTTCTTAACTGTTGCACTGATGTTAATCTATATTCATATGTTGTGAAATTAAAGAATTTTCATAATATTTTCTGACAGCAAGTTGGGTTGAGTGGCCAGGCACATTTTGGTGAAGTGTTGATGAAGTCACAACGTATAGACGGACTTAAGCATAGTTTCAGTTGGGAAACTGTGGCTACCCTAGATCAAGCCAAGTCCAAAAACATTACAGAATTCCTGGAAGCACTCCCACAAATGGGCCATCAATAGACACAAAGAATAAACAACATCTACATACTGTGCAAAAGAGAGAATTAACAAGCCAAAAAGGGAACAAAAAGACTAAAACACCTTGCCACCAGCAATCAACATCCAGATGAGCATAGATGGACCGCTACATCTTTTTCTGCTGTCAGTTTTCTAAGTTTGCATGTTTCTAAACACTATGACTGTCAGTAACGCTATCACGGAGTATTGTCATGGGGGGAGGGAGTGGTGGAAGGGAGGAGAAGGAGGATTGCTGTGCAATAAATGGATAGCTCTGAGCAGATTCAATGGCTGAAAAGAAAGCCAGAAAAGACAAAAACAGACTGATCCACAAGGAACAGGAAAGTTGAAAGTTGCCTAAGAATAATACTTTGCTAAGAAGCTTGATTGAAATTAGTTCTTTGCATTCATGTAATATTGGTATAGAAAAAGCACAACTGACAAGATGCAGGTTTCTCCAGGAAATGGAAAAACTAGTAATTTTTAATATATTCTGATGGACTGCCATGAAACAGAAAAGAAAAAAAAAACCCTACAGGGAATATATTTGTAAGTAAACGAAATAAATACTTTTTAGCATTACCTATATAAATAATGCCACATATATCTAAATTGCTTGCCACACTCACCCTGTGAAATGTCCATGAAAATAGGAAAATGTTCACGTCCCTTATACCCAGGAGAGGATATTAACACTGAACTTCTTTAGGATAGTTAAGTAGCTAGAATTCAAACGGTCCAGGTCTACCACCGGATGGAATTCATTGTATTACATTGCTTATTCTTGAAGAAGCAAAAAAAATACCAGATTCCAGAACAAAATGTTCTGGCAGGAAAAATTGAAGTGAACTTTACAGTATATCCATTATTTATGAAGAAGCTGTTCCACATGATATTGTGATATATAAACAGACATTCTCCAAAGGCGATAAGAACGATCACAGTAGACAGACAATGGCAACACCTAGATAGCTTTAATATGTAAGGAAGCAGGTGGCAGAACTTAATGAGAAGTCTCTTCTTTTCCATTCTATTCCAGGCAGTGACAGTTACTACATGAATAGGAATTTACACCTACTCACATTTTAAATACATTTAACCTACTTTTCTGTGCTGGTCTTGATGGCTACCAGCCAATAAGCTAGCAGGCTGGATTCTTGCCACGATTGAGCAATAAAGGAACTCAGGCAAAACAATCTTTTGGAAGCAAGAAGTTCTCTTTACCAGTATCTTAGAACAGCAACTGTAAATGTAGTCAACAGATTTAGTATAGGTTAAGACAAGGAACTGAATAATCAAGCAACAAATCTGAGGGGAGAGACAGGAAACAGGATGGAATGGAATCTAGACTTCCAAGGACATCAGATTCTCTCAAAACAGTAATATTCTCTCTCATGTTCCTTTTCTTGCAAGGCGCTTAGATACTTTTGGTATAGTTTAGTTCAAATCTGTGATCAGTCTGCCCTAACCAGATTTTAAGGTTAAGCACCTGTTCTAGTGTGTACTGTTAGCAGTATCTGTTAGCAGCAGAGAACTAAATCTAGAATATAAATTTAGTTAATTGGAGTTATGATTAATCAGGTTAACTATATAAGATTTAAAAGATTCTCATAAGTAAACGTTAGGAAAGACCTAATCTGGGAAGGTACTGCTTTATCTCACAATTTTCAGGGATTCATTTTGGAATGAACTCAGTTATCATGTTTTACTTTCATCTCATTTGTCTGTTCATTTTCTCCAAATGGCAGAAATTGCTATTAATAATTTACCATGGCAAAATATTAAATCACAGATATCATTATGAAACACCCGTGACAGTTCCTGGGTAAACTCCTTTGGAGACAAGTACAAAGATAATTGATTGATCAAAGTGATCTATGCTACCAATCTGGATAAAGGTGAAGCCACCTTATGTCTATGGCTGAATGTCAGCCCAATTATGACAACTTTTACCAGCCTTACCTACATCTTGAATAGGACTCATAGTACACTCTAGGGCAGTATCTCTTCAATTCTCAATGCCTGCAGAACTTCAGCCCCAGCTCTGAGAAGGAGAATGAGAAAAGCAGCTCTGAGAAGAGAGCAACAAAAGCAAAGTTGCATTTGTCCCTGCTATGTTGCCCCTGTCCCACCCCCCAAATTCAGAATCTAGTAATCTAAATAATATGAACAGTAAGATTCTAGGGAAGTACAAGTATGATCTCTAATCCAAAAATAAATAAAAATAGAATGAACTATCAAAAGGGGTGAGCAAATCAAGACAATAGAAATGGAGGGCAATTGCTAAGCAATCAATTATTATTTTTATTTCTCCTTCATAGGCTGACCATCATTCAAATGTGAAAGTTCAAAGACTGCAGAAATCCTACCAAGCACTGGAATTAATGAAGGGAACTGAAATTAAACCCATGGAGTTGGACTAATGGCAAAATAATTTCATTTTAAATATTGCTATAAGAGGAATTTAAGTTGTCAGTGCTGAAAATGTTGGCATTAAGAAAATGTCCATTCTAGTACACATGTTTATATGCAATTTGTTTCCTTTTGTTTTGTTTACCTCATTATTAAGCACTACAGAAGAATAATGAAATAGTCTTGGCCTCTGACTACAAGCAGACAAATGAATTTCTCTGCACTGTTGTAAGTTAGCCTAACAACGTACGTTGCATTACTTATACTGAAGATAGTACCAGAAGGATGACCAAAGTTGAAATTCATAATGGAGCTGAAAGCAAAGCCTGTGATAGAATAGTTAAACGTACAAGGCTGGATATCTGAAAAGTCTCCTCAGTTCCAAACTCTTATGCAAGATCTTGTTTTTCCAAGCCTAGAATATAGCCAGGGAACAAAGTCATCAGTTTTGAGTAGATGGTGGCCTGAAGACAAAATGTCGTACTTGTTTAGCCACACTATCACTCACTCAACTGGTTTACTTATCAAGATTACTGTCAAGTAAGAAGATATATTTATGGCAACTGTATCAAGTTTAATTCTGCTAATGTTCATAGAATGTTCCCAGAGTTGGAAAACTCTGAACACTTTGGCTTATAAACCAGAAGCAAGTAAGGATCAGATGCAAACTTAGCATGAGAAAAAAGCATTAACAAAAGAAGAAACAACTGGAAAATAAGGAAGGACAACAAGCAATAATAATGATTGGAAATGATTGGAAGTTTTGGGAAATATTGCATATTCTTCCTTTATCAAAAGAAAAGAAAATCCAGCAGTTTCAACACATGATTAGCAAAAAGACTGAGGCATCCCTATTGTAATATTCTATCATAAATGTATGAGGTCAACAAGATTTCTGTAAAATAATTCCTATTTTTTATTTCAATTGCTTGGGTTAATAAGACACTGAAAAGCTTCCTTTCTTGATTCTGAGCAATTGCTGAGGTCTTGAAAATAGTAGCAAAATTCTAAGACAACTAACCACCTCAACAAATGAGCAAGACAATGTTCCCAATTATGCTGCTAGTGCATAAGAAAATATAGAGGGTGATACAGTTCTAGTATATTTGCAAATCCACAGATATAATGAAAAAAGACCAGAAGTACTTCAGGAAATATCATAATGGGAAGATCACCTAACACTAGCTGCTGAAACCTAATAATCACCCACCAAAAAAACAATCATCACAAAATAGTAGTGTTGAAATATATTTAAACAAAAATCAGTCCAGGACAACAAATACTTAATAGTATCAAGAGCTACTAGGAAGCCACCCAAAATTCCAGAAATCATATAACAATATCATATGACAAGACCGAGTGGCTATTGATGTTGCCTCCCAAGGATAGTCCAGACATTCCACCTCTTAGCCTGGGGGGTGAAATTATACACCCCTCAGAGAGGGTCCGCAATTTGGGTGTCCTCCTGGACCCGCAGCTGACGTTAGAACACCATCTGTCAACTGTGACCAGGGGGGCTTTTGCCCAGGTTCGCCTGGTGCACCAGTTGCGGCCCTACCTGGACCGGGAGGCACTTCAAATGGTCACTCATGCCCTCGTCACCTCAAGACTGGATTACTGTAATGCGCTCTACATGGGGCTGCCCCTGAAGAGTGTTCAAAGACTGCAGTTGGTCCAGAATGCAGCTGCGCGAGCGATACGGGGTGTACCTAGATACACCCATGTTACACCCATCCTCCGCGAGCTGTACTGGCTCCCTATTGGTCTCCGAATGCGCTTCAAGGTGCTAGTCGTTACTTTTAAAGCCCTACATGGTTTAGGACCTGGCTACCTGAGAGACCGCCTCCTGCCACATGTCTCCCAACGACCAACAAGATCTCACAGGTTGGGTCTCCTCCGGGTACCGTCGACCGGACAATGCCGGCTGGTGGTCCCCCGGGGGAGGGCCTTCTCCGTAGCTGCGCCGGCCCTGTGGAACGATCAACCCATAGAGATCCGGACCCTTACCACTCTCCCGGCCTTCCGTAAAGCCACTAAGACCTGGCTGTTCCGGCAGGCCTGGGGCTGTTGATCAATGTCCAGCCCCACTTAGACTGAATGGATGGTGTGTAATTTTAACAATTGTATTTTTTTACTTTTAATTTTTAAATGCTTTTTTATCTGTCTGTAAGCCGCCCAGAGTCCCAAGGGAGTGGGCGGCATACAAATGTTATTAAATTGAAATTGAAATTGAAATGTCTCCACCTTCATACTAGCACAATCCATCCATTAGGTTGAAGAATGGCTCTCACAAATCATTTTTTTCCAATGACAGCTGTGTTTTCTAACTATTATCCATTGCAGACGGTTATATAAAAATGCCAATGTAAAACTGAAGATTATTGAGATCAATTTTTATATAAATAAGACTTTTTACTGCTAATTAAAATAAATTAGAAATCTATTTTGTCTCAAAGATGCTCTATCCTGTCAAATCTAATAAAAATGTGTTTAAAATCTAAAAACTTACTGATTCAACAACCTAGTCCATATCTGTACGTTATTCGTGTGTTGTTCATTAAAAAGTCATTATATAGAACTTTACTACGTAACCATTGGATTGGATCCTGCTACAGTAGGCTTCTTCAACTGCAAAACTGGAATAGTATTCTGCTAAAATCAACATAAACACAAAAATATGATAACTTTATGCAGCCTAGTATCAATACAAACATGCAATATAAACTAATTCCAACATAATAGTAATATAGCACTTACTTGTGACCATTCAAAGCTGCATGATGTAAAGCAGTATATCCTGAACTATCTGTGCAATTTATATTTGGTCCTCGCCAGATGCTGAAAATAAAAAACAAATTCCATTATAACAGTATGAAGTTACTAACATTTAATAAAGAATTAAATATTACTTTGAAACAAATCAATGACATTTTAAATGTTATAAAGAGTTATATTTTAATTTTAACAGTGATATATTTTATATACAAAAATTCCACTGTAACACTATAAAGGTATAGCATTTTAAAATGATTAAATATTAATATGGAACAAGTAATAAACTTTAGATTTGTTATAAAGGGAAATGTTTTAATTTTAACTCTGAAAAACAAACTGACTAGTTTATACATCTAAATTTTCATACTGATGGCAATTCCAGGTAAAAAAATTACTGTTTTCAGAAAAGCTGATTAATTTTCAAGTTCCTACCTGAAATACATACTTTGTATCCCAGAGTGCAAATTGAAGAATTTGTTCATCAGGAATAAATAAAGAGGAATAAAAGTCTTTTCTCAAGAATACCAGGCTCTGCCTTACAGTATAGAAGAAACTCCTGTGTTCCTTTATTTATAATTACTAAGGAATTATTATTATTTTCCTTTACCCAAGAATAGGGGGAAAGGTTCTGAATAGAAAAGAGTTAACAATTCAGAGGACAGATTGCTAGTAAAACAGGTAATTATAATATAATGTTCATATTTATTTAGTTATTAAAGGCAAGCTTGTTACATTTGGTTTTTTGCATCAGCTGGAACTAAGAGTTCTTCCTGCAGCTTACTTCCTATCTTTTTGCATGTCCCTCTTTATACTGCATATGAAACTCACTACAAATTATTAAGTTTGTATAGCTGATTAGTTTTTACCTCCAAATCTACTGTCAAAGAAAACTAATAAGAGAAGGGATGGGATTTTGTGGTATGTGTTATAGTTAACATGAAACTTTAGCAAATTGTCCCAAGTGTTAAACATTGATGCTGTAATGATTGAGAGAAAAGCCAATATTTTTCATGTAGAGTTTCTGATTGGGGTCTAACAGATAAAAAGCAGCAGGTGCAACCAAAGAAAAGACAGAGAATTGGGATAATAGTTGAAGGAATCTATTCCATTCTGAATTATGTATCAATTATTTAAAGAAAAAAGACGGGTGAGAAATTAGAAGGGCTTTTATCTCATAAATGTTCTGCCATGACTTTTCTATATTAAGTAGTCAAGTTTCTCAACAATAAAGTTAAATGTAAACAACTGCAATTCCTAATAGGAAGAATGTTTTCCATGATTTACCAGAATAGACTGAAAGCACTGCCAGTACTGTAAAACAGCTACAGCCCAGGTATTGATGGCTTTCCATTGTTCAATTTTGTCTTTAACAAATTTTTCTATTTTTTTTTCTTTAACTGGTCACATTTTTCACTTGTCAGCGTTTGCTGTTATCCAACTGTAAAATGTCTAGATACTTGTATGTTTCATTCTAATGGCTCCTTTTGGTTTGACCATTTGGCCAAAGTTTGGCCCTAGTTTATTGCTATTATAGCACATTTCTCTAGGCCAAATTCCACTATTGTACCGTATCTGTGCTAAAAATTCTCACTACATTTGTCAATGACTGCATTTTAACTACTGATTTTCCATAAACTTCAGATAATTTGTATAAAGCAAATTTGGGATTTTATTAACAGTTTTCCCCTTTTTGATAGCCAAATTTATGTTCTCCAACTCATTGAAAGTGGTTTCATAGAATGACAAATAATAAGGGTGAAAATCAGTCACCCTGGAAGATCTTCTAATGATGACATCCCTCTCCTAATGTTCACATTTTCATGTCCAACCACGAATTCTGTTCTAGTGGAAGGATGTTATTTTCTTCTAATACAATATTGGATGCCTGTGAGTAGTTTAAGCATTGTAGGCAAACATAATTTCCTGGTATTGTCCCTTTCTCTAGGTCATTTTGAATGAGATATGTTTTGCCAGTTATTAAACAATTGTTGATGTCTCCTTTATACAATACTTCATTAAACTGTTTTACTATAATTTGAGGTAAGCTATTTGAACAAAAAGCCATGCAACTGATCATTTCCAGATGTCCAGTTTTTAATCCTTTTTACTCCATTTTAACTATTTCTGCTATTATTAGTTTCCCATTTGATTTTTAGTTAATTCATCTTCAAATTACTTTATCCATCCAGCACTTTATTAGAATGTTTCATTTCTTCATACATCTTTCCAAAATTAGATTGCTTCCTTTATGTTTCATTTTCCATTTTCAAAATTTATATTGCATTTCTACCAAAGTATAGTCCTCAATTTACAATCACAATCGAGCCCAAAATTTATGTTGCAAAGTGAGAAATTTGTTAAGTGACATTCTTGCCACGTTAGGTGAATCACTGTAATTGTTAAATTAGTAACACAGTTAAGTGAATCTAGTTTCCCCATTGCCTTTGCTTATCAGAAGGTCGTAAAAGGTGATCATATGACAGAGGGATGCTGCAACCATCATACAGGTGAAACTCAAAAAATTAGACTATGGTGCAAAAGTTCATTTATTTCAGTAATGCAACTTAAAAGGTGAAACTAATATATGAGATAAGACTCATTACATGCAAAGCAAGATAGTTCAAGCTGTACTTTGCCATAATTGTGATGATTATGGCTTACAGTTCATGAAAAACCCCAATCCACAATCTCAGAAAATTAGAATATTACACGCAATCAATAAAACAAGGATTGTACATAGAACAATATCAGACCTCTGAAAAGTATAAGCATGCATATGTACTCAGTACTTGGTTTGGGCCCTGTTGCAGCAATTACTGCCTCAATGCGGAGTGGCATGGAAGCTACCAGCCTGTGGCACTGCTGAGGTGTTATGGAAGACCAGGATCTTCAATAGCAGCCTTCAGCTCTTCTGCATTGTTTGGTTTCATGTCTCTCATCTTTCTCTTGGCAATGCCCCATAGATTCACTATGGGGTTCAGGTCAGGCGAGTTTGCTGGCTAATCAAGCACAGTAATCCCATGGTTACTGAACCAGGTCTTGGTGCTTTTGGCAGTGTGGGCAGGTGCCAAGTCCTGCTGGAAAATGAAGTCAGCATCCCCATAAAGCTCATCTGCGGAAGGAAGCATGAAGTGCTCCAAAATCTCCTGGTAGATGGCTGTGTTGACCCTGGACTTAATGAAGCACAGTGGACCAACACCAGCAGGTGACATGGCTCCCCAAATCAACACAGACTGTGGAAACTTCACACTGGACTTCAAGCATCTTGCAGTGTGTGCCTCTCCATTCTTCACCCATACTCTGAGTCCTTGGTTTCCAAATGAGATGCAAAAGTTGCTCTCATCAGAAAAGAGGACTTTGCACCACTGAGCAACAGACTAGGTCTGTTTTTCTTTAGCCCAGGTAAGATACTTCTGACATTGTTTTTTGTTCAGGAGTGGCTTGACAAGACGACATTTGAAGCCCATGTCCAGGATCCATCTGTGTGTGGTGACTCTTGATGCACTGACACCAGCCTCAGTCTGGTAGAAGTTACAAGCAGAACACAAGCAGGAGAGAACAGCTTCATCTCAGAGTTCAGAGCAGACATACAAGTTTAGATTAGTTTACTTCTCAGAGCAGCAGACTCAGAGCTCAGAGTTTACAGACTAATTTCAGTTTTAATTCTCAGATAAGCCACGCTCGACTCCAAATTTCTGTTTCCAAAACAGCCTTCATTGGCTTACTCAGTTGCTATGCCTTTTCATTAGCTGATCTATTCCAGTCTATGAATATTCATACTCTGACAATCTGATCTTAATTTTTTTGTCCTGGCCTCTAGTTTGATATTTCACTTTGGGGTTGAATATGATTTTGGTTTTGATTTTTTAATTTTGACAGCCAGTTCTTCTAAAACCATACTGTTGTACTGCAGGCAAGCTGATTGGTCTGTTTGATAGACACTATTTTAATCCTTGCATTAAAACCCTAAGCCAACATTATGAAAACTGGGGATTGTGCCCTAACATAAATTAAATCTAAGTATGTGCCTTCCATCTAAGCAATTGTATGGCAAAGAAAGTGTTAAACGTATATTGCTTTGGCAAGAGGAAAAAACACAACTGCCACCCAAAATATCTTGGAATAATCTTTGACTGATCCCTTATATTTGGAAAACACCTTAAATTAATCAGACAAAAATTGAAAATGGGAAATAACTTGATTAGGAAAATTGCAGGAACAGCCTGGGGAGTTCAAAATATTGTGTATAGTGGCACAATTATTAGTATACTCTGTCACCAAACACTGCACACCTGTATGGGAAAGAAGATGTCATACCAACAAGATTGATTTTCATCTTAATATAACCCAGTGAGAATATAATCTGAAATCCTTAAATCCACACCACTCTCATGGCTCCATGTTCTTTTTTTTCTCTTTCCCTCTTGATCTTAGGTGACAACAACAAATATTTCGAGAGGGGAATAAGATAAACAGGCTATCAATTACTAAACATCCACCGATACACAAAATATTAAACTCTCTTCCTTGTACCAGGTTTAAGTCTAAGAAACCAACTGGATAATATACCAGATTTTTTTTTGTCTAGATGAAGAATATGTAAAGAATATATAAATATGAGTATATATATGAATATATAAATATTATATATGACATATAAATAATATATAATATATTATATAATCTGAAATCTTCTCATACTTTCTATTACCTATATCCTCCCATTTAGGACTATAACCATGTTGCTTGTATTTTTCTGAATTATATTGTTCTGTTTGCTTCCTAGTATGATTTGATTGCTTATTAGTAACCTGACTATCACAAAGTGTTGTGTATTTTTTTATGTACACTGAAAGCATATGCACCAAAGACAAATTCCTTGTGTAATCAATCACACTTGTCTATCTATCTATATCTATCTATCTATCTATCTATCTATCTATCTATCTATCTATCTATCTATCTATCTATCTATCTATCTATCGCTACTTTCAATGCTGGCAGTCTTTGTCTTTCTACTGGTAATTCTGTATATGCCATAATTTTCTCTTAGTTCTCCTTGATGGTGAGTCAATTCATAGGTTGCTTCAGTGCTGGCTTGTTTTCTGTTTGTATTTCTTCTAAGTTGTCAGTTTGTTGTTAATATAAGATGTTTCCTTCTTTCCAATTATTATTATATGTGTTTCACCTACTGTTCTACTATTATTTTGGGGTCTTCTGTGTTCATATTTTTTTCTGAATCTCTTCTATAGTACTTCCCTAAATATTTTATTTCTGGTAATGGATCTCCATTGAACTGCTAATTCTGCTGGCTTCTAGTAATCACTTTGTTCCCTTGTTATTCTTTTCTATGATTTTTCCAGGTACTGATCTCAAGGGAATTAGTCTAGTTTCCTAGCTCCACTTTTTCTTCTTTTTAAAAATAGTTACTACACCTTCTCCAATCTTTTGGCACATAATTGTTCCCATGAATTTTTAAAAATTACAGCCAGTGATTCTAAGATCACATCTATTTAGCATTCTAGAATGCAAACCATCAGTCCCAGGGATTTAAATTCATTCAAAACAAATATGTGTTCCCTTACCAATTCCTCATCTATTTTGACTTGTAATTCTTATCCTTGCACAAAAACACAAATATGCCATAGTATAGAAACTAAGTAGTAAAATTGTACAATAACTAGGATATATCATTAATTGGACAAAATATAATTTGCTTCCACTGGGATTATAAATAACCTCAGATTATGGGGTCCTTGGTGCCCTCTGAGCTCAGAGAGTATCAACAATCCACTGTTCAGTTTTGAGCTACATATATTCTCTTTCATTACACTTGATATTTCCCCTCAAATACCTCAAAATGTTGAATTTAAATTGTCTAAATACTTATACGGATTTAAACCATTGCTTACATGCTGGATTAAACCATTGGTCAAAATTATCTTGAGCCTCTACATTGTTCTGAATTGTAAGAAGCACTGAATAATATTTATCTAAATATATTTTCTCAGTGGGAGGTTTTCTTTTTACATTTTTAAACAATAGTGAAGAACTCAAGCACTTAGCTTAAATACATTGTTAAAATAATTTAATGTTTTATATGATTAATATCTAAAATACTCTGAATACCAACTGTACAATTTTAGTAATAACTGTCAATTTATAGATATTATATATCTGTGGCTTTTTTATTTTTACTTATTCACTCTTTTAAAAACAATTATTAGAAAGTTTTTATGATTTCAATTTGGCACAGATTGCTAAAGTATTAAAGATTTTTTTATGTCAGAATACGTTCCCAATCTTTTCCAGCTAAAGAGAAGTTGTCTTATGAGGATGATGAATTAAATTCACCAGATTTTCAACTTTATCATTTGGCTTTTATTTTAACATTTATATATATATTTTTTTTTATAGTTTTATAGTTTTATTAGAATTTGTAGGCCGCCCTTTTCCCTGAGGGGACTCAGGGCGGCTCACATAAAACTGGGAAGGGGGGAATACAAACATCAAGATAGAAACATATAATAAAATGGTAGGCAACATACATTCATCATTCGGGAGGGGTAACTATCCTTATCCCCAGGCCTGACGGGCGAGCCAGTTCTTCAAGGCTATGCGGAAGGCTTGGACGGTGGAGAGGGTACGAATCTCCACGGGGAGCTCGTTCCAAAGGGCTGGGGCTACTGCTGAGAAGGCCCTCCTCCTTGTGGTTGCCAGCCGACACTGGCTGGCCGATGGTATACGGAGGAGGCCTACTCTATGGGATCTTATTGGTCGCAGGGATGTAATTGGCAGAAGGCGGTCTCTCAAGTATCCAGATCCACTGCCATGTAGGGCTTTATGGGTGGTTAATAGCACCTTGAAGCGCATCCGGAGATCGACAGGCAGCCAGCGCAGCTCGCGGAGGATAGGTGTTATGCGGGTGAATCGAGGTGCACCCGCAATCACTCGCGCGGCTGCGTTCTGCACTAGCTGCAGTCGCCGGATGCTCTTCAAGGGCAGCCCCTTGAATTGATGCGCAATGAATTTTAAAAGCTATTATTACCCCTTTAGGGCTCATTTTAAGAATAAACATGTCTGAAATTCTTGGGTCAATTTATAATGAACAAAGTCTGATTCCTCCAGCTAGACATAACCGGGCATGAATTAGGAAGCAGTTAAACTTTCAGCTAGATTTACATGAGAAACTAACACTGTAAAGTAAATATAATTTGAAGGTCACAGAAAATGGACATTGGAACTTCTGGGCCAATGAAATGATTAATACATTGAATCAATTGGTTAGTAGTAGTTATTTAAGAATGTAAGTTTTGAATGTAACTTAGAATTATTTCCCTGACAGTATGAACATGATTCAGATGCTCCAGCGCTTCACAGGCATGGTGTGTGTATTGTGTGAAACAAGTTTTAAGAGATGTTAAATATACTTTTTATGAGCAAAGGATGAAGTAATTTCATCAGGTTTTGCTCTGTGTCTATTCCCACCCCCCAAATAATGTTTTAAAAATGGCTATCAATTTGGAGGGGACATATTGTAGAAGATTTAATGGTGCCCTGACTCATTGTATCTAGCCCTGATCTGTTAAGGCAGGGGTGTCAAACTCATGGCCCGCAGGCCAGATGTGTCACACACTGGCTACCATTTTAGCGAAGGGAGGAAAAGTTGTGATACATCACATGACGACATCATGACAATGCAAGTTTGACACCCCTGTGTTAAGGGTTACATCTAGCATCGGGTAATCTTATCTAATAAAACAACACTAAAGTTCTATTTCTCCTTGGGAAATAAAAATTAAAGTTGTAAATGGATGCTGAATTAAATTCCAGAAATATAGAATCAATACCTTATTTGACCCCAGAACTCTGCAAAGGTAATTAAACAACATAGATATAAAGAAAACAAGCTTGAACTGTCAAAGAATGTGTACAACAGTTGAGTTGCTTTTTGAAATATCATTATATTTTAAAAATGGGAAGATGGAGAAGTATGTCTCTATATAGTCCAGATTTAATAATATCTTAAAGGACTACCTTAGATATACTGTATATAACTACCATATAACTGTCACCCTCACCATAATCTGTAATAAAGATATTTTTTAAAAGTCTCTGGAATGATGGACAGTATGGATAGTTTTAAAGCATTTGAAAGCACTGTTGCAATCTGTCTCACTTACCTTTTCTCAAGATTAAATATACCCACCCCTTCAATATTTCTTCATAAGACTTTATTTTGTTACATTTTTCTAAATTTATCAGACCTCTACCTCTCCTCTTTATCACTTAAATAAAATATGAATTGTTCATAAACCTTAGACCTCACAGTCATGAAAAGCAGAAAGTAATAACAATTTTTCTAACACACACAAATGCAACCATAATTTTAAGACACTGTGGTATCATAGTACTGATAACAAACATGATAATATAAACTGTTGGGATTAGTTTGTAAAGAAATTAAGTACTTGGGCCTAAATAGACAAGAATAATGTTTGGGATTCTTCTCTGGACAAGAAAAAGACTTGGGATCACCCACAAGTGCCCCAGACAGTTATTTCCAATAAGAAGACTGTAAAACACTGATCTCTAGCAGGTTTATTGCTCTGGAAGACAAGCAATTGTCATCTTTGACCAAAATGTAGTCAGCACCTTTATAAACTCTGAGTCCACATACTTTCTTAATCATTTCAGAAATTGCCTGTTAACTATTTTTCAGATATCAGGAAACTCCATAACAGCAAGTTTTACTACATTTCAGTCCTCAGTGAAAAAAGGACATTATACAATTTTAAGGATTTCAAAAAATCTATCTTTTTGGAATAAACTGCAAAAGGACAGTTGGAACACTAATTTTCAAAAGTTAACTCCACTCACTGCCAGAAATTTGACCTTCACTGGCTCAAGGTTGGCTCAGCCTTCCAAGGTCAGTAAAATGGGGACCCAGATTACTGATGTAAACTTTTCAGAGGGTGCTGTAAAGCACTCTGGAGCATTATATAAGTCTAAGTCCTTTTGCTATTGCTAATTTATTAATCAACTCCAGGATGCCACTCCCCTTTTGTGGTCCCAGGTTAGTTGGCAGAATCAGGCCAAAAGGGTGGGTGTAGATATCATCTTGGGGAGCACAACATTCCCGAAGATGGATGCCACAGCAAAAAAGGCTCTTCTCCTGAACTCTGCCAGTTGACCAATGGGATCCACAGCACAGCTCTTCTGCTGGCCTGGGAAAGGTTCCTCAAATAATCTTAGCCCATGCCATGAAGAGCTTTAAAGGTGATAAACTGGACCCAGAAAGCAATGCAGCTTGCGGAATAGTGGTGTAACATTGTCCACACAGATGTGTTCTGTAACAACTGAAGCTTCCAGATACTCTTTAAGGATAGCTCCATGTAGTCCAACCATAAGATGACCAGGTCTAGAATGACTGAGTGTATTGGACATATTGAAATATATTTGTGAATAAATGATCGAAAAGTTAATTTTAAGAGTGTCTGCCATTATATAATTGGAAAATGCTATGAAGGAGCACATTTTACTGGATAGGACTGAAACTGATATGAAAGTAGATTTAAAACTGATGAAATACAGAAATGATGTGGAAGGATATAATACACTAGGTACAAACCAAAAAAAGTGATCTGAATAACTTTCTTATACTGAATTTACAAAAGAGATTTCTTACAGTTTTGAAGAATTTTATGAGACAAGGCAAAGAAAAAATTAGAAGAAATCTAGTTCTAGAATATTATTTGAATTCTGCTGACCAGGACTGAACAAGGTTTTATTGATTTATTTATAAGTAAAAGATATGAAAAGAAGACTTCATTTGTTGTATTTTAAGAGGAGGTAAAATTGTGTATGCTTGTTGTTATGAAGAGGAAAATCAATTCTCTTTATTTATTTCTTTACAATCATTTCTTTTCTATTTTTTATTTTAGTAAAAAATCATTGTTAGACATGACATATTGAGAATATGGAATAAATACACATGCAGGTGGTATTTAAAAACACCATTGTAGCTCTCAGAACAAGAAGTATTTTATAGACAATAGGCAAACACATATGGAAATACAACATAGAATCAAGAAAAAATCTGATTGTGTACTTGCGATTGGTTCTATTTACAGTTATTAGAAAGATTTAAAATAGACTAGAGTTTATGGTTTTGAACATTGTAAGACTGAGTCTGAAATGCAATTATATACAAATGGGGAACATGTAATTTCTAAAATGTATAAACTTCCATTGAAATTTGAAACAGAAAAACAAGTGTCAGCTTCCTAACTAGACAGGAAATAGACCATTCGAGATACTTTACTTTATTATAAGACAGAATCTTGCAAATCTGACAGTACAAATATCTTGCCATTTCCTTTACAGTCTGAAAAGTTAGGGTTCTGAGCCTCTTTCTCCACCCATTAGGCTGCTGCAGGCTGTATCCTTTCTAATCAGATTGTTCACTGAGCAGCATCTTTCTCCTTGTTTCTCAAGGTCTTTCTCACATACCATTCCAAGTGAAGTATGATAAAGTGGGATAAAAAGTTTGGTTATAATATACAGCTATATTTGGTTGAAAGAACTTAAATGTACATTGTTATAATCTTTAAGATGTTTATAAAACGTTGTACCATTGGTGTATGTCACCAAAAAAATAGAGGATGCAATAGAAATCCTTTCTCAGTGCCTGGACACTGTTAGAATGCAAAGAGATACAGGTTTGTACTCAAGTAAAATGGAATGACTGTTAATTCTGAAGCCTGTTGATTCCATACTGTAATAATACCAACTGGCTTTCAATGGGATTGTGCTCTCTCAGAAAGAGCAAACAGAAGCTTTGACCCAGAGGGCCTTTGTCTCCCTGTAATACTGGTACATCCATTCTGATCTAATTTGAACAGGATACATTGAGGTTACTCACAAATATATTTATAATCTCTGGGACTTCCCTTGAGGACCACCAGAGACTTCAGCTAGTCTACAATGCAGCAGCCCAAGTGCATACTGAGCAGTCTTGGTATGCCTACATTATAACATTCAGAAATTGCAATGGTTATTAGTATTTTTAAGTACAGCACAAAGTATTGTCATTACCATAAAGCCCTATATTATATGGTGTTGAATCAGGGTATTTAAAAAGATAGATTCAGTCCAACCAATTTGGATGATCTGGGAGTGCCTGCTGAAAGTCCCTCCTATGACAAGATATAAAAAGAGGGTATGACACAAAATGTTCTCTGTAGGATTTCTTCTTCTTCTTCTTCTTCTTCTTCTTCTTCTTCTTTCTTCTTCTTCTTCTTCTTCTTCTTCTTCTTCTTCTTCTTCTTCTTCTTCTTCCTCCTCCTCCTCCTCCTCTTCCTCCTCTTCTTTGTCCCTCTCCCCTAACTCTAAAGGCTACTAATAACTTCACTTTTTCAGGAGGCCTTGGGAACTGATCAGCATTCTAACTTTAAAAGAATCAACAACCTTAAGAATAATGCTGTTGGACCTTGCCATACTGTACACACATGTCCAAGAAGCTATTTTATAGCAATGGAATATACTATTAATTTAAGGAATATATTATAAAAGTCTTCAAATTTCAAGGGAGATTCAAGCAGGACCAGGAATGTAATCCTCAAAATAATCTGGGTTGTTTCTGTGCCACCTGAAAACTTTAATGCTTCATGTAACATATTTTGTATACAACATATCTAACAAATGATTATAAAGAAGAAAGTGGATGGTTGAATTGTCTATTAAAATACAGGAGACATATAGTTACCTATACACTTTCATGTGTAATATTTCTCACATCAGTTATTTCCATGGGCAGGGATTTTGTAATTTTCTTTAATTGAAAAGTAAGATGATAGTACTTGGAATAAATTAACATTTTTCTTAACTTTTATAGGCTATGCTATGGGATTGATATGCACCACTTAAGAGTGCACAACAGTAATTTTTGCTAAATCCATGAGATGCAGAAACCTCTACTTTTTTTTCATCCAAAGGCAGGAAACCTCAACTGACTGAAGTCTACCTGTGGTAAACTAAATAACAGCTAGGAATCGTTCTATGTATAGCAAAAAGTACCTAGAGTCTTGAGAAAGGAAAGGAATAGTGCCTCCCTTTTAATTATACCCTGCTTAAAATTCAGTAACCTTCAGAAAGGTTCCAAGCAGTAGTGGGATTCAAATAATTTAACAACTTGTTCTCTGCCTCTGCTCTGATCAGCTGGCTCTCCGAACTGCTTAGAAAGTTAACAACCGGTTCTATTGAATAAGTGCAAACTGGCTGAATCCCACCACCGGTTCCAGATATTATTATCATTCCCACTTCCAGGATTTATACAATCAGCTGCTAGTTATCTGAGCAAGCCAATTTGATCAGCTTTTAATTTTCTGTCCCATTCTTCCAGTGATATAATCTGTATTCAATAGATCAATAGTTCCTAATGTTTTATAGGTTCCAAAATTCAGTATAAAAGGAAATATATTATATACCCTCTTGGTTTTTCCATGGATGTCAATATTCAAATACATAGCTGAAATCTGAAGGTTGTCTGAAGTTCGAATCATTGCAACTGGACTAATTTTTTGTTGTTAGTTTGAGAGATGTTTCACTGCCCATCCAGGCAGCTTCCTTAGTCAGAGCAAGGTAGTTGGGCAGAGAGCCGTGGTGGGATTCAAATAATTTAACAACCGGTTCTCTGCCCTAATGATTTCTTCCAACAACCAGTTCACCAAACTGCTCAGAAAGTTAACAACTGGTTTTCCCGAAGTGGTGCGAACTGGCTGAATCCCACCACTGGCAAAGAGCCATTGGAATGTACCAACTCCTGCCCACCAAACTCAGGGATTTCCTCCCCAAAGTGCGTTGAAACATTTCTTTACATTCCCTTGGGGAAAGAAACCCCTGAATTTGGTGTAGCAGGAGTTAGTACATTCCATCAATTTGCTGCCCAACTACCTTGCTCTGACTGAGGAAGCTGCCTAAATGGGCAGTGAAACATCTCTCAAACTAACAACAAAAAATTAGTTCAGTTGCAATGATTCAACCTTTGGACAACTTCAGACAACCTTCAGACAACTCCACCTGGATGATTAAGAATCTTCATCAACACAGCTGAAATCCTTTCATTTCATTTAAGCAAATTGCTTTTTGATCTTGAAAAGACAGACCTGCTAAAATAGTGATATTACCAAAGAAAGTTAAAATCATTTAAGTTTATTTAAATCAATGTGTAATATAATTCACTTTTATATAACAATACATATTTTAATTAATGTATAAGTTATACATAGGAAAAATTATTACACCCCCTAAAATGTTGATTTTGGAATATATATTTGCTATACTATTATCTGAATACTTAGAGATTAGAAATAGTTTTTTTTAAAATAAACATACATATTTAGAAATATAAATTTGTGAAGTTTAGGTAAACTTTGTTTTGAAATGCTAAAGGAGAGAACATATAATTGTTTAATTTAACAAAACTTTTTTGTGGGTTTAATTAAAGAAGCCTATAGCAAGTAAAGTATTTTTCTAAATTTATTAATCATCACTTTTCTATAATAGCAAGTTACAGAAAGTTTGTAAAAATATATTTCTTCAATCTTTCAACATGTGAACAAAAAGATTTGTATAGTTATCATTCTACTACTATATTCAAGCAGATCTTATGCAAAAATAATTACAGTAAACATAGATGAGTTACTATGAAATGAGGAACATTAATATAAAAATTGTAGATGTGTACATAAAAAATAAAATCTAAGAATAAATTCAAAATTTATTTAAATTGCTCACATTATATTACCCTTTTTACTTAGGTTATATATTGTATTAAAGTTACTCTATAACATATTACATGTATGCTAAGAAAAATTCTGCTATTGCCACTCTGAAAAATTGCATAGATAACTAAACCATTACTGCTTATAATTAAAAACAATTAAAACCATTTTAAACAATTAAAAACCATTTTAAACAATGTATTCATAGGGACAGGTTGACAAAATGCAAAGAATCCTTGAAAATTAAATGCTCTTTTTACCTATTATTGAAACAATTTTCATTACTTCAAAATATTTTTATTTATTGTGAGGATGCACCTGAAGTTAAAACTTTAGGTTAATATATCATGACGTTAGTGTAATTTTTTTTTAAAGTATGTTGAAATATTTTGGCTAGTTAAACATCTATGAAAAATGATTTACCAACAGTATATTTAGCATTATATTATTAATGTGTGATATTAACATAACCCTTCATGTTACACAAAGTCTTTCTGAATTAAAAGTTTGTTGTATCTTTCTAAAAAATGCTTACTAATCCAGTTCTGCATAGCTCTAGAAACCTTGATCACCTGCTGCACACAACATACACCATTTTTTAGAGACAGCCTCGCAGTTCAAATGTTTTCACAATATGCCACATCATATGCCTGATTTATCCTGGAAATGACATCCCCATAGAATTTGCTACAGGTACAACTACTAAGTCTACATATCAGGCCGGCAAAAATCTGGATGACCTCTAGATGGCAGAAAGGAGATACAGAAAACCTTTTATGTTTTTTCTGACATCTAGAAGTCAACCAGAGTTTTGCAGCCCAGATCTGACAGTCTTACACGAATAGGGAGATTGAGTAATTTTTAGGAGGAGAGGAGGGATGGTCATTAAAAAAAAGAAAGGAATAATACCAATGTGTACATTAGAGTGCCCAATACATGCCAAAGTTCTGTACCAGTGAAAGAAACCCACCAAATCAAATACTTTCTGACGCATTGGCAGAAAGAAACCCAAAGACTCTTGCCTTAATGTCATCATAGGTAATGACACAAACCTCTTTCCACACCTGAACATGCTCAGAAGACAAACAGGGTATTTTTGGTTACTATGAATAATAAAGAGACCGAGAATGAAGTGGAAGGTGATGAAGATGATGACAATGAGAAGGTTACTATCCCAGTCCTGGTGGGAAAGGTATCCCTACCTCAGCAAGTTGGATAAAGGAATAGGTCCAGATCCACTGCCCAGGAGCCCTCCTTTTCTGCCAGCCAAGAGTTTCTCCACCAAAGCCACATTCCCAGTGCGAGCCGCTTCCAGCAGTTCCTGGTCCTTGCCCATGGCCGGGAATCATCAGCGAATCTTATTTGCCCACCCCGCAACCCTTCCAGAAATGCTGTGCGGTTACCCCCCTCTCCCCATTTCAGCGACCCTGGCCAGAAAAACAATCTTCCCCGCTCTCCATTCAAGCGAACTGAGCAATGAGGGTATTTCCCACAGTCTTCAGCGACTAGCGGAAAGCGGAGGGAGGGGAAAGAAAGAAAAGGAAGGGAGAGAGGGGGGGAAGCACTCCTCGCTAGACAATTTCTGGGTGGAGTGTGGAAGAAGGAAAAAGAAGCTACGGGAGCCTCCCGCCGACACGTTAGCTCAGCGAAGAGGAATGGAGAACTCAGCTCCTCCGCCAGGCTGAAGCTGGTTAAGAATGAAGAAGGGATGGAAGACCAGCAGGGCGTGATGTGGGAGGCGCAGCCTTGGCTATCTAGGCCGGTTGCTGAGGAGACAAGAGTTCTCCGCTTCTGAATGGCTGGCCGGCCTACTGCGCCCCCTCCCCTATTCCCCTCCCATTGGCGTGCCCTTGCCCTCGATCCTGACGCAACGGGGATTCTGCTGCCCGGCCTGAGGTTGCCAGCTCTCCCTAAAGAGCGGCGGTGGCACCGGCGGGCAGCTCGCCTCGCGCTCTACTGCGGTGTCGCGCGCGCGCTTGCGCTTCTATGGGCCTGGCGGCGCGCGCTGAAAGAGAACAGCTGCTGCCGAGTGGCGAGCTGCGCGCGCTCCCTCTCCCTCCCCGCAAGGCTGCTTCACCTTAGGAAGCGGGGTGATGGAGAGGAAGGGAGAACGGTGGAAGGAAGTGGCGCCGGCAGAGTCTCTGATGGGAGTCGGTAGCGTTTCTCTGACGGGGGGAATCACTCCGGAAAGTAAACAAAAACGATTCAACGAAGAATCGATGTGCTGTTGCGACGACTTAACGTTGTGACGGGAGTGGCGAGGAAAGGCAGCATTGACTGCGGTTGGAAAAAGGAAGTGAGGACCACTCCGATTTTTCAGTTGTTATAAAATTAGTTGGAATTTTAAGGCACATCTATACAGTTGAACGAAGATCCTTTGGCTGCAACCCTGCTTTTTTTTTCTTTTAAAGGATTACATCTTAAAAACTACCCCAGTCTTCCAGATTTTTTCCCTCCTCTCCCCCCCCCCCTTTTTTTTTTTTTTTGGTAATTGGTGACCACCAAGATGAGCCTTCTGAACCGTCTTAGGGGGACAATTGTTTTTAAAGATTGCATTTGGGACATATGAGGAAGGCAAGGATTAGAGGGGGAAATTGGCCAGTTAAACATCATGGCATATAACATCCCTTCTATAAATATGAAACCACATTGCAGGATTATGTATTTTTCTTGGGTGAAGGGCCCAAATTGTCATATGAATGGTATTTTAGAGAGTGCACTCCAGAAAATAAGGCCAATCTAAAAAACTAATGAGGCTGCTCTGAAATATATTTATATTTCATTTAAATTAAGTAAACCAGTTAATATAATGAATACATGTACAGTAATCATAACTTACTCCTAGCAAATTAAAATTTAAAATCCATAAGTAGTTCTTGAAGGACTGTGCTTTAAATACATGTACTTTTACAACCTTCCTGTTTATCATTAAAACCAGATTGCTTCTAATTATTCCTCCAAATTGCTTGTAATGCATGACATTTCAGAGTTGTTTTATTGCTTAAAATATACTAAGAATGGCTAAAAACATAAGACATTTGAGGAAAGAAAAATCACGACCCAATATATTTACCTCCAAATGTGATGTTATTTGCATACATTATTACAAAGGCAGGATTTAATACTGTAACACAAAGCACATTTAACAGAACATGGGAACAGCCATAATTATTCCTAACTAGAAGAAGACAATGAAAGATATCCAGTCACGGTGCCCAGTGAGCATCTTTAATCTAATGAGTAAGATCTGTGCCATATTTATAAGAAACTCGGAGACTGGCTAGACAAGAACCTCCTGGCAGATTGATTGATTGATTGATTGATTTTGTCAAACTTGTACAAGATAACAGGTGTAAGTATAAACATGTACATGAACAAACAAAATGAATACAAATAAATAGGGACAGTAAGACAGGGCTGGTAGGCACACTGGTGCACTTATGCACGCCTTTACAGACCTCTTAGGAATGGGGTGAGGTCCACGGTATACAGTTTAAGGTTGAAGCTGTGGGGGTTTGAGGATGTAACAAAAGAGTCAGGAAGAGCATTCCAAGCGTTGACCATTCTGTTGCTGAAGTCATATTTTCTGCAATTGAGTTTGGAGCGATTTACCTTGAGTTCGTATCTATTGTTTGCCCATGTATTATTGAGGTTGAAGCTGAAATGGTCGTTGACAGGTAGGATATTGTAGCAGACAATGTTGTGTACTATGCTTAGGTCAGACCATAGGCGGCGTAGTTCCAGGGTGTCCAAGCTGAAAATTTCAACTCTGGTGGCGTAAGGTAAGGTTTTACAGGTAAGGTTTCAGAGAGACTGGTGATAGCTCAAGACTAGATATGCTCAAGAAAAATATACTCAACCACCTAAGTCAGCCCTTTCTCCCTTGTTTGTGGATCTAAAGCAGGCCTTGGATTTCATCTTTAGAAACACTCAAAGCATCTACAATTGATAAACAGTTGCTTACCCTATTAAATGAACCTCATAAGAATACAAGCTTGAGTGTAACATATATCCTGTAACTGAACTCCTCTAAAATTCCAACTAGAGATTAAACAAGAGTATATTGATAGATGCCTTAAGTAATTCCCTAAACCAGGCTAAACATAATTATACCACTTTACACTATTGCAGTACTATTGCAGACACTGCTAGGTCTTAGAAGAGCCATGGGAGCAATAGTCCATTTTTCTAAGAATACTCATTACAGATTAATCATGAGAAAACAAATACTATGCATTTTGTAAAATTCTGATGGAATGTCAAAGATTATATTATTGAACAAATGCTTCATTTTAAGTACTTGGGATTTGTACTGCATTCTTCAGCAAAGCAACATACTCCTATTATCCAAATAGCTCTGAACATTCAGAGAGGTTTCCTGGCAATCCTCTCTTTTTCACTAGAAAAGCCCAATATGTACTAGCTTCTGTGAAGCTTTTGAAGCCAATACATTGGCATAGGTTTTCTATGGAGTACAATTAAATCCAGGTGTCAACTAGAAATTGGAGACGTCTCAAATTAGTTTCCAAAGAATTTCAGATAGCAAAATATGCACTTAACTCTGCTGTATGTTTGGATGCAAGATTTATAACAAATGAAAAGAAGGGCATGGTTGTATGTATTCAGATATTTCTTAAAAGCTATTTTTCATCCCAAAGTCTGGTATATCTTACTTTATCAGATAAATATTATTTCTCCTGGAAATTCCTAATAAATGACAAATTACATAAACGGAGGTTCTCAAGTAAGATGCTGATAAAGCTGGGACAGGATCAGGCGATCGTACTTCTTAAACAAAACCCTTGACATAAAATCACACAGAGAATATATCAAAATGTCATCTGGAGTTCAACTGAGGGACAGATATTTTTGGTTTAAAAGAGCATTATATCTGATCCAGATGTCTGTTGTGGGAAAATATTCATTTTAAATCAGGAACCATAGCATTTTGAGATAGATGCAACAAAGTATTTTTTATTGGTATGCACAATTAAATAAATAGAATAATAAATAAAACTAATAAATTAAGATATCCCTGGGCTTCAGGCCAAAATAATGCCAAAGAGCCCTGAACTAAGCAAGGTTATGGATTATATACCCCAGAAATGTTACATAGGAGTGATAAATAAAGCAATATAAATCATAATATGACCTTTATAGCCACACTGTAAGGTCTGACCTTACTGTGATTAGACCAGTGCATCTAAATTCCACAGCCCTACAAAGCATCAAAGCCCACCTCTTTTTACTGATATTAGCACTATGTAACATAAACAATGTGACCAGGGCATGACTAAAACTCATAGTTTTTCATTTTCTATCCCAGTGCCTTTAGTTACTGCATCAAATTGGCTCATATTATACCCATATAATGTATATTTTCACACCAAGAAAAAAGTGACAATCTGTTTTCTGTTAACAGTTTCCCCCCACCCCCAGTCATTTGGCAGGGTCATGCTATATATAATGTCCAAAACATTTGCCCCTAAGAGTGTCTTTATATTGTTATGACTTAATATTTTATTAACAGTAGTATTGGTACATAATTATACCAGGCTGTGGGTTATGGTATAACTAGTTTAAAAATAGATATTTACAATTACATACATTCTCTTTTATTGATATATATTTACAGTTTATTTTTTGGTGGAAAAAATCATTAAAATATTTTATTCATATAATTAATTTAATAAATCTCTCAATTTAACTAGTTAGAAATTATATCACAAGTAACTCTTCTACTAACTGAGAAGCTGGCTAAATTCAAGGATTCACATTCAATTGAACACAACTATATTGTGTTCAGTTAAATGTCAGATAAATCATTCTTTCAGCAGCAAAATGTCAGATTGACCATATACAAGATGCTAATTTTATACTTCTTAGGAGTTGTTAGGGTGCTAACAAATAGAACTAGTCGGAACTTCTCTTTATTTTCCTCAATAGGCCTCTATCATTTCTGGATTATTCTTCATACTTTGAACTTTACACAATAACCAATCACAATAATGTTATTTCAAAAATGTTCATTAAATTGTCTGTCTTTATGTTAAACACCAGGTTTCATTAAGATGACTCTTTTTACATTAAAGGACTATTGCTTTGAGATGGGCTACTTACCAATCCTTAATGACATGTCCTCTCCTCCAGCTGGAACCTCCATTTCAAGGCCAAGCTGCCACTGAGGCAGGCTGAAGAGATGATGTAAGAAATTCATATTTTTCAGAAGAAAATGGATTAAGCCATCCTCTATACAAATGCTCTCTGTTGAGGAAGACTGAAGGAGGTCAGTCACCTGCAGGGTTCCAATTGACTCACTGCAGGATCACCCTCTCTCATTCAGCTATGGGGCTTTTTGCCTCCATAGCCATTTTAGGATTTGACTACCAGAGTGAAGGCAGCCAATGCCTTTGCCTCGCTCCACACTTCCTGGAAAGCACTGCTTCCACCATCATCACCAAGGACACTATTACCAGCAACACCCTGCAGCAAGCACAGAGGTAAGGGCAAATAGCTCCTCAGTATGAAGTAGCAAAGGATCTGAGCCACAGGAGAAGGCTAGCAGGGAAGAGAAAGAGGTGGCTTCTGTCATCCTTCTTCCCTTGATATCAGGACCAGAATCCCTGGGTGGGAAGAATAGAAGGGCCATAATGATTGTAAAGGATGGGAGAAAAGAATACCAATGAATGTGTTGGGAAGAGCCCTAAATTTGTCATATTTATTTTTTTCCACACTGAATTTTGTGTTACTTATTTTATTGTACTGCAGAGCTTATAATTTTAATATTTTCTTTTAAAGCACACAATTCTGAGTCATTTTATGATTTTGTTTTTGAGGCACATTATGGTATACCATATACCAATATATTGCATCCTTATCAAAAAAATATAGCTGATTTTATCTCATCCATTGATTATGGTCACTAGGCTGATGAAAAGTGGAATTTATTATTGTGTCCTGATTTTACCTTTCTGTAATATGGAAGAAAGGTAACTGGTGTCATTAATTTTGGTGTAAAGCTACCTCTATCAGGTTCATCCAAGATCAAATTTTGAGTAAACAAATAGTGAAGCAAACAAAAATGGTAACAGTAGAGGGAAGAGAATGACTAGAGAAACTGCATGTACCGAAGGACTGTGTTCAGCTGTAAGAATGAAAAGGTTATCCTTCTATATCTGCGCCTTGCAAGCATCAAGCTCCTTAAAAGAAAAGCACAATCAAAGAAACAAGATTCACATGGATTTCCTTTAATGATTTTTATACCCAGAATTAGGAGTTAGAATAAAAAATCTTGAGAAGAGAGATAGGAACCCTACAGCCTCCTTTATTAGTGAGTTCATTAATCCTGGGTTTCTTTGAAGCTTTTGATTTTTTTTTCTTTCAGTCTTTTTGCCTGATGGGCTAAGAATTGGTTTCTTTATAAGCCTAAAACTACCTCTCCAATCTGTTGAATATCTGTATCTAGAGATACAGCACCTTGTCTTTCAGTCTCAGCAGAATCTCTTACTGCAAAAGATGTGGCCTGAAAGCTACTGACTGCAGAATGGAAATCAATGTGTTATTGCTGAGTAAGCAAAGACAGTAGGAGAAGAAAAATACCCGGATCCCAGGGTGCAAGTTTATTGAGTGAACTGGGAAAATGAGGGTTTGATAGTGGAAGACTTTAAAAGGGAATTCCTAGCACATTTTCTATCAGCAATATGCATTTGACAAGTTGAGAGTTTGAGAAGAGAACCCAAAAAAAAAAAGTCTTTAAATAGATGTTTCTTTAGGAAATAAAAGTAAAGATACAGGGACAAGATACATCACTTGTAACTTGCAATGATTTATAGGATGTTTGTGTTCCTACATAAAAACAAATTGACATATTCGCAGTACTGTATGTACAAATTTGGAATTGTACTTGAAGAAAAAGTCAGAAGGTTGCAACAATAATTGACCATACTTCAAAAGAATGAAGATATATCAGATTAAACAAAGTAGGACTAAAGCAGAGCCTGTCAAAGGAATCAACTGTCCAGAGCTAAGACAAGGAAAGAAATAAACCAGTTTTAGAGTACCAGCTGGAAATAGGAGACATAAAAGCTATTCTGCACTCTTGAAATTAAGACATTCCAGTCCTCATAAAAGAAACAGATTGTGAGTAAAGAAAGAAAAATAGATGATAAAATAGTGAATGCAGAGCAGATGCATCTTCGCCCTACAGGAAACAAAGAGAAGACTCATAATGGTTTGTAATTTGCTATTACAAGAAGCTGCAGTAAAAGAGATGTGTGATTATTAGACCCATTGCCTTTTAAAGTATACTATGAACAGCATATATCAAATTCACTAGCAGTTCACCATTCCAGCTATTCAACAGATGGATGAAAAGCTACAACTTATCACTACGGACTTTGAAAATCTAGGAAAGCAGCTCAGATACTGGTGATCTCAAATGATCTTTACATGTATCCATCTAACCCAGAGTTCAAAGAAAATAATATTAGAAATAATTGACTGGCTGAATAGATTCAAAGGGAGAAATTTGATATATGAGATCATAATTAGAGATAACTAAATGTGAACTGCTGGCACAAAATGATTTGCTTCTCAGGAAGAGGTAAAATGTATGGAATGTTTAAGCACAATGATAGAAGATAATATTTGTAGCTCAGAGTTGAACTGTGGAGTCCCTGGTGTTCTCCAAGTTTGGTGGTTTTCTTGCATATACAGGTGAAACTCGAAAAATTAGAAGGAAGATAGATAGATTAGAATGCAGAAGGAAGCACGAAGTGCTTCAAAGTCTTGTTGCTCAGTGGTCCAAGTCCTTTTTTCTGATGAGAGCAACTTTTGCATCTCATTTGGAAACCAAGGACCCAGAGTATAGAGGAAGAATGGAGAGGCCAATCAAGCACAGTAATCCCACAGTCATTGAACTAGGTTTTGGTGCTTTTGGCAAAAGTTGCTCTCATCAGAAAAGAGGACTTTGGACCACTGAGCAACAAGACTTTGGACCATTGTGCTTCATTAAGACAAGGGTCAACACAGCCATCTACCAGGACATTTTGGAACACTTCATGCTTCCTTCCGCAGATAAGCTTTATGGGTATGCTGACTTCATTTTCCAGCTGCCCACACTGCCAAAAGCACCAAAACCTGATTCAATGATCGTGGGATTACTGTGCTTGATTGGCCAGCAAACTCGTCTGACCTGAACCCCATAGAGAATCTATGGGGCATTGCCAAGAGAAAGAAGAGAGACATGAGACCGAACAATGCAGAAGAGCTGAAGGCCGCTATTGAAGCATCCTGGTCTTCCATAATACCTCAGCAGTGCCAAAGGCTGATAGCTTCCATGCCACGCCGCATTGGGGCAGTAATTGCTGCAAAAGGGGCCCAAACCAAGTACTGAGTACATATGCATGCTTATACTTTTCAGAGGTCCAATATTGTTCTATGTACAATCCTTGTTTTATTGATTGCATGTAATATTCTAATTTTCTGAGATGGTGGATTTGGGGTTTTCATGAACTATATGCCATAATCATCACAATTATGACAAATCACGGCTTGAACTATCTTGCTTTGCATGTAACGAGTCTTATCTCATATATTAGTTTCACCTTTTAAGTTGCATGACTGAAATAAATGAACTTTTGCACAATATTCTAATTTTTTGCGTTTCACCTATATTTCATTACCAGACTAGGTAACGTCATCAGTGCTAGTAGGGAGTGGGGTTTGGTCTCATTTTATATAATATAGACTTGCCCTGTCAGTATGGTGGGATGGTTTTTGGTTGTTCCTTGATTAGGCTGTTGTTTAGTGTTAACTTAGCTGGACCCATCTTGTGTCTTCACAATTGAGTTGAACCTAAGCCTAGTAAAACTGTAGAGTGTTTGGGAATTACCACTAAATTCTTTTTTGTGAGCTTGACACCAATTTCACTAGAAACAATTTGATGGTCATTTTTGATGATAATTTTTAATATGGTAACAGCGGCTGGCAGTACTTGATCAACTTTCTCTGAGCTCGCATGGCAAGCAACATCAAGCCAGGATACATACAGAATTCCAGATCTGTAAGCTTGTTAAAAAAACACCCTGGAAGAAGAGAATGATGAATTATTTCCTGTACTGGAGTCAAGAAACCCATATGGTTGTGTTTATCTAAATCTGAACGAGATACAAAGAATCCAAAGTTTTTATATTTAACCAAAAATTACATTATCTTTTTAACAGCACAGTCCTAATTGTTTACAATTAAATAAATAAATATACTACATAGTCATACCTAAATATCCACTATGGAGTCATAATGTAGAACGCTGTATCTGTTTTGAAGAATTTTAATTTCTGCTGCTGGCTTCAACAATAAGAATGGAATGCAAATAAATAAATAAACAAATCTATTCATAATTTCCAGTTTTCATTTTAAATAAGCTATTTATCAAAGTTGAGATATGAAGTAAAATCTATGCTCGCTATTTTTAAAAAAAGAAAAGTCTGTTCCTCCTTTTCAGTGGTTTTAACCAATGAATCCACATTATTGTCCCTAATTGACATACATAAATAGGATCACCCCAACACAGAGAGAAAAATCCCATAATCTTAAAACTTGCAATGGCAGGGAGAGAATGTTAATCATTTCCCAAATAATGTGGTATGGAGAATGTTGCAATTACAGTAGGTAATTTTAATCTGACTTTACTTGAAATTGAAGCATGTTAAGAGACTGCTGAGATATTTTTCTCGCATGTAATATGGCTCTACATATACAAGAAAACTTATGCAGATTGCTGCAAACATAGCCTCCATTGTAATTTGGGCACCGAAGAACAATTTCTGCAGAACTGGCATCTGGATCCATTTAGTCCATTGTGATCTGATATGCTGCTGTTCCTGCTGCTTAACAGATGATTTAACTTGAATGACTAAGCAACTGTGGTTGACCACTAAACAATACCTATTTATTGATCATCATGCAAGTAAAGGCCTATGAAAGGAAATACTGTCCAGAATTGGCTTTTAATAAGTGGTATTCTGTTTTATCATAATGTGAATTTGACGTCTTATAGAAGGCCTGATGATCTATTGATTGCAAAGTTCTGTAGATATTTGATACATGCTTGAGTTATACTCACCATGTGTTTATCCGATAGATCTGAAGAGATGAACATTGTTACTTTAATATAATGAATTTGTGTTGTATTCTGAATGGGAGCAGGTTTTACTTAATGTGCAATTTCTCTGATTTAAATCTTGATGACCTCTACTTTTGCTTGTGAATCAAGACAGTACATTTGTCATTGATGAATTTTATCCAGAGACTTTTGGAAGTAGGAGCTGGGGGAGCATTGTTCTAAATTAAAGACTGTTAAATGCCCACATTACTTCAATTAAAATGGAAATAGCAATAACACTTATATACCGCTTCAGCATATTATCCCCAACAATCTGGGTCCGCATTTTACCGATCTTGGAAGGATGGAAGCTGGCACTCAGCAGAAGTAGCCTGCAGTACTGCATTTTAACCAGTGCGCCACCACAGGTTCTTGCAAGTTTTCATAATTATATAATTTATATGTATGAAATGTTTGGCAGATGTCCTGTGGTGCCACCAGAGATGGAATTTCTGATGGTTTGCAATACTTTCTTGTAGAGGATGTTGGTGTATAGGTCATAAACATTCATGGTGGCTAGAATGTGAGTCTTGGAATGTCTTCCAAGGAGATGCATGGTTTCTGTATATTGGGTAGTACACTAAATATAAAAATTTAACAGTCGGAAGTCAAACCCTGACTCAGAAGTAGCCAAACAAATAACATCCACACTAATTTGCATCACATAAAATGGTATTTAAAAGCCAATGCTCTGACAAGATGAGCACAATTCAAACCACACTTATGATGTCTCCTCGAATGGTGACAAAATATTTTCTACCAAATTGTCAAGCTCGGAGCTCAGACTAACAGCCCAAACATAATAATAATAATTAGATTCCTTTCTTCAATTTACCAAATTGATATTTTACCAATAAATAGGAGCACAACTTACTTTCACTATTCTGTGACCTTCACACAGGTCTTTTTTTAACTGAAAGAACTATTGTTTACTAAAATTAACATTTAATTCATTTTCTAAATGCAATGAAATTCTATTCAAGTTGCCTCATCATTACAAATAAGAATATGTACAATTCAAAATAATTTATGGAATGTGGTTCAGACCACAGCGCAATTTATTACATTTCTCTTTTTTTAGGTTTTCACACAAGTTGAAAAAAGATGCAGCCACATTAAGAATCTCATTAAATACATACTGCTTTAATTATGTGATTCATTTCAGCAGCAACATTTCTTTTTCAGGCATGTACTAAAACCTGAAAAAATGCATGTTGCAATAAATGACAGAAAGATGATATGCTCATGCAAAGTCCAACCCACTTCTTCCATACCAACTGGGAAGCATGAAGTAAGAGGCCTTAATTCATTCATAGGAATCTCTTAATAACAGTTTTTAATTTTAGTATTTGAAGGATTCTTTTTCACAGCACCAATAATTGGTTTTTTTTAAAAACTGAATCAGAAAATGAAATTATTATTTGCTTTAAAATGACAATTCTGTGCTTTAAAAATTGTTAACTCAAAAATCTTTTTCTTATAAAGAACAGCAAAGTGAGTAAAATAGTAGCTTCTAATGTTCTGTGGAAAAGATCTTCGGGAGACTGGGTGAAGAGATGCAGCTTAGGGAACAATTAGATAAGAGACAATATAGCCCACAGTTGCAAAGTGGGGTGGAGCAAGAAACTCAGAAGGAAATCTAAGTTCTTGGACTATAAAGGAGACAGTGGCCGAATTGTACTTTCAGATTTACAAGTTTCTGTTCATGTAGCTTTACAGTAAAGTAGAATTAGTTGATCTGGTTATGTTTGCTGTCTGGTCTACCTGGCAAGGCTTACAATACTGGATTTGTTCAGTGAATTCAAACAAGAACAAAACCAAATTCTATTATTTTTTGACCAAACCGTTAGTATGGTAGTATGACAAGCATGAAATAAGGGAACAACAGTATCAATTTCAAGCAATTTCCACCTTACAGTGCTTACACATCTTACAATGGTGCTAAACAAATGGTACTTACAACTAGTCCTTCAAATTCCAGCTCAGCAGTGTACCCACAGTCATGTCATTTGATCTGATTGTTCAGTTTCTTTCTTGGCTTCTTACGAGCACAGTGAATGGGGAAGCCCTCAAGTCACAAATATGTGACATTGTGGAATTTGCTTAACATTGGCAACAGGAAGTGCCAGTGCTGCTATCTCTAAGCGGTATAGTCACAACACACTTTATGACTGCATTGGCTAGCTTTAGAAATTCTAGTCCCAATTGTTATTATTGACCAAGGACTACCTGTATATATTTATTTTGTAATATAATTTTACATATAGCCTACTTAGAAATAAAGCTGCAGGAAGCTAAATGAATCTTAATATCAAGTTAAATGGTAGTTAGTTATGTATAGTCTTTTAAAATGGACTGTGCATAAATAACCTGTCCAAAAGTAATCTGGAAAATAACTTACCATTTAGTCAAGTATTTTGTAGATTTGGAGAAATATAACTTTGTTTCTGATAAACTAATTAAAGTGGCAGAAGAAAGCATAGAGAAATAGTGAGATAATATTTAGGAAGAAATAAAGATAAATTATAATTTCAATTGAAAGGAATAGGAGATGAAAAATATGCTGATCTTCATAAAATCAAGACTTATGTTTTAAAATAAAGGCATATATAATTGTTTTACATAAGTTGGACATCTTGATGTGTCCTCTTTGCAAAACTCAGTCATCAGATTTTAATTGTTTGGTCTCTTATTTTTACTTTAAAAAAGAAATCAATCATTCCCTGAATTATTTTACAGTTCAAGTATAGCAAATACATACCCCTCACAATATTTTCAAGTAATGATCGAGAAAGATCACTGAATAGCCTATATACTATTATCATCCTGATATGTGTTCTGTCAGGGATTTAGTTGTTATTTTAAAAATTTAGGAATCTTTTGCACAGATTGGTGTACTTTACTTATTTACAGCAATTTTTAAACTAAAAATTTAAAGTTTAATTTTTACACATAATCTGTGATAAAAAATGCAACTTTACATTTTGTTAAAGTGTTACAAATTCAAATAACTGTTTTCAAGCATATTAATATACAGCGATGTTAATTTACAAAAGAACATTCAACTGTTAAAAATGTAAAAGTTTCTAAAAATGGCTGAGATTCATAGTCAAAGCAAAAAAAATGATTAATGATCCTCGAAAAGAGCTCAGATCTAACAACCCTATTATTCTGTGAACTAATAAGAAATCGTTGTCCAACTGATTGTGCAATTTCCAATTTTTCCCAACATACATCACCATATTATCCTTTCCCATGCTATAGTTATACATTTTGAGATTTGAAGGTGCTAATTTTTAAGAACATCTTGTTGGCGCCTGAACTATTTCTGCAAGACAATTACACATTTTCATAATAGATCATTTTATGTGTAGTGTAAATTTAATATCTTTTGAACAGTCCTTTTGTTGTAACAAAGATTTTTTATCTTCACAAATGAAAATGAAATTATCCTATCAGTGACAAAGGAATATTTTATTCATTTACCTGTTATTTCACAAGTTAATGATGTATAATAGCAATTGTTCTTCTTCACATCAGTGCAACTTAAAAGAGTTTAAAAAGAAAAAAATCTAAATTTCTTATCCCTTTTTACAAGTGCATTTTTTGCAGAAATGTTGCTCTGAGTTCAGTTCCATAAACAAAAATTAATATAAAATGTGTCCCTTCTTCTTTCACATTAATGTATAGGGTCTGCTAACATTTTTCATTATTCATTTTTTTAATATGGTGAAGCAAGGTATCTTTTTCCAAATGAGCTTCAGCAAGGGCCATCTTGGCTTTGGCTAATTCCTGTTTTAGACATTCATTTTCTTCTATAAGCTGTAATAAATAAGTAAATAAATAATTTTAATCTTAAAATGCTAAATTAAGTTTGATAACATCACAGCTTTATAACACACATTAAAAAATCACTTCTAAGACATGTAAAAAGTCACATCAGCATGTTTGTGAAGTGTAGAATAGATTTGCCAGAAACCATTTAAGGCCCTGCTGCCTATTATGATTAAGCTTCAACTCAACACTCCTTTTTACAGGATAGGTATACTGCATATGCATAAACCTATTCGGCAGGAACTATCAGCTGACCACTATGTTATGACTTCAGTTAACACAAACACATATTGTTTTTCTTTTCTTCGTTTCTGCTATAATTTTGTACCAGTGAGGTTAAAACCAATTTTGTTGTATTTAAGTACAATGACAATAAAGATTATTATTATTATTATTGAATTAAACTTAGTATTGGGGAAAAAGTATTCTACTGCAAGGCTTTAAAAATATCATGGCTGAATTTATATGTTATAAATCTACTGTTTTGCTTTGAGCCATGGTTCGTATTTTAGTGTTACATATTAACCTAATTTTTTACAATTTCTATAAATGCATTTTAAAAAGCAGTTTATTTCACCTGATATATTAAAATTATATCCATTTTTTCATACATTTATGTACAGGTTTTTTTTGTTTATTGTTTATAACATCACACTCTAAATAATGTATCCTCCACAACACTGTAAAATACTTGAGGAAAACCAAATTTGGCTTTCAGTTTCCTTCAAAAGAATATGCTGTCCTTTACAATATAAAATCTTTAACTGCCATTATAAAATAAATTTTACAAAAGGAAGGAAGGAAAGAAAGAAAGAAAAAATATAGCAGATTTTTCATTACCTGTTCTTTGATTACTATGGGTGAAGTCATAAATTCTTGGGGAGTGCTAATTTCTGGAAATGTTTGTGTGGACCGGGAATGAAAAGTTTTTTTCTTGGGCGTACCAGCTTCAACATCCGGATTGTCTATTCTGCTTTGTGTCTTTGATGAATCATTACTAACTGTTTGATGATCTGTTAAGACAAATCAGAGAATTAAGAGGATTATATAAAGATACTGATATCAATAACTCAGTAAAATGTATCACATTATTATGAACTATATCAAGCAAAAATTGATAAAGATATGGCACAAAACACTTTCAATTCTCTCTTACCAATATTGTTGTTAAATGTATATACAATATATTGCCAAAAGTATTTGCTCACAACTGCTTCTGATTATGTGGATGGGTGAGCAAATACTTTTGGCAATATAGTGTAACATCAACATAGTATCAATCCAAGTAGTTAGAGCTGGGATCAAACCTATTTCTCAAAACATATTATTCCAAGTATTTTAAAAGGAAAGAAATGTTCCCCCAAAATCTACCTTTTTAAAATGTACTCTAACCCTCAACTCTTTTCTTAACTATATAGATAATCTAAATGGACTATTACTTCTCATAAACACATGAATCACCTAGATATTTTTACATTGAAATGATTTTAAACTTCTGAATGTTATTCGCAGTGCATTTTATTTGAATATATTCTCAAAAAAATCCACAAATGTGTTTTAATGATGTACATTCATTTCACAAACTGATCAATTTGTCTGTTTCATCTGGATTTATTGGGTTTTCAAGACAAAACACAATTAGGTCTGAAATTAACAGAACCAAATTAAAATTCCCCAATTAAGTATTTACAATAATTTGTAAGCTATCTAATAAGAGTTTATGAGTATTCTGACACTTCAGTGGTCTGCAAAAAAAGCTGACCTATGTATTGGCAAAAAATAAAAAAGTTGCTTTTATTTTTCAAAATATGGAAATAAGAGACAATGCGAATGAGAAATCTAACTTCTACTTACAAGAAAAAATGTCACCATACATTTTAATTGGATCGCTTTGGATAAGATACTTAATTTTGTATACAGTAATGTTTTGCTTACTCTACTATACTTTTTATTAAATCTAGCGCTTAATTTTTTTTTAAAAAAAAGAAAGGCAATGGCTTCCCTTCATTAATTGGTTTAAAGCTGCCAAGCTTTATTCCACTTGATGGTTTTGTCACTGCAAAAAATTTTAAATTATCACTTACAGTCAATGGAAATCAAAAGCCAAAAATTACTTCATATTTAGTTCTGAATTGGCCTATATGCCTTTTCAATTGATTTAAAGCAATCATCTTCTAAACTCTTGAATCAGGTTTTGAATCTGATATTGTGTACATCTAAAACTTTAACAGATTTAGTATGCACATAATAGAAGTTTAACCAAATTTAAGCAAGAATGGTTCCCATAGATACAATATAACAAACTGCATGTAAAATATCATTAATTTCAGTCTGGCTTCTAAAGGGGCTTAAAATAATAAATTTGTTAAAACAGCAGATATATAAAATAGGAGAAATTGGAAACCCAATAGTTCTTTTTCCTTATTTTAAATGACTTATTTGCATTGTTCTTGTTAAATTGGTTTTTGCTTGTACTTTTTTCTTTTTATTATCATGGTGGGTGGGTGTGCGCACGTGCATGTTTGAACAAAGCAATTATACAGTGGAGGTTTCTATACTAACAAGCTAACTCAAGATCAAAATCTTTAATACATAACTAATACTTTGATGTAATCTGCAGCCTTTTTTTCCTGACATGTTTAAATTTGTATGAAGAAATTAAGGAATTTTATGCTTGCAAGACTAATATTCTAAATCAGTGGTTTTTCAGTCCACTGTCCCCTTGGTTCTACAAACTGATCCTCAGTGCCCCCCACCCAGTGGTGGAATTCAAAAAAAAATTCTACTGCTTCTGTGGGCATGGCTGGGGGTTGGGTTCATGTGACTGGGCTGTTTGCACGACGGAAGGAAGATAGTAACAGTAAAATTCAAAACTGTAACAATTAATTGCACATTTATTCAAAATCCAATTTAAAAACCCTTTTAGTTAATGCTAATTCAACAAAATTGTTGAACATGATCCAGTGATACCAGGTTTTCAAAGTCTGATAGTCATTTATCAAGAACCTTATTGACTAGTAACTTAGTAAACTCAGTAAAATTTAGTAACCACTTCACTGTTCAGTAAATTCTTAATGTGATGGATGGGCTTGATGAAGTGATACCAGTTTCCCAATGTCTGGTTTTAAGTTACTTAGCAGGAGTCTTAAATCACCACGTTCAGTAATCTGGAGTCGATTTCTTTGCTTGGAGAGAAGTTGGATGACCACACTGAAGCCATGTTCCACCAAATATGATGTTGGAAATGCAACAAGGAACTTCTTAACCACTATCCATAGTGCAGGATAGCATTGAGTGAAGAAATTTCTTTCTGTAACCAAAATTCTTGGTACGATTTCTTAAACTTTGGCTTCAGCTCAATGTCATTGTGCAGCTTTATGAGTTGTTCCTCCACTAGCCCATCTTCCTCAGTATCTGAAAATGGATTTATCACCCAATCTGGAATTTCCATCAAAAGAAGATCCTGATATCGCTCAGACATATCTTTATGCAGCATGTCCAAATGGTCACAAAAAACTTGAAGATCATCATCTTGTATCCCACCTTTCTCTTCTAGCTCAGAGAAGCTCGGAAGTTGGTATAGCTCACGACGGCCTATATTGCATTTGAATAGTGTTAACTTTGAAATAAATGTAGAGATGACAGATTTGGCTTTAATAAGAATTGACCTACTTTCCTTGCAACTGCAAATTCACTTCATTGAACTTTGCAAATAGTTCTGATAAATAAGCAATGTCATGCCTGATTTCTTTGAGTTCACCACTGAGCAAGGCATTCTTGTCTTCAAAAAACTCCACAACAGTGTCAAAAAGATTGTAAAAGCGTCTCACACAGTTGCCTTTTGATAGCCAACAAACTTCTGTATGAAGCAGCAAATGATCAAAATCTTCATCATTGAAAAGGTATTGAAAAAGTGACTTATGACCATTTTTGACAGCTATGACCATTGTAGCATCCCCATGGTCGTAAGATCAAAATTTGAATTCTTGGCAACTGACTCATACTGTATTTTTGATGGTTGCAGTGTCCCGAGGTCATATGATCATCTTTTGCAACCTTCTGACAAGGCAAAGTCAATGGAGAAGCCAGATTCACTTAACAACATTTGTAACAAGTGCAGTAATTCATTTAACAAATGGCAAGAAAGATAATAAAATAGGGCAAAATTCACTTAACAAAAAAAAATTTGGGCTCAATTATAGTTATAATCTGAGAACTACCTGTAGGCTGCAGGAGGAGGAAAAAGGCTTTTCAGAGAGAAAAGTGATAGCAGAGTTTGGAATGTAGGCAGGAAGAGAGCAAGTTTGTATCTTCCCTAGCAATTTGTGAAATACAGGTGGTCCTTACAATTATTAGTTTAGTGACAGTATGAAGTTACAATGGCACTGAAAGAATTGAGTTATGATTGTTCTTTTACACTTATAACTGTTGCATCATTCCCATGCCCATGAGATGAAAATTCAGACTGCTACGTGTAGGGGTTCACGGACACCGCCCCGCAGCTGGAGGAGTAGATTTAACTGGCAGTCTCGCGTGGTGAAGAAGAACCCAGCCCTTCCACCCATTGAAGGCACGCGAGAGACCCAAGCCTTCCCAAAGGTACGGTGTCGCTGGTTCCTGGTGAGGTGAGACTGAGCCGCCACCTCCACACAAGTCACGCGGGGAAGGACTCTTGCTTTCGGTCCCATCGCATTCCCTTCCATGCCTGCGCGCTAAGCTAGGCGAGTCGGGAGTACAGTATAGCAGAACACCTCCAGCACTCCTCTGCCACCTCCCTGGCCTCTTAGCGTCCCACTTGCCTCTTAGCACCCCCTAAGTCGTCCCACAGCCCCCTAGGAGGTGGTATCGCCCACTTTGGGAACCACTTTTCTAAATTGCAATTAATATCAACAGAATATTAGAAAGTAAAAATAAAAAATATTCTAAGTTATCTTAGTGATAAAATGTCAATTTTAATTAATATAAACAACATAATAATATACTAAGATTTACAGTAATATAATAAAAACAGGAAAAAATAAGATTCAGTAATGCTGTCTTTGCCAAATGATGTTGACAAAAACATGGGAACTGGAACTACATTTTTCTAAAGTTATTGGTTAATCTAATGCAACTTTAATTTGATTTCTTAAAGTAAGTCCAGTTATACAATGGGAATTATATAAATGCACAAACATGCAACTTTAACATAGATAGAAAATTATTTTGTGCAAGTAATCAGTAGACAACTACACTTACTCTGCAACTAGCAGTTATTCATTAACTGTTAATGCTAATACATTTAACAAGACAAAATCTATTATAAAATAGAGATAACTTAAAAATTTCAGAAGAAACATGAAATTTTTCAGAACATTTACTTTGAATGTTGCCAGTATTAAATATGGGGAAGGGAAGAAAAGTTCTACCTGTAATGTAAAACGAGCCATCATCTTTCCTCTCTATCATAAGCAGATCAATATACACAGTTACTGGGACTGATTCAGGAGCAGACAAACTATCACGAGGACTATCATCCTAGAAAATACAAAAGATATAAAAACTGTTAACGTGCTAAGGCTAAGTTTTTTATGCAGAAGTATTTTCATGCAATAAAGTAAATTTCAGGTGACAAGATAAGTAAGAACTTGCAATCATTAAAAGTGTGATTAGATAACAAATAATTTGGTACAGAAGCACTCTGTACATGCAAAGCAGCAGAACAATAATAGTACCAATAAAAGGGTAAAGAAGGTAAGGATAAATACTATAGCTTATTTAGTAGATATATCTATCTGTCTAGCTAGCTACTGTAGCTATTATTTAGCTATTGAGAGTGACTATAGGATCAGGTTAAATGGTTACATTTGAAGAGTGATAAACCAGTCTAAATTAAATACATCAGACATATGGACCACAATCAACCCACTGCTGTTTAATGTTTTAAACATGGGATAAATATGTCCGTGTGATCAAATTTTGATTTATTTGATAATCTATTTATTTATTTTCTTCATTGTCCATTCACATCTATAGTGAGCCACAAGGAGTACAATTGTCTGCACCATTCTGATCCTTATAGGAATGGAGACAGTATATCATCTGAATATCTTCTACCACATATTTCTTGACTTCTTGTTCCTTTATTGAGGAGCTGAGGTGGCGCAGTGGTTAAATGCAGCACTGCAGGCTACTTCAGCTGACTGCTAGAGCAGCAGTTCAGCGGTTCAAATCTCACCGGCTCAGGGTTGACTCAGCCTTCCATCCTTCCGAGGTGGGTAAAATGAGGACCCGGATTGTTGTTGGGGGCAATATGCTGACTCTCTGTAAACCGCTTAGAGAGGGCTTAAAGCCCTATGAAGCGGTATATAAGTCTACTGCTATTGCTATTGCTATTGCTAATAGTTGATCCCTAAAGAAGCTGTCTACCACTTCACTATCTTCAATGAATGATAGTGAATGATCTTCACTGTCATTTCTAATGATGGTTGTTGTACCTTTTGTCATTAGTTTGGTCTTTATATTTTAGTCTCATTTTTTCATATGCTCCTTGAATTATTAGTAAACCTTGCAGATACTTTCTACTTCCACTATTAGAGTAGTGTCATCAGCATAGTGCAGGTTGTTGTGTTCCTTAGCTTTTACTAAAGCCATCATGAACAGCTAATATCTCTTTGTATCTCTTTCTGGATTGGATGATCCTATGCATTATTTTGCTAGCATCTTGAGGATTATTAACAGAATAGTCAGATTACAGGATAACAGAAAAATTAAGGACATTGTATGATAATTCACTCTCTCTATTAAGTCACCTTTGGAGTATTGGAATATAGATTGATCTCTTCCAATCTGTTCGCCACTGTGCCATTCTCCAGATTTGTTAACATAGGTTGGGTAAGATCTTTTCTGATTCTTCTGCTGCTGCTTGTCATATTTTTGTGATATTCCAACAATTCCTGTATCCTTCCTGGTAATGACCAGAGTGCTGGGCTAACCTCTTCTATATCTAGGCGTTCTTATAAGTAGAAAATGTCTTCTAAGATATCTTGAATGTTTACATCTCTATTGTAAAGTATTTTAGTCTACTCTTTCCATCTTCATTTGATCTCTTTGAATCGGTTACTTTCTGTCCAATGATGTCTTTAACAATTCAAAATTGGTACTTCCTTCTGAGTTCAGAGATCTTTGTTTCATCAAATTTTATTTTATTCAAAGGTTAAAATACAAATTAAAAAACAAAAACTAAACTGAACAGGACAAATAAAAGAAATGTGCAATAAGAAAGAAAAAAACAACAATACACATATATTGCCTACCCTAGTTGAATACGGATACTGATACTGTTACCTGTAGTTGGACATCTTCCTTAGGTTGATTTATCTGTTATTACTTCATTGGATTTTTTATTTAAATTTTCAAACACTGCTTGTAAGTTAAAAAGCATCCCTTTTTCAAAGGCTTCTAAAAACACCTTAATATTAACTTGATCTGGCATATGCATTTCTTTTGTATCTCTTTTTATAGGCATTGTAGAAAATGTATAATGTTCAAATCCTTAATTTCTGATTGCTTTCCTTTTTAATATACTGCAAACTTAACTGTAGCTGGACTTTCATAACAAAAGCAGGCAATTCCTGTCAAATACAGAAGATGTAACTGTTCTATACAAGAGAAATTGAGATAATTTTTCCCATCATAGAAAATCAAGAGATAAGACAGGGGGAAAAAATTCCTGCCTTTTTAAGAGGAGAAAAGATCAAGGATACAAGCAAAAGTTTTAAGAAAACTTTTAGTTCTTTTCAAAACTATTAAATTATCAAAATCCTTAGTATACGAGTCCAATGTAAATGTGGATCAAATTAGATCACTTTCATTTCCAAGAAAAAAGTCTTTGTGCCATTGACTTCCATGGAGAAAAAGTGTTTTGTAACTCCAGAAATATACAATAATAAATAATTATAATACAGTAAGGGAATTTAGGATAGTTCAGCATTCAAGGAGATAATTAACAATTAAAATGTAAATTAAAAAAAAGAAATTCAAAAAGTGATGTTAAAATGAAGGTGCACTTTAAAAACTGAACAGCTGAGAAGATAGACAGCTGACTTTCTAGCCATTCTTACTGTGATTTGCAACCATCAGTATTATTCTTCCCAGGTAAGTATATAGTCATCTGAGAGTCATCCTGGGTCATTCCTCATAGCTCCCGCTCGAATCAGGGGAGTTTGATGCCAGCTGGCTTTGGCAGTGAAATCAGCTATCTGTTTGCAGAGAAAAAAATTCCCTACCACTTTTTAGAAGACTCCTGAGAGATTTTTGAAAGACTTTATTTTTTATTTTTCCATCTATATTTTCATGTTCAGTGTCTTTACAGATCTTGTAATTCTCCTTCATGTCTTTTCTGACAGCTCTGCGAAATTCTTTGTTAAGTTCCTTCCTGAGATTTCTGTCTTTCTTTGCTTTGGCTTCTCTTTCCCCCCTTCCCCTATTTCCATGATTTGTTCTGCAATCCAGTTTGGTTTTTTTCTATCTTCATCTTTTTCAGTTTATTTTATATGTATACCCTACATTTATCAGTGTACTTTATATCTCTCAATATTACATTTGCTACCTTTTAGAGTTTAAAAACAGAACAGGTGTACAAGAAAAATTCCAGCTAAAAGAAAATTAACATTGGCTTACCTGAATGGTCCTTCTCTGTGTGCTGCATGAGAGTCCAAGCATGGGTTAAATTAGTCTGATTGTCCAAGGACTGAGGTAATATTTTTCTTTAGCCACGCTTCCTGGTACTACTTAATGCCAGATTTTTGACAAGTTCTGGAACCGAAGAAGACTGATTATGCGATGAAAAAAAACGGAGTCGATCTGATGCCCCCGAATCCCTGGACCCGAAGACCCTGGGCAGGGTTGGACTCTCCTGCAGTGCACAGAAAAGGACCCTTCAGGTAAGCCAATGGTCATTCTCCTGTGCGCTGCTTGGAGAGTCCAAGCATGGGACATACCCAAGTTAATTGTCACTAGGGCGGGAAGGAGGTCTGTCCATGGAGTTGGTCGTGGAAACAACCCCCTGCCGGACCCGCCTGCTGAATGATGCCGAATGATGCCTTGGCAGAGGCAAACATGTCCAATTTATAGTTTCTGACAAAGGGCGATGGGGATGACTACGCTCTGCAGATTTCGTCTATTGTAGCCTAGATTGCCCAGGCAGGGGTGGCGGCTGTGCTCCTTGTAGAGAGTGAGTGGTGATATGTCGAAGAACTGCTTTAGACTGGTGCTCATATGCAGCCGTGATGCACACCCTCAGCCATCTGCCAACAGTCGAAGATGTTACCTTTCACTCCATGGATCCTGGCTGGAATGACACGAAAAGGGCCTTGGACCTGAGGAATTCTGCTGTCCATTTAATATATCTATGCAGGGCCCATCTGACGTCCATAGTATGACAGACCCGTTCCCTCATGTGTCTGGGACGCAGACCAAAGTTTGGTAAAATTACCTCTTGCACCCTTAACCATGTGTTAATTTTTGGAATGAAGGCCGGGCGAAGCACAATCTGTCCGGATGTATAATACATAGGTCCTCTCAGACAGACAGGGCCACCAGCTCCGATATTCTCATTGCAGATGTTATAGCAATAAGAACGACCGTCTTAAATGTGAAGTGTCGGAGGGAAGCCTCACCAAGAGGTTCAAAGGGAGCTGACGTTAGAGCCTAAAGAACAACCGATAACTGCCAGGTCGGGTAACGGTGGACCACCGGCGTGACCCGTCAAAAGCGCGGAGGGCAAAATCGCGCTCGACGAAAGCGTGCATGTGACATCATCACAGCGCGACGAAAAAAATTAAAAATTGAAATAAAATTAAAATTAAAGCAAGCCGATTCACATAAAGGTAAGGGTTAGGTTAAGGGTTAGGGTCAGGTTTAGAGCGTTAGCGTTAGGTTTAGCGTTAGGTTAAGGGTTAGCATTAGGTTTTTCATTACGTTAACGGTTAGGTTTAGGGTTAGATTTAGGGTTAGGTTAAGGGTTAGGTTTAGGGTTAGATTTAGGGTTAGGTTTGGGGGGGTTAGGGGAACGGTTTAGCTTTATTTTTACATTTTTCGATCACAGCGTGATGTTTTCGTCGCACTGTGATGACGTCAAATGCGCGCTTTCGTCGAGCGCGATTTTGTCCTCCGCGATTTTGTGGTGGAACCGACCACCGGAGGGTGCAGATTGGAGGCACCCTTGAGAAAACACTGGACCTTAAGTAGTCTGCTGAGGGGCTGAGCTGAATCTCCAGACCAGACAATGGATAGTGCAGCAAGCTGATGGCGGAGGGTATTGGGAGCGAGCCCCCTATCGAGGCCCTCCTATAGAAAGTCCAATATACGTGGAACTGGTGCTATGACCAGATCAATATGGCTGGTGTCGCACCACTTGGCAGAGGTGGTCCAAGTGGCGTTGTAAATTCTGGTCATCAAGGGTCAACTGGACGCCTGGATGGTACGTATCACCTCCTCCAAGAGGCTGTCCCTTCTCAGGAGGTCCCCCTCAAGTGTCAGATGACCAACTGGAGCCACTGGGGTTCCGGATGGACGATAGCCCCTGGCTGAGGGAGACCTGACCCTGATGGATTCTCCATGGGCTGGACACTGAGAGGCTGACGAGGTTGGCGTACCAGGACTTCCGGGGCCAGTGAGGCGCCACCAGAAGCACCTCCACCCCCTCAGCAATGATTTTGTGGATCACTTGCAGTAGAAGGGGAAGAGGTGGGAAAGGGTACAAAAGTTCCCAAGGCCATTTGCAGCAGAGGGCATCTGTCCCTTCCGTCCAGGGCGAGTGAAAGCAGGAGAAGAAGTGATGTAGCTGTGTGTTCTCCTGGGTGGCAAACAGGTCGATCACGGGGGTGCCAAATCTGTGGGCCAACTGTGGGAACAGGACTACGTGCAGGCGCCATTCTGCATTGTCTATGATGGTCCTGCTCAATCAGTCCACCTGGGTGTTGTACACCCCCAAGATGTGATCAGCTCGACCTGGATTCGACGTGACACTCTGCCCACCTGCCCAGGGCCTCTGCTTCTGCCATGAGCTTCCTGGATCTTGTGCTCCCCAGTTTATGTGTGCCATGGTGGCCACATTGTCCGTCATCAATAATACATGTTGGTGTAGAATGTCCTGCTGGAAATGACGTAGGATGAGTCTCCCTGCTCTCATCTTTAGCCAGTTAATGTTGCAAGCTGCTTCGGCTGGAGACCACCTGCCCTGTGTCATGTGTTGTCCTATGTGAGCACCCCAGCCAAAAAGGCTGGTATCAGTTGTGATGAGTACTCGCATTGGTTCTTTGAAGAGGTGTCCTTTTAGCACGGCTACTGATTGCCACCACCTGAAGGACCTCTTCACGCTCAGTGGAAGCGAACCTTTGTTGTGGAGTTGCTTCCGTTGGCTCTCTGATGAGACAGGAGGAACCATTGCAACTCCCGCAAGTGGAGTTGTGCCCACGGAACTACTGAGATGCACGAGATCATCTTCCCTAATAATTGCGAGAGGAGCAGCACAGGGACCTGCCTCAACCCTGAATCTTTTGGACTAGGGTGCCTAGGCTGTCTATCCTGTCCTGTGAGAGAAACACCTTGCAGATTGAGGTGTCGATCACTGCCCCCAGGGGGAGGAGCTTGGTGGTCGGTGTGAGATGACTTTTTTCCAGGTTCATGGAGAACCCGTGGTTCTGGAGGGACCTCATGGTAACCTGGAGATCTCGCAAGTCTTTTTTCCTGGACAACTGGATTATATGTCATCCAGGTAATACTGGAGCCTTACGGGTCTGTGCCTGAGGTGAGCTGCGACTACTGACAAAATTTGGTGAAGGTTCTGGGGACCAACGAGAGGCTGAATGATAGGGTTCTGTACTGAAAATGTTGGCCCACGTAGAAGAACCACAGGAACCTTCAATGTTGTGGCCCAATTGGGATGTGTAGATATGCCTCTATGGACGTGAGCAGGTCCCCCTGGCAAATTGCTGGTAGGATGGTTTGCAGGGATTGTATTTTGAACCTCTTGTTTGCAAGATGGTAATTGAGGTTCTTCAGGTCCAGTATTGCCCTCCATCCCCCTCAGCTCTTGAGTATCAGGAAAAGAATGGAATAAAATCCCTTCTGCTTCTGATTGGATGGTACCTGCTCTATGCTATCTCCAGGAGATGATGGAGATGATCTCCTGGCACATGAGCTCTCTCTTGATTGGGCAAGAGGGGGTGGGGCATCGGATGAAATTTTTTGGGGGACGTGAGATGAACTCTAGGGAGAGTCCTTACCTCATGGTCTGCAAGACCCAGAAGTCTTCTGAGGTTTGTTCCCATTGAGAGACGAAAAGTTGGAGTCGTCCCCCAATGGGAGGAGTTCCCTAGTGGTCACTTGGTTTTGCGGAAGGGCCTGTGAGAGGCCCTGCCGCGATTGGGTCTGAGGTAGTTATACTGCTGCCTACCCGTCCCAAAAGGATTGCTTGTCCTAGAACCTGTCAGCTGATTGATTGAACGGTCTGTGGCACATGGAGGAGTTGAACGAGGACTCGTTGCATGAAAGGACTGCCTCCTAAAGTAGGGAGTATATTTGTGATCCTGCTTTTTATTCAGGGTAGGAAGGATCTTCCGTTTATCCTTAGATTCAATTACGATGGGGTCTAAGACCTCTCCAAATAGTTTGGTCCCCTTTAAGGGAGCAGAGGCGAGCTTCCATTTAGCGTTCAGATCGGCCTGCCTGTGACAAAACCAAAGAAGGTGCCTAGGTATTACTTTAGAAGCTAGCGCCCTAGAGGCAAACTTCTCCACATTAAGTGAGGTATCGGCTGAGTACTGAGCTGCTGCTATGATTTTGGTCATGTCCTGACAGAGACGTGCATTGCCTGCTAGGAGTTTAGTCTGTAGTTCGCGTAACCAAATAATGGATGCCCAGTTAAAGAAAGAGGCTGAGGAAGACGCCTTAATGGCCCAGGCTGCCACTTGATGAGTTTTGTGGCAGGCCTACTCTGCCTTTTTATCATCCACCTTGAGGCCTTCCATTAGGTCTGCCGGAAGAACAGAATTAGAAGTGAGGGCTGCTATCGGGGGATCTACCGAGAGTAAGGTCAATATGTCCTCTAGATTTAATTCCACTGAATATAGCTTCTTGTCCCCACCATTGGACGCGGCTAGGGAACCAGGTTGGACCCATTGCCACTGAACTACATCATGAAGAGACTGGGAACAGGAACAATGTCCTGTGGAGGAGCCTGCATCTTAAACATGATATTGTTAGGGTTGGAGACGGTCGAGTCCGAGGAACTCTGCCCTGCTTGGGGTTTAGTACCCAGCTGGGTAATGGTCTTGGCCTTGTGCAAGATGGATTTAAATAAAGTGCGCTTGAAGAACCCGGAGAAGGCAGGAGCATCTGGAGGAAGGTCTTTATCCTCCAAGAGCTCCTGCTCCTCCCGCTCTGGGTCCTCCCAGACAGAGACCTCACTGACCACAGAAAATTCCAGAGAAGGATGACGTACCCTGTGACTGGCACCAGTCGCTACCTTCCTGGATCCGGAGGGGGCTGGTTTATCTGGTATTTGATCCCCCTTCTGAAGCCCCTTGGCTATGCCCTGGGAGATGGCACTGGCGATAACCGCTTGCATTTGGGTGGACAGTTTGGGCCCCTGATCTTCCCTGAGCCTAACCCCGCCCTTGGTACTGGAGGAAGAATGTGCCTGGCCCTCAGAAGATGAAGGTGGGACTCCCCCCCATGAGGCTACGCCCTGATCCTTCAATCAAGTTTAGATACAGAAGAAGGTGCGGGGGAACCGGGATCCGGCAGGGAAATATCAGGTGACAAATCTTGTGACTCTACCTCCTCCTCAATGACCCACAGCGTTCCCAATAGGAGAGGGGGGAAGGGCCAACTCAATCCACGCAGTGATCTGTGGGTTGGCCTTTGTTGCCTGACATTGGGCCTTTACAAATTGTTTTTTGAGAGCCCGCTGCTGGTGCTCAGCATCCCTATCTGCAGCCACGGATGATTGGTAGGGATGACTGTCCTTTCCTACCACCCTGCCCTGCCTAGTCTTCTTGTCTTTGCTTGAGGCCTTGGCCTGACTAGGGGCTTGGGAGGGACTTGGTATACCATGATAGCAGGAAGATGGGCCTGGCTGTTCCATATGTGCCGATCTGGACACAAAGCAGTCAATGATGTAAGCCATTTCGATCTGGACACAAAGCAGTCAATGATGTAAGTCAGCAGGTGGTATTAACTGTGGAGACCTCTTGCTGCAGCTGGAGCCCTCAATCAATTGAGGGAAGCAGGTCCTAAGGGATCGCGAACCAGGGAGGTTGAGCCGCCTAGCAGATCACTCAGGGAGGGGCAAAAATGAAATCAACACTCCCTGTGCCGGTTTATGACAGCGAGGCAGCCAAAGACACCAGTGCCGCCTGATGCTAAAGAGTCAGTGGCAGCGACCCTGCCGGAGCCCTGAAAAAAATCAGCTGGCCACTCAGTGGCGATCTGCACAGAGACGGACGAGCAGCAAATCAAGCCTAGAAAGCGCATGAAAAATGAGCTTCCAAAATGGTTGTTGCACCGGTGCGAGGATGGAGAAAATGGCCACTGCGACTTTTAAAATCGACCGCAAATGTCCCTGCGGCTTAGCGGCAATCAGAAGGTCCAAAAATTAGCCGCTGCCTACTCCCGGCAACCGCCGAGAGCTCCACCACCCTTCTGGGAGGTAAAGATCCCCAGAAGGATCTCCGCCACCGTCCGCAAGAGGCACAGTAGGTGGAGCACCCCACATGTCCGTTCCTACCTCAATTGAGCAGTCCACTGACAGACAAAGTAAAATTCAGGGAGAAAACAAGAAAATGTGTAAAGGCTAAGAAATAACAAAGGAAACACAAAAAAGGAAAAAGGAAAAAAACCTAAGAGAGGAGAGTCCAAACCTGTGTTAAAACTAGAAGCTGGAGCTCACAAAAATAGTCCTTAATGGGCCAGACTGAGGAAAAAATGTGGCAATGAGGAGGACCAGGAGGCGTGGCTAAAGAAAAATATTACCTCAGTCCTTGGGCAACCAGACTAATTTAACCCATGCTTGGACTCTCCAAGCAGCGCACAGGAGAATCTTGTATTCATTTGTTCATCCAATCAGTCTTAAGCTAATACCCTGCTTTCTAATCTAATCTAATCTAATCTAAGTACTGAACCTTTTGAAAAACTGAACAGTATAAATGTTAACAAAAATCATATTAAAATGAACAATCAGATTAATAAACAATTGAAAGCCTGGCAAGACAGATTTGTAATTACAGATTTTCTAAACTAAAAGGGGAGTAAACCTAACTCTTAATGAACTGTCTTCCATAACCTTGGAGCATTACAGTTACTTGCCAAAAAGATGGATCAAGGTGGGCCATTTATAATGGAAACCTCTTCAACAAAGCTTCTCCTAAAGATATTAACAGCTAGATAGATTCACAACAGGGCAGACAATCCTTTACATGATCTTAATAAGTATTATGTAAACTTTTAAGCTACTTGCAGTTTTAAATACTGATACCTTAAAATACACTTGGATAGCAACTAGCAACTGTGCAGATCTTTTAGTATGCACATGTCAGTCCTGACCTTGTACCATTTAATAGCCTACCTGTTTTATTTTACACAATTTCAAATACTCTACACTTTTCAAGAATATCCCTATATAGAGTTTATTGGAGTTGTAAGGATCTGGAAACTACTATATATGCTGACAACCTTTCAGTTTCAAGAACTAAGATTATTACAACTGATTATTTCCTTTGGTTTGTTTTTTTTAAAGTCATTTATAAATGAGTTCAAAATCAACAAATGTCAAGTTCTGATATTGTTCATTATTTGGAATAAGTTTGGAAAATATTATTATAATTATTATAAAATATTATATTTTGGAAAAAAATATTATTATTTGGAAAAAGTTCCATAACTGAATCACCATTGTACTATATATCTGGAGAAAGTGTACTCCATATTCAGTACAAATCCAAGAAAGCCCTATACAAAAGCCATCTTATATCCAATAATACTTTTTAAAAATATACACATATTGGCTTCAATTATAGGAACTATTAAGTAATTTTTTAAAGAAATAGTTTCTATAAAAGTTAGCATATTCATATAGTGAATACAAACTCTGAACAAAACCAGTATCAAGCTCACTAAAAATGACTTACTTTTATGTTGATTTTTGTGTTAGAAATTTTTACATTCATAGGCATCACTTCTGCAAGCATTTCGTCTTCAAAGAAACGTTGAATGTTCATAAGTGAAGAAGTTAGGAAGTCACCAGTAAAATCTTCTACATGACATTGTAGAAACCCAGTTTTTTCAGATTGCAATGAATGTATTAAAGCACTGGGTCCACCTTCCCACCTTAGTCTTACTTCAGGAGTTGGTTTAATTGGCCCAGCTGCACATTTAGGATCTGAACCTGTTATAAAAATTTTAATATGAAATAAAAGCAGTCCAAATAAAGGGATCTATATTTTGATAAGTGGTTGTCTCCATAATTTTATATTATAAGTAGAAATAGTTAACCCCTATAGAAATTCAAAAGATCAATAAGATACAGCATGTTCTTCCTCTAACACTTTCATGCATTCTTATTTGTCTAAAGTCATTTCTCCCAATGCTGATGTTGCAAACTTCACAGAATCTCTTCATGTTAAGATGTATTGAATAGTATTAGATATTGACAATACTGTCAATCTTCCGTCTTTGCAATTTAGATTAAAGTAGTAACTCCAAAAAGAAGTTTAAGATTATAATACAAGAATTCCAGCACGTACTGTATTTTCAAATGATGGTGTGTGTGAGAGTGTGTGTGTAGAGAAAGAGGGAGAGGTGGGGCAATCAATTGCCGCAAAAGTACTATCAATTTCCTTGCATTTTTTTCAGCATAGAGGAAACAGGTCTTGTCTGTTTTGGATGAACTGGATCTTCATTTCAGATGTCAGAAAATAGATGAAGAAAGGAGAGAAAATTTGGCAGAAATAATGAAAGTAATCTCGGCAAAAGCACTATTGATAACAAAAGTGAAGCTGATAAACAGAGCAGATAAAGGGTTTTGAATTCTTATAATGAACAACAAGTTCTTAAGAGAAGTCCACATAAGTCTTATCAAGAAACATTTAGAATACAGACTTTACAAATGGCAAGAGATATTGGACTACACTGTCTCTGGAAGGAGTCAGGATGATGAAATGAAATGTCACAATGATTTTTACTTAAATGTAGTTAAATTTTGAGTGCTATGTACAATGTTATAATAGCTATAGTCAAATAAATGATTAATAATGATAAAGCATGTATATATACTGGATTGATAGTATGAAATTTTATACAATACTGTAAGCAAAGATTATGGAGATGTTGAAAAGCCTTTTTATAAAAAATAGACAATTCTATATAAAATAATTAGAAAGACGTAATATCATTGGATGATTTCAGGATAATGTAACACTTTGTATACATGAATATTAGATTGATGATACTAATAATGGGGAAAAACATGGAATTGGAAACTATTAGAGAATATTATCAATGTTAAAATGATTGAATTACTTAGAATAGGAGGAAGCATAATAACAATGTATACAAAGATATCTTGATTTTCAATATGTGAATATTGATAAAATTCAAGTGAGGACCACGGAAAGGACACAGAAAGACTTTGTAACCAATCGACACACTGTGTGTAATTGAAGAGGCTTTGATGTTATATGTGTTGTGTGTTTGTTTCTCTGAAAATAAAATTTTTATTTAAAAAACTATATATAGCTGATGCAAGTGCTCAATAAGATAAATGGTAGTTTCAATTTCTGAAGTTTAAAAAAGAGCATGTCAGTTTTCAGATTTTTTTAAAAAAAAGTATGTATACATATTTATAGGCCTCTAAACTGTATGTGTCTAACATGATAATGTATTTTTCATAATCCATTACCAAAAAGAGAAGTTGTTCAAGATTAAAATGAAAATACTCTTAGTGCCTTTTTGTGTTGTTTCTTACCTGCTGTTCGGTTGCAGAGATAATGCCGAACACTGATATTGCCCAGCTGATTTGGTAAAACATGATTTATCTGAAGGCAAACTTCTGTGTCTTCACCTCTGATGTCGATTTCACCATTAATACCAAATATTTTAAAAACTACCACTGACATCTGTCACCAAAACAAAAAGCAGATAATCCAGTAAGATTCAGACAGGGTTTTTTCCTTTTCAAATACTTTGTTTGCATAATTTAGTAGTTTTAGGAAATTTTGATGCTCACTCTGTGAATTAGGGTTGTACAAAATGTTTCACATTCAAAATGTTTTTAACTTGAAATACTTCATTTCAAGTTTAACATGTGTTGTTCCCACCATTCCATAAATGTTTCAAGTTTGAAACAAAACAGGATGGGTGAAATAGCTTGAGACATTTTTGGGGGGTTTTAGGCAAAACATTTTGATCTCAAAATGTTGTTTATATCTGATCTAAGTTAGAAGTATAATAGATGCTAATAGCAATCACTATAGTCTGTGTTTCACATTTGTTTGGATTTTTAATATTTCTAGCTACAATATACTGAAAAGATGCTTTGCTAAATCAAATATGCTAATTATATATTCATCAAATTACAAATATATATCTATATATAGATGTGTTATACATTCTAATGATCTCCTATAGAAACATTTGTTACAGGCAATATAGTACCTCAAACAGAGTCAATGCAACTGGAAGTTTAGTATAGGTAGTCCTTGGTTTACAACCTTTCATTCTGTGGCCATTTGAAGTTACAACACTGAAAAAAGTGACAGGGCCATTTTTCTCACTTGCGACCGCTGCAGCAACCCCATGGACATATGATCAAATTCAGACCCTTGGTAACTGGCTCATATTTATGACGGTGGCAGTGTCCTGGGGTCATGTGATCACCTTTTGCGATCTTCTGACAACTGAAGTCAATGGGAAAGCCAGATTCACTTTACAACTGCAATACTAACTTAACAACTGCAGTCATTCACCTAACAACTGTGGCAACAAAGGTCATAAAATGGGGTAAAACCCACTTAACAACTGCGTCACTTAGCAACAAAAAATTTGGATTCAATTATGGTCATAAATCAATGATTACTTGTAATAGAAATCCAGAATTTAAATATGGCTCCTAGAAAGTTCTGCTGACTATCTTACAATGACCCAAAACATACAAGTCTTATCACCAAAGACTACCGGTAGGTAAGTTGAAAAAAGTCAATGTTTTGAAATGATCAAGTCAGAGTCCTGACTGACTTTAATCCTATAGAAACGTTGTTGTGGAAGAACCTGAAGTAATCCACAAGAGGAAGTCCACCAGCCTCCTTAAACTGAAGCGGTTCTATACGGAGGAATCAACTAAAATTCCTCCAAGCCCATGCGTAGAACTGATCCAAAGTCAGAAATGTTTAGTTGGTTACTGTTGCTCAAGCAAGGCACATCAGTTATTAAAAGCAAAGGCTCACATATTTGTGCCACGCACAAATATGTAGCTTTGGATCATTTTGCTCAATAAATAAATGAATAAATGTTTTTTTTATTTCTTTGTTTTAATTGGATTCTCTTTATCTAGTTTTAGAACATGTGTAGACAACAGATGACATTGAAAATCAAAAAGGGTTCACCAATGTTGGTGGCGCAGTGGTTAAATGCAGCACTGCAGGCTACTGCTAGATCAGCAGTTCAGCGGTTCAAATCCCACCGGCTCAGGGTTGACTCAGCCTTCCATCCTTCCGAGGTGGGTAAAATGAGGACCCAGATTGTTGGGGGCAATATGTTGACTCTCTGTAAACCGCTTAGAGGGCTGAAAGCCCTATGAAGCGGTATATAAGTCTACTGCTATGTTAAAGCACCACTGTAACTCTTGAAGAATAGGACTGCCCCATATAAGTGCCCCATATTAATACAATATCAAGGGTTTTCAATTCAATTGTATAGAATGTGAAGGATGTGTGTTTGTGTTTTATTTTTATAGTTATAATGTACACTGAAGATGGCATTTAATTTCATTGTACGAGGTGCAATAACAATAAAGTAAACTAAAACTAAGCCAATTTTTCCAAATAGCCCTTCTACCAACCAAATATATCCATCTTGTCTGGAGATAAGACAGGGGACTATTTGTGAACTAATTAAATCTGCTAGCCCCTACACCTCCTCTTCTCTAGAGATTTAGGATTTCAGGTGCGATTTCCTGAAAATTATAACAGAACAAGGCAATGTTTTATTCTATTTTTTGTTACTAAAGCATTTTGAAACTAATAATCTAGTAGAGTTTAAGGTACAAATTAGAAGTTTATTTAACTTTTATGACACCAGTAAAGTAGTAAATTGTGTTGCATTTTTGTTGGCAAGCATCTTTTTTTTTTATCAAGACTATGCATTAAATCCCCCCCTTCTACAATTAAAAAAAGTATTTTAGTTTTCCAAAGAGTTGTTTAGATATATAAAAGTATTCTTTATTTGTCGAGCATTACCATTTCTTCACTAGCATCCTGAGTACACTCTGAATTGGCACTGAGGACATCTGGAGATGATTCACCATAATTCTCATTCTCTGTGCCTTCATCACGCATATTTTCCACTGGTTTAGTGGATAAGATAGCTGACACATTCACATTATGAAAAAAAGAGACGTTTTGTGAATAAAGATTGAATATTCACATGCAAACATTAAGTTAGTTTAATCTAGTTGCATATCAAACTACATTAAATAAACTGATTTTAAACAATTTAATTTGATTAAATTTTGCCATTTAAGATGGAATGGAGATAAAAAGGATATCACATTCTGATCTAGTTAGTTGATAGGTCGAGCGACTGCAGCTAGACAGGAAGATTCAGCAAATTTAAACAAAATAGGATGCAGATTCCTGCTATAAAGCTACAAAGAAATCTTTGTTTGAATTCTTTCTTGCATTTTATCTAAAACGTCTTTAAAGTTTTGAAAATGTAACAGTAAATAAACAAGTACCCACAACTTTGCAAATTATAGGCGTGCAATCATATTCAGTTATCTGAAACTCAGACTCTTTGGTGATATATTAAACCAATCAAATGAAAGAGCCATCAATATATCATATTTTCTAATTATGGTAATTTGTTTATTGTACTGTGGGCCAAAATGATACATCTGAAATTTATGAAATATTTTTTAAAACATTAACTAAAGTTAGTTCTTGTTCTTATGAAGAAGAGAGATATTTGTTTATATTCAAGAGTGTGTCAGAAAGTTTGAACACCTTTTTCCAAAAAGCTTTGGCTGTCACTTCCATCACTTTCCAAGTAGTGCTCCTCAAAGATACTGTCAGTAGAAATGGTATCCAAAGAGGCTTGTGATGGACTTTTCTTCATGTTCTTATAAGAAACAGAGAATGCAGGGAGATTGGACTGGCACGATTCCTTAGGCTTTCCACTTTTTGATATAAAGATATTAGGAAATAATTACTTAAGGTAGAAAAAATTACAAAATAAAATAAAATCCTTTAAAAATATAATTAAAAGAAATGTTGTTGAAAATATATTCTGAAATATTATGAAATTATATTCTGAAATCACAAGTAGTAATTATACCCAGTAATATGTTCACACTGGCATTCAGTAGTCATATTATAATCCTGTAGCTAGTTAACACCAACAGTGTATATACATATTAAAGGATGATAGATTTAGGATTTTGTGATCCTGGATAAAGAGAAAATCCCTTATTTAGCAGACAAATGCATTTTTTTATAAATTGTAAGTATTGTAGGAAATCCATGCAATGTTCACAACCACCACCATTTTATAAATGAATTTGTAACATAAGAATGTAATAGGTGGTAATATGAAAAAATAATGATGCCTTCTGATTCATTTCAACCACAAGGGACTTTTCTCCAGCTCCAATTGCATACTGATTATTGTTCCAATATATTGTATCAGAACTACATGGAGCATTCCTATAGGTGTACTGGCTTCTGCCAAAAGAAATGTATGGAAAACAGGATTTAAATGATTAATCTGGTAAGTTATGACTACAGTACAGAACAGATGCAATATACTAAAAAAAAACACATTAAAATTTTGACAGCCAATTTCCAGCTTTGTAGTATCAACAAATAATCTAAAGACTCAGAACATCCTTAATCTCTCTAATTTTACTCTACTGACCCTTAAGTCCCGAATCTAAACCAAGTTAATTTGTAGAATATTTTCTGTACCTTAATGAAGACTGAAATGCAAGCATTTTTGCTGTGTTCAATTTTTCTTTGCCATTTTCAAACTTCTCAGACTGTCCTGCAGAATCAGTTTCAGTTTCTATGACTCTAACAGTTGAGCATTCTGCTTTACTTTTGTTATTTGAGAAACCACTTTTCTCTTCTTCCTTGCCCACCAGCATTTTGATAGGGTCTTCTCTGCAGTTTGACATATCAGCCAATTCTCTAGGAAAGGAATTGTCACTTAATGACTCACAAATTTCTCCTGAATCACTACGACTGAAAAGCCCACTATTGCTTTCTTCATTCATTTTCCTCCAAAGTTTTTCTGCTGCATCATTCAAAAATGAACTTTCACTTGGCAAATCCATGTCAGTATTTGATTTTAAAACTGGATCTATCAGAAGATTAAGATTAGTATTCAGAGACCCACAGTTGGTTACAATATTAATATCTAGATTGTTCATCTGTGTAGTAGAAGTAGAAACTAGCTTGCTTTCTGATTCATAAGCTTCTCTGTTTTCCATGGGTAAGGGATCTGATGTCCCTGGATCTCCTTGTTCTAAAATGGAAGGGTTGCACATGCTTCCTTGCACTAGTGGATGAAGCAACAAAGCTATGTCAGCACTTTTCAATAAGATCCCAATACAGACATTTGCCTCTTTTGCTGGATTCCCTGTCACAGTCTCTACATCCTTCCTCAAGTTGTCCAGGAGTAACGCAAGGGATTCTTGTAGGTAAAGTAAGAAAAGATATTGGTAATGATTTATCTGCATGCTTACATGTTTTTGAATATGAAGTAAAACATGAATGTCTGCAACATATGCAGACTGAGACTCCGAAGTGCTTTTAGTGGAGCACAAATTTTCAGTACCAGTGAGGAAGGCATCCATCTCAGTACTATAATACTCTTTCAGACGTTTTTTATGCTGCAGGCGATTAGCAAGGTCACAAGACTCACTTTTCAGAATGTTGAGAGAGTCCTGACTGCAAAAAGGCTCTTTGTGTGATTGTTCACACCTCATAGGTTGACAAATCCAAAGTGTAAGTGGGAATGAATCCACAAAGCTTATCGGCCGTCCTTTCCCACTCTTCATTCCTTCATAGTCCATCCAAAATTGAGAAAAATGCACTGCCCAAACATCTGATGCAGCTGAAGTTTTAAGTGCACATTTATTCATTTGAGGAGTAATAATACCTTTATAGATGTCACGCAGTTTTGTATCTTGTTCATGAGCATGTCTTTGAAAAATAGGATGTAAAAGATTAAAATTGTCAGAAGATTTGGGAAATTCTGTGAAAGTTCTACTGAAGAATGTAGAGTCTTTGAAGTTTTGGAATGCTGCTTCCAAATCAGAGTGTCTACAGTTTGCTGAATGTCTAGAATTTGTAGCAATCATTTCAGAACTTTGAATGGAAATTGCATATGGATCATCTTTATGTTTTTGCTTCCTTTCAGAAGGAATGATGAGCTACAATGATAAAAAGGTAAACTTAGTTAGAAAACTATATATGAGGATCAAACAGAATTCATTGAATAAATATTCTTCAAATGTTAGGAAGAAGAAAGAAAAGTAAATTGTCCAATGAGTATCTGACCAATACACATAAAAGTTATTAATATATGTAGCTCCACAAAATGTGGGTTGTACAATCCCCAAAATGGCTAAACAAGAGAATGAGAAAAATAGCCGTCTGCAATGGCTAGTACTGGATTTGGTCTTAAATCTAAAGTATAAGACAACTGAGTGTCAAGTTGATGACGCAAAGGAAAAGATGAATTTACTAATTGAGTATTGTTGTACAACATTAAATAATAATTTCCTGAGAAAGAATTAGGATATATGGCTAATAAAGGCAGAAATGCCTTGTGGCTTAATAAAATAGGCAAGCTAATTTTTTTTTACATTTATTCAATGAATTCTATAGCTATTTATCTCAGTCAATGACTCTTTGAGGCTTAAAGTTCAAAAATGTATTAAAATACTAAAACCATTTTGAAACAATAAAACCCAGTAGAAACTTCTGAATTAAATACACATATCAGCTAAGATACTTGGCTACTTAACAAGTCAGCATCCTAGGCACTGGAACATAGCCAGTGTTTCAAAAGGCTAATAGGGCCAGCCCCATTCTAATCTCCCAAAGGAAAATGTTCCATAGAAGAGGAGCCACTGTTGAAAAAACCTGCTATGGTAGTTTATACTCTAATAACTTTCTGACCAGATTAGTTTTAACAAGCAGTATATAAAAAAGAGCCTTAAAGATAATGTGTGAGTTACAGCTAGTTCAGATTGAAACAGCTAGTACTGTGAATAATGTAGTCAAATGGAATAACATATCCATTCTGAAGGAACTGCATTGGCTACTCATTTCCTTTAGGAGAAATTCTACCTAGAAACCTATATTGCTTGTCTCTCATGCTTCTCCCACTTGTTCCTAAAAACAGGATTTAAAAGAGGCATGGTGCTACCACAGTATCTGATTGATCATTCCATTATCCTGCTCTTTCCATCCAAGAAGGGAAAGCAATTCTTGTTGCCTGGCTACAAACAGGGAAGGCAACCCTTGCTACCTGGCTCCTATGTTGGTGGTGTTACAAGTTCCTGCCTTCTCCTTTTAAATATTGTCACTTTTTTACCAGTTCCTGTTCATTTGCTTCTCAGATGTTACATACATGAATGGCTTCACACATCTTTCCCATGTTTCTCCTTTGAAGCTACTAAAACCATAGCTTCAATGCTACCATTGTTAAAGCAGAGGGAACAAATTGTTCCTTTGTTCCACTGTGGTGGGTAGAAATTTTGTATCAATAAAGAACTGATAGTTGAAATTCAAGGAAGCAAGACAGTACCATTCATTGATGTTTTGTAACATTGTTCAAACATTAAGGGAAGGAGGACTATTGCAGAACAGTGGGCACAATGTAAGAAAGAAAGGACAGGATGGCTAGGACATACAAGGTTGTCCACAGAATGGAATGGAATGAATGTACTAGACTCCAGGATGTTTATGAACCATTGGATCAACTGGAAGGGGAAAAAGGAATCTGACTAGCTAAGACCATAGCAACTCATTGTGAAAAAATCATCAGCTACTAGAGACAATGAGCAAGTCAAGTACTACAGGCAATTGGAGTTGCAGATGTCATTAAACAGGAATAAAGTACAGTTGATTAAATACTCAAAATGGCTTAACATGGCTTCAAATGTAAAACAATACTTCTGAAGTACTTTTCAAAAGAGAAGTTGGGAGTGCATTTTCAGTAGACTTGGACTAGGTGAAGTATTGTTCTTGCACTCAGGATAAGGTGAATGACAAACTGATTATTAGACAAACAGAAATTGTAGATCTGGCTTAAGTCTAAAGAAATTGGATCTGCCTATCTTTAAAACCCAGAGTGATGTCAAATAGTTGAAGGATCATTTCTGGCTATAATATCCAGTCCATGTTTAATATGGTCAGAAAGTATTTTTTCTTAAAGCTTGGATACATTGCATAGCAGCGAGTCCTCTGTTGTAGTCTCCAAATATGGATCTTCTCATGTAAGCATGAGTAATACTATCGCTGCATATATTTTTTTAGTACTGGTTAAATACTTTTTGTTTGCACAAGTATTTTGATTTATGTAAATGTTTTTTCTTTTTTATCTTACTGCTTTTATTATTATATTTTGACTACTTATAACCTGCCCTGTTTTATTATTTTTGGTCAAGTTTTAAATCAAAGTAGTAATAAATCTCAGCTTGCTGTAATTCTGCAGAGGAATGTATTCCTTTTAAAGATTTCTATGCCCAAGGAATTCATATACCCTTGACTATCAAACAACTACTATCCCCAATATGTTATTTATTAATAAATTGATCTCCACGGCTACATGTACATCACTGATTCACTAAATATTTCTTTTCTGATGTGCCTATCATACTGTCATTCTTTTTAGGTTCAAACAGTCCAGCTATTTGATTTGTTTGTCCCAGGCAAACATATTGTTGCTTTAATACTTAGAAGCTGCCCATAGTTGTGTATGAGTGGGGGAAGTTTAAAACTTCCAATCCCATAGCATGGAGATTAATTTATAAATTACCATTTATTTATGAACATAGAATACATATACTTAAATGTTGTGTATTCTCCCACAACTGTTAGAACTTTTCATAAAAAGCTAATAGTCGATGTTATCTATAATATACAATCACAGGCACTGGAAATATTATATACAGTGGGGCAAAAAAGTATTTAGTCAGCCACCAATTGTGCAAGTTCTCCCACTTAAAAAGATGAGAGAGGCCTGTAATTGACATCATAGGTAGACCTCAACTGTGAGAGACAAAATGAGAAAACAAATCCAGACAATCACATTGTCTGATTTGGAAAGAATTTATTTGCAAATTATGGTGGAAAATAAGCATTTGGTCACCTACAAACAAGCAAGATTTCTGGCTCTCACAGACCTGTAACTTCTTCTTTAAGAGGCTCCTCTGTCCTCCACTCATTACCTGTATTAATGGCACCTGTTTGAACTTGTTAGCAGTATAAAAGACACCTGTCCACAACCTCAAACAGTCACACTCCAAACTCCACTATGGTGAAGACCAAAGAGCTGTTGAAGGATACCAGAAACAAAATTGTAGACCTGCACCAGGCTGGGAAGACTGAATCTGCAATAGGCAAGCAACTTGGTGTGAAGAAATCAACTGTGGGAGCAATAATTAGAAAATGGAAGACATACAAGACCACTAATAATCTCCCTCGATCTGGGGCTCCACACAAGATCTCACCCCGTGGGGTCAAAATGATCACAAGAATGGTGAGCAAAAATCCCAGAACTACACGGGTGAATTACCTGCAGAGAGCTGGGGCCAACATAACAAAGACTACCATCAGTAACACACTATGCCGCCAGGGACTCAGATCCTGCAGTGCCAGACGTGTCCCCCTGCTTAAGCCAGTATATGTCCAGGCCCATCTGAAGTTTGCTAGAGAGCATTTGGATGATCCAGAAGAGGATTGGGAGAATGTCATATGGTCAGATGAAACCAAAGTAGAACTGTTTGATTGAAACACAACTTGTTGTGTGGCAACATCATGCTTTGGGGCTGTTTCTCTGCAAAGGGACCAGGACAACTGATCCGTGTACAGGAAAGAATGAATGGGGCCATGTATCGTGAGATTTTGAGTGCAAACCTCCTTCTATCAGCAAGGGCATTGAAGATGAAATGTGGCTGGGTCTTTCAGCAGGACAATGATCCCAAACACACTGCCCGGGCAACAAAGGAGTGGCTTCGTAAGAAGCATTTCAAGGTCCTGGAGTGGCCTAGCCAGTCTCCAGATCTCAACCCCATAGAAAACCTTTGGAGGGAGTTGAAAGTCCGTGTTGCCCAGCGACAGCCCCAAAACATCTGCATGGAGGAATGGGCCAACATACCAGACACAGTGTGTGCCAACCTTGTGAAGACTTACAGACAACATTTGACCTCTGTCATTGCCAACAAAGGATATATAACAAAGTATTGAGATGAACTTTTGATATTGACCAAATACTTATTTTCCACCATAATTTGCAAATAAACTCTTTCCAAATCAGACAATGTGATTGTCTGGATTTGTTTTCTCATTTTGTCTCTCATAGTTGAGGTCTACCTATGATGTCCATTACAGGCCTCTCTCATCTTTTTAAGTGGGAGAACTTGCACAATTGGTGGCTAACTAAATATTTTTTTGCCCCACTGTAGTATCAGTGTTATATTGAGAAATATATTCAAAAACATGCAGGTTCTTTCAGCTATGTTAGAAATTTGAAAATTAAAAAATCTGAAAGGTCCAAATATCCCATAAAAGTTAGAAACCAAGGCAATCACTAGCACATTGTCCATGATCTGTCATTTAAAAATGGCTCCAGTTTCAAAGAGTTTCAAAACAAGGACTGTTGGCATGCATCATTCTATATAGGAAAGAAACACTTAGCAATGTTGTGTTATGCTTTTGCAAACTGTACCTTTATCATTAATCCATCAACTCGAACATCAACATGTTCTTCTGATTTTGAATTGTCATTTAACTTGTACATGGCCATAAACTGACTGAGACTCTGTTTCATATCCAATACAAATTGATTTATCCAAAGAATACTTCTCTCGTCCAAAGTGAACTGTAGTGCATTTAGTTGAATATACAAGTTTGCATTTGGAACTAAAGGAAATGAAAACAAAATTATTATATTAAAATGTTTTAAAAGTAGAGTCACTATGACTATAATAAGCTAGGTGCTTGAAGAATATTAGTACCAACGAAAACAGTGCTGTTATTAGTATGGCAGTGGTTTCCTTAGTGTGGCACTAGATCTTATCTTCCAATAATATTTTGATAACTGCTATAGTAGAAATGAGATTTGAAAAAAAAAATTTACAACAAAAAATTTCAATACATAGCTTTTTATATAGATATTAGCCCTTTTAGGATATTCCATTCCAATTCTAGTTTCAGATCCTTTGTAATTATTCTACCATCCGCTTTAATGGTGTTAAAAATCTTGTGATGCTGAGCACATTCTGACTTTATTATATTCAGGAAGACAGTCCTTAAACACAGTCCTCTCCTGAGCAGTATAATCTTCCTTTACAACAATGAATTGTCACCTAAATACTTACCGTTCTTTATGATATGAATAATAAACAAACAATAAGGCAGCAACGCTTCATGGATTACTGTCTTGTCATGGCAAAGCGGCTTGCATAGCTCAATGAAGCTATTAGCTATGCCGTACAGGGCCACCCAAGACGGACAGGTCATAGCAGAGTTCTGACAAAACATGATCCACTGGAGAAGGAAATGGCAACCCATGCCAGTATCTGTGCCATGAAAACCCCATGGACAGTACCAAAAGGCAAAAAGATATGATGCCAGAAAATGAGCCCCTCAGGTCAGAAAGTGTCCAATATGCTACTGGGGAAGAGCAGAGGGCTGGTACTAGTAGTGCAAAAAAGAGTGAGTGGCTGGGCCAAAACCAAAAGGACACTCAGCTGTGGATATATCTGGTGGTGAAAGGAAAGCCCGATGCTGTAAAGATCTATACTCCTTAGGAACATGGAATGTAAGATCCATGAATCAAGGCAAGCTGGACATGGTCAAACAAGAGATGACAAGACTGAACATCAAAATCTTAGGAATCAGCAAATTAAAATGGACAGGAATGGGTGAATTTAAATCAGGTGACCATCAGGTATAATACTATGGGCAAGGATCCCTCAGAAGAAATGGAGTAGTCAATAAAATAGGAAAAGCAATACTGGAACACAATCCCCAAAATGACAGAATGATCTCAGTTCGAATCCAAAGCAACCCATTCAATATCACAGCAATCCAAGTCTATGCCTGGTGCTGAAGAGGATGAAATTGACTGGTTCTACGAAGCCCTACCACACCTTATAGAATTAACATCAAAAAATGATGTTCTTATCATCATGGGAGATTGGAATGCTAAAGTAGGAGGCCAAAAGATAACTGGTATAACAGGCATGTTTGGAGTACAAAAGGAAGCAGGACACAGGCTGATAGAATTTTGTCAAGAGAAAGGCAGGGCTAGATGAATCAAAAGTTGGAATTAAGATTGCCGGGAGAAATATCAACAACCTCAGATATGCAGATGATAGCACTCTAATGGCAGAAAGTGAAGAGGAACTAAAGACCCTCTTGATGCGGATGAAGGAGTAGAGTGTAAAAGATGACTTGAAACTCAACATTAAGAAAAGTAAGATCACGGCATCCAGCCCTCACAATTCCTGGCAAACAGATGGGGAAGAAATGGAGGTAGTGACAGATTTTATTTTCCTGGGCTTCAAGATCACCGCAGATGGGAACTGCAGCCAAGAAATTAAAAGACGCTTGCTCCTGGGGAGAAAAGCTATGGTGAATCTAGACAGTATACTAAAAAGCAGAGACATCATCCTACCAACAAAAGTGTGTATAATCAAGGCTATGGTTTTCCCAGTTGCAATGTATGGCTGTGAAAGTTGGACCATAAGAAAGGCTGAGCGCCAAAGAATTGAGGCCTTTGAACTATAGTGCTGGAGAAGACTCCTGTAAATCCCTCGGTCTGCAATGTGATCAAACTGGTCAGTCCTAGAGATCAACCCTGACGGCTCTTTAGAAGGCCAGATCCTGAAGATGAAACTTAAATACTTTGGCTATCTAATGAGAAGGAAGGACTGGAGAAGAGCCTAATACTGGGAAAGATTGAGGGCAAAAGAAGAAGGGGACAGAGAATGGGGTGGCTGGATAGAGTCATCAAAGCAGTAGGCATGAACTTAAATGGATTCCAGAGGATGGTAGAGGACAGGAAGGCCCGGAGGAACATTGTTCATGGGGTTGCTATGGGTGGGATACAATTTCGCAACTAACAACAAGGCGGCAGCAACCATGAAGAGGAAAAGTCTGGTAATTATTTAACCACCACTTAGATAACTCCTTCTGCTTCAAATGCCTGTTACTAGTGAGAAATCATTTATACAAACATCTACTTGATGTGTGTGTGGTGTGTGTGTGTGCATGTGTGGAAAATGAAACAGTTCATTTTTCTGTGTCAGCATTTAAGTATTTGATTAATGTGGTAAACAGAGTTGCATCTTTGGACAAAGAATATTATAAAAGTAGGGTTATTTTCCCTTCATGATCTCATAAGTATTTCTCTACAATAAAAGCATTCTTCATATTACCACACATTGGGCAATAATATAAGTTTTAAAGAGCCCTGACAATATTAAAGTGAAAAAATTAAGCATTATCTTTATACTGAATTTTAAATCATATATCAAATATTTTAAACCAGTGGTCCCCAATCTTTCTGGCTCCGAGGACTAGCAGCAGTAAAGGCCACCTAGGGTGGCAGTGGATAATAACACACACACACAAACTAATCCCATGCATGTGCAAATGGAGGTTCATGTGCTCACACATGGCTTATGCAGCCTGGTTCCCAACATACTGTGTTTCACTATCAATCCGTGGACTGGGGGTTGGAGAATCTTGTTTTAAACAAGATAAATATATTATATCCGGTGCTAAGTAAATAGTCTTAAGCTTTGCTTCTGAAATGTTTTGTCAAACCTGCCATATGATATAATCTTCCAATTTCTCTTCCTTTCTTATGTTGCAATGGATAGAACATGTCTATTACAATTTCATTGAAAAAAAATATTGGCACATTCCATATAAGTAGGAATTCCAATTGTGATATGCTGGGATTAGATATAGCAAAGCAGTAAAAAGTCAGTTTATCTAACACTAGATATTTTTAATGTTTTTCAAATCTAGAAAAAAAAATCTACATCTGATTTATCAATATCTACCTAATCTTATTTTTTCTCTCTCAGATGTATCTGCCCAGAATATTGGAGAAACTTTTAATGGTTTGAGTGGGAGGTGGAAGTATCCATTACTCCCAAATGTCTGTTAATTTGAAAGTAATTAACAAATACATTTCAGTAATACCTGCATCTTTTATATACCAACATAATTATGTAAAAGACCATAATCTGTGTTATGTTATATTGCTGCAAAATTTATGAGTATACAAATAGGTATGTCTTATTCAGACTACTTTGGATTCAAAGGGATTGCCATTATTTGAAGGAAATTTCCAAATAGGAATATGGTTCACTGTATCTGCAGACCCCTAAATATGAATCCATTAAACTGATCCATTCTACTTTCAAAACAGCTACAATATTTTAACAAAGGGGAAAAAATAAGAAAACATTTTACTAGGAAAGTCTTTGCCATCTGGATAGTAGTATTCAGTGAATTCAATATGAATGGCTGGCATTTCTTGTGGGAGATAGAGAGATTTTTTATTGCAAGAAATAAGAGTTTTAGGAGAACGGCGACACTGGTCTGCTGTAGAGACCTGAAAATAAGAAATTCAGCATTTAGGTTTTGTGAAGTACAAGTGTGAACAACTTCTCACCTATCACTTTTCACAGTTATTAGGAAAAAGAGTTTCATTTTAATACCCCCCCCCCCCAAAAAAAACCAAGTACATCATTTTTGTGGCCATTTATGACACTTGGTGCATGGTACTGGATTTGTAGACAACATACCAGGAAATGTCATTCTTAATATGCTGCAACATTTCAAAAATTATTTATTAATTGTAAACAGTTATATAACAGCCCTTTGCCTAGTTTGGTTCCAATAATGTTAAAAACAGAGTTTTAAAAATTTGTTATTATGCTACAAAATATAATACCTTAAAATTAATGTTAATAATTTCTATATGTACCATATTTACTTTAAGCTAACATGTCTTTAAGCTTACTGTTTTGTGATACAGGTTATATATTTAATCAAATCAAATAAGAAAAATAAATTAAATTGCCTGAAATAGATACAAAGGTTCTAGAAATCATTTAAAGCATTAGGTAGAAAGATAGAACATATTTATATTAACAACCAAATTTATGCCTTTGTGTATAAATTGTGATACTTTTCATCATTTAAAAAAACATATCATAAAGAAATGCTTGCTTATTATAATCAGATATGGAGTGGTATGTATTATTCATAAAAGTTCTACAGGTGGCTTAGAATATAAATAATTATAACTTAAGCTCAAGATACAGTCAATCGTAATATTTTTTTTAAAAAAACCTCTCCTGACCTCAGAAATCTTTAAAGAGGCATGCTGAGCATTGTATGAAGTCTGGAGCAAACCTGCTATACTGCACCTCAGGGAATATATGCACCTGTCATTTGAAGATGGTTGCCTAGCTGTTGCATTTCAATTTATACCCTCCATTTTGTTATTTGAGTGTGCCTTGCCTTCTGCCTGCCTTCCAACAGGATTTTGGATCAGGCAATCAGGATGCAAACATGCATCTCCATACAATATATAATTGAGATTTGGATGGTGTGTACATCAGTCCATCTGCAATCATCTGCAAACCCATCAACCCCCTACCAGCATAGGTATGCATCAGTGGTGGGTTGCAGCCTTGCAGGCGGTACGCCCCAGTACGGGCGTACCAGAGCCTGCCAGGAGCACCGGATACCATTCCGGTACAGTGCTCCGGAGGGCCCACCCGCCCACTTGAGCTCCTTACTGGTCTTTTAAGCCTTTGGTGCTTCTGCACATGCGCACGGTGCATACAGTGCCTATGCGATTCTCCGATGAGCAGCTGCAGCATCACAGAGGCACTAAGACGCATGCACACACTGCGCTCATCCATGTGGACGCCGATGGGCCCGTTCCAACTGTACGGTTGGAACGGGATCTGGAACCCAACCTTGGTATGCATCAATGCCTATGAACAGTAGTGGACAAATCTAAATCAAACTTAAGAAATGGGCCAACTCTCCAATTAAATTGCAATGGGGAAAAAACTAAAAAAAAAATAACAGCAAATACTTCCTGATTTTCACTGATAGGTTATAAACTGGAAAGGCAAAAGTAATGGCATATGACAGAATGTCCACTTAATGTAATCAAATATTTTTTTCTGCCAATTATAAGACTAAAAACTAACAGAAATAGTTTCACAGAAGATCCCTTTATGCCAACAATTAGTTGGCAAAATCTGTGTCACTTTGATTGAAAATCAAAGAACCTAATAATTTGGGACATAAAAGAAAAGTAATATTAATTTGTTGTAGCAGTCATTATTTAAATGTACCTGATAAAAATTGACATCGGCAAGTCTAACTACCACTGGGCTAGACATCAATTTCTCCTTTGGCTGCTGTGATGACACAAAAGTCTTAGAAATTCCTTTTGACATTTGATCCTTGCCTACAAGAAACAAAAAACATAAGAGCATGTACAGTGTAGGCTACCTTCTAAAATCCCCTCTATTCATGTTGCTGGGTAATGTAAAAATAATTAAAATAAACTAAAATTTCTATAAGATAATGCAATGAAAGGAAACTATAAATGGACTCATAAATTGCACAATTCATATACCATTGGAAACCTAATCCATTATTTATCTTCACTAATAAATATTATTTATATTATAAGCATCTATCTCCCAAATTAATTTTATACTTACATGGGAGACTACAATATAGTATGAATAAAGATTACTAAAATATAATGAAAGACACCAAATTTATTCAAAGCAAATGTATTGGTATTTCTAATCAAATCAATTCAAATCAATAGGATCTGTGTCCACAAACAGATTGTAAATGTAAATGAAAAATCTTAAATACCTATCTGTATATGCTGTGGAGAGTCCTGGAATGGAGATTTAAGTGGAGAATCTAATTTGTGATCCCTCACAGCCTGCTTAAGCAATTCAACATTTCCTTTGAACTCTTGCAGCAGTTCTTCTGCCCATTCACTTCTGGTTTTTGTAGCATCACTGTAATGCATCCAATGGCTGCAGCTCTCATCTACAATTACATATATTTAATAAAAATGAAAAGGAATTTAAGCACCTACTTAAATCCATTTATAATATTTTAATATTTTATTCATTATTATTTGATGTATTTTAAAATATTTGAAATTAGTTAAATTATTTGTTTAGATTCCAGTTTGTAATTGCCTAACATCAGTATTAAGGCCGTAAAAATGTAATGAATTTAAGGAAAGCCTTACTGTATCATTTCAAAGATTCATCTAATCCAGCATTTGTCACTTAGCTATCGTTACTGGGAATGCTGGGATTGTGGCCATTGAGTGAAGCAGTCATGTGACATCTCACTTAATGATTGCTTTGCTCAATGGTGACCAAGATTCTGGTCCCAACTGTGGTCAAGTACTACCTGTGCATGTTGTGTAAAGAAATACTTTTTAAATGACTCTCTTGCTGGATAACTTTATCCATATCCTTATATCCCTATTGAATAACTTTAAACTCTAGTATTTAGATAGGAAAAATCCTCTGTAGAATTTTCTCCATTCTATATATAATTTTATGCATCACTGTAATGACCACAACTATCACTACTCCATCATAATTACCCTTGTTTAACAAGAAAGACCCAAACATCAAAGCCTTTCTTCATAGGAATTATTTTCAAGCCTAAAGATTATTTTATTCTTTTTAAATCCTTTCCATCTTGGAGTTGCTGCTGAGATGATGGGTGTATTGACTGAAAACATCTAGATGCCAACAGACTGGGAAAGACTGTTTTTAAGAACCGCTAAGACTAACTGAAATTCTCAGAATAGTATAAATAACTATTTCCAAACATTTAAGTATCTTTTTGAATTGGGATAAAATACAATATAACTTATTGTGCAAAGTTTCATATCTGCAGCATCCTCTTTGGTCACTTTGATCAATAACATATTATATGTAAGATTTACTGTGGAAAATTAAGTGCTGATCAAGGAGTTTTGCAACCAGAAAACAGAACTGAACTTTTACCTGCTTTGTGAAATGGATAGTAGTCTATAGTTAACTGACTAAAGGACAGCTGCATAGCACCTCCTGAAACACGCCTGTTTGCATCTGTAAAATAATACAATGCATAATATTACATGTCATCGTTCATATTTATTTCATCTGGAAAGAAAGTATTGTGGTTCATTTGAAGCAACATGCTTCTCTTCTTGGTGTCTCTCAAATCTGCTGCATTGTAATTTTGCTAGGAAAACAATAGCAACTCAGCAAGATTAAGTAAATTTATATTGTGGCCTTTTCTTTTCCAGAATTGTGAAAATTCTTTACATTTAAGAAAAATTGAGTACCACCACAGTCAGAGCAAATCTGAACCTGTAACATAAGGTATAACACACAGTCCATTAAGAACAGCCTGAGTATCACTAAAGAGAGATATCCAATTTCTACAGTACTAGCCCTCATTAGCCTATATACACAGATGAGCATTGTGGGGAAAAATGTATCTTCCCCTCCAAGATGGCAGCGTGCTTAGACGCTGCGATTTTGAGCTCCTGGTACCACAGTAGAGTTAGGCAAAAACTAGCAGGGAGTTATTAAAGATTGGATCTTCTAGTCGATTAGATATTACCAGCGACTTCCAGCAGTCTCATAATATACTGAGTGACATAGTAAGACTGCCATGGATTGTTGTTGGGCCTAGGAGGCGGCAAAGAGAGTGGAAGCAGAAGCGGGGATGCAGAGCTGGTTTGCTAGTTCAGTTACGGAAGCAGCCTCACAGACCAGCATTACCAAGCATTTTTCTAACCAACTCTAGATCTTTGTCCACAAAACTGATGAATTAGAGCTATGGATGGCAGCGATTAAACTCATTCGTGACTGCTGTGTGATGATCATCACAGAGACCTGGCTTCATTCACTTGTACCGGATGCGTCAGTGGAGCTAACAACTAACCACACCACATACCACTTTGACAGAAACAGCAACTCTGGTAAAAGCAAAGGTGGAGGATCTTGTATTTACACACATAATAACTGGTGTACTAAGAGTAGAGTTGCTTATATTCACTGTTCTGCAGATGTGAAATTCTTAACTGTCATTTGTCGGCCATTTTATTTATCTAGAGAGATTTCTGTTATAGTTATCACTGCTGTCTATATTCCACCTGATGCAAATGTTAGTGCAGCGCTCTCTAAGTTACATGATACCATCAAGAGGCAGCAGCAAACTTACCCTGAGGGCGCTTTTATCGTGGCTGGGGATTTTAATCAAGCCAGTCTAAAGTCTGTTCTCCCTAAGTTTATGCAGTATGTGCAGTGTATCACCAGAGGTAGGAATACTCTAGATCAGTGTTTTTCAACCTTTTTTGTGCAAAGGCACACTTTTTTCATGAAAAAAATCACGAGGCACACCACCATTAGAAAATGTTAAAATTTTTTAACTCTGTGCCTATATTGACTATATATAAAGTGTTTTTCCCACGGCACACCTTACACTATGTCACGGCACACTAGTGTGCCACGGCACAGTGGTTGAAAAACACTGCTCTAGATCATATGTACTCAAACTTAAGACAGGCATATAGAGCAACCCCATCTGGGTATGTTTGACCACATCTCTCTGCTACTGTGCCCAAAGTATATCTCCCCTAGGAAAAGGATACCACCAGTCTTGAAAACTGTCAAAATCTGGCTGGAGGGAACACTCTGCCAGTTGCAGGATTGCTTTGAGACTACCGAGTGGAGTATATTTGAACATTTGGCGCTGCAAGAATTCACTGACACTATACTCTCATACATTAAAACATGCAGGCAATGTAATAGTGAATAAGCGCATCAGAGTTTACAGTAATCATAAACCCTGGATGTCAGCAGAGGTACAATCACTTCTGAGAGCCCGAAACTCCACCTTCAAGGCAGGAAACGAAGACAAATACAATGAAGCCAGGGCAAACTTGAGAAGAGGCATTAAGGCAGCTAAACAGAAATACAAACAAAAGATATAGAAGTATCTAGAAGATAATAACTCAAGACAGGTGTGGCAGGGGCTGCAACACCTAACCAACTATAAGGGCAATACGAAAAAAATAGCGAATGCTAAATCCCTGCTAGTAGAGGAGCTAAATAGCTTCTTCACCTGCTTTGATGTCAAAAAATCAGTCTCTATAGCTCCAGCCCAAAGGCCCTCTGACCTCCAGCCACTCACCCTGGTTGAACATCAAGTGAGAGCTGAGCTGAAGGCTGCAAATCCCAACAAAGCTGCAGGTCCAGACGGGGTATTGGGGAAAGTGGTAAAAACCTGTGCTAACCAATTAACAGGGGTCCTGACAAGGATTTTTAACCTCTCCCTGCAACAGGGCTAGAGTCCCATCACGCTTGAAAGCAGCCACAATTATCCCAGTTCCAAAGAAAGCAGCCATAAAAAGCTTGAATGACTATAGACCCATTGCACTGACGTCTATAGTGATGAAGTGCTTTGAGAGACTGGTCCTACCTCAGATCCCGTCTTCCACCAAATTTTGATCAACACCAGTTTGCTTATAGAAGCAACAGGTCGACAGGGGAAGCCATCAGAACTGCTCTACATATTGCACTGAGCCACCTTGAGAAATCTGAGAATTATGTCAGAATGCTTTTTATAGACTATAGCTCGGCCTTTAACACTATCTTGCCAGGAATTCTCATTGAAAAGTTGACTGACCTGGATTTCCCTCCCCTCACTTGTGAATGGATCAAAGACTTTCTGACGGATCGTCCACAAACAGTAAGGGTTGGGTCCTTTACATCTTCTACGCTGAAGCTCAGCATAGGCTCCCCTCATGGCTGTGTGCTCAGCCCATACCTGTACTCGCTGTATACATATGACTGCATATCATCTGATCCATCCAACATCATAATAAAGTTTGCAGACGACACAACAGTGCTGGGTCTCATAACTGGAGTGGACGAATCAGCATACAAGAAAGAAGTCCAGAAGGTATCCGCGTGGTGCTCAAGAAACAACTTACATCTAAATACTAGTAAGACAAAGGAGATGTGCTAGATTTCCGGAAGCACAGAGAGGAACCTGCCCCTCTGTATATCGAGGAGGGCTGTGTGGTGAGGGTTTCCTCTTTTAAATTCTTGGGAGTGCTTATTAGTCAAGATCTCACCTGGAAAAACAACACATCTCTGGTGATTGGAAAGGCCCAACAGAGACTTAGAGTCCTGCAAAAAAATCAGGTGGAACAACGGCTGATGACCTCTTTCTATCGGTCCACCATAAAAAGTGTCCTCACATATTGTATCACAGTATGGTATGCTGGTTTAACAGCTGCGGACAGGAAGGCACTACAGAGAGTGATCAATTCGGCACAAGAAACCATTGGTTGCCCTCTGACACCAATGGATGACATCGCCAGATCTCGCTGCTTTAGCAGAGTAAGGAAGATATTCAGAGATGATTCGCACTCTGGTCAGTGTCTCTTTGCACTTCTACCATCAGGCAGAAGAGATCAAAGTATAGCCAGCCAAACAAACAGGTTTAAAGATAGTTTCTATCATTGGGCTGTGAGACTTTTAAATACAACCATAATCACTCCATGCACAGGGTAGGGTTTTTTTTCTTTTTCTTTTTTCGTTTCTGTTATAATTTTGCACCAGTGAGGTTAAAACCAATTTCGTTGTATTTAAGTACAATGACAATAAAGATTATACTTATACTTATTCTTGCTGAAGTTGTCCTCCTGTTCTTTAAGAACTGTTAATTCTTAGAACTATTATTATTAATTGATAAATAGAAAATAGAAAAAAACAGCATTTTCAGAATTGTCAGACACAGGATCAATGGTTCCCTTGAATAGGCACCTCTGCCTTTCAATTTTTGCAATAGTAAACTACTTAGCTAGAATTGTTAATGACACAACCAACTTCAGAAGCATTTATGAAACATCTTCGAATAAATCTGCATCTTTTCTTTTTCATCAATTAACTTGAAGCCTATAGTTATTTGTACTATATAATGATCTAAAAGCACAATAGATAGAAATACAAATTTAGAAATATATATGGTATATAAACACATAATAGAAATAATGGTGCATTATTTATTGCTTAATTAGGCTAATAGTTTAAACTCCATAACTTGTTAACATTTTCAATCCCTTTTATATCTTATTACATACATTATTATAGAAAAAGAGCAGAGTAATTAGGTGAAGAGTATCCAGAAGTTTCAGCTGATAGAAAATGCAGCGATGCAGACAATTATGTGTGCTCCTAGAACAGCACGTGTTACTATTTCTATTCTGCAAGCTGCACTGGTTGTCAGTTTGCTTCTGAGTCCAATTCCAGGTGCTGGATTTGACCTTTAAAGCTCTTTATGGCATGGGATAGACTAGCTGAGGAAATGCTTCTCACCAGTTACATTAGCCAACCCCATTAGATCTGCTATAAAAAGTATGCTGCAGGTATCAGACAGGAACCTACAAGCAATGAGCACAGGCACCCCCTCAGGGCCGTGTGCTCTCTCCATTGCTCTTTTCCCTCTATACCAATGACTGAACCTCAAGGGAACCCTCAGTTAAAGTTCTGAAGTTTTTAGATGATACAACGGTCATTGGCTTCATTTCAGACGGTCATGAGGCTGCATATAGATGGGAGGTTGAACAACTAGCCCTGTGATCCAGATGAATACACTTATTCATCTGGAGCTTAGTACACTTCAAACTGTAGAGATGAGAGGGAATGACCGTTGTCTTACCTGAACGGTCCTTCTATGGGTGCTACGAAGGGAATCCAATCATGGGTTAACTTTGTCCTTTAGCCTTGAGACTGAGTATGTAAATTTTGACCACGCCTCCTCTGGCTGGACCGATTCAGTTTTCGCACGAAGTCCGCCGAAGAAGAAGTATGCCAATGTCAATCATGCCGTAGGCAATTCCGGTACTAAGGCACGGTCAGAAAAGTCCAGTCAGAAAAAGTGAAAGGTTAGTCAGAGTCACAATCAAGGTGGAGCCCTGACCAGCCGAAACTGCGGGCGGGTTTGGATTCCCTTCGCAGCACCCATAGAAGGACCGTTCAGGTAAGACAACGGTCATTCTCCTGTGTGCTGCTCAGGGAATCCAATCATGGGATATGCCAAAGCAATTAATTCCCAGGGCGGGAGCTAGGCTGGTCAGGCTCCTCCGCAGAAGGAAGGACCCTTTGCAACACTCTCCGCCCGAAGGAGGCCTCAGCCGAGGCATAGACATCAATCTTGTAGTGTCAAATAAATGGTGAGGGGGACGCCCAGGTGGCCGCCCTACATATTTCTTCCACTGACGCTTGCATAGCCCAGGCCGCTGTAGTGGCCGCACTCCTGGTAGAATGAGGAGTAATACGCCTGGGAACCAGTCGCGAGTGACTGTCGTACACCAATGCAATACACGCCTTCAACCATCGGCCGATGGTGTGGGAAGACACTTTCTGTCCCATTGACGAAGGCTGGAAGGAAACGAACAGTGCCTCCGACCTCCTGAACAACGCCGTGCGCTTCACATAGCGCCGGAGAGTCCTACGAACATCCAGATGGTGCCACTGGCGTTCTTGGGGATGGGAGGGATGTGGACAAAAGTCCGGCAGGACGAGTTCCTGAGTCCTGTGGAATAATGAGTTGATCTTAGGAAGGAAGGTCGGGTCCAAACGAAGCACCACTCTGTTCGGATGGAAGATGCAAAGATCTGCATGAACAGAGAGCGCCGCCAACTCCGACACTCTCCTGGCCGATGTAATGGCACCAGAAACACAGTCTTGAGTGTCAACAACCGGAGACTGATGGAGTGGATGGGCTCAAAGGCAGCAGATGTGAGAGCTCTGAGAACTAAGGTCAAGTCCCATGTGGGGTAGCGGTGCACCGTCGGTGGTCGTAAGTTAGAAGCACCTTTCAAAAAGGTTCGGACCCGCGAGTGCTGAGACAAGGAGCGACCTTGACCTCCTCCAATCACCGTAGACAAGGCTGTGACCTGCCGACGGAGAGTGTTCGGTGCCAGACCTTTGTTGAGACCGGATTGCAAGAAGTCCAAAACTTGAGGCACCGAGGCCGTGACGGGGTTGACCCCGGTGCGGCGGCACCACCGACAGAACACCTGCCATGTGGCCTCGTAAATATGGGTAGTGGATGGACGACGGGCCGCTTGAATAGTGTCAATAACATCGTTGGAATAGTGAAGGGCCGCTAGAATAGCCCGCTCACGTGCCACACAGCTAACTGCAGCAACTGGGGGTTCGGGTGGACGAGAGCTCCCTGGTTGAGCTGGATCTGATCGTCCGGGATCCTCCAAGGACACGAAACAGATAGATGGTGAGGTCTGTGTACCAGGGCCGTCTGGACCACATCGGAGCGACCAGCAGCACTTCCGCCTGCTCTGTCAAGATCTTCTGAATGACCGATGGAAGGATCGGAAGAGGAGGAAAGGCGTAGAGAAGGCCGGCCGGCCATGGGCTGCGCAGAGCATCCACCCTCTCCGCTCCAGGGGTCTGATACCTGGTGTAAAAGCGTGGCAGTTGAGCGTTGTGCGGATGTGCAAACAGGTCCACCTCGGGTCGGCCGAACCGACGAGAGACCTCCTGGAAGAGAACGGGGTGGAGCTGCCACTCCCCTTGATCCACAGTGGCTCTGCTCAGTCAATCCGCCTGCATGTTGGCCACGCCCGAGATGTGCTCCGCCCGAATCGATAAGAGTCTGGATTCCGCCCAATGGTGCAACTTCTCCGCCTCCAGCATCAGAGCCCTGGAATGGGTGCCCCCTTGACGGTTGATGTGGGCCTTGGAGGCCACATTGTCAGTCAAGACCAACATGTGGTTGTGTGATACAATGTCCCAAAACTCCGGAAGGGCTAGGCGGATGGCACATAGTTCTAGCCAAGTTATGCTGTTCGTCAACTCCTGATCCGACCAGCGTCCCTGAGCCACCCTGTCCAAGATGTGGGCTCCCCATCCAAACAGGCTGGCATTCGTCGTGACCTGGATGCGTTCCGGCTCCTTGAAGGGGCATCCCCGGAGAAGTCTGGAGGACATCCACCAAAGTAGGGACCTTCGGGCCTTGCTCGGAAGCCGCACCTTGATCTGGAAATGACTGGTGTGCGCTCTCTGGAAGGGTAGAAGAAACCACTGGAGCGGACGCGCATGAAACCTGGCCCAGGGAACCACACTGATGCAGGAGATCATCTTCCCCAGCAGCTTGGACAACATCGCGAGCGGTAACAGCCTCTGGGACCGCACTTGATGCGCCAGGCGTTGTATGCTCTGCCGTCTCTCCGGAGACAGGGAAACCTCGCACGTCACGGAATTGATGGTCCCTAGGTGAAGTAGGGACGTGGTCGGTCGCAAATGGCTTTTGGGCAGGTTGAGGACAAAACCATGACTGCGCAGTGAGTCCATCGTGACTTGCAGATCCCGCAGGGCCTGGTCTCGAGAAGGCGACAGCACCAATATGTCGTCTAAATAGCAGTTGACGCATATTGGAATCGAGCGAAGGGAGGCTGCCACCACGGCCAGGAGCTTGGTGAACGTGCGCGGAGCCGAGGACAGGCCAAAAGGCAAGGCCCGATATTGAAAATGGCGGCCGTTGAAGTGAAACCGCAGGAACTTCCGATGCGCCGGATGTATGGGCACATGGAGGTACGCTTCCTTGATATCTACTGAAGTCATCATGTCGCCTTGGCGGATGGAGGCCAATATGCTCTTGAGAGACTGCATTTTGAATTTTTGGTATTTGATGTAACGATTGAGCCGTTTCAAATCTAGGATAGCCCTCCATCCCCCAGAGTTCTTTGGTACTAGGAACAAGATGGAATAGAACCCTAGGCCTTCCTGCCCCTTGGGTACTTGTTCTATGGCCCTGATGGTGAGAAGATGGTGTATCTCGGCGTCCATGAGGCGCCGCTTTGACGGGCACCTGGGCACGGGGCACCTGATGAACCTTCTCGGGGGGATGGAGAGAAATTCTAGAGTGAGGCCCAGTCTCACGACCTGAAGGGCCCAGGCGTCTGACGTGAGCTCCGCCCACTGATGAGCGAAGGCCAGGAGACGCCCCCCTATGGGACCTACCCCCTGCGAGTCACCGGTACCTTCGAAAGGACCGGTTGCCTGCTCCACGGAAGGACCTCCTATTCTGGGACTGCGCCTGATTCTGTTGGCGACCCCTATCCCTGGTTCCGGTGCGGTCCTGGCCGCGATCCTGCACCTGGGAAAACCCCCTGGTGTAATAGGGGACATAGAGAGCAGGGGCGAATCCCGAGTCCCCAGTCCAAAAGGGCTGTCGCCTATTGTAAGGCTGCTGCCTTCTGTTGGCACGACCACTGGTAGAAGGGAGGACCTTGCGTTTATCCCGTGTCTCAATGAGGATGGGATCCAGGACTGAACCAAACAAGGCTCTGCCCTTGAAGGGCGTAGACGCTAGGCGCCACTTGGACTTGACATCAGCCTGCCAATGGCGAAGCCACAGCAAACGCCGAGATGCCACATTAGAAACTACGGCCCGGGATGCAAACTTTGCTGCACTAAGGGTGGCATCCGCTGAAAACTCCAATGCCGCCATCAGCTTGGTGATATCCTAATGAAGGCGCATTTCCTCTGGGGCAAGCCTACCCTGTAACTGCTTAAGCCAAACCAAAGAGGTCCTATTAAAGAAGGAAGCCGCAGTAGCTGAGCGTAAAGCCCAAGCCGCAGCCTGATGGGTCTTGCGAATGACCGTCTCGGCCTTGCGATCCTCAGCCTTCAAATCCTCTGAAATTTCAGAAGGAATTAATGCTGGCGAAGCAAGAGCAGCAATAGGGGCATCCACTGTGGGAAACTGAAGGAGACCCTCCAATTCTGGAGTAGACGTGTATAGCTTCCTATCCCCTTTTCCGGGAGGATTAACCGCAGTCAGTTGCTCCCACTGCTTGTGAATCAGATCAAGAAAGAGCTTGGGAGATGGAATAACATCCTGCAAGGCCACCTGTTTAGCAAAGAGGTGCTCGGTGGCATCCAAACCCACAGCTGTACTCTCTTTAGAAGCCGCCTCCCCCATGTGGGTGGTGGTCTTGGCCTTATACAGTAAAGATTTGAAAAGAGCATGCCGGAATAGCCCTGGGGCAGTAGGCTGGTCTCTAGGTAGGCCTTCGTCATCGGAAAATTCCCTATCAATAAGTTCACCTTCCTCCACTAAGGCAAATTCCTCACTGAATACCGAGGGTAGAGGTGAAGGAGGATCTGTTTGCAGAAGGGAAGAATCCCCCAGCACTGCCTGCGGAACTAGGCCCGAGTGAGCCACAATGGGCCTAGGAGCCTGGGCCCTACGCGTTAACTCTGCATCCACCCCTTTAGAAATAGCCTCAGATATCATGAGATATAAATCAGTAGAAAGGCCCAAATCCTGGCCCTCCATAGGCCTGAGGCCTGCAGCTGTGGGCGTGAATGTGGCAGAGGGCCCAGCACGCGGGGGCGAACGAAGAGAAGCCCCACTAGCCTCAGAAATAATGGGGGGAGAGCGAGGCCCCAAAACCCCCACCTCAGGGAGTGGAGCCTGGGGCAGCTGAATATCAGGGGACCAACCCTGCTCATTTACACCGGAGAGACACTTTGTGGAATCAGAACCGGGGGTGGACAAATGGGAGCCCCAGAAGCTTTTGGTGGAACTTTGGCCTTGTCTTTGCGCTTATGCGACTTGTCCTGGGCAGCGGATGAGGCTCGAGGCCTACTACTGGAGGCCCTGGTGGCGGCCCTGCCGGGCCTAGGGCTAGCCCCCCCCTCGCCAGGGGAACGGGGCTCTGAAACTGGCTCTACAGTACCTTTAGCTACTGATTGATCAGCCATGATATGAGATATTTGAAAGAGCTCAATCACTGAAACAAAGGAATCCAAATTGCGCACCACCGCCAAGTCGCCACGTGGAAGCAGAGGCTGAGACAAAGCGATCTCCTCTCTGAGACAGCAGCCTCGAGTGAGGGAAAGAGGAGGATCGCCAGAACTGCGCAGACTCCAACGCACGAAAACGCTCGCCTCATCTCCTTCGGGCATTCCCACACATGCGCGAAATCGCCCTCCAAAATGGCGACTGGCAGCAAGAGCGCGAATTTTGAATTGCGAACGGCAGGGAAAACCATCTGCCGATCCACGAAGCCCGCCCGGCAGCCGCTCCGGTGACTGAACAAGGGAGGGAAGGGGACAGCCTGATCAGGCAACAGCCCAGGATTCGACCTCGCCCGCAGGAGGGTGCTATCCGGCACGAAACCGGCGCTGGGAGGCTCACTAACCCAATGCGCCGAAGTGAAACAGAGGGCAGACAGCAAAGCCGCTTCTGAAAGCCGGCTGGATTGTCCGGCGCCCCAAGCTGCCGAGTTACAAATCCCATAACGTGGGAAAACAGCAACGATGAGGAATTGGGCTGGCAGAGACTGCCGCCTCCACCCCAATTTAGATAGAAATCCACAGAAGAGCGAATTACTACTGCAAAATCCAATAATCCATGAGAAGTTTGTCAATTAGTCAGAGAGAGAATTGAAAGACGTCTCGTAGGCTGGACTGAGTAAAGAAAACTGGGTCAGTTCAGCCAGAGGAGGCGTGGTCAAAATTTACATACTTAGTCTCAAGGCTAAAGGACAAAGTTAACCCATGATTGGATTCCCTGAGCAGCACACAGGAGAATTTACCCTTTTATTCTACTATCTCTTACGATATTTGACAACACGTTATCAGCAGTAGAGTCCTTCAAATTTTGGGGTTCTATAATCTCCCAGAACTTGAAATGAACACTTAACATTTGAACTATCATTAAAAAGGCACAATAAAGAATGTTCTTCCTGCATCAACACAGGAAATTCAGATTGCCCCAAGAGCTGTTGATACAGTTTTATAGAGGAATTATTGAGTTTGTCATATGTACTTCTATAACTGCCTGGTTTGGTACAGGAACCAAACAGGACAGGTACAGACTCCAATGGATAATTAAGACTGCACAAAGAATAATTGCAACCAGCCTGCCTTCCATAGAAGACTTGTACATTGTGTGGGCCAGAAGGCAGCTAAGAAGATATCTGCAGATTGCTCACATTCTGGACATATTATTTCAAATCCTCCCTTCAGGACGGAGATACAGAGCAGTGCAAGCCAAAACAACTAGACACAGAGACAATTTCCCCCTTGGACCATCACTCTGCTGATCACCTAATTCTCAGAATGATATGTAATGTCTATGTATATTTACACATGTAGTATGACTGTATTATTGTTGTTGTTGTTATCTTTGTCTTTTTTACTATGCCCGTTTGGTGTTATTATTATTGTTGTTGTTTGTCACACAATCAACCAGATGTTCATACTGGATTTAGCATTTTGTCTACCTATTGAGTCATTTCCAAGGATCTGGGATAGGCAGATGCGTATGTTTGATGGTGTTACAGATATAGCCACAGGATGTAAGCTGCCTTTTGTGTGTGCAATCACACTGTTTTGTTTGTCCTGCCCTGCCCTATTCTATTCATCCCAAGCATGCTTTCTTAGCTATGCAACCCACCATATTCTCTTACTACCACCACCGCCACCCATTAGATTAGCTTTCAATCCTTTTGATATACCAAAAGACTATCAGAATCTGGTTATATTATCATGCCTGGGACTCCCAGGGAACAAAGACATGTTTAAATAGCTTCATGACTATTTTTATCTTCTCTATCTGTAGTTTCATATGTGATTTTATCCATTTGTTGTGCTCTGTTCAGAGTGGTCTTCAGGGAGAGGGCAAAAAACTAAGTTTGATTAATAAACAAATAAGATACTTCTATGCACCAATTGATATTTAAGAACTAGTGCATAGACCTAAAAATGTTTCAACAAAATAAACTGGAAATATATAGTAATTTAACACAGAGTAATACAGTTTTAGTCAATCATAAAGATAATAAATAAAACTCTTGCCCTTTTCCTTGGTGTAAATATCATCACAGATATGCAGATCCAAATGAGAAATTTCTAGATGATAAGATGTTTCCTTAACATCAAAATCATTGAATAGTCTTTCAATTGCATCATTTTGATCAGAAGCTGCTGAAGACTGTTGAGTTTTCATCTCCTGAGAATTGTATGCTGGCATGGAACTCTGAAACAATTTAAGCACAAATAAACTTCACTGAAACATGCTTTTATATTAAAAATACTTTCAAATGGAATATAAATTATATTTTAATCTTCAAAGTTATTTGGCAGTTATTGCTACTAAACTGAATGACAGGAGTGGCATTGCTGAAATGTAGCAGTTTAACAGATTTTTTCCCCAAAGTAGTATTCAAAATGTTTCTAGAATTTATTTTATTTTATTAAATTTATTCAATTTGGTCACCTGACTCCAGTCAACACTAGACAACTCAAAATATAACTACAATAAAATACAATATGAATAATGAATATAAAATAAATTAAGAACAAGAAAAATAAAAATAAATAACAAGATGGCAGTCTAGTCAATAAGTCTCTGTCACCTAATGCAATTAAGTTATGAAGAGATTCAAAGCAGAAAATAATACTAAAATATGCAAAACTAATTTAATTCTAACTTTGTTCCCTATGATACACTAGTTATTACACTCTCTATTCTAATAATAAACGTTCATAACAACTGGTTCTTCCCTCTTAGAGGAAAAAGATTACACAGCAAGCTAAGAAAATATTTTAACCCTTGTTATGTTATTTCTTAAATAATTCAAACTGATGCTACCAATTTCGAGGGGGAAAAAACCCCTAATGTTTGAAATCCTATAGAAGCACATACTGTAGAGTTTTCTAAACAAATTTATATCAATAATATTAAGTCACAAAATATCTGATTAGCTTACCTGCATAGGTTCAGAAGCAAGGCTTTTTCTCTGTTCAGCTGATTTCTCTATTGCTTCACTAAGAGATTTAGCATATTGTACCATAGCTTTCAACTGGGAATCAGTCAAAACCCACAATAAATCATCCAGTATTAAAATTAGTTTGGATGCCACCACATTGCAATCTTTTAACTGTCAAAAGAAAAAATGTCAATTTTAAATATTGTTGATATATATATCCCAGTTAAATACTAATAACTATATTATAGCAATAATATTTTTCCCAGTTGCAAAGCAGGCCCACAATTTATAAATTTCTATTTGCTACCAACTGACCTGTTATCTCGCCACTATTTATAAAAAAGGTAATTAACAGCAAAGTTTGAAATGTAGATTTACAGGTGGCTTTTACGTATATGTTGGATTGACAAAATCAGGAATGAGGAGGTGACAAGCCGCCTGGGATAGGCAAGGGAAATCATCAAAAACATAAAAAAGCAAAAGTTAGAATATTTTGGACATGTAATGGGACACCCAGAAAAATACGGCATCCAGTTCATATTCGGCCCGGTCTACCTAGTGTGAAGAGGAAAGATCAGACCAGTGTAGTTTCGACCCGATCTGCCCAGTGTGAAGAGGAAAGATCAGGCCAGCATAGCTTCAGCCTGGTCTACCCAATATTAAGCAGAAACATGCCAGCAGTTTGGGGAGTGCCGTCAAGCTGACCATATCCACCCAGTTGGCCACACCCACCCAGTCAACCAAGCTTCCCCGACACCCCCTCCCCGAGATCAACCACAGCCCTGACACGGCCCTCAATGAAATTGAGTTTGACACCCCTGATCTATAGACTCCTTCCCAAGGAACCTGGATAGGCAGATATTATTTGATGTGTTAAAGGTATCATAGCAGGATGTAAGTTGTTCCAAGTAAAGCTGCTTTTGCAATTGACTAATGGTGATTTTGTCAATGCTGATGATGTTTAAGTGTTTAAGTTATTCTGGATTGCACCCAAGATACCTATTGCTATTGTACTATCTTTTACCACAGTTGTTTCACTTCTATTTACAGGTCTCATAGTTTGTTATCTTCTCCAGTTCTTTCTCTTCTGTTCTGCTGTCTCCAGGTGCTGCCACATCTACTATCCAGACTTTGTTTTTCTTATCAACAATTTTTAAATCTGGGGTGTTATGTGACCTGTTTATTTGAATGCTAAAGTCCCAGAGCAATTTAGCTTCTTCATTTTCTTATGTCTTTCTTTATTTTATGGTCATGCCAGTTCTTGCTTGCAGGCAAATTATATTTCTTACAGATCTTCCATTGTTACTACTTTGTCATGCAGTTGTTTGTAGTCAGCCTGTGTGATCTTCTTGCAACAGCTAAGTGATCCACCGTTTCTTCACTTTCTTTGCAGGCATTGGCATTTGGTGATGTCTTCTCAATTCTGGCTTTTGCATATATTTGTTCTTAAGGTTTGGTCTCGTACAGCCAGACTTAGCCTTCCCTCTTTTTTCAACTTTCTTGCTCTTAGCCATTGCCAGGTTATTATCTGCTTCCCCTGTTATATTTTTAAAGTACTGGCAATGTAATGCTTTGTCTTCCCATGGCTCCATTCTGTTCTTCATTTGGGCCTTCTTGTAGGGCATCTTCCTCACTAGGCTTTCCTTGAATACTAGCTTCAATACATCTCCTTCACTATCCTTTAGATATTCTTCCAATGCCATTTTTCCTTCTTCAACCATCTTACATCTTATTTACTTGTAACACTCAACACTCACCCACTTTCCTTGGTAAGTAGAGTCTTTCAACATCGATGTGTGGATGTAGGGCATGATTCATTGACACTATTTTTCTGGTTTTCCTATCCCGGGCCTTTAGTTCTGCTTCAGTCCACGCCACTATTTCAGCCTAATGTACCTAATGACTGGAATTGCCCAGGTGTTGATTGCCTTGTTGGTATTTCCTCTACTAAGTTTTGAGTATCATCCTCACTCTCTTGATGTATTCATTTCTAACCCTTCTAACCTTCTGGTCTTCATTTGGTCTTTCTTGTAGGCTAATTTGGTCTCTCCAGTAATCCGCAAGCTTATTATTGGTAGGGGTAGTTGTCACAGTCAGCCAGATGTACAGACTCGTTTGGCATTTTGTCCGCCTATTGAGTCCTTCCCAAGGGCCTGGGATAGGCACATGTGGATGTTTGATGATGTTAGTGGTATCATCTGCAGGATGTAAACTGTTCTGAGTAAAGCTGCCTTCTGCTATTGACTGATGGTAAATTTGTCAATGCCGATGGTGTTCAAATGGTGCTCCAGTTGTCTGGGAATTACACCCATATGATTATTGGTAGTGCCTTTGCTTTTTTTTTTACCATAGTTGTTTTATTTCGATCTGCAGGCCTTTGTATTTTGTGATCTTCTCCAGTTGTTTCTCTTCTATGTGTGTGCCAGGTCTTGCTACATTCACTATCCAGCCTGTTTTTGCCTTTCTTATTGATAATTGTTAAGTCTTGGATGTTATATGGAAGATACTTGTCTGTTTCAAGTCTAAATTATTATTTATTCTATCCCAACAAGTAGGAGGTTCACAGGTGTTTTCTTTAAGAATTAGTTTGTCCATTTTGGTACAGTTTTTACAAAAAAAAATGTTTCATTCAGAAATAAAATAGTATTCCTTACTTATCTCTCCTTTATAATCAATTAACAAAATGAAACATGCGTATAGGAATGTACTGAATAAATATACAATAGGTAAAATATAAAATTTAGGCTATGCCATAATCTAATTTAAATGGCATTAATAGCCTTGCCCAACAGATGTCAAATGGTCAAAGCAGGGATGATGAATGGTGAACTGGGTTTGTCCCCAATTTCTTTATAGAAGGAACTAGCTTCTTGTACTGAAGACATTTTTTTAAAAAATAAGGCCAACTTTTAAACATGTCAACTGAGCGAGTTTCTTCTATTTCATCAAAAGGAAAAGATGTGCTTTCCCTGTGGCAGATCTGCCTTATGGGATAGCATTCCAGGTGGGTTCGACTCTATTAGTTTTTTGTAAGGCTCTGAAGACTTGACTATTTTCCAAGGTGTTCAGGTCAGGTTAAGCAAACACTGTTATAGACCTGGTTTTAGAATCGGAACATATCATTTACCTTTTGCATCATGGACCATGCCATTCTATGAGGTGGATGTCCATATAAAATTAGCTAAGTAAATAAATATCAATGGGTATGGTGCTTCAAAGAGACTTGATTGAGGGCAGATCAGAGATCCAACATAGTATCTGAATAGAGGGATGGGGACTACCAAACAGAACCTTGGAAATGAAAAAAGAAGCAAGATTCTCACTGCTTTTCTCTCCAATACTCATTATGAGAAAAGGAGATTTTAAAATCTACTTCTAGACTAAACTGAAAGTTAAAAATGTCCTTTATAGCAACAAGCAAAGGGTTTCACCAAGTTTTTCAAAATATCCTTGTGAACAAGGGGAATAAATGTGGAGAAGTGGATTCAGAGAATTTGCAGCTTTTTATACAACATATTTGGAAAGGGTCAAAGAGTTAAGCATGAGGAAGCAGTACAGTTAAGTAGTTAAAAAGGCCAATATAATTGTGTGTGTCATATAAACAGAAAAATAGCATACAGATCCAGGAAATAACAGTTGCACTGTACTCTGCACTAGGCTGACTGTCATTGGGAGTATTTTATTCAGTTTTATATAGGTACCTTAAAAGAGAAAAACTAGTGAAATTTTCAGAGAAGAGTTACTATAATAATATGAAACTGGAAATCTGCCACAGAATGTTCAGTGGATTTCCACATTGACCAGAAATAAGACTTGTTAGGTCCCTTCTAACTAATATATTATATTACTACATAACATTTTATCCACTGCTATCAAAATGCTCATAAATCAAATTAACATATTTGTGTTAATTATTAACATTATTTTTATTTGAATAAACTAATCAAACTGATTTCAACTCAGTTTGAGAATTACCCTTCTTTTAAGTATGATTCTAATTTTAGACTGGTTGGTAATCAGACGAACTGGAGCACTCATGATTTCATGCTGAGAGCTTTGGATTGCATCGGCTTCTATTCTGATCATCTGCCAGTTGATTTCTTTAAATGTCAATACCTATAATAAAACATACATACTTTAATTAAACATTAAGTAGCGTTTGTCTAGGTTTATGTATGTGTGTGTGTTTGTCTATGTATAAAGCAGGCATAGCTGCTTCTCTTTTTGATTCCAAAAGACTGGCAACTCAAATTTAGTTTAAATTTGTTAATTTTAATTCATTAAGATTAAAATCTCAAATTTGTTATTTGTAACTAAAAAAAAAAATCACATCCCAAATCAAGTCAACAAAAAGCAAGTTTAAGAATGTAATGTGTAGGTTTGTGTATTTTGACTTTTGGATTTATTTTATAATAATTTAACGGTTATTATTATTTTTCTTTTATGTTGTGGGTTGCCAAGAGACTATGCATGATTATGGCACGGTACAATAGACACATACTACAGTAATATTTTTTTATTTGAAACTGTGTGTGATAGATCTTTGAACATCAATTAATAATTCACATATATGTACATATGACAAAGCAAAAGGAATCTACACCCTTTTTTTCTATTTAGATCTTACCTAAGTGAACCATGTTTGTAATCTTTGAAGTCAGTGAGCATGAATGTTACTCTTTTGTAATATTCTTGTAACTGAAATAATTCCAACACTTAACATCAAATTTTGTTCAACAATGAGACTTGTCCAACCAGTATTTAAAACCATCTTAGCGATTATCACAAATTGTGGTAATGAATTTCACAGGTTAATTATATACCAAGTGAATAAATATTTTCTTTAATCTTTATAAATCTTCTTCCAAACAATTTCATTAGCTAATCTTGATCTGTTGTACTAATGTACATTGGCAGTTTTACTTTCAGTCTTTTTCACAAAAATTCCTAATACCTCTTTTGACTTTTTCACAGTCGCCGAGTCACCATTTTCACTAAATTATCCTCTATGACCCAAATTTTATTCTTGGTTAGTTTCAGACAATTCTGATTCTATCAATCTATATGTGAAATTTGCACCAAAATGAATCATTTTATGCTTACTAAAGGTTAAAGAAATTGTTCTAAAGCTCTTCATAATCACTTTTAATTTAATTAAGATGAATAATATGATCTGCAAACATGCAAACTCATATCAAAATATGGTAAATGACAACTAATTTAAATGAATTCAAGTCTTCAGTGTGAGGTAGATTACACTGTATGGTGCTGAAGGGATCATAAAAGATCATGAAACCATCACACAAGGAACGCTCTTTATTATAGTATAGACTAATGAAATCATTAAAGCTGTCCACATTTCTTGCTTTGCCATCTTTACCAAAAATAAAATAAAAACAACTGCTACGACTGATTGGTTGAGTTGGGTGGGCTATAGAAATTGGATGGATGGATGGATGGATGGATAAATACATTTTCAGTTTCTTTCTCAGCTTTCCTCTTTTTCTGGAATGTGTAATTATTTTGAAAGTCCCCCCTCCCAACAGCTGGCTCATTTCTTCCCTATTCTCAAGGTCAGCTCTTATATTCCTTCACACTAGCAGAAGAAATCATAGAACTACTCTCATTAATCTTTGAGAATTCCTTTAGAGCTGATGAGGTTCCAGAAAATTGGGAAAAAAAACAGATGTCATCACTAAATGTGAAGGAAGAGAATGTAGGAAACTACAGATCTGTCAGTTTGATATCTATAGTAAGAAACATCCTTGAATAACTTGTTGAGCAGACTATTTGTAGGTAGGTAAGCTGCATTTAGCAGGAACCAACGTGTGTTTGTCACAAACAAATCATGCCAGATTAACCATATCTCCTTTGACAGAATTATTAGCTTAGAAGATCACAGGAATAACAGAGATTTAGTATACCCAGACCTTAGCAAAGCCTTAAGTGTAATCCTTCAATATTTTCTTCTTAATAAATGATAAAATTTGGGCTAAAAGGTACCACTGATACATGAACTCACAATCAGCTGAACAACTGCACCCAAAGAGTGTTCATTATTGGCTTCATTTGAGCTTGAAAGGAAGTATTGAATGAACTATGCAAAACAAACAGTCTAGGTCACGGGAGAGCTCAGAGAACACCAATAACTCCACAGATCATGGGAAGTAATAATTCATTCTACACTGTTCTAGTCAAAGGTTATTGGATGTACTGTGTTCAGTTCTGGGCATCACAATTCAGAAAGTACAATGCCATACTCAAGCACAGTCGGAAGAGGTATAGGAAGATGATAAGGGGTTTGAAACCAAGCCCTGTGAGACTGATTTGGGTCTATTTAACGTGTAGAAAATGTAACTGAGGGAGAAACAGGGAGCAGGTTTATTTGCTATTGTCCCAGAAAGCAGAATGAGTTTGTAAAAACTGCAAGAAAATAAGTTCAGACCAGACATTATCATACAGGAGTTTGATGTTTGATCATGCAGACTGACAAATAAAGTAGTGAATTTTCTTTCACTAAAGTTTTCAAACAGAGATTGAATGATTATTTTCAAAAGATGCTATAGTGTATTCTGCAATGAGCAGTAGCTTGGATCAGATGACCTCTAAGGTGCCTACCAATTTTTAAAAATCTATGATTACAAGGTCATATATCTGAAAATTGCAATTCCAGATGTTTACGCTTACTTTTCTTCAATAAAATAATTTATGTCAGGATTTAAATGTATAGTATGTTCCCACAGTGGCAACAAAAGTAATAATGTGCTGCTGACATAGCCTTTGACCCTTATCAAGAAAATTGGCCCATCCTTTTAAAGATTATTTTATCAAAAGCAGAAATCAAAGTTGCAAAGCAATCCAGTAATTTCCAGCGTAACCTGGATTTCCAACAATGCTTCTGGAACTCACATATTTGCCAGAGAATCTTAGAAAATAAAATAGTGAATTCTGATAAATCAGGATAACCAACGTTGAGGGTTTAGGAGCTGCATATCAGCCTCCTCACCTTCTGAAAACCTAGAATTTGTATATTTAACAGTATTTGTAACTCATCCTAAACAAAATACTGGGCATGCACCTGAACAAAAATGGCAGCACAAAACTTCAAATGGACACCACACCTAATCAGAGCTAAAATGACACAGCAGTATCACTGGAAGTCGAATGGCTCAATTTTTTTCATCCCATTTTTAAAAAAATGGAAATGTTAAGGATGAAGATAGGAAATAGTTTGAAACATTCCAGGAATAGGTTGTTCCCATTTTCTCCTTTAAAACTATTTAGAACTTGAAACATTTTTTATTTTATTTTTTTGCATTTTGGCCTTGTGATCAAAGTTTCTTATCGAGGACTGCATTTAGTTTCTTTGATGAATGGTTTTACCACCACAATGACTTTCTAGGAGTATCCCTAATCTGCTCCAAATCTAAATGAGCCCACTGACTCCAAAAGTTTGGGTTCCTGAATTTGGTGCAAGATTCATTCTTCACGTTTACTATTTTCTCCAGAATACCAACAGATTTCCCTAAATGCCATCCATGGAGAATACTATATGTAGAATTTAAATGCTCTACAATCCTGATTTCTATGACACTGAGATTTATTTACAACGTATTTTGTTTCCTACATACTTGTCGAGGCCCATTAAAGGCTTTCACAAGCATAATTTCCCAAGCAACGAATTTCATAAACCAATAAATGATAGTCCTCTCTTGAATCAGGAATTTGAATAGCATAATTATACTGTAACTGCATCAGAACTTTTTTCACAAATTGCAAATGGCATGAGATAACTGAATTAGTAGCAAGTGTATGATTCAAAGCTGTGCTCATATATAAATGGTAGCAACTGAGTTAAAATGGTTAGCCACTACAAAATAATTTTAATATCAAAATAACCAGTCTTGGTTAGACTCACAAACTAAGAAGGGCTGTAAGAGAGGTCATCAGGAATACTAGGGTTATAGGCTAACTGGCAAATCCTAAAAAAATCCCAGAAGTCAATTATGATAATGTACAGCTGCTAAACAAAATTATAAAGACATTATTTAAATGCTAGTATTTATATAATACTAAATAAAGAAAGTGGATTATGCTACAATTATTTTTCTATCTGTGAAATAGATATGTGAAAAATAAAGTCTCATTGTACAAGAGGGGAAGAAGAAAAATAAAATTTACCTCTCCACGTGATAGTTGTAATCGAGTAAATCTTAGATCATCGTGTTCCCACTTTGCATTCACACTATATATTCTCAACTGAGAAAGTTCAAATGAAGCATTAAAAGCTTTTGCTCCAATTCTGATTATAATGGAGTTTACAGAAACAGATATGCCTTCTACAACTTTCTCAGCAAAACCATATTCGCTGCCAAAATAAAATGCAGGGATTTAAATTAGACTTTAGTGTATATGAATGAAACATTTAGCAATTGGTCAAAATGAAGACAATATATGTACTGGTGTAGATAAGAGTTCAGATCCTCACAAAATCCAGAACAGATTCAAGATTGCTAAAGAATCCAATTCAAAGGAGTCCAGTAACTAAAATAATGAATTGCATTTTCTTGTGTTTCATGGAAGTAGAATAATACAATACAATATAATACAATAGCAGAGTTGGAAGGGACCTTCGAGGTCTTCTAGTCCAACCCCCTGCCTAGGTAGGAAACCCTATTCCATTTCAGACAAATGGCTATCCAACATCTTCTTAAAACTTTCAGCGTTGGGGCATTCACAACTTCTGGAGGCAAGCTGTTCCACTGATTGATTGTTCTAACTGTCAAGGAAATTTCTCGTCAGTCCTGTTGCTTCTCTCCTTGATTAGTTTCCACCCATTGCTTCTTGTTCTACCCTCAGGTGCCTGGGGAAATAGTTTGACTCCCTCTTCTTTGTGGCAACCCCTGAGATATTGGAACACTGCTATCATGTCTCCCCTAGGCCTTCTTTCTATAAAACTAGACATACCCAGTTCCTGCAACCGTTCTTCATATGTTTTAGTCTCCAGTCCCCTAATCATCTTTGTTGCTCTTCTCTGCACTCTTTCTAGAGTCTCCACATCTTTTCTACATTGTGGTGACCAAAACTGAATGCAGTATTCCAAGTGTGGCCTTACCAAGGCATTATAAATTAGTATTAACACTTCACGTGATCTTGATTCTATCCCTCTATTTATGTAGCCTAGAACTGTGTTGGCTTTTTTGGCAGCTGCTGCACACTGCTGGCTCATATTTAAATGGTTGTCCACGGCTATTGCTTAGAATGATCTAAATGATCTCTGATAGGTTGCTACAAGTTCCCATTTGAAAACGTCCAACAATAAGACAGTTACTAGGATCAGGCATCCCTTTAGTTTAAAAACAAAAGGATGCTTGGGAATATATAGGCCTATTCACATACCATATGTCTGCCATCCTTAAAGCAACAGTGTTTTTCCCCAATTACACATGGCTATATTAATAGCTGCTGAGTGAACTAAGAAAAATATATGCTTGGTTCAAGGAATGCAGACAGGTGTTACATGCATATTATTAAGCTCTCTGCTGCACCTTTCCCCTTAGATCTGTAGAACACTACTAGTCTATTTCTGCTTTGAACAAATTATTCCGTCGGTTAAGATCTTACTGTAAGGAAATTCCTCATAATATTCGGCCCGAGTCTTTCAATTCCAGTCTTAGTTTGGTTTTATTCCTCTCTAAAGTGGTACCTCGGTACTTATCATTAATTGGTTTCAAGAAGTGTGATAAGTAATAAAAACTACAAGTACCAAACAAACCATGTGAATTAATATGTGATCCTTTGTTTCACCTGGAAAGGGTAGAAATTAACAAGACAGCCAACAGCGACAAGTTCTAGCTTGTGTGCCAAGTAGCAAACAAATGACAAGTGCTGGGATAAACTTTTTGCATCAAAATGAGTTGATTACCAAATTCTATGAGTTTTAAAGCAGTGAGATACTAAGGTATGACTCTATTTCAGAGAATAAATCTGTCTTCTCTTGCATGGAACAGTCTTTTAGTTATTTGTAGACAACTATCATATCCCCTGGGCCCCCAGTCTTCTCTTTCACAAACTAAACATACCCAGTCCTTTCAGTCATTCTATACAGATTGGTTTTCAAATACCTTATGGTCCTGATAGCTAGTACAAACATTTACTATTCTCAGAAGACAACAATATCTTCACACTGGAGATTTCTTCATGTGTAGCAATCACATCAAGAACACTTACAATTGCATGTATGATCTGTTTTTTTATCTTTTCTTAGTTAATTTTGATGCAGTCTTTTTCAAAGGCATAATCAACTTTTTCTATTTTAATGACCAAATGCTATTATAATATTTAAATTATAACCAGTTTGTTTCTCATACATATTGTATACATTAGACCTTAATCACTTAAATGGTTAATAATAATTTACCTTTGTCCTGATGCAGTTGCTATAGGTGATGGTCCATTAGGGGCACGGGGTTCATCACATGTACTCATTTCCATTATTACTTTATCCAATGACTGAGAAATACGGGGGGGGGGGATAACAATTTAATTGTTTTGATTTTTTAATCAATTTACCTAATCTATTTATGTATAATGGCTGGGTAAAGTTTATATCATAAAACTATAGCAGGTTGTCAAGAAAAATGTAATACTGTACCTAATAGATTTTAAGAAAAAAACCTAATTATAGCAATTTTTCAACTTGGTTATCATGATCATGCAAATTTTATACAATAGTATGCCCATCTATAATAGTAACATGCTAGGTTTTTAATAATTGTATGTAAACTAACTTCAGTTAAATTAATTCTGTTAAAGAAATGCTCAATAGCCACAGTTGAAATATGTTTCAAACTGCATTCCATGCATGTCATCTATGCAGCCAATGCCATACAGAATGGAAACATTAAAACACACAATGGTTATCTGGGTCCTGTTATATTATCACTTATAATAATTTATTTCTGATAGCAATACCAGGTACAAAGTTTGTCTTCTAAAAATACATAAAATATATAAGATACATAAAATGGTAATTCCATGAACCAAAATAGTATTGTATTGTTCATCTTAATTAAAGCCTAATTCAGCATATAGCCATTGAGAGTCTGTCATAACATATACTTTAAGGCAACTAAGTATAGTCAAACTATTCATCAATCTGGCAGCTATACTGTGGTAAGACTACATTAAGCTACTCTAATTTTTAAGAAAGAATATTGCAATAGGCAATATCTAGGAATTTATCAGACTACAGTTTAAAAAGAAACCCTCCCCAAACATTTAGGCTCAACTTCCTTCCACACAGGTGAATGAGAAGCAAGCTAAAAGGAGAAAATTGCAAATACAAAGATATACTTTTATAATTTCTGAGCAAATGATGGTTATGACCAGTCCTGGGAGTTACAGCCATTCTAGTATCTCCATGATGATGATCTTGGCATTTAGCCACCAGTTCACACTTATGATTGGATGCAGTGCCCCGTGATCACATAATTGCCATTTATGGCCTTCCCTACCCATTTGCCACAAGCAAAGTCAAATTAAATAAATAATATTTATTCAGTTAACGATCAGCAAAATATAATAGAATGAAAACAGAGTGAAACAAATAACATCTAGCAAAATAAATCACATAGAATAACATTCACTCTTCTATTACTACATTAATACATTTGTTATCCAGATGATAAATCTAAAACATTAATAAGTGTGTGTGTGTGTGTGTATGTGTGTATATATATGTGTGTGTGTGTGTACATATATGTGTGTATATATATATATATATCAACACATACACACTTCCCCCCATATATACATACACACTCTAACAATTTGTAAGTTAATATGTATCAAACCAAAAGTAGTATTTAAAACCATTTATTAATGCCTTTAACCAATTATGTTTTACTTTCGTCTCAGCAACAGAAAATTTAGCTACTGCATGCATTAATAAGTGATTTTAAATACTAAAGGAGAAGCTTCATGTAAAATTGATCTGGCCTCCCACATGCAAAGTCAGTAGGGAAACCAGCAGGGAAGGCTACAAATTGCTGTGTAAGTTTCCTCAGCCTGCACACCCTCCCCAGACCTCTTTGCATTTATGCCAAACTAGACACTCACATATTCTTTGTGTACACTTCATTACTCTCCCTCACACAGTCACACACTCTTACATCCCTATGCGTCTTTCCTGAACCTTGCTGTGCCAGTCTTACACCCTCATCTAACCTGTTGCACTTTCTCCCACTCAGCAGCAGCCACTTACCTTGCCAGCCTGCTTGTAAGACACTGGGATTTGCAATTTCTTGCCAGCTTCCCCACTGAATTGGTTGTGGAATGTCAACAGGAAGTTGCCCCATCTAATACTGTGGGATTCACTAAATGGTGGCAACTGCAATTGCATTACCATCACTAAGCAATGTAGCTGCACTTTACAACCATATCACTTATTGAGAGAAATTCCAGTCCCAATCATGGTTGTATGTTAAAGACTATCTGTACTGCTGCTATTCAGCTATTTTGACCACAATTCCCTTCTTAGTGTAATTATACAGGCAATCCCCGATTTACAACAGTAATTGAGTAACTGTCCCTTGCTACAGGGACAATGTAACAAAACTTGTAGAGGGTCTGCAAAGGTGTGAGGGAGATGTGGAAAGGCTTACGGAGGGTGCACGGGAATGTGCAAGCATGCAGAGGATGTGGGGGAGCAATAGCAATAGCAATAGCAATAGCAGTAGACTTATATACCGCTTCATAGGCCTTTCAGGCCTCTCTAAGCGGTTTACAGAGAGTCAGCATATTGCCCCCAACAATCTGGGTCCTCATTTTACCCACCTCGGAAGGATGGAAGGCTGAGTCAACCCTGAGCCGGTGAGATTTGAACCGCTGACCTGCTAATCTAGCAGTAGCCTGCAGTGCTGCATTTAACCACTGCGCCACCTTGGCTCTAATAGATACAAGAAGGGTTGGGAAGAGGGCACACGGGTGCATGACGGTGTGTGAAATTGCGAGAGAAGCAAGGTAAAGTTGTCTATGTGTGTATGCAAGCAAGATATAGCAAGATCTGAGGAGGTGCGCATGGGTAGAAAGGGGTGCATGTATGAGGATGCAAGAGAGGCATGGCAAGGCACAAGTGGCCAGTGTAGCATGAAAGGAGAGACTGGGTGAGAGTGCGTGGGTGGGGGACATTAACCTCATCGACTTTACAATCTTCCCTATTGGCTTCCACATTACCTTTCTGGAGAGACTGGTTGGGAAGGTCACAAATGGTGAGGGTGCTGAGATAGTCAGATCTGTGAGGACCAGTCATAACCACCCTTTGTTCAGCACCACTGTTAACTTTGAACAGTTGCTGAATGTATGGTCAAGAGTGCTATTGTAACACAAATGTTCATTTAATTATTTTTGTGACTTCCAGAAAATGATTAGATAGATAGATAGATAGATAGATAGATAGATAGATAGATAGATAGATAGATAGATAGAACTTTAAAAGTCAGTGGCTGTATTCAAAACTCACCAAACAGATTGGATGTGTTTTCAATTTTGTCCATGGTATCTATAATGGGAAACAAATACAAGCGAAAATATTTTAAGCAGTAATGAACTTTCCCTCCAGAAAAGAAAGAAAATGAGGTAAAAGGAACATGGAAGGAAGGAATCTATCTGATCTCTGGGAACAACATATTCTATTTGGACAAAATAGGGAAAAATCCTCTTCAGCTAATTTCTGGGATTTCATACCTGCTGATATTCATATTATTCATGGATCTGTGAGGGGAAATGGATTCAAAAATCCATCAGAGAGATAACTCTTTCTTCAAATAAACTGGGACACCAGTTCTGAATGGGCTGCAGTCCAGTAGTGGGCCATGGCCCGGAGGTTGGGGAACCCTGCACTAGACCAAAATGGCTTTCATTTTATTCTATGCAATAATATCTCTGTTATTACATAGTTCATTTTCCAGTTCCTAAATGCCCTCCTTCTATAAATGTTTGGTGTCTACAATGGATATATTGAGTGACTGAGAAAGGAAATGGCAGATAAAAAGCTACCAGAGAAAGAAGAAGAAAAATGTGGTAAAAGTAGTGTAGTAAGATACCAGAAAATATAACCCAAAAGCATGTACAAAAATTGATAAGCACACACAGGTAAGAGCCATAGCCAGAGAAAGCCACACACGTAGCCAGGAAAAGATTTACACTCGGTCACAAAGGAAACATAGTATAAAAGGATTAAAAAAATAACAAAGCTCAGGAAAAACCCCAAATCTAACAATGATCGGTCAGAATAACAAAAACACAGAATCTAATCTAAGATAACACAAACATCATAACTATTTGCATAGAGCTGACACCTACTTATGAGCACCCGCACAGGAAACCCTTTTCTCCTCCCTTTATGATAGGATTAGCCGAAGATAAGAGAATCAAGATCAGAGCAATCATCCAGAATGGCAGTTGGTCTTACCTGAACTGCTATTTTCGGGACTAGGACAGGAGGCTCCAGTGGATGGTACTGACACGTCCATTTGGCCACGAGACTGGGATGAAGCTGAAGACACGCCTCTGTGCTCCACCCTTCCTTCTCCACTTCATCGAAGTGAGCTCCCCTCAGACCTGAAAACAAGGCACAAAGGAGAACTCCCACCACCCCAGCTATCATACTACCTAGGGAGGGAACTGGAGCCTCCTGTCCAAGCCCCGAAAATAGCAGTTCAGGTAAGACCAACTGCCATTTTCCGGCTCCAATGGATGGGACCTACCAAAGCTAAGTGCCATGGGCGGGGAACTCATGCTCTGCAATAACCAGTTGTAGCACCCTGCGCCCAAACTCTGCATCAGCCAATGTGAACGCATCCAACCTGTAATGTCGGATAAACGGCGATGGGGATGCCCATGTAGCCACTCTGCAAATGTTCTCTATGGGGGCCTGGGAAGCTCAAGCCACCGAGGTGGCAGCGCTCCTCGTCTAGTGTTGCACCGGCAACCTCTGGGATTCGTATGCTAGGGATATGGCTAAGCCCATCCACAGGCTAATGGTGGAAGGGGTTACCCCCCTACCCAGAGACGACGGTTGGAAAGATAGGAAGAATGCCTCTGACCTCCGAAAGGGGGCCATCCGCTTCAGGTAAATACATAGGGCCGGCTGACGTCTAACCAGTGCCACTGCTGTTCCCGTTCCCTAGCCGGATTAGGGCAGAAATCAGAGAGAACAAGTTCCTGGGAACGGTGGAATATGGAATTCACCTTAGGAAGAAAGGCTGGGTCCAATCTCAACACGACCCTGTTGTTGTGGAACATGCACAAGTCCTCCCTATAGGAGAGTGCTCCTAGCTCTGACACCCTTCTAGCCGACTTGATGGCGACTAGGAATACCATCTTAAGGGTTAAGTGTTTCAGGCTAAACTCTCAACGGCTCAAAGGGCTCCTCCATGAGAGCCTGTAGCACGGTGGGAAGATTCCACGTGGGGAATCTATGCACCACTGGGGGGTGCAGATTGGAGACTCCCCCCGCGAAGGAACCTCTTCACAACAAGAAGTTGGGTGAGAGGAACCGGGCCCTCGCCTGGGAGGATTGTGGCTGTTACTGAACCTTCACTAATGAGGGAAGGAGAGGTAGGGCGGCTCATGGGATTGGATGGAGGCTAAGCCTGGGATGAGCTGGCCCTAGGATTTCCACCTTGATCTCGTGCTAAGGACCGAGCAGTCTGCTCCTGCAATCCATGCGCAACTCCAGAGGTAATTGCTCTTTCAATGAAATTTTGCAGCCCCCTTGGCTGCAAAACTTTCATCTACATCCAGAGAATCCCAGCCGGAATTCTCTGGTTCTGAGCTACCCCCGTTTGGGGAGCTAGACTGGACTTGGGCAGAGCCTGATCCTCCCTAGGATACCTGTGGGCACAGGAATCTTCCAAGTCCAAATCCTGGTCCTCCAGGGAAAGGGAAGGAGAAGAAGACCTTTCCCCAAAAAAATCTGTGTGGGGAATCTGGAGGGAGTCCAGGCTGGAACTCACCCCCCCCAATGGGGATCTGGAACGGGGGGGGGGGGAGGCACTAAGCCTACCTTGCAAGGCAAAAACTTCTTCACCTCTTCCCAGTGCTCCATGCTCTCCACGGCTTGAATCCAGCCGCCGAAGCCGTTTCCAGTAGATTGGTGTGATTGGGGGGGGGGCGCTCTGGGCTGGGAATCCCTAGCTTCTAGCCTCCCGATCGCATAAAAAACCCCAGGGATTGGCGCCAAGTGCTTGGCAAAGCCAGAAATGGCTGCCGCGACCTCAGCGGTCTCTCCGATCCCAAGGATACAAAGTAACACTCCCTGGTGGTTAGAAAGGAAAACCATGTAGAGCTACTTACAGTCTAGAGCAGAGAGCTAGCTACGGTGGCTGCAGAGGCAAGGAGGTTCCAGTAGAGATAGAAATCGCAGGAGAAGTTAAAAATATAATTCATTCTTTAGCCGGACTGAGATGAAGTGGAGAAGGAAGGGTGGAGCACAGAGGCGTGTCTTCAGCTTCATCCCAGTCTCGTGGCCAAATGGGCGTGTCAATACCATCCACTAGATCCTCCTATTCCTTGCTCTGGAAAATAAAAGAACCTTTGTAAATCCGAATTTCACACAAAAGCCTGAAAGGGAAAAAACTGTATAAGAGGGAGAACCAAAATGTGTAAGGCATCGGAGCTGTGTCTCATCCTTCCCGTTTTTTTTCTTTCCTCAATAAAACTCATAACTTCCAGGCAGCTGTCTTCACAAAACTTTCTTTCAGCATCGGTGGTGACTCCTGGCTGGGAACGGACCGGGAACCCTTTCCTTTCAACAGTAGAAAGAATGTAGTTTGATTCTTTTGAAAGAATCCCGGACTATATCTCAAAATTGAAGGCTTCAAAAAGAGTTTCCTTTATTACAGCCTATTGAGCTTAAAAAAGATTTTAAATCATTTCAAATACTGGATTCTAAGTATTTTAAGAGCAACATGAATGAAAATTGTCCAAATTTCTTAACTGGAATAGTAATTTACTCACCCTAATAGAAGCTTTATTACAAAATACTTTGTTGATGGCAAGCCAAGTGGGAAGATCTAGCATATTCTGAAGTACTTCTTCATCAAGCTCTATATTGGTTAGCTGACCTTCACCTTTCAATGTGCTCAAGTTGATTTTATCAGGTGATAGATTTTTGGTGAACCTAAAAATAAACATAGACACCAAAGTTACTTTCCTAAATAATGTACTGAATTGAAAATTCATGTAAACAAGCAAACAAATGAATATTATAAATAAGCATTCTGAAACAGTATTGAAAATAATTATGATGATTATTGAACATTTACATTAGTATTTTAAACAGATATACATTTCAAAACCATTTCACCTAATTCATTTTTTGTTGCACATGGAAAATCCTTTATTTTTTATTATTTTATTACAAATAATGAATGAAGATCAAATCATAAAACAAATATCTGAAAAAGGATGAACAGAAAGCTGAATACAGATATAGCAATAGACCTATATACCACTTCATAGTACTTTACAGCCCTCTCTAAGCAGTTTACTGAGTGCAGTAAACTGCTTAATTGGGGGCAATAGGCTGACTTTGTAAAACTGCTTAGAGAGGGCTGTAAAGCACTGTTGAAGCGATATATAAATCTAAGTGCTACTGCTATTGTTACAGAGTCAGTATATTGCCCCCAACAATCTGGGTCCTCATTTTACTGACCTTGAAAGTATGGAAGGCTGAGTCAACCTGGAGCCAGTGAGAAATGAACTCCCAAAGTGCTGGAAGATGTCAGTCAGCAGAGTTAGCCTGCAGTACTGAATTCTAGCCATTGTGCCACCACGGCTCATGTTTGAATGGAACGGATGTGATTTTTAAGATGAGCAAATTAAGAAGTTTAATGAACAAAAAATTGCATGAATGAGTGAAGGAATTGTAAAAACTAGTGTTTACAAGAATAAAAAGTATTAACAGATATGGTGAACAGTGTTGCATGAAACTACCGTATATTGAGTTAAATTTCTTTTTTTCCTAATTCCCATCTTCAATCTCTTCTGCTCATTACTTATCACTCATTATCTACATTTTGCATAAAGCTGCTTACTCAGAAATAGCATGTTTGTATGCTGTATTGGCCAAAAGAAAATAAGCTATAGTAATTCAAGCGGCTTATTTGAACAAAAAGCACTTTCTGAATTAAATGTTATCAGATCTTCTGTCAACATCTAAGTAGAAAAAAAATTCTTAATCACTGAATGACAGAGACTTCCAAAAAGTGTTTAAAATATTCATCTTACATTATCAAACATAAACATCTTCCATAGATCCTTATATCAGTCCTCTCAGTTCTTCATTTTTCTATTTTGAACAGTTGCAGAACAGTAATTTGGGAAATTCAATAATAGTTTAGTTATATTCAGTCCCTTAAGAGCATACTTGTCTTTTCCTTTAACTGGGGCTGTCACTGCAAATCTTTATGTCAATTTATAAGGCTACCCATCTCACAAATGTGATTCTAAGTAGATGACATAGATTAAAATAATTTAAATAGAACATCTTCGTTATATTTGAGCAGATACATATTTGTACTGCTACACTTTTAAGTAGAACATGTTGATGGAAAAGATGAAAATAATTCCATATTTTAAAATTAAATGCCACATAAATTATAGAATTCTGCACAAGAGGATCAGAATTTGAAAATGGGGAAGACTTGCCTGAGAATTTAACTCAAAAAATGCCAAGTTAGAATCATTCTTAAATATCAAGAGATTTTTTGAAGATGGCAATAGTTAGGCTAACTCTGTGAAATGGTACAGTGTTTGGTGTGGGGAACTGACATTTTGACTTTATCATGAGTCAAATAAATTTATAACAATTCCTATAACTGCCTTGAAAGGTAAAGGTCAGTAGTCACACCATTTTTGGAACTGTCACTGCCTGATTTCACTATGGAAATCATGACGTAAGAGTCTGCATAACCCTTAGCATAAGAACAAAGGTTACTTTTTATTAAGCATCATTTAATACTTAATTTAACCTGCATGGTAGTAAAACATTACAATAGTGTTCACTTTATTATTTAAATAATTGTTCACAGGAAAACAAACAGAATGAACAAAAATCATCACATCCAGTTCCTTGGATCATGCAAAACTCTCCACTAAATTCATGATCTAATCTAAGATAGTCAGAATGACAAAGCCAATGAAGCTCAACAAACCCAGAAGCCAAATATTTTAAACAGCTTTGCCTTAAACACAGTAAAAATATAGCTTCTTCACAATTACATATAATTATTTCAAATTTTCAGTGTTTTCTTTTTATTAAAAATGCTTCTTAAAATACTGCTGTTTTGGATTAGTTTTAAAAGAACCTCATTTTAAAAGTTTGAGTTGAAAACAATTTAATAAGGACAATGCGTTTATTTTTGCTATGTGTCTTTAGGTGTACAATACATCAAGCCAAACTCATAATTCATGGGAAAAAGACATTTGATCATCTTGGAATTGAAACTGAATCTTGCTTCAGTTTAAGAAAGGCATGTATGCTTAGGAAATAATCATAACCTCTATTATTTATATAATTTTATTGATATTTCAAATACTGATATTTGCTTTATCAAAAACCTGATGCATTCAGGAAAAAGAGTCATTCAGTCAGAAATGAAAATCTATTTTATTTTCTCCAGATGTTTAGTTTATATGAACCCATCAAAATATTGATTGGCTATTAATATACTTAATTTCACTATTTGTCAGTAAAATAGATCATTCTTCCCATGTTATGCCACATGCACATTCTTCAGTTTTCTCTAATTTTACCAGCTATTCTTTCTATAAATGAAGAGTCCCTCTGAATTGCATGAGGTTTATCTTTAAGCAGATATACAGGATTCTATTCTACACCAACAACATATTCAAAACTTCCATCTTTAGTTTTTTAGTCAAAAAATTTCTGTAAAAACCAAACCAAGACAAAAGTACAAATCAATTGACCAAATGTAGAAATACCTAGTTCTTGTTGGTAAATTTTAGTTTTGCAGAAATAGCTATATAATTGTACATCTCACTGTTCCTAATATTTCGAAAAGCACCTTCAAATTTGCAGAAATAGCTATATAATTGTACATCTCACTGTTCCTAGTATTTCGAAAAGCACCTTCAAATTACCTCACTCACTACCATGCCTACCTCTGAACCTTACACTACTGTTATACTGCTGTAAAGAGACATTGCTCAGCTAACCCCTACATTGAGATGGACGGCACATAAATCTAATAAACAAACATGATCGCTTCAAACGCCTAGCCAGCATTAAAGGTTTATAAAAACTGCTCAGCAATTCTCCTCCTTTCAGCTACAACTAAGGGAGCAGGGAGGGAGCTCAGTGCTGAATCATAACCCATAGCAGGCATCGCGTTTTCCAGGCGGCTAGCTAGCGGTCATCTCAACATTAATCTGGCATCTCCAGGCTCTCCTTAAAGAGACAATATTCATGGTGACATCAGCTAAGTCGCCCTCGCTCCTCCTACAGACAACGTGTCAAGTATAATTTACGATCCACCCACTCTCCCCCGTGCACTTCCCTGGACCCACAGTGTCCTAGAGACAAGCTGTTCCAATTGCGGCGCCCCGTCGCAATGGCAGGTTACGGATACATAACTCGGGCAACCAAAGCTTTATTTCGACCTCCTCTCTGCGCCGGTAGAAATAGCCGCGAAGGCCTTCTAGACTTGCGGCAAGAAAAGCCACGGGTGGGTACTTTTATGGAAAGGCATCTTCCCCGCCCCCGGGATTATTTCTCCCCTCAGCTCTCTGGTACCAAGCGCCATTGCTCTCGCCCCCGCGAATTCAAAACCAGCGTTGTATTTTCTAGCATTCCCAAAGCCACCGAGAAACGAGTGAAGAGTGACCCAGGCAGGGCCCCTTCAGACGTTTCCCAGGACTTTGAACCTCGCGACTGAAGAAAATGGATGCTCCCCTTCCGCTTGTTCCGTTGCCGAGTCGTCCTGCCAAGCACTGAGAGGGGGAGGGGGGAATACCGAAATCCGCCCCTTCTGAGGAAAAGCGCCAGAGGGTACCGACCTGGAAAGGTGCTTGAGGATCTGCTTTTTGATAATGCCCGCCATGGTTCTCAGTTCGTCGCCCGGTTCTTCAGGGAAAGCAAAGGGAGGTGATTGCTTGGCCCATCCCCGCGCGGGACTCCTCCATGCCCGAGAGAAGCAGCGCAGCCGCTTTCGCTCACGCTCTTCCCGGCCCCGCAGCCGCCACCGCCGCCGCCGCCACTATGATTGCAGTAGAGCCAGCTGACAGGCTGAGCTTAACGGGGCGGGGACAAGGGAGGCGCGAGACGGTGGGCGCGCCGCCCGTTTCTAGGCTGCCGCTCCTATCTTGGAGCAGGGGCGCGAGGAGTTGGGTCTCGCGCGCCTTTCTTGCAGCGACTTCAATGAATTCACAAGCGTTGCGGCGCCAGCAATACAATCCCGATTCACCCTGTTCACAGTCGCATTACGCACCGCCAAGTTAAAACCGGAGTTGTTCCTCTATATAAGTATCTTAGTCAGCAAAAATACAGAAAATATCGGAAAGGATTCTTAGATGTACAATTACCACCACTACGTGAATCGTTCAATACAGTTGACTTGCAACACTTGGCGTAGTGAAGGTTCAAAGTACAAATACAAGCTTTGTAGCATTCCCCGTGAACAGGTGTTCAAAATTGAGGTGCTTGACAACTGGTTTATAGTTATGACCACTGGTATGTCCCAAGGTCATGTGATTACCTTTTGCACCCTTTTGGCAAAGTCAATCGGGAACCAGATTCACTTAACCGAGTTACTAACTTATCAAGTGCTGTGATTCACTTAACAACTGTGGCAAGAAAGGTCATAAAATGGGGAAAAACTCACTTAACAAATGTCTCACTTAACAACAGAAATTTTGGGCTCAATTGTGTAAGTCAAGGACTATATAAATTTTATGGTTAAACTTTACCTTTTCAACAATGATCAAAAATACAAAGGTGTTCTTTGAGGCATCCTAAACCTATAAGATTTTTTTAAAAAACTAATTTTATTTCAAACACAGAACACTTATATTACCAAAATGCAAATAATAATTTGCATTCTAATAAGAGACTTAAAGGGAGATGTGGCAAATATATTTCTGATGCCTTTGTTGATCTTTAAGAACATACTCAGTTTATGAAATGATTACTGATTCTGCCATGAAGCTGATTTGATAAATAAAATTTGCACTGGAAATGTTTAAGCTGGAATTTAAATCCATATTTAACAAATTCAGTACTCTGTGTGTGTGTGTATACAAAATCTATGAAAACAAAACCTACGAATATGTATGTATGTAAATACACACACACATAAAATAAACATCAATTAGTAGAATTGAGTGAAGTTAGCCCTGCTAAACTAAAATGTACACACACTTTTTACAAAGGTGTTGCTATAATTTCAGGAAATAAGTATTTATTTTTTATTTTATAAATGCATGTTTATAAGATAGTAGAGTATAGTTAGGAAGGGAGGAAAGGATAAGCAATAGTATATTATGAGCCATTCAGAGTCACTTATGAAAGTAACATATAAATATCTGGTCCAAAGTCATCCAGCTAGTTACCTGAAATGGAGCTAGAACGCATGGTGTCCTAGTTACACCAAACTGGATCTCTTACCATCCACTTAGGGTAATATAATACATTTCATACCCAATGTTTGGCTCAGAGATATTTTCTTAAACAAATACTATTACTCACTGATTTTATTCTATTGCTGTAGTATTTATTATTGCAGAATTATTATTGTTGTTTATCTCAATAGCATAAAACCAGAAAGGAGGTAAGAAACATGGTGCTCTATTCCTTTTAAATAGTTTATCGTCAGATCTCATTGTTGCCTTCTCTTATAGCAATCAAAACTGAGCATTTCAATTGAGGTTAAAACTAATTCTTACTTTTATGCATTGAGAGTGGCTTTATATCGATTCTGATATAATATGATAATTATTTTTATTGATTTTTGTAGAAAGTCAGCACACACCCTCCTAGTGTTGAAAGAAATGTCCTTCTGGGTTCAGCTCCAAGTGGGGAAGAAGACACTGGAGACATGGAGGCTGCTTGGAAAGATGGTTTATTGTTGGACAGGGCCACATGGCTTGAACCCTGTACAGAAAAGGTGATCACATGCTTCAATGTTGGTGGAGAAGAAGAGAAGGGCTGAGGGAAGGGCTTGCTAGGCTTTTTATAACCTGTTCAGTCCCACCTCTCTGTTTCCTGTTCCTGTGTAAGAAATGTATTCTGATTGGTTGTCAGACTCCCATGGTGCCATGCAGGGGGCTACTCTCTAGGATGTTGAATCCAGGTATGAGTTCTCAGATGCCATGTGGAGAGTTGAGTAAAAGGCCAATATTATCATGCCTTTCTGTAGCTGCTGCTGAAGTCTTTATTATGTAAAGTGGGGCTAGCCTGGCTAGTCTTAATGGGCCTATTGACAAAGTGGGGGTGGACAGGAAGCTACAGGCAACTATTCTGTCTTTTAAAACATGTTTCTTTTCACATTCAAAGAAACATTCTGCCTTTTCAATATTTCCTAGGATATTCATTTTTTTCTGGGAGAGGGCTGGGTGATAACGTCCCACACCTAGAAGAACGAAGTATTTTGGGGCGTATTAAAAAGGCAGAATATTATATTTCCCTAAAGGAGAAATGTCCTCTTGAAGACAGAAAGAAGCCCCCAAGTCTTTCTTAATAGCCCCCAGCAGATATTTTGTGCCGGTTAAGAAAGATTGGGCCAGTCTATTTAGAAACCAGTCCCAGTTTCCCTGCCCCAAGCAGAAACTGAGGCTAGCTTCAGTTCAGAAAGACTGAATCAAGACAGAAACTCAGATAAGCAACAAACAAAAGGTTGACAAAATTAGCTCAGACAAAAGCCCTAGGATCTGCATTTTTTCTATTGCCTGTAGAGCCATATAACCTCTACATGACTCCAAATTAACAGCCAATAGAATACATTTATTGCACAGAAACAGGAAGCTGAAGTGCAAACCCCAAAGAAGGTATAACACCTCCCCCTCTGCCTCAATTCCATTTTGTCAGCTGCCCAGAACCACAAACCTATGTGGTTCTACTTCATCAATAAACCATCTTTCCAATCAGCCTCCATTTTCCTGTATCTTTCTCCCAGATTGGAACTGAACCAGATGGATATTTCTTCCCACAATTTTAATGTTTTAAATGTGTTCAGTGTTTTGTAAACTGCTGAGAGTCTTGAGTCAGCAGTTTTTAAATACTGAAAACAAACAATAAAATAAGTCAAGAATTTAGAGGATTCTCATCTTAATATGACTGTCATCCAAAATGACAGAATCATTTGTCAATGATAAGTACTGAACAATTTGCTTTGTTCATTATAGTGTTTTTTACAATACAATATAATACAATACAATACAATACAATACAATACAATACAATACAATATCAGAGTTGGATCTTGGAGTGTTGGTATCCATCCGGGTGTGTGTGTGTGCAGGGCGGGTTTTGCCTGCCTGAAACACACACACACACAGGGATGGAAAAACATTGCACCAGGAACATCTTTCCGGCCTAGACAGTCAGGACTCACTATGCAGCCTCATGAACTATGTGAGCCAGTTACTCCCACACCTGCCCCTTCTCCCCCCTATGCCATGCAGCTTGTAACTTTCGATTCCCCGTCTCCCCTCCCTCTGTTAGGTTGTAACTTTCTATTCCCCCTTTGCCCACCCTTTGCCATGATGTGATTTTCTATTGGTTTATTTGTAGAATGCTGTGATTTTTCATTAGTTTACTTGTACCATGTGTGATTATATATGCCTTTTGATACGCTCCTTTTTGATGACGCTGTAACTAACTTTTCTAATAAAAGAGACCTTCGATGTTCATTCGAAGCTCACTCATCCCAAGGAATTCTGCCTGGTGTTTTCCTTTCAATTCAGCCAAGGACACGTGAGCGGCCCGCCAGTGTGGCAACAACGCCACAACTGGTGACCCCGACGTGATTTGTGGATCGAACACGTCTCTTGGCACCCCATTACTCACTCGACTGGAAGAAGTCTTTGCAAACCAGGGCCGGTCGTCTGCGGACGAAGCACCCTCCCTTATTCGTGAGTATTGGGACAGGATTTTCTAAGCCTCAGGTTGCGCACCTCCTCAAACTTAGAGAATTAGCCAAGTCCTCAAATTTTGTATTTAAAAAATTTGCCCCTGCCAACAAAATCTGAATTAATTGCTTTACTAAAATATATTTATAAACACTGCCCGGCTTATCCGGAAAAGGGTTCAATTAGGACGTCCACATGGATTAAATTAGGCACTTATTTGCACGAGCCCCCAAGGGCTCCGGCGAAACTTCTCGCCACATGGCGGCTTGTTATGGAATGTTTGCAAATTCATGAGGAAGCCATGACAGGGGAACCAGGCCCTCCGCCGCCATATCAATCTGACTCTAAATTAGCCCCATCGGAAAAAGCCACTGCTTTGATGACATTTTCATGCCTGAGCACCTGAATTTTTTTCACAGATGTTTCACAGAGCAATTGATTTATAGGATCCGAATTGGAATGGAGAAAAATGGTTTTGTGCGTGCATGAGTGTGTGTGTGTGTGTGTGTGTGTGTGTGTTTGAGTGAGCGAGGGCTCCGGTAAGGGAACTGCGCCTATTTAGGAAAGTAGGTAAATTATTGCAAACATGATCAATCGAAGATAAGTATGGGGACAGGTTGGGCAGTAGAGAGAAGAGAAAGTGATAAAAGAGTGGGAGAGAGGAAGAAAAAAAGAGTGAAAGAGACAGAAAGAGACAAAGAGGAGAGAGAAGGGAGAAGGAGAAAGTGACAGACAAAGAGAAAGAGGATGAGAGAGACAGAGCGAGAAGAGAGGAAGAGGAAAGAGTAAGAGAGAACACCTCATTTCAACCCTGAGGTGCAAATATTCTCTTTGATTGGTAATTTTATTTGTCCATTTACTATCCAATACTCTCATTTCTCCTTAAGTTCATCAAGAATTCCTTTCTTTTTATTGAATTTATCACAATACCATGAGAACCACTTTTTCAGCATAGCTTTACAGCTATTTAAAATATATAATAATTTAGGTCAGGTTTTCAGAACATTAGTCTATTTATAAGTCACTAAGTGCAAAGAAACAGATTCAGAAAGTTGGCTTCCCTTTTTGTAATTGCCAATTGCCTGCTTAATTTTCTACCTACATTTTTGATAACTGATATTCACGTTGACCCATCATAGAAAGAAACGCTCTCTATGAACTTTGTTGGGTTTCCATGGAATGACGTTTGATCTTTTTTTTTAACCATATTTTTTCTAAGGAGAATATAATCAAGATAGTCCATAATTGCCCCAGGGTATGTTAAATAGCCCCATTATGTGCCAATTTTTTGTGAACCAGGTTTTGCAGCCATTTCGCTCCTCACATTCTCAACTTTTAGTTTACCATTATATGGATAATATCCTGGTGGCTGCACCAGGGCCTGCAGGCACTGCGACAGCCTTCCTGGATGAGTTAATTGGATGTTTGCAACAGGGAGGCTTGTACGTAGCACCGGAAAAAATACAAACAAAAATGCCCTTTCAGTATTTGGGCCACAAACCTTTGGCTTCTTATGCATCCCCATGTTTACCCCAATTACACCTGGCCCCTACTACTACTCTTGTGCGCTTGCAACAATATTTAGGCTCCATCAATTGGGCTAGACCCTATATGGGTCTTACCACCTCGCAACTGGCTCCTTTATATTCTCAGCCCTTACGTTGGGGAAAGCCCCAGGTGATTTGATCACCCTTTCTGAGTCACACAAAAGTGTTCTCCACTTAGTGGAGGAAACCTTGCAGAAAGTATGGGTAGACCGAATGCAAGCAAATGCCCCCGTAGCTATAGCCTTACTCAATACTCCCCAACTACCAACAGGTGCGTTGTTGCAAAAAACATCTCAAGTATTGATTTTGGAATGGTTCCATTTCTCCCACACCCCAAGGAACTCAGTCAGCCAAAAACCAGACCAGTTTGCCGCCCTTATTTCTAAGGGCAGGCTCCGCTGCAAACTCCTGACAGGGACAGAGCCCACAGCCCTGTATGTTCCTTGTTCCTTGCAGACATGGGAAATACTGTGTGCCACCTCAGAGCAGCTCCAGTTCGCTTTGGCGGACTGGCCAGGGGAGGTTTCCTGCCACCTTCCCCCAGATCCAAGGCTCAGCCTCACTAAAGCTCTCCCACTCCAATGGAAGCCTCCTTCAACGGACTTTCCTATCAAAGACGCTATAACTGTCTTCGCCAATGGGAGCAAACATCGGAGAGCATGTGCCTGGCAGGAGGATGGCACATGGCACACCCAGCTCACAGAGCCACAAAAATCTGCTCAGAGAGCTGAATTGGCCGCTTCCATCTTGGCCTTTCAATTATTTGACAAACAACCGTTTAACTTAATTCTTGATAGTCTTTATGTGACTCAGATTATAACCTCTTTGTATGAGTCACATCTCTCTCCTTCTATTGATTCACAACTTTTGTCTTTGTTCCTTGCTTTACAAGGTCTTGTCTCCTCTCGCTGTCATTTTTCCATGTCTCCCATATCCGAAGTCATCAGCCTTTCCCTGGGCCTCTCCAGGAGGGCAATGATGTTGCTGACGCTGCGGCATCAGCCCCCCCACCCCATGTCAATGTTTGTTCTGCTATCACACCTTGGGATAGCCACTCTTACTTTCATCAGAATAAAAAAGCGCTCATAAAACAATTTGGCCTTACGTCGGCTGAGGCATCAGCAATCATTCAACAATGCACCACTTGTAGCCGGCAAGCGCATTCCCTCCCGATGGGAGTCAATCCCAGAGGGACAGAATGTTGCCAAATTTGGCAAGTGGATGTGACTCAATATCCATCCTTTGCTCCTTGGAAGTATCTACATGTACTTATAGATACATTCTCTGGCTTCTTGTTTGCTACCCCCCAAAGGGGCGAAGCCACAAAACATGTTATCAATCACTGCATTCGAACCTTTGCATCGCTGGGATGCCCAAAAGAGATAAAAACAGACAATGGGCCCGCTTATACCAGTGCAGCCTTTGCTGCTTTTTGTAAACAATGGGACATTGTGCATAAATTTGGCATTCCATATAACAGCCAAGTACAGGCTATGGTTGAGCGCGCTAATCAGACTCTTAAGCATGCCCTTGATCGCTACATTGAAACACAGGGGAAAGCACCCCCTAGCCTCCCAGCTTTGCAAAACATTCTTAATCTTTGTCTCTATTCATTAAACTTTTTAAATCTCACCGGTCAGCCGCCTTCCTCAGCAGCAACTCGCCATTTTGCAGCTCCACCTTCTGCTGACACTATTCGACCACCTGTCTACTATCGCTGCTTGCCTGACCTGATGTGGCGAGGACCTGCTGACCTGATTACCTGGGGAAGGGGCTACGTTGCAATCCAACTAAAAGACAAAGTTCTTTGGGTTCCAGGAAGGCACGTAAGACCATATTTGCCCAAACCACCTACACAAACACAGACGCAGCCTGACCATGACCACCCAGCAGGAACCACAGCTTGAGGCTGTCTCTGTCTCTGACCTGGAAAACAGGGCAGAGCACCCTCCACCCTACCACTTTTGGGCGTTGCATGGAACGTTAAACAACTGCGTATTTTATCTGCTCAAATGGAAACCCTAGCTAACACCACGATATTTGGGCTACAAGCCCTGCAGGCGGAAGTTGACTCTTTAGCTGGAATTTTAACTCAACATAGATTAGCTCTGGATTACTTGTTAAGCAAGGAAGGAGGCCTATGTGTTTGGTTGAATGCTACCTGTTGTCATTATTTGAACCAGTCCGGAGAAATTGAAACCAGTGTGGAAAAATTACATGATATCGTTCAAGCAGTTAGACAAACATATAAGGCCTCAGACTCCTGGTGGGATTGGCTGACCTCTTGGCTACCCAATTTTAGCTGGTTGGGAAATACTGTCAAGACTATTATAACCCTTGTTGCTTTGCTGATACTGTTGTGCTGCTGTATTCAACGTGTACCCTCTTTATTTGCAATGTGTAAGAATATACTCTCTAGCTTGGCTCCACAGAAGAATATTCACATTGTCAACCACATGGAGTTACATGAACAGTCAACCCCTTTCATGGGGAAAGATCCCTTCCGCATGCCCAGCGACGAAGAGAGAGATGCTGCCTTTTAAAAAACAAAAACAGAGGAGATGTTGGTATCCATCCGTGTGTGTGTGTGTGCAGGGCGGGTTTTGCCTGCCTGAAACACACACAGACACAGGGATGGAAAAAGATTGCACCAGAAACATCTTTCCGGCCTAGACGGTCAGGACTCACTATGCAGCCTCATGAACTATGTGAGCCAGTTACTCCCACACCTGCCCCTTCTCCCCCCTATGCCATGTAGCTTGTAACTTTCGATTCCCCGTCTCCCCTCCCTCTGTTAGGTTGTAACTTTCTATTCCCCCTTTGCCCACCCTTTGCCATGATGTGATTTTCTATTGGTTTATTTGTAGAATGCTGTGATTTTTCATTAGTTTACTTGTACCATGTGTGATTATATATGCCTTTTGATACGCTCCTTTTTGATGACGCTGTAACTAACTTTTCTAATAAAAGAGACCTTCGATGTTTATTCAAAGCTCGCTCATCCCGAGGAATTCTGCCTGGTGTTTTCCTTTCAATTCGGCCAAGGACACATGAGCGGCCCGCCAGTGTGGCAACAACGCCGCATTGGAGGTCTTCTAGTCCAACCCCCTGCCTAGGCAGGAAACCCTATACCATTTCAGACAAATGGCTGTCCAACATCTTCTTAAAGACTTCCAGTGTTGGGGCATTCACAACTTCTGGAGGCAAGCTGTTCCACTGATTAATTGTTCTAACTGTCAGGAAATTTCTCCTCAGTTCTAAGTTGCTTCTCTCCTTGATTAGTTTCCACCCATTGCTTCTTGTTCTGCTCTCAGGTGCTTTGGAGAATAGTTTGACTCTCTTTTCTTTGTGGCCACCCCTGAGATATTGGAACATTGCTATCATGTCTCCCCTAGTCCTATTTTTCATTAAACTAGACATACCAAGTTCCTGCAACCGTTCCTCATGTTTTAGCCTCCAGTCCCCTAATCATCTTTGTTGCTTTCTCTGCACTCTTATTTCTAGAGTCTCCAAATCTTTTTTACATCGTGGCGACCAAAACTGAATGCAGTATTCCAAGTGTGGCCTTACCAAGGCATTATAAAGTGGTATTAACACTTCACGTGAGCTTGATTTTCTAGAAGAGAACTTTAGGAGTTATAGCAGAATACAAAAGACAGTTTGTATATTTCTTTGCTGCCCTCTAGTTGTCATTCAGGTTTTTTTTAAAGATTATTCATAGCTTCTTCCTCTGTTCTTTTCAGAATTTTCCTACCCATTTTGAATAAAAGACTAACTTTTTTTTCTATGGTGAGGAGGATCTTGGTCAAATCTGTATATGACAAGGATTGCATCGCTCCTATATGAAGATGCTGCATCAGACAGGCGAGTTGTATAATCCTAGTCCTGCAACCAAGCTGCCATTCTTGGAACAGTCTGGCAAACAGTTATTGTTGTGAATGCAGACTTTCATTCCCAGGAAAGATGGATAATGGAGAAAAAGCAATAATATTTAAGAAATAAGATTTTCTTTTGCTTTATTGATTCAATAAATTAGTTTGACTTGAAGTAGTGATGAACAAATGTCATTCGGGCCCTATTCATCTCACAATTGGACTGTTGTAATGCGCTCTACATGGTGGGGGAAGAGCTCTACCCTTGAAGAGTATTCAGAAGCTACAGATGGGGCAGAGTGCAGCAGCATGGGCAGTTCTTGGGGTCCAAATAATGGCCCATGTAACACTACTGCTCCATGAGCTGCATTGGCTGCCAGTCCACTTCTGGTTGCATTTCTAGGTGTTGGTAATCACCTTTAAAGCCCTTCATGGCATGGGTCCTGGCCACTTGAGGGATGTTTCATCCTACTGGGATTGACCAGCTTCACCTGTGCGGCAGGGAAGGCATGTTGCGGGCCCTGTCGGCCCAAGTAGTAGAGTCCAAGAGAAAGGAATTCTGTCGCTGCACCTGCCCTCTGGGACATCTTGCCACCACAGAGTAAGGGCTGTAAATGGAACAGCATAGATTAACAACAGATCCCATCCACCCCCATCCTGCTCCCATCATCCCCATCTTTAATTGGGCTGCAGTGTTTGTTTTTATATCATTTACGTTTTAGTTTATACAATTTTTATCTTTTATGATTTCAAGTCACCCCGTTACCTTCAGGTAAGATAAATTTTATAAATAAATAAATAACAAAATGAATCAATAATATAATCAAATATTTTGGAGAAGTTTTGAATATTATGTTTCTCTCAGGTGAAACTTCCTCTAGTCTAGAAAAAGCCATTCTGAGGATGATTCAGGATATAGCAATAAATATTATCGTAATAAAATATTCTTCAAACCAAAAGTGTCTTAAGATATGTACAAAAATGTAGTCTCACTTAGGTATTTTGAGGCCAGATCAATTCTAGCAATTAACTAGAACTGCTTCTAGTTCTGTAATGTTTTGGGAGACTTAAAAATATCTAGGAGTTTCATAAAATTGCTGAATGAAATGAATGTTTAAAATATACTTTCCACAATAAATTAGCATTGAGTGCATTCCTTAAAAATGCAGTAAGTCTATAATTCTGTAAACAATTACTGTTTTGAATGTTATTCTTATTTATTTATAACTCATTCTACCTTTTCCTAGAATCAGTTTTTTTCTCCAAGTTATAATCCACCTCTACCGTATTCCTGTTTTTATAGTTTGATCTTCTAATTGTAGAAACTTATAAGTAGAGTCACCTTCTGAAATTCAACCAGTTTAGTCAATAATATTCTTTTACATGTTGTTAGCTTACAAATATGAAGCTACCCAACATTAGTCTCCCTGTATTGAAGATAATCATAGAAAGGGATTGTTAATTACAAGACTCTAAGAAAAATCCAGTGGGATTTTCTATTAAACAATATAAAATTATAAATGTATTTTTAAAGTCTGCAATGTGCATCACATTCACATGTGTGATCCAGTTGAATAGCTTAATCTCATTGCAGCTAGTTTAAATAGGAATGTGTTCTTACCTGGGTATAAATACAGAAATATAGGGTAGAGTAAAACACTTAATTGTATAGGTTATTTGTAGCTGTTTATAAATGCAAACAAACATTAGGTGGCAAACTTATACTGAGTTACTTATACTTAGAGTAACGGAGAAATGTATTTTAACTTTTGGGGAAAATAAAGCTGGCAAAATCGTGCCCCAAGCAATTGACACCCCACCTCCCAGCCTTCCTGTGTAATAAAATATATATTTAATAGGAATTGGGGAGCTGGGAAAAAATAGAACTCCGCCAATGTACAAAGCATTTGATGTTACTATAAAGATAGGATTGATTCCGGTTTAAATTTCGTTAGAAGTCGCTCGCAGAAAATGCTTTTATATTCTCCGTTCTCATGCCAGTCTAATGGCAATGACCTGGAGTTTTTGAATGTGCGAACATTTTTTCTTAAAATGAAATCATTACTCCTAATAAGTCATACATTATAATGAATGAAGAACCGCTTTATATATTACCGCGTCTTGTTTAAATGGACTAGTTTCACCTCCGCCCCGGAACTAAAATAATTAATCCGGAAGGGCTATAAATTAGAATAATTTTTATATGCATGTATCTCAGGTTTTTGGCGATATTCGTTATCTCTATGGGTCTTTTCCCATTCGTGGGAACATATTGCAATAGTAGCCTACAGCCAGGGAAGGGAAATTTCCTCGCCTGATGCGGAGGTTTGAGGGTGGTGGTGGTTCTAGGCAATGGGGCGGAGTCGAGGAACCCAGACATGAAAGGAAAATGGCGACGCTCGTGTTGGATAACGGCGCTTATAATGCGAAGATCGGGTACAGCCATGCTCATGTCAGGTGAGGTTGGTTTTTCGCTCGAAACAATTATGGACAAAATGAAAGCTTGTGTTCAGAGACATCATTTTAGGACAATTAAGGACTAATCTATGGAGCTTCTTTCATGTTTCATATAGGGATGGATCCGGATGTATTGTTACCGTGAATGGAGAGAAATATTCCCAAACTTCCTTAACAAACGCCCAGTTTTTTTTAAACTACGAAAACGTAATTTATTGAACTGTGTTGTTCATTATAAAATGTTTTCCACCAAGGGGAATTTGGAAGAATCTGTTTTCTATTTACAGATGGATCAACGATTTTTGCAAATACGCCTCAAGCATACTTAGTTTATTTGCAGCCTTCTGATGCACAGGAACCAATCCTCCAAATAGATTCTGGATAATTTGTCTTTGTGTAATGCTCAAAAAATGCATTAATAATATTTTAAATTCTGAGTTTCATTTGTGTTTTTAAGGCTTTTCTGCGATAAAATCATCAGGCTTTTTTGCAGAAAATATGCGTAATTGATTTGGGAAATCTTGAAAAATATGGAACTGAGAATTTAACTATAGGAAACTTTATTGCGTTTTAGGCCCCTTTTTGGTTGCATTGATTTGCTGCTTCCAACTCTAATAAAATATTTAACTTAATAGAGCATTTCCTTTGAAGTGTTTTGATATTGACAGTATTTTGTTATTTGCTTTGTTCACTTACAGATGACAGCTTGTTTAAATATGTATTTAGGAATCCATTAGATTTTTTTTCCATCCCACAGTGTCATTCCCAATTGTCAGTTCAGATCAAAGACTGCTCGTTTGAAAACATTTACAGCTAACCAATTGGATGAAATTAAAGATCCATCTGGACTTTTTTATATTCTCCCTTTTCAGAAGGTAACTAGAAATATGTCTCAATATATGCATTTTTTTGTTTTCCACTTAATTCTTTTAAATATATATTCATCCTATATGGATGTTCATTCAGCTGAACAGAGGAAGGGCAGTTACATTTTAATCAAAATATAATGAATTTCCCTTTTGATTTCTTTTAGTAATACATATGTCCAGTAAATATTGGTTGAAAAATTGGAATTATGCAAGTGTCATATTTATTTATTTTTTTAAAATAGGGATACTTGGTTAACTGGGATGTTCAGAGACAAGTATGGGATAATCTTTTTGGAAAAGAAATGTATCAGGTAACTTGCATTTTTCTTTACCTTGAATATAGAAGTAAGACAGGTGCAAAAGGCATTTAGATCATGATATTTAAAACATTTGCTACATTAATAATGATTGAAAGTAAGTTTTGATTTGGATAATCTGTGGATACCATTCAGTTTTAAAGCTTCAAATGTGCTGTGTCCAATTATGCAACTGGTCATTGTGGGTATTCTTGAATATTGAAAATGGACTGCCAATTGACATTAATTTATTGTGGAAAATATATTTAAAATGGTTTGTTCATTATATTCAGCAATTTTGAGAGAATCCTAGATACAATCTAAAACTTGCTTAGAACAGTAACTTAGTGGCACTATGTGGGTCAATTTAATAATAAAATATAGCTTTAATATGGATTTTGAATTAATATCAGGAAGTTGTTATGTCTGAAGTTTTATTTTAAAAGTACTTTCAGTTCTTGAAATGTTTTCCTTTGCAGGTAGATTTTATTGATACGAACATAATCATCACAGAACCTTATTTCAACTTTAGCTCAATTCAAGAGTCTATGAATGAAATATTATTTGAAGAATACCAATTCCAAGCAGTTCTCAGAGTAAATGGTGAGTGATATTGTCCACTGCCCAGAAAATCGATGATGCTCTTCATCCTGACATTGATTCAACACATAAAAATTTTTTTATGTCAGTCTGCTAATAAAAATAGTTATAATATGGCATATTATGTTTCAGCTGGAGCTCTTAGTGCCCATAGATACTTCCGAGATAACCCATCAGAATTGTGTTGTATTATTGTGGATAGTGGATATTCTTTTACACACATTGTGCCTTACTGTAGAAGTAAAAAGAAGAAGGAAGCAATAATAAGGTAAACATTTAAGCAGTCATGAAAAAGAAATTTTGTTTTAAAAATAAATGAAAATTTCAAATAAATAAATTACATTTATTTTTAATTTCCAGAATTAATGTTGGAGGAAAACTCTTAACCAATCATTTAAAGGAAATAATCTCTTACAGGTAAAGCATTTATTTTGACTCTGTAAAAGTACCCTACTGAACTCCATCATCAAACAAATCATGCTAGATTAACCTTATGATCTTTGGGAGAATTGCTACTTAAATAAATCAGAGGGTTACTGTGGTCATACTGGACCTCAACAAAACTTTGACAGAATGTCTCAAGATATTCTCTTTAATAAAATGGTAAAATATGGGCTAGGTGATTCTGGTTAGATTGATAATTGACTGAATGACAATATCCAAAGATCTAGAAAATCTTGAAAAGTGGACTATAATTACTAAGATTGATATTATCAGGGAGAAGTATAAAGTTCTGCATCTTGGTAGGAAAAATGTATAGCACAAATATAGGTTGGAAAAGACTTGTCTTTGCCATAATATATGCATAGATTCTATTCTGTTGTTATTAACCACTAGTTAAACATAAACCAGGAATTCGGTGCAGTTACTAAAAAAGCAAATGCTTTTTATAGTCAAGAGTATAGATAGTCCTCATTTAGTAACTGTCTCATGTAGCACCATTCTGATTACAAGGGTGATAAAAAATAACTTTATGACCAATCTTCACACTATGATCTTCACAGGTCTATAAAGCAAAGGAAAGCTGAATTAAGATCAATAGCACAGTAATGGTTTCACTTAGTGATCACTTAACAACCAAGTTGCCAGTCTCAATTGTGTTTGCTAACAAGCTTAGCATGTACATTAAATGGGAGAAAAGTCCAGATCATGGGAGTAATTGTTTTATTCTGCCCAAATCAAGACCCATTTACAAAACTATTCAAATGTGGTCACTACAGATCAAAAATGGACAGTGGCAAAGTAAATTCAGGGGGGAGTATGAAAAGCAAGCCTGAGGACAAGTTAAATTATTTGGTTATGTTTAGTCTTCCAAGAAATTAGCAGTCTTCAAATATATGAAGATCTTACATAGAAGGAAATGTAGGACTTACTTTCTCTTGTTCCTAAGAGCAAAACCAAAGCCAATAGCTAAAATTATAAGAAAGGAAATAAAGGAGATTGGAATAGATGACTTCTAAAACTGTTTCAAGCTCTCTGATTATCTACCTATGAACTCATTGTACGAATCTTGGAAAGGATATGCCATATCCTTCAGATTCAAGCAGCTATGAAGTTTAGCAGGGTTGCCCAACGAATCCTTAACCATAACTTACTGTAATGATTGTGATTTTAATTCCTCAATTTACCATTAAATTTAGTAACAAACATACCATTTTTTTGGAGTATAACATGCACCTTTTCCCCCCAAAAAAGAGGGTGAAAATCTGGGTGCATTTTACACTGAATATAGCATTTTTGGCCTTTGGAAACCCCGCTCCCTTCACAAAAATGGACGTGCAGAGGGTTTGGGTGGGTTTGCAAAAAACAGGCCCATTTTTTTTCCCCTGTACAAGCCTCCTAAAGGCTATGCATGCCCTCTCTTTTTTTGCAAAAAAACAGGCCCATTTTTGTGAAAAATGAGCCATTTTTTGCTCGTCCTCCCCAGTCCCCAGGAGCACTTTGTAGGCCTTTCAAACTCTGCGTGCCCTGTTTTTCACAAAAAATGAGCCGTGCAGAGAGTTTAGGAGGTCTGCAGAGTGCAAAAACGTTTTTTAAAATTTACCTCTTCAAAATCTTGGTGCATCTTATACTCCGGTGTATCTTATACTCCAAAAAATACAGTAAATCTGTAGAACATTAAATGTTAATCTTGCAGTGAACTATGAAATACAAAGTTAAGTAAATGTCCTTCAACACTTATAATAAACTGGCAAAGCAAACAGAATAACCTTTTAAAAATTTCTTGTAATTTTTCTAGGCAGCTCCATGTTATGGATGAAACTCATGTGATTAATCAAGTGAAAGAAGATGTATGTTATGTTTCACAAGACTTTTTCAAGGATATGGAGATTGCCAAGTATGGTCTTTTTAAATATTTTGATTAAGTGTTGCTTATTAAAGTTTAGAAATTTATAGAGCTTAATTCTAAAATGCAAGCCACCTGGTTAGGCTGACATTTTTGTAATTAAAAAGATACTCTTTTGAGTATGTATGGAATATTTTATCTTCTGTGCCCCCATCATACAAATCTGGAAGGAGAGACTAAGATCTTTGAGAAGACCTTTGATTAGGATTTCAGTTTGTGATCTGATCCTTGGAAGAAGGTAGATGTCATTTTCTAGACATTTTTGTCCATAAAGGTGACCTAAAATATTTTAAATAGAAGAAATAATCATATTCAAAATCAAGGATGTGTTACACATTTTTCTACTTCCAGCATTTACCTAATAATCACATTAAAAGCCCATTTCATTCTTCAAGGGTATTCAAGTTATTAACACTATAGTATTATGTTATATTAAAATATAAATAAAATAAAATATAAAATTGCTGTGGAGAAATTGTTTTGAGAAACTTTAAGTAATTACTTAATGCATTCTCAATGAATTCTGTTCCAGGTTGAAAGAAGAAAATACAGTGATGTTGGACTATGTTTTACCAGACTTCAGCACAATAAAAAAGGGATTTTGTAAGGTAATAAAATCACTTTAACTGTGTTTAAAGTTTTCAGTGTATGCAAGTAAATGACAAACATTTGTCAATTTGTTGTATGCTGTTATTAAATACAGTAGTTGAATAACACTAAATGTAAAATATAGATTTTACCACTATGTGTTTTATAATTGTTTGATGTAGCCAAGAGAAGAAATGGTGTTAAGTGGAAAGTACAAAACTGGTGAACAAATACTTCGTCTTACAAATGAGCGATTTGCAGTTCCAGAAATACTCCTCCATCCTTCAGATATTGGCATTCAAGAAATGGGAATTCCTGAAGCCATTGTTTATTCAATTCAGAATTTGCCAGAAGGTACATTTATTAAAATGGTGTTGCATTCTCAAGGATCCATCTGGGAAGTATATTGCACAACAAAACATTTTATTTTGCTTAAGTAGCTTACAGTTTTAAAGGCAATGGCTTCATTGTTTACAATTATTTGAATATTGATATTTGCAATAATTACAGGTAGTTCTCAAGCAATGATCACTCGTTCAGTGGCCATTTGAAGTTGCAATGGCACCAAAAAGTAATACTTTGAACTGGTCCTCAAGATTCTGACTGTCCCAGGAACCCTATGATCATGCAATCATGAATTGGATACTTGGTAACCAGTTCACACTACAACAGTTGCAGCATCCCACAACATGTGATTGCCATTTGTGGCCTTCCTTATCGGGTTTCCACACTCAAATCTGGGGAAGCTTGCAGGAAAATCGCAAGTCATTCACATTCCAGTGGCTTTCTCTCCTGAGGACCCTTACTGCGGTATCTGAACACACTCCTCCCAACCACCACCAGCACACCCTCAGACACATTTTCCCACTTGTAGCACCACACTCAAAATGGTTGCCGGATCATCCAATAGCAGCCAACCTTGGTCTTGCTATATCTGTGCTATACCTTGACAGTCACTCACACATCCTCACACACTTGGCCACAGCCACCCCCACCCCCCACTATGTTCATGCCATCTTCAACAGCCATTTTTTCACATTCCTCCATTAGGCATCTTTCAGACTGCATGACAGCCACCCATGCATTTTCCCCTATCCAGCTGAACCACTTACCTGTCTTAGCCTACTTGTGATCCACCCGGGACTTGCAACATTCAGCTAACTTCCCTATTGACTTTGCTTATTGGAAACTGGCAGGAAGTTGCAAGGAAGCGCTCACTTAATGATCTGCAGTCCTCAGTTAATATCAGTGGTCTAAACTATGTGATTATGTGACATCGCATTTTTGACTGCATCGCTTAGTGACAGAAATTCTGGTCCCAATTGTCATTGTAACCCTAAGACTATCTGCATTTATATTAAGGATGCTACATCTATAAAATTTAATAAAACATTACAAATGATTAAATATCTAGTTAAAATGTAATTACACATTACATAGGAAACCATTGTTAGTATTAATATGCTATTGTAAAAATGCAGCAATTACATACCAGTGTAATCAAGTATGCTGGACAAAAGTAAATTAAATCAAGTATTTTGAAATACAGGCTTTAGCCTTTTGTGGAAATAAGCTATTATGTTTGTAAAATAGGTAAATATTAAGATGATGGTAGGAATGCCTTCATGTGTTTATTCCAGGTTAAAAACAGTCATAAGCCTATCAGATGGCTGCTATTAAGGGAATGACACACATGCATTAGGTATATGGTTAGCTCAGATTAAGATTTTTGTTCCTGTTACACTTACAGAACTCCATAATATCAGCAATAATCCCAATTTTTACTTTAAAAAAAAAAGATAAATCTAAATTATTTCTACCTCTCTCAGGCAAATTTAAACTGGCAATTGCTTTTTCTTTTACCATAAAACCAAACAGATCAATTCTGAATATTAAATTATCTTAATCTTATTTGTCCACAGAAATGCAGCCTCATTTTTTCAAGAATATTGTTTTAACTGGTGGGAATTCTCTGTTCCCTGGCTTTAGAGATCGTGTTTATTCTGAGGTTCGATGCCTCACTCCAACAGATTATGAGGTTTCAGTTGTTCTACCAGAGAAGTAAGTAGTCTTCAATTGACAAAGTTTCTTAATTTTAAAATATGATTTTTCAATGTTTATATTAAATTTTCTAATATTAATTTAGGAATGAACGTATTCTAATTCCACAATATCCATGTAGTATTTTATATATTGCCTTTTTTCCTAAAAATTCTCACATCTTTTTCAGGCTCTCATCTGTTTTGTCTACCAATGATTTTACCAGTCTTCCCCTTTTGCTCAATTTATTTATTTAGTCGTCATCTTAGTTTATCTAGCTATCTCTATCATCTTTTGGTCTACCAATCAATCAATCAATCAAATTTATTTGCCAACTGTCTCACAGTTAAAGGCAACTGTGAGAGCTGACAAGATAAAAGACAAACATCTGACAATTATAAATAAAAGAATAAATTACAAAAACTAAAACAAGCTAAAAAAAGCAAGGCTTTGGAGGGAAGAGGTAGGGCTGCCTTCTCTAATAGTGCACCAACCACCTCCACCAACAGCTTCTACTTCAGGACTCCATGCCACATGGCATAGCCAGGTTTTAAGGCTTTTACTGAAATCTAAGAGAAGGTGGTTCTTAATCTGTGGCAAGAGGTTTCTATTTTTGTATTGTGACTACGTCTTTGATGTTTCATATATAAACCAAGGACCCCCGACCTACTTCTTTCATATTGATGACTCACTTTGTATTCATTTATACTTACACTTTGTCTTTGAAGGCAAAGGTATTAAACTGTAGTGTCAAATGTTTTAATAGAGAAATGGTCCAAGAATCAAAATTGGAAGGGACCATTCAAGTTATTGAGTTTAAACCATACTTAATGTAGCAATCCAGTTTCATTTATCTCAGACTGTCTAGCCTTCATGTTAACAAAAGGTAAAGTTTGGACAGCCATTTGTCCAAGATGATAAAAGGATTTGTGTCTTGGGCAAAGGTTAGATTAGAAAATATCTGAGGCACCTCTTTACTTTCTAATGAAGAGGAGGCCACAAATGCATTTAATTTAAACCATTCCCACACAATTGAAAGTTATGATACCCAGCTCTCACTTCTATATTTACAATATATAGGAAATTGGAAAAAGCACACACACATCAATTTTTGTTTCTTCCAACAAAGATTCATCCCTCACAACAAACTCTGTCTTGCTCATGACATTTCTAAGCAAATACATAAGTTAAAACTTCATCATCCATTTAATAAATATTCTATCAAGGTACACAATTTCACATGCTTGCTTCTGGTTTTATCTGCTCACATGGGTAGGTGTAACTTGTAATCATTCCATTCATTTCCCCTGTGGAATACAACTAAATTAATCATAACCAACTTGGTCTTAAGCATATTTATTGTACATGCATTATACAAGTAATGTTTCCTAGTATGGTTAATGTAAATGAATATCAATTCATAATTTTATATAGCTTGCTTTTAAAAGGCTGTTTTATTTATTTTCAGTCCTATTACTTATTCCTGGGAAGGTGGAAAGTTGATTTCTGAAAATGATGATTTCGAAGATATGGTAGTAACAAGAGAAGACTATGAAGAAAACGGGCATAGCATATGTGAAGAAAAATTTGATATTTAAAGTACTTCCATATAAGTGTTGTATAGATCAGTGATGGCAAACCTTTTTTGGCTGCCGTGCCAAAAGCAGGGGGAGCACAGGGAGGTTGTACGCCAGCGTGTCACACCTATAATGCTATGTGTGCGCCCCTCCCGCCTATGTGCATGCACACGATCAGCAATCCCACCCGATTCCCATTTTTGCCACGTTTTTTCGCTTTCTCCAGGCTCCAGAGGTTTTCTGGATCCAGGGGAAGGCGAAAACAGCCTCCCTGCCCCCCCCCCCCCCGATGCCCTCTAGAGGCCTCAGGAGCTTCCCTGAAGCCTCCAGAGGGCAAAAAACGGACCTACAGGGAACCCAGAAGTTCGGGCATGGCGATTTCCAGTTTGTCCGTAGGGCCGATTTTCGACCTCCTGAGCCTTTAGGGGCCTTCAGGAGGCTTCCCTGAAGGTTCCGGAGGCTGAAAAACGACCCTACAAGCAACCGGAAGTCACTTCCGGTTTGTCCATAGGGTTGTTTTCCGCCCTCCGGAGTCTTCAGGGAAGCCTGAAGGCTCCAGAGGGGGAAAAACGGTCCTACAAACAAACCGGAAGTCCATTCCCGAACCTCCGGTTTGCCCATAGGGCCAGTTTTTTCGCCCTCTGGAGCCTTCAGGGAAGCCTCCAGAGGGCGAAAAACATGTGTGCTGGCCAGTTGACAGGGCAATTCCTCACGTGTCCTGACAAATGGCTCCGCGTGCCACAGGTTCGCCATCACGGATGTAGATTGTCCATTGTAGTGATACTGTATGTTGTAAGCTGGTGCTGTGCCCTAGAATAACCAATATTGATGAACTGATTATGTGCGTGTGTACTTATTTGTGTACATGAGTATACAAATGTATATATGTATATATTGTTATTACTGATCACTGAATTCATGGTAGATATATGAATTCTAATGAAAATAACTAGAAATAACTCCTTAAAGGAAGTGTTAATATATCAGAATATTTTGTGGCAGAGATGAATTACAAATTTTTAAATGTACAGTACATATGAAACTTTAATGTATATATATGAATGCTTAATTTTGGATTCTAGAAAGATAATTATGTATAACTCAAATGTATGTATAAGAAAGCTAGTTCATTTTTAAAAAAATATTTAATCTTGATCAATTTAATAAATGGGTAATTTTATCCAGAAGTCCTTTTTATTAGATCTGGTGAAAGAAAAGGGCAGCAGTTACTAAGCTGAAGACAAAGGTAACGAACTGCAGTGTCAATTCTCTTAATAGAGAAATATTCCAAGGAATTAAAATTGGAAGTGGCCATTCAAGTTATTGAGTTTAGATCCATGCTTAATGTAGGGATTCGGTTTCAATTCTCTCAGACTGTCTAGCTTTCATGTTAACAAAGGGCAAAGATTTGACAGCCATTTGTGTGAAATGATAAGAGGACTCCTGTCCTCTTGGATTAGAAAACATCCCAGGGTAACTTTCAGCTTTCCAGACCCCACTATGATTTACTTGTGAGGAAGGTTTTTCTAACATTCAGTTAAAATCTGTTTTTGTAACTTAAATCCATATCCTCTTCTCTGGAGTTTAATAGAAAAGTGGTATAACATACAGTAATGCTTCAGCTTTATCAAGGTTATTAGTATCTAGCTCCATTAATGTCTCCACATAGAATTTAATTTGTAGTCTTCATTAAAGTTCTAACCCTCATTGCTGTTCTATAAATTTGTGGTAATTTCTCCAAATCCTTTACAAAGTGAGTTCAAATCTGAATATAGAAAAGTAGTTGTGGAGGGGACTGACAAAATTTTCAATGCCTGATGTGTTTCAAAATAGACATTTGTTCCAATAATATTCTACAGGTATTCTGTTTTTCATATATATGTTTTACTTATAATAGGAATAAATATGTATAACCTGGTCCTTTGGGTGGTTGTGAATTCATGTAGCTGGAGTCAGGAGATATATTTTTTTCTTTTAGGGGAGGTGAAATGCCACTAGTTTCAAAAGAAATGGTAATGTGCTGGCTTTTGAAGAGGCTGTTTCTATTCAGCTGTATTCGATGACTTCTTGTCTTCAAAGTTATCTTTTGGAACAAGATTCTACAGAAGTTAGGGAATTAATGAGATCTAAAATGAAATGGATAATGTGATCCCTTCCAGAATTCAGGCAGGTACATGAGAAACAGGAATAATTTATCTGAAGCATTACCTTCTTCAGAACTTGCTTACAGATTAGAGTGCTTGATAGCATTCAGTAATTCAGCTATGGTTGAAAAAGCACCTTTGGGGTCTATGGCAGTGATGGTGAACCTTTTTCACCTAGGGTGCCAAAAGCACGAGGATGTGCACTATTGTGCCCACTCCTGTTGCCTGCCCCCATAACAATGGCCCCTACGCCGTGCATGTGTGCATGACACCCCCCCTGCTGTGTGCCTGGATTTCTAGTAACCTGGGGTAGGGCGAAAACAGCCTCCCCCCCCCAGGCCTCCGGAGACGAGAAACGGCCCATTTTTCAACTTCCAGTGGGCCCAGTAGGTTCGTTTTTCACCCTCCCCAGACTCCAGAGACTTGCTAGGAGCCTGGGGAAATAAAAAACGGCCTCCACCACCCACCAGAGGCCAAAAACAGCCCATTTCCCGATTTCCAGTTTGCATGTTGGGCCGTTTTTTGACCTCTGGAAGCTTCAGGGAAAACAGCCCAACTCGCAAACCGGAAGTTTGGGGATGGAACACATAAGTTCGCCATTATGGGTCTATGGTATCCTTGTTTGTTGTCAATGTCACCACTAGGACGAAGTGTGAATCTTTATTACAGTACATACTAAAATAAGCAGCCTCCTCAGAAATACTAAGACAAAAGATTATATTAAGAAGCAACCATCAATGCCAAGATGTTTATGCATCTTGGACTTTACATCCATGATCCACAAAACCTGAATCTTCTCATAATTCTATCATAGTAAGTCAGTCTCATGCTGATCTTCAGAATCTGAGATTATATAATCAGTTTGTATCAGCAATTTCTGCAACAAGTGGCAGCGGCTGATGCAAGTAATGATAACTAAAGTATACATTTATGTAATTTCATCACAGTATATACAATATATAAATAAATAATGTGTGTGATGAGGTAATTGCATATATAATTTGCTCTCCTGTTCCTTTGGATACTCACAATTCATACATTGTTTATTAAATAAAGTACTGGTAGTCCTCAACTTATGACAATTGAGCCCAAAATTTATGTTGCTAAGCAAGACAGTTACGTGAGTTTTATCCCATTTTACGACCTTTCTTGCCACAGTTAAGTGAATCACTACAGTTGTCAAGTTAGTAACCTGGTTGTTAAGTGAATCTGGCTTCTCTATTGACCTTGTTTGTCACAAGGTTGCAAAAGGTGATCCCACAACCCCCGGGACACTGCAAGGGACATAAATATGAACCAGTCGCCAAGCGTCTGAATTCTGATCACGTGACCATGAGGATGCTGTAATGGTGATAAGTGTGAAAATGATCATAATTCACTTTTTCCACTGCCGGTGTAACTTTGAACGGTCACAAAACGTTCTAAATCGAGGATTACCTGTACCACTGGCAGAGCTCATGCAATATACTAAGCCACCACACAGTAAGCTAAAACTATGCCCTATATTGCAAGGGGTGAAGTCAGCCTTCGCGGTGAGAGGAGAGCCCAAAACCGAAAGGGAAGTTACAGCGCCTTCGTCTGAAAGCTGCAGCTGAAGCACTTCTGAGGAACGCTCGCCTGGGGAATGGAACGCGTCGATAACAGAAGCCCCCGGACCGCCTCACTCCAAGGCCAACCACTTGAGCAGACAGACGATCAAGCTCCCCTGACACTGAAACTACCGTTGGCGGCGCAAGCGGTGGGCGGGGCTTCCTCTGGAACAACTTCCGGCCCTGAGCCCATCTCCTGCTTCTCTCGCAGTGACAACAGGAGAGGCAGGCGGCGGAAGCAAAGGGGAAGGAGCCCGGTCAGGTTGGGGCGGATGAGGTGGTCGCCATGGCGTAGCCGAGCCTGGTCTGCACTTGGTCAGCCACGCCCCACAGTGGGGTTGAATCGTTTCTTCAGGGAGAGGTGAGCCGGGTTGAGGGCCGCCTTCGGGTCTCCGGTGCCGGAGAGTGGCCTTAAAATTTTGGAACGGGGAAGGGCCCCCCGTTTTTCTCCCTCCTGAGTCGCAAGGCGGGCCCGAATGGTGTAATGTGGGTAGACAGAGACAGGGAGAGTTGGGTGACGTTATTCCTCTCCACGGTCTCTTCTGCTAAGGTGTTTTTCTCGATCTGTCGGGAGCGACGTGGCGGAAAAAAAAGAGTAATGAAAGCGAGCTTCTTAACTAACAGGCTCTTCCGGTTAAGAGGAAGGGCTGCTTCAGCCTTCTGCTTACACGGTGAAAATCCCATATCTGTTTTAGGCGTTTACTTATCCGAAAGAATGGGCTGCTATTCGTACATCTTGTCTGACATCTCAAAAACTACCAACGTTTTTTTTAAAAAAATAATAGAAGCACTTTTGCTCTTAAGTGATTCCATCGTTGATTAATCTATTTTTAAAATGGACAATGGAAAAATCTGTATGTTTATTGAAATACCAAACTGAGCATAAAAGTAATATGGGCTGAGTATATTTCATCTGTTTTAAGTGTCCACTTATTGCACCCTCTGAGAAAACTTGCTTGGGAAGTCTTAAGCCAAAACAGTTAATGGGATTGCCCTGTTTTGAAAAGTAGTGGTTCACAGAAATTTAATTCTTTACTTTTTTATGAGTCATGGGTCTTATGAACCTTTTTCTGACAACTTACTAAAAGTGATTTCTTGTGAGATATGGAAGCAGCTAAATAGAAATTACTGCCTTTACCATATATCCAAAATGCTACTGATGTTCCAGTCAAAAGTATATTTTAGTTAACTTCACATTGAAAATAACAGAATTGAAATCCTTATTTCCAGGCTTAAAAAAGCAGAGCAATTATTCCCAAATTTGCTTTTGTTGTTATGATGAGCTGAAGTCATATGCAGGATAATTGAACACCTTACTACATAATTATATTTTGTTTGTTCTATTCTCAGTTTAAAATGGTACATTCAAACTGTTTTCACAGATATGTTATCTTCCTAAGTCACACATAAAGCAGTTTTGGGGTAGTCTGTTTGGAAAGAAAAAATTCAGCCTGGCATCTCTATAGAGCTGCAGGCATGCTTCTTACAGCAGGTTCCTAAGCTTAATTTCTGGAGATTACAGCTGTACTAATTTTTATATCCATAATATTTTCTATATCCTTAAATGACTTGAAAATATTTTCATAATTATAATTTCTGTATATGATGTGTATAAATGATATCTCTCATAATTTGTATGCTTCTACTCAAGCAGAAAACAAATCCTTATCTTCCTATACTCTTGTCAGCTACTGGGCACCTTTCATTTAAAAGGCTCTACAAAAATGAACTCTCTTCACTCTTTCCTAAATGTCAAAGGTGGAAAGAGGCATTCTGATCTCAGGAGGCAGATTACTGTTTTCTAGAATGAGGATGTTGCTACTGGAAAAGCCACCTTACATCCCCTTACTGTCTCAGGAGAGGGATACTTATAGTGCCCCACCCATTGAGTAGGCATATTTCACCCAGAACACATCATTTGAAATTTACAAGGGACTAAATCTTTTAGGATTTTATAGTTAATAGATTTTGAATCAAGTCCAAAGCCTGCTAGTAATCAGCGCTTCTAGGATGAGGTGTTTTTTCTTCTCTTATTAAATCAGTAAATACTGTTTAATAGGGAAGCGGCTGCATTTTATATCAGCTGCAGATATAGATCATTTTCAAAAGCAGTTTCAGGTAGACCAAATTACCATTGTCTAGCTTTGGGACAACAAGAGCCATTAAGTCAGTAACTTCATAGTCTTTTCATCTGGAAAACTCACAGCTGGTAGTCCAACCAGAGGCTCTATTTAAAAGGGGGGAAAAGCACACATAAATAATAAAATAACAAAAAGGTACAGCACAAACATTAAAAAAGCATATGGGGGAAAGAGTGGCTTTGCTGTGAAGAAAGAAACCACATAGACCACATAGAAATATATTGTTTCATCTTCTCATTTTTAGAACATAGGCTATTATAGATAATAGTCATATAGATGTATTCCTTAAAATTCTTAATTACAGTTCATAAAATTATCCTCTTTTCCATGTCCCAGGCTCAATATAGCTCTGTCTGAAATGACAATATCCATGTTTCAGAAATACAGCTCCATTTCAGAAATATAGCTCCATTCCCAAAACTTTTGCTGACATGTTGAAATCAATAAAACTGCATTTTCCTCCATTTTAAACATTTTTCTAAATGGCCTAGTTATTTCATCTGATGAAATAATTTCATTTTAAATCATTTTTTTTTGTAACAACTGGAATCACTGATTCTCCAGAAGTAGATATAGTATTCCACAGTTCAAATATACAGCTAATACTAGCTTTAATTCAACATTTTATGACTTATTTTGAAAACTATATAAATTCAAGTGTTTGATAGTATCTGCACAAATTGTAAACCCCAGTCTATAAATATAATATATCTTGGAGGCAGCAGATTAGGCTTGTTCAGCATAAACTGTATTGCCATTTGATTTGAATAAGCTTTAGTAATAACCTTGCATAATTATCAAGAAAAGTCATTATATCCTGAGCATATAACAAAACATATATAGCATGCTGAGTGTCACTACATATCTTAACTCTGTTTATTAGAAGAGACCAATGCTTCAAGAACAAAATTGAAAAATAAAGAGTTATCTTTGCCAGGTACAATGATATTATTTAGTGTTTCCCATCTTTAGCAACTTTAAGATGTGTGGACTTTTAACTTCCAGAATTCCCCAGTCAGGTGATTGGGAATTGTTGACAGGAGAATTTGGGAGTTGAAGTCCATGCATCTTAAAGATGCTGAGGTTGGAAAACACTTATATAATTTGATGGGTTAGGAGACAAATCAATTCAAATAACTTTAACTGCGTGATGAAGATATAAAATTGTAATATAGTGAAAAAATATGATAAAAAACCATAACCTTTTAGGCCATTCTTCATAAAAGTAATATGAAAAATATTAACTATTTTTTCAAAACTAATGTAGCTGATTCCAATTTCATATCAAAATATCATCATCAAGTGAATGTTGTCAGATAACCAGCCTTTCTGACCACAGCCTCCACCTGCTCTTCTATCAGGAATCATATATCAAGGAGAACCCCCAGATTGCATGTCTGCTCTTTGGCAGCACTACCGCATCTTTGAAATCAGTAAATGGAACAATCATGAATATAGAACAACTTTGTAACAAAGTCAGTTTCATTTTATTAGGATTAAGTATGAATCTGTTCAACTTCATTCAGTCGTACATTAAAGAAAATGTCGACTGAAGAAGATTTATTACCAAAGTAACAAGCAGATAAACATTGCAGAAGGCCAGATGAAGGAGGAGGGGTATAAAAAACATCTTAGATAGGCACCATCTTAACGCACATAATAAGTAAAAGGAAGAAGAGGACAAGCATATTCAGCCTTGCAAAATTCTGTTGCACTAGTTAATCTCAATGAAAGTAGTTTTAGGTCTACGTGGCCTGGTCTACCTTGTAGGGCTGACATACACTGCCTGTATGCATCTCAAGACTGCATTTCCTGTTTGGCTTAAGGTTGAGATTCATCATCATCATGATGACATAAAATCTCAAAATGATGACCTCACCGCAGCTTTATGTAGGTGTTTAAAAGAAATGGAGAAACTGTACCCTGAGGTACATCATACCACACTATCCAAAGATTCAGTTTCCTCCACTAATACCATACAAGTTTGCCCCCCTCAACAAGAAACAGAACCATTGCCAAACAGTGCTCTTAATCAACTCTCTTGAGTGACCCAAAGAATAAAATGGCAGTTGGTGGAACAATTGTACCCAATATGTAGTCTTTAGTGGAGGTATTCATCATAGAGAAAAATCTATGTGTGAAGTTACTAAGAGTCACCAATGACTTGATGGCACATAACCAATGGCTCTGTGTTTAGATGAAGAATAGTATGCAATGGAACATCTTAGAATTCTATTCTAGACCCAGTGCTCTTAAATATTTTTAAATATTTTTCAGACAAATGGTATTTTAGCAAATTTGAAGTCAATACACCAACATTACAAGGTAGAATGGAGAGTACTTCTTCAGTGTGAGACAGTTGTCAAAAGATCCGATGTGATGATTGGCTGCATCACAGGGATATACGTTGAGATTACAGGAAGTAATCATGCTCTTCTACGCTGCACTGGTCAGACTACATCTAGAATATCACAATACAAGAATGATGCTGAGAAATTGGAAAATGTGTAGAGAAGAACAAGAAAGATGATGAAGAGATTGAAGGTTAAATCCTATGAATAATGATAAAAAGAACTATATGTGTTTACCTGAACAAGAGAAGTCTAAGATTAGACGTGATAGCAATACTTCAATATTTAAAGAATTGTGAAAGGGAAGAGAATATGAATTCATTCCAAAGAAAACAGCTTTCCAAAAAGAGAACCAACTTGAAATATCCAACTGACTGTGAGAGTTAGTGAAACAGTCTGCCTCTTGGAATCATGAGTGCTCCATCAGTGAAAGTTTTCAAACAAATATTGGACATTTTTAACATTTTAAATGTTAAAATGTGTTTTAATATTTAAATAATGTTAACTGTTCATTGTTCAAATTTAAAAAGGGATACAAAAATATTTTTTAAAAAATATTATTGTGACATCAAGCTTTCATTTAAATAATGAAAGTGAGTAACATATTTAGTAAGTAAATGTTACTATTTGTTTTAATAAAATTTCCAAAACAATTTCAATAATTATTTCCTTTATAGGTAAACGTGCTGCAGAATTGCCATAACAATGGAGTTGATGCTAAATAAATTGAAGAGCACTGTTACAAAAGTGACTGCAGATGTCACAAGTGCAGTCATGGGAAATCCAGTAACCAGGGAATTTGATGTTGGTCGGCACATTGCTAGTGGTGGCAACAAACTTGCTTGGAAAATTTTTAATGGCTTTAAAAAGTCAACAAAACAGGTAAGCTGTTTGAGAAAGAAATCTATATAATCACAATGGTCTTTCAAAAGAGAGTATGTAGTTTACAATGGCAGAATAGAAGTTATTGACTATGCTCAACATTATAATATTTGTGGAAGTGACATTCATATATGTTCCTATTAGGTTTCTAAAATGTCTCAATATTTAAAAGTTTTGAGTAAACTAAAGAGAATTAAATATACTATAACTTCTTGGGTTTCAATCTAAGGAGGTTGTCTATCTGTAAGTAGATATATGAAGTCTATTGTAATCTATCTCAGAAGTGTGTGCTTACATTGCTATTGAGTATTCAGATGTCAATAAGACAACTTGAATATATCTTTACTTTAGTGTGGTGGGATTATTGCATTAATCCTGCGATAATGCAGCACCTCCATAATCACATTATCAAAATGATCACCTAATAACTGCTACGCTTGGTGATAGAAATTCCAGGCCAAATTAGGGTGGTTGTCAGAAATGCTGGTAGGTGAGAGTGATTATGTATGAGTTTGATAGATTTATAAATAAGATACTTCATGTCACAAGTAATTTTTAATTAGTAATTATTTTGTTCTAGCTCTACCCTTTTAAAAAAAAATATTCACAGCCATGTCTCACTTCTCTTTGAGAGTAGGATTTCTTAAATATCAAATCATCTCTTTAGATAAATATTTTTTAAAATGTGCAGGTTTTCAGGATGGAGCACAACGTCAAACCAAGAGTGAAAATTATATCCTAAAAATATTTAGCAACATCATTTTTTGGATATACTGATAATCAAATTTTTATCATTTATTTTCTTATTTGCTGATTTTTAAAAGTGACAGAATGGTTAGTTCTTAAGCATGCTAATCTTTGGGCAGTTTTTTACGCTTGTAATATATTTGTATTATCTTGTATTTTCTAATCTGTCTCACACTTATTTCTTATCAATGTAGTTAGGCCATTCCTAAATTCCTGCTTCCTCAACAGAGGGTTTTTAGTTATATTTATGTAGTTGGTATATGCTGCTCCGTTGAAGTACTGTTTGTTATTGCTAATGGAAGACGGGAATTAGGTTGGGATATATTGGTTGGAATTGTTTGGGAGAAATGGCATTCAGTAACTATGACAAAGAACCAGCAATATGTAATTCCACAGCCAAGCTAAAAATTCACTAATTTATATTTTGTCTCTGTGATTAAGAGTTTTTGTAGTGACTACTATGATTCTATTGTGTATCTCATGTCCTAATAAACGTGTGGTATGTGGCCAAAGAAATCTAAAATGAAGAGATCTAGACTCAGTAAATATTTCTGGGATAAAATATGTTAAATATTACCAGGAAAAGTATATTGAAACATGCTATCTCTTTGTATATGTGTATTTATTTACATACTGAACTCTTTCCAGTCCTTTATTGAAAAGCATACTTTCTGCCCCCCTCCCTCCTATCCACTGTCTCTTTAATACTTGACCACCTCCATGAAATTCCTGCACATTGTAATTGATGTGCTAAGTAGAGTATTGTTTTATGGTGGCTATTGATGTTGGTGCCATTGTTTGCTTCTGTGGCCAAATGATTTTGTGATTCAAGAATGGAAGTAGTTTATCAGAAAATTGTTCTATTGTACTTACTGTGTTCCAGTAATTCCAGTGAATTTTTCAGCACCACTATGTAATAGAGTTAAAAAACTACTTTTAATAAACTGTTTCTGTCACATGAAAAGAGAATATGACAGAATCAGGTGCCTGAACATAAAGCTTATTTTTTACATAAGACATAGCTTGAAAATTCTGAATAGATATAGTAGTTTAAGTGTGATTTATATATAGGTTGTCCTCAACTTACAGCCATTCATTTAATAACCATTCAAAGTTACAACAGTGCTGAAAAAGATTACTTATGACTGGTTCTTGTACTTATAAACTGTCGCAGAATTCCTGTGGTCACATGATCAAAATTTGGGCAGTTGACAATCAACATGTGTATACTAGTTACAGCATCCCAGGATCACATCATTACCATTTGTGACCTTCCTAACCAACTTCCAACAAGCAAAGTCAATGGCAAGTGCTAGATCTGCTTAACATGATTCACTTAACAACTGCATAATTCACTTAAAAACCTGCATTGTTTTGATTAACTGTGGCAAAAGAAATTATAAAATTGGGCATGACTCATAATATGTGTCTTGCTTAGCAACAGATGTTCCAGTCCCAATTGTGGTTGTAAGTTGAAGACCACCGGTACAAGATGGCAATTCTCTAACAGTGGTGAAATGACTTGTTTTCAATTAAAAGACATCAAGTAGAATTATTTTAAAATAAAATATTAAATATGTAGTTTTCTTTAGTAAGATATACATAACATATAAATGGTTCATTAATTACACTTGTATACCTTATGTTTAGGAAGTGGCAGTCTTTGTATTTGATAAAAAACTTATGGATAAATATCAGAAATTTGAGAAGGATCAAATTATTGATTGCTTAAAACGTGGAGTTCAGCAGTTGACAAGACTTCGACATCCTCGGCTGCTAACTGTGCAGCATCCACTAGAAGAATCCCGGTAAAAAATTCTGATGCTAAAATAATAATAGATTCAAAGTCAAAACAGTCTAATTATTGGATTCTGATGAATTTTGAAAATTGATCACCAAAGTGCAGTATAGAATATAGAATTGTAAAAAAATGAATTCTTTTTCAAATACTTACATAGAGTTTTAAATAAAGCAAGGATTTACAACTTATACCCATATTTTAAATACTTTTCAAATATTTTATACCCTGGGTATAATGGGTGATGAAATATATGCATTTAATTCAGTTTGCATTTTATGAATGCAAGAGATTCTTATAAGGAAAAATCAAAGGGATCTATTTAAAATATTCAGAAATTTCATTTCATTTTCTTTTCCCCCCAGTAATTCTGAGAAGCTTTAAAGGATTTTAACTGGTGTTGATTCTTGCAAAATAATGGTGATTTGTGTAGTTGGGATTTTGGTACTTGCCGTTAAGATTACAAATTGAAATATATTCACTTATCATAATGCTGTGAATTTTCCAGATGCCAGTGTGCTATACAACCTATAAACTACCTGCATTAGTATACCTATCTGTTTTTAAAAATTGAATGTTTTGAGTGTTTAGTAAAACTATCCTTGTTTTCTTTTAGAGATTGTCTAGCATTTTGTACAGAACCAGTTAGTGCAAGTTTGGCTAATATATTGGGTAACTGGGAGAATCTTCCTTCACCCTTACCATCTGACATCAAAGAATATAACTTGTATGATGTGGAAACGAAATATGGCTTACTTCAGGTATACATTGACTTATAACTTTATTATTTATAACTGTAGTCCATTCAAAATTTTGTGTGTTTATAAATGGGTAAATGTATTATAATTTTACCAGACTTGAAGACAAGAGGACCATTATATGACTAAAGATATGAAAGTAAACATATTTGAAGAAAAGGATATTGCAACATTTTGGATACTGTGTTCTATTTTTGAACACCTTTTACATTATTTTCCTTCGACAGAAAGAAAACAATAAAAGTAGTGTTTACAATAAAAATTATAATAAATTTGTATATCAATTCCTTGCATGTTGTAAAATAATCTGCAAGTGAATTCACACATTTTAGATAATTAAAAACTTCAGTCCTTGGCTGCTTTTGGTTCTTAATCTGGAACTCCTCAACAGATTATCTTGTTCAGATATATTGGTCATGTGAATCCTACTCTCTGTGTTCTAGAATAGTTGTTCTTGTGTAAATTGTGCAAAAAAATTCTCATGCATAAGAAGGGCTTAAAGACCTAATTACAATTGATTGGATAAGCAAGTATGTTTTGCTGACTTACATTGTGTGGAGTATTGAGATGGTGGTTGCAAGCAAAAATATAATCCATCATAATAAGTAAGTTTCAGGAAATTGGGGAAAAAAGACATCACAAAAATATAATTTGTCCTTCCCAACAGGTTTCAGAAGGCTTGTCATTTCTACACAGCAGTGTGAAAATGGTCCATGGCAACCTTACTCCTGAAAACATAATTTTGAATAAAAGCGGTGCATGGAAAATTATGGGATTTGACTTCTGCATTCAATCAATAAATCCATCTGAACAAGAGGTAATAAATTGTTTAATGTGTTATTTTTCTTAAATAAAGCCCAGCTGAAAAAACTAAGAGTCTAATACTTAGCTGATTTTAAAGTTTTAAAAGTTTACAATGAGTCAATACATGATACCGTATTTTTGGAGTATAAGACGCATCGGAGTAGAAGACGCACCAAGATTTTGAAGAGGCAAATTTTTTAAAAAAAAGTTTTTGCACTCTGCAGACCTCCGAAAAATGGTCCGTTTTTCATGAAAATGGGCCCAGGATTTCCCCCCCAAAAAAGGGCATTAATAGTCTTTAGGAGGCTTGTAGAGTGCTCCTGGGGGACAGGGGGGGCAAAAACAAGCAAGAAATGGCCAATGTTCCCTCTAAGCTGTGCGGCTGTGCACGTGGCAACAAAACACGCCTTCCACAATAATAGGAGAGGAGAGCCAGCCTGGAGACAGCAATCAGTTCTAGGTCCACAAGGCATAAAGTAGTTGAGCGAAGGGGTGTGGGGGTTGGGAAAAGGCATGGGTCGGCTCCCAGCAGCGGCTGCTCGGATTTGCCATTTGTGAGAGAGGGAGCGTGTGTATCCCTCCTTCCTTCAGCCCAACACTCGTGCTGGCATCCTGGGCAGACGAGAAGGACTGCAGAGGGTCTCCTCGAGTCTAGGGCAGCGAGTCATTCGATGGGAAAGTTGCCTCTTGGAAGGAATGACCTGGCTTGGCTCCCGCTTCGTCTCTCCTGCCTCTTCACTTCTCCGTTCGGTCGTTGGGTGGTAGATTGAAAGCGGGAGCCAAGCCGGGTCATTCCTTCCAAGAGGCAAGTTTCCCATCGAATGACTCGCTGCCCTAGACTCAAGGACACCCTCTGCAGTCCGTCTCGTCTGGCCGGGGTGCCAGTGAGAGTGTTGGGCTGAAGGAAGGAGGGATACACACGCGAGAGAGAGAGAAAGAGAGAGAGAGAGTGTGTGTTGGTTAGTGGGCAGACTTAGCACTTTGTTAAGTTTGTTTCTCTCTATGTTGTGTATATACATATCTCCATGGATGCAATTGTGCAAGCATTTTTTTCCTCTTTAAAAGAATTTTTGGATTTCTCCTCACCAAACCTTTAAGACTGAAAGAGTTAGAGTTGAAATATGAAGAGATTGTCAATTGCCATACTGTTAGATTGATAGGCAATTATGGACTATCTTGATTATATCCTCCTTAGAAAGAATATGCTACTGTATGGTTGATAAAAAGATCAAACTTCATTCCATGGAAACCCAACAAAGTTCATAGGGATGGTTTCTTTCTACGATGGGCTTCTTGGGTCAACAGTGAATATCAGTTATCAAAAATGTAGGTAGAAAATTAAGCAGACAATAGGCAATTACAAAAAGGGAACCCAACTTTTTGAATTCTGTTTCTTTGCACTTAGTGACATAAATAGACTAATGTTCTGAAAACCTGACCTAAATTACTATATATTTTAAATAGCTGTAAAGCTATGCTGAAGTTGCTCTCAAGGTATTGTGATAAATTCAATCAAAAGAAGGGAATTCTTGATGAACTTAAGGAGAAATGAGAGTATTGTATAGTAAATGGACAAATAAAATTACCAATCAAAGAGAATATTTGCACCTCAGGGTTGAAATGAGATGTTCTCTCTTACTCTTTCTTCTTCCTCTCTTCTCTCTGTATGTCTCTCATCCTCTTTCTCTTTGTCTCTCTTCTCTTTCTCCTTATTTTCCATTCTTCCTTCACGTTCTCTCTCCTTCTCCCTTCTCTCTCCTCTTTGTCTCTTTCTGTCTCTCTCATCCTTTCTCTTTGTCTCTCTTATCTTTCTCTCCTTTTCCATTCTTCTGTCACTTTCTCTCTCCTCCCTTCTCTCTGCTCTTTGTCTCTTTCTGTTTCTCTCACCCTTTCTCTTTTCACTCTCCTTCTTTCCCACTCTTCCGTCACTTTCTCTCTCCTTCTCTGTCTCTTTCTGTCTCTCTTCCCTCTTTTTTCTTCCTCTCTCCCACTCTTTTATCACTTTCTCTCTACCACCCAACCTGTCCCCATACTTATCTTCGACTGATCATGTTTGCAATAATTTACCTTTTCTAAATAGGCGCAGTTCCCTTACCAGATCCCTCGCTCACTCAAATACACACAAACACACACACACGCACGCACGCATGCACAAAACCATTTTTCTCCATTCCAATTTGGATCCTATAAATCAATTGCTTTGTGAAACATCTGTGAAAAAAATTCAGGTGCTCAGACATGAAAACACTATACTTTTCCGCGCACACTGAAAAAAAATTAGAGGGAACATTGGTAATGGCCCGTTTTTTGCAAAAACGAGCCAGTTTTTTGTCAAAATTTTTTGGCATGCATAGCCTTTAGGAGGCTTGCAAAGTGTTCTGGAGGGCTGGGGGAGCAAAATTGAGCAAACAAACAGCCCGCTTTTTGCTCATTTCTGCCCTCCCTAGCCCCCAGGAGCACTTTGCAAGCCTCCTAAAGGCTATGCACAGCCATTTTGGTGAAGGGGCGGGGTTTCAGGAGGCATAAAATGCTGTATTCAGTGTATAAGATGCACCCAGATTTTCAGCCTCTTTTTTGAGGGAAAAAGGTGCGTCTTATACTCTGAAAAATATGGTAGTTTCTTTACTTTCCCAGATAGACAAACACATGATATTATCATAGATGAAAATTTTGTATAAGATTTGTGGTTTGTACTTTTTAGTACAAATTAAGATTTTATGGATTTTGAAGAGATTATGGAGGACAGGCTAGTGAATTATTTATTTATTTATTTTATATTATTTATATAGTCCCCAACTCCCAAAAGTGACTTTGATAGTCTATAAAATAAAAACGCAAAACCCTACTGCACACAATTGCCTAGTGCCCAAGAATAAACAATAGCCTCAGTCACAATCAGTAGTAACGACTCATCTATACAAAAATGCATGGGGAAACAGCCAGGTTTTCATTAGTTGGTGAAAGGCTAAGAGGGTTGGGGTCCAACAAGATGACAGATATTCACCACTATTGCAAGATGGCATTGTTTGATAGGAGCATGGGGCATATCTGTCTACTAGATCTGGTGAGTCAAAAAAAAAAAAATAGAAAACAGTCCTACAGATTGCCTGTCATGTGCCATGGAGGTTTTATAGATAATGACAGCCTTTTGCCAGCTCATAGAACACTGGTATCATAGTAATAACAGGAAATACCAAACACTACACCGTACCACTACATCCATGAGGCATGAGTCACTATAAGCAGGGTCTTCGAATCCAGAAATGGCCACAATTGATGTACAAGGCAAACCTGTGCTAATGCCCCCCTGGCCATGACTGTCACCTGTTCTTCAAGCAGGACCTGAGAGTCCCAAGAGGATTCCCAAATGCACCCCCATACAGAATTAAGGATGGAAAATCCCCAGAGGAAAAGGGCCTTAAAATCCACACCAACTTGCTCTTGCCATGGTTGAAGCTTATTCTCCCTTGTCCATTAGGTATCTAACAACCCTAAAATTAAGTAGGATGCTATATTTTTAATATCTGCTATATGTTCTTATGAAGAAAAGTTTTGCTTTTTTCACGTAATATTAAAAATGTGCATCAAAAAATTAAATGAATTTCAATTAAAATGGCAATATATCTATTAAAAACATAGATAAGTAGTTAAGGTAGTACTTTTGAATGTTAATATTTCTTGGCTAGAGTAAATTTGATTTAAATTTTATTGTTTCAAAATATATGACCTCACTACATTTCTTATTGCAGCCCAAATTCTCTTCTAAAGAATGGGATCCAAATTTACCATCTTTATGTCTTCCAAATCCTCAATATTTGGCACCAGAATACATCCTTTCAGTAAGCTGTGAAACAGCTAGTGACATGTATTCTTTAGGGGCAATTATATTTGCTATATTTAATAATGGGAAGCCAATTTTTGAGGTGAACAAACAAGATATATATAAAAGCTTCAGCAGACAGCTGGATCAGGTACATTTAAATCTATTAATATGTATTTTCAAATATAGGTAGTCCTCAATTTATGACTAGTTGCTTACCAACTTTTTGAAGTTGCAACAGACTCTCCAAAAGTTACTTATAACCTGGTTTCAAAGTTATGATTGCTGCAGCACCCTTGCCATTGTTTGCCCTTATGGCTGAATGCAGGGATGGTGCAGAATTCATCCACCCTGCTGGATCCTTGCAGCCACTCATTCACCCAAGGAAAATCAGGCTGGCTGTAAGTGGATGCAAGTCAACTGGAGTTTGCAAGCTATCACTAGCGATCTTCCCACTCAGCAAGCAAGAGGAGATCAGCTGTCTGGTGCTTGACAGCTTCCTTCCCACTCAAGGACTTTCAGGACTCAACATGCTTCACAGCCCAGCAATACTCATCTTTCTGTTTTTTCAGCTTCTGAGAGTGGCACCTAGGCTAATATAGGATCAGCTTTCTTACGGACAGCCTCCTGGCAAAACAGGTGTTATTCTTGCAAATCTGTAGGGATTTCCCTTTTTAAGGAGGCTCCATAAATTCCACAAAAAAATGAATGTCCTTAAAAAGTGGAGCCTCCTTAAAACAAAACTCTATTGTGAGAATAGAATCTGTTGCAAAATAGCATAAGAGTTTGCCACAAGTCTGGGGTTATAAGAAACTGATGCTATATTGGGCCAGGTGTCTCTTTCTGAAGATACAAAAAAACAAAAAGGTAAGTTGGGCACTGGTGAGCAAGCAAGAGTCCTGCATGTCCTTGGGTGGGATTTCCCATTGTTCAATTGAGGTTTCCAAGCTCTGGATGAATTGATCTCCCCTTGCATGTTGAAGATTGCAAACGCTATTCAGCCTGATCTCCATGTCCTTGCTGGGTGGGAAGGCAGCTGGAGGCTTGCAAGTTCCAGCTGGAGGCTTGCAAGTTCCAGCTAGCATGATTTCCATTACATGCTGGGTGGGAAGAAGGGTGAAGGATTGTGGGAACCCCATGGGATGAGAAGCTGAACATGGGTTGCTTCAGGGGGGTTGAGTAACCATGGGAGGTACAGGACAGATGATTCTGGGCCTGCATAGGCCTCCCAGAACCTCCTCCACCTGAGGCACCATGTGCTCCATTTAACAACCTTCAGCTTTGTTTAATAGCTGCATCAGGGAGACAAGGGTGTGGGATGGCTAAATTCAGATTCAGATTCAGATTTATTTATTTATAGGCCGCCCTTTTCCCTGAGGGGACTCAGGGCGGCTTACAATAAAAAAAGGAAGGGGAGTGTAGGACAATACCAAAAAGAAATGTGCACAAAGTAAATTAGACAATAAAACTCAACATTCACTCAGCATTCGGGAGGGGCGAAAATAAGATTATCCCCAGGCCTGACGGGCTAGCCAGTTCTTGAGGGCTGTGCGGAAGGCCTGGACGGTGGTGAGGGTACGAATCTCCACGGGGAGATTGTTCCATAGTGTCGGAGCCGCAACAGAGAAGGCTCTCCTCCGAGTAGTCGCCAGTCGGCACTGACTGGCAGATGGAATACGGAGGAGGCCAACTCTATGCGATCTGATGGGACGCAGGGAGGTAAATGAGGCTCTTTTGCTTAAAGATCACTGACATGCAACCATAATGGGCAGGCTCCATTATGGTTGTATCTCAAGGACTACCTGTATTGATTTATAATGTCTGGTTTCAGATACTAGATTTGATTTGTGAGCATGAAAATGTATATTGTTTATGCTGAGATTCTAAACCGAAAGATTTTTATATAATATCTGGTTTCCCTGAAAATAAGACCTCCCCAGATAATGAGCCCAATTGGGATTTTGAGCATGTGGTAAAATAAGTCCTCCCCCAAAAATAAGCCCTCCGCGAAAATATTGCAACACAGCAGCAGCCATGAGGTGACCACGCTCGCTGCCTCCTGCACCTCAAAAATAATAAGACCTCCCCGAAAACAAGGCCAAGTGCTTATTTCAGGGGTCAAAAGAAAATAAGACCCTGTCTTATTTTCAGGGAAACACGGTACACATATTATAGGCAGGAATTTTTTGTTGTTGTTAATGATGAATGGCATGTGTTCTGTACAGCTTAGCCGGTTGAATTCCAGTAATCTTCAGAACATCCCAGACGATGTCCGTGAGCATGTGAAACTGTTGTTAAATGTCACTCCTGCAGTCAGACCAGATGCAGACCAAATGACTAAAGTGAGTAAATAGAAATAACTGCAGAACGTAAGTCTTCAATTGGCAATGAATATAGCGTTTAAAAATGTTTTGTTAAAATACCCTGGTTTGTGGGAGGTTGGACTGTCAGTGATTATTATTCTCTTATTAACAGAGCCAATGCTCAGTAATTCCCTGGATATTTTTTTTGGCAGAATATCTTTTTAGAGACTATCTGTAGTTGCCTAAAAAATAAGTGATACTTACGAAATACATCAAGAAAAATGTCTATTTGATGTTCGATTTTTATCTTTATTTTTTTTTTCATTTATTTGTTATTAAATTGTATGCTGTCTACTCCCAGACACTCCCAGACACTTTAATATTCATTGAATAACCTGTTAATCTTAATTAAAATGAAATGCTATTTCTTATCTTTTTTTTAGATACCATTCTTCGATGATGTTGGTGCAGTGACATTACAGTACTTTGATTCTTTATTCCAAAGGGATAATCTTCAAAAATCACAGTTTTTCAAAGGACTGCCAAAAGTTTTACCAAAACTACCTAAGGTTAGCAACTTCCAAATATCTTAATGAATGCCTGCACAATGCTGTATATTGTAAATGAAATATGCATTGTAATGACTTCTTTTGGGGAAATATACATTGTAACGATTTCCTTTTGGATTGATAAATGTTGCTGATTTCACATGTTTTACAAAAGAGAGTTATAGGATGCACCAGTTATAAAATTATTTTTGAAAATGCTGCATTTTTATTTGTAATATTTAAGGTTAATTATAAAAATCTTCTTATGTCTTTGAAAAGTAAGGTATCTATTTTCTTTCAGCGTGTTATAGTGCAAAGAATTTTGCCTTGCTTAACATCTGAATTTGTAAATCCAGACATGGTACCTTTTGTTCTGCCTAATGTTCTGCTCATTGCGGAGGAATGTACCAAAGAAGAATACATTAAACTAATTCTACCTGACCTCAGCCCTGTCTTTAGACAACAGGAACCAATCCAGGTACATTTGTATCTTAAACATTATTATTGTTACCTATTATTTAACTTGTTGTATTTCCCATTAAATAGTGACAAAAACATGTGCCTTAAAGTCAGATTACACTGACATGCTGAAAAGAAAAGATAGAATTGTACCTTCATAAAATGTTTTCAGTCTGTAAAGTTCCAGCCATAGTTTATTTCAGAATCCTAGATGGAATTCCCTGGAATAGATTTCTGCCAGGTGAGCAGACTTAGTTTCTAGGTCTAGCATATTACGTTTTGTGGATTTACTGCATTCTGCTACACATTCCAATAAGTACATACTTGTAATTTCTATTTTAAAATTGGTGTTCTTGTTTTCCATGCTTCCAGGCTAGCAACATGGTAAGTGAATATATTTGCTATATATACTGACATTTGAATACAGATTGGTACCAAATGTTACACTAAAAGTTATTCTGAAATATTAGTCTGATTAATAAAATAAGGGAAAGTAATGTTTTAAAATTTGCATTTCATAACAGATTCTCTTAATATTTCTTCAAAAAATGGATCTACTGCTAACCAAAACACCTTCAGATGAAATAAAGAACAGTGTTCTGCCAATGGTTTATAGAGCCTTAGAAGCACCATCAATTCAAATACAGGTCTGACAACCATATATTTTGTTCAACTTTTGTTATAATTGAAATGTATTTGGGATCTTTGAAAGAGGCTGTTATCCGATCTTTATTTCTTGTATTTCTATCAGTCTTTAGAATAAGGTCTTAAAAAGCAGTAAAAATATTTAAAAAGCAGTATGATAATTTTTTAATTTTTGCATTTTTTAAATTTTGGAATATCACTTTTTCTTACAATATTGACTGTATGAACTGATTGTTTTTCAGGTCAAAAGGAAGGATGAACAAATAAATATTCTTTTCTCTAGAAGTGTGTAAAATGTTTCGAGGTTGAAAAGTTCTGATCCTAAATGTATCATTCCGACTTTCAAATGCTCTCTGTTCTAGTTTCACAACAGCATTTCAAAGTCAGAGCATACCGTTCCAACTTTACTGGTAGTATTTGGTTTAAAAAGCAAGCCATTTTGAACATTCTAATTAGAATGATCCATTTCAGTATCAGCTTATTTCGGGAATGAATAGAGCTTCTTGTTCCAAACTAAGTTTGCGATTCTGATGAGTGATCCAACCTCAAAATGTTTTACACAATGCTTCCCACACTCCATCCTTCATCCTACCTTTGACCTAGGTATACATTTTGTCTTAAAATATTAATCATTTAGTGTAAACAGAAATTAAAAACAATGACTTGACAATTATTATTTTTTAAAGCTAACCTTATCCAATTTTTATATGTCAATTGTGGTCTTTTTATTTGCAGGAACTCTGTTTAAATATAATTCCCACATTTGCCAACCTTATAGACTATCCCTCAATGAAAAATTCATTGATACCAAGAATTAAAAATGCATGTTTACAAACTTCATCTCTTGCTGTAAGTTTTAATACAGACTTCTTTATAATTGTTTGTATTTTGCTTCTAAGTTTGAACAATGTTACTTGATATTAAATCTAATTTAACATAGATTTGTATTTTTGTAAGTCATCTTGAACCATTAAGGATCTGTATAGCATATGCATTTTGTAAATAAACATTATTATTGTTATTGTTGCTGCTGTTGAAATGGCTGCTAGTTTGATGACAGACTTCACATCTGTTCTCTACCCATCCAATTTTTTTGTTATATTGATACGTTCTTATTTTTTCATTATTTATTTATTCTGTTATTTTACTTTAGTTTGTTTATACCATTTTCATTTCTTCATTTTTATTTTTGTAACCTCCTAGAGCAGTCCCACAATAAGATAATTTAATTAACAAATGAATTTGCCTACTTCCTATTAGGTAAATAGGTAGACTGTCTGACTTTAAAAAAAACCTGCAGAATGTTTACTATATTTTTCATGCAACAAATTGTTAAAATTATATTATCTTTGAAGCTTCCCGTGTAAGAATAAGTTTTCACTGCTTCTGTGTACATAAACCCCCACACTGTTTAAGTCTGGAAAGGAAATATAGGAATTGCATCCCATGTACACAAAGGTTTTAAGTGATTAAATAGCTTGTTTATGAAATTTCAATCACCTTTGTTCATAAAAGTTGAGAGGATTTGTTTATATTTTTATTAGGTTCGTGTAAATTCCTTAGTCTGCTTGGGAAAAATTTTGGAATACTTGGATAAGTGGTTTGTTCTTGATGATATTCTGCCTTTTTTGCAACAAATTCCTTCCAAAGAACCTGCAGTCCTTATGGGAATCTTAGGTAATACAACTTTTTATTTTTTTTGTGTTGTCTACCGTAATACCTCTACAGTACTTTCAGTATACTGATTCAAAAAAAAATGTTTATAATATGGCTCAGAGGTGTATAACATGTTTAGTTTCCCAATATTCTCTTTTTAGTTCAATCTTTGTATCAATATATATTAGCTACCCAGGAACATATTATTATATCTCGTTGAAAAAATAATCAACTTCACCATCTTGTTTCCCATCAAATTAAAGGAAATACAAAACATGTTTATACATTTATAATTGCATGCAACAGTTTTGAAAGCCCTGCTCAAATTTAAGTTTCAGTGAATCCCTAAATGAACAGACATTAACACCAATCTCTGTCTTGTACAGAGCTAAGCATGAAATCTTGCTGCAAATTTGAACACAATTATGTTTATGTGCAGTTGTTTACAAATTCAAAATTATTTTTGTATCTGTCTCACTTTTAAGCTGCATTAGCATAACCAGTCTATCTCCCTCCCACCCACCCACTTTCCAGTTGACCACGATTTAAATCCTACATCAATCAGTACATAAAATCATCTGATGAATTCAGCTGCAGCTAGAAACGTTTGTGTATGTTAATAAAAAGGTCCTCCTGATTTTTTGCCACAATTTTTTGCTTTTTCCATCAGTATTTTGTAATATCTCATTTGGCAGGCAGAAAAACTTTCCAAATTACCTCTAGCCAGCTTTCTATTTCTTCTTACTGGAAGATTTTCCATTCTTTCTTGAAGACATCTACTGGTTCAGGAAGATCTTCTTATATACAATGGATTATTTCCTTGCAGGTTTTCAGTAACATTCCAGTCTTGGAACTGCAAAGTACATGTCAAAGTCTTTTTCTTACTTTTCTGTAAGTTCTTTATGATTGATTGTTACCAGATTCATTTTCTTCACTGATTATAAAACTCCATAGGATTCTAGTACTTTATAGTCTTAGCTATTGGAAAAGATACTTCTCTACATTCTTACTCAAAGATATGGCCAAATACTGTACTTCGGAACTCAGTTTAGTAATAGTTTAAGAGACCAGTCTCTTGCCCAGAAGAATTAGCAAGTTGGGCTCCAGTGTCATTACTGAGATTGGCAAATGTACAATGCAATGAAACAATTCAAAGCCTATGAAATAATCTAAACATACTAAATTACTGAATGCCAGCATCAAATGGGAAGTCCCAATTTTAGCAAATCTGTTTGAACACATAGATCTTTGTTATGTAAGCAAAAGCTCTAGTCAGCTACTCTAGAATTAGCCAAACTTTTCAGTTGTTTATTTATAGTGATCTATGAGTTTCATTTTTCTAGATCTTACCAGCTTCGGAACAGCTCTGGCAGAGATTTTCCTTTGTCTTCCTTGCCTTGACTTCAATAGCTACATGTAGCTTCTGTTTCTGAATAACACTTCTTGCAACTGAAATGGTTAGCAGAAAGTGTTTAGAGATTTTTTTAAATAGATTTTCCCTGCTGTATAAATATAAATTATCTTGATTCTCAAATAGACAGACAGCTGTTGAGAGGAAATCATGGTTGCTGAAAGTAAATAGGACACTCACAACCTGAGAAGTTAAAAGTGTCAGAGTATTCATCTTTACCTAGGTAATTGTAGCAAGTGAGTCACCATCTTTTGGGACCTTATTAACAACTGAAAAATAATATGATTAATTTGGAGGTGTGCCCAATTTCTGTTCTTGTCATATTCACTATAGTATTATTTGATTTTGTAAGCAACTGCAGATAAATAATAAGTATGCACTCATTCTTTTTTTTAACAAAAATAGTTCTTTATGTTATGTATCAGTTTCTATTCTTTTGAAGCATGTAGACTGACTGGGAGGTTTATGGTTTTTTTATGGTTTTTATGGTTTTATTAGTATTTGTAGGCCGCCCTTTTCCCTGAGGGGACTCAGGGCGGCTCACACAAAACCGGGAAGGGGGAATACAGACATTAGATAGACACATATAATAAAATAGTAAGCAACATACATACATCATTCGGGAGGGGTAACTATCCTTATCCCCAGGCCTGACGGGCGAGCCAGTTCTTCAAGGCTATGCGGAAGGCTTGGACGGTGGAGAGGGTACGGATCTCCACGGGGAGCTCGTTCCAAAGGGCCGGGGCTACTGCTGAGAAGGCCCTCCTCCTTGTAGTTGCCAGCCGACATTGGCTGGCCGATGGAATACGGAGGAGGCCTAATCTATGAGATCTTATTGGTCGCAGGGATGTAATTGGCAGAAGGCGGTCTCTCAAGTATCCAGATCCACTGCCATGTAGGGCTTTATGGGTGACTAATAGCACCTTGAAGCGCATCCGGAGATCGACAGGTAGCCAGCGCAGCTCGCGGAGGATAGGTGTTATGCGGGTGAATCGAGGTGCACCCGCAATCACTCGCGCGGCTGCGTTCTGCACTAGCTGAAGTCGCCGGATGCTCCTCAAGGGCAGCCCCATGTAGAGCACATTGCAGTATTCCAGCCTAGAGATCACAAGGGTATGTTTGTATGCAACTATATATGTATATATGTATATATATATACACACATATATATAGTGAGATGAAAGTTTCCATTCTTTAATTGAAACTAGTCTTGTGCTCAGAGTAAAATATGATTGTGATTCATTATAACAAGATAAATAGCTAAACCATTAATATTTCATAACAGGCATTTACAAATGTACATTTAGTCACAAAAAGCTGGGAATTACAAAAGAACAACTTGCAGGAAAGGTGCTCCCACATCTGATTCCTCTTAGCATTGAGAACAATCTTAATCTAAATCAGGTAAGATGATTAATCATATGTTTTCAGTATAAAAATGTAATATTGGAGTTACTCTTAAAGAATCCAAACTTGGATCACAGATGAGATGTTTATTTTATATTTCACTATGTTGCATTAAAGCTATTTTGAGTGCAACTCTGCAAAAGTCAGGGAAACTGAATTGCTCTTGATTTCATCCCATGACTTCTTTTACTTTCCAATTTGGAACCTTCTCTAAAGAAAAGATCACACTTAGCCTGCACCTGTTGAGTTATTTTGTTTTTTTGAGATGGTAGAAATTATAAAAATAACTTTCAGCATAGGTAGTATGTATAGTCTCTACAATGAAGTACAATTATGCCAAAGAGGCAATATATAGTGACATCAGTGTTGCCCTTATATACAGTACTTGCAAGCTGATGACTGACGCAATTCTTAAGTCAGAGCTGTCAAACTGCGAGCCACAAGCCAGATGCCTCACATGCTGGCCTTGGCCATGCCAGGTTTAGCAAAGGGAGAAAAAAGTTTGACTCCCGAGTCTTAAGTTGTAGTGGCTCCATCATGGGATGGCATTCATTTGTTCCCTCCCCTGCAAATACCCATGGATATATTTTGACCTCACTAAGGAAATATAAATACAATAGTGTTCATAAAAAAGAAGGCAGCAAACTGGAAGGGGACTGGTGATTTGAATGAAAAGTATATTGCTAGCAAATAAATCTGGACTATTTCAGAAAAATAGTGTGAGGATTCAGGCGTTTTAATTACTAAAACATTCATTCATTTTATTTCTTTATTTCTCTTTTGTTCAATTGGCAACAATATTACAGAGTACAGTGACCTGATTAGGTTTCCAACATTTTCCAAACATGTGAAAGAAAGCTTATAAAGAGCACTAAGCATGGGAATAAGGCTGGAAATATTTCTTTATATCCCCCAAAGTTGTGAACACTGACGAAAAAATCATCTATTGTGATTAAGAGACTAGAACTGTTAATCACGAAACAACAAACCCTTACCTCCATCCCTGTCCTTACTTAAATCTTCTTTTTACGGAAAACCCGAAGAGAAATATATCAGTTTCTGCAGACTTCATTCCCATGTCCTAATATTTAAATCACTAATAAAGTTTCAGGGTCCAACTGTACTAACATTTTTCATGCCATTAATGAGTAATAACATTAAATTTATTTGCCTGAAGGCTTTTGGAAGGGACAACTGTCTAGGCCAGGAGAATGATAAAAGAGCTGCTTGAGACCCACACATACACATAGACTGAGGGAAAAAAAACATTGGGTAGAAATGTGTTTGAATTATTTGGGAAATAAATGTAAAACGTTTACATGCATAGATCAGGTTAAGTGCATAAAATAATTTAAGTGTACTTTGGAGGCAGTTTCACAAGGCAGTTTGTTAATTTGTATTATGTATTTTAAGATAGCACTATTTTATACCTTAATACTGCACTGTTGTGTACACATATATGCACATGTACCCACCACCCTCTTCCCTTTCAGGATAAGCAGTGTTTTGCAAAGTGCAGGGCGGGGGAAGCAAAGAAATTGGAGGGAGATGATAGTAGAAAAAAAGAAGGAAATCAAACAGTAGTTTGTACCAACATTTGCGATGACTCTGCCCGTGATGGCAAACCTATGGCACATATGCCAGAGGTGGCACGCAATGCCCTCTCTGATGGCATGCAAGCCGTCGCCCCAGTCCAGCTCCACAGCACATGCGTGCGCACCTCCCACCAGCCAGCTAGTTTTGGGGTCTTTGCCATGCATGCGTGAGGGGTGGGCCGCATGTGCAGGGGCCGCACACACATTGGATTTGAGGATTCGGCCATGCACGCATTCATGCACACTTTGGACACTTGGCCCAGAAAAGGTTAGCCATCACTGCTCTATACAGTTCTGTCCTTGCAAACCATTCTTGTTTTTATGACATCCATACCTCAATTAGTATGTTACTTTTTTCTTGATTTTTTTCAGTTCTTTTTGAGATTCTTATCAATTCCATCCAACCATTACTTTTTGTTTCCTTCCTCTTTTGTTTTGCAATTTGATCCTCATTCTTTCTTCCAGCTTCAGTTCCATATAACAAAGTGGACAGAAGTACAGGCTTATATGCAGAAATGGTAACTTCTTTTATAAACATTCATTCCTTGCAGTATTTTTCCTATCAACATTTGCATATCCTAATATTTCTCTTTTATCCATTTCCCTGTCTTTAAGAAGCATTCTATGGTACATTAATTTTCATTCCCATATTTCTTTTTTTACCATATTCAGGTTCTCAACCAACAACATAGCAGCATCTTTCTATAAAAATACAGATTCATTTATTTCACTAGTCAACACACCTTTAACATCACTATAATCCTTATAAATTTAATGAAAAATATAAAAAAGCCCACAAGGCATGTGTTCTTATATTACATATACTTTGCAGTAAGTATATAAATAAAATCATTGAATTCAGCATGTCTTCTAATTAAGTGTGCATAAGATTACTGAATATCACACTGTGTTCCTCACATAATGATTTTGTGGTGCCCATTTTAATTTGTTAGATTTCTCTTGGTGCATATTCTATATTAGAAGACTGGTGTTTTTCATATTTCTTCATGTTAAATATATTTCTCTTCTAGTTTAATTCCTTTATTTCAGTCATAAAAGAGATGTTAAATAAATTGGAAGCTGAACACAAGACCAAACTTGAACAAATCCATGTTATGCAGGAACAACAAAAGTAAGTATGCAAAACACCATGCTGTCACAATGAATTCATATTATCTTTTTGCTTTCTTAGGTAATTTTCTTGTTCTCTTGAGTTTTCCTATCTGAAAAACTAGATAAACTTTATAAATAGTATATACTAATAGGTTAACTGGCTATTAATATTCTATTGCAAGGAAGTTTATGATACTTTTCTTAACTTCTTCCCAGTCCTATAAAGTTAGCTAACTGCCATCCATCTTCACAGTTGAACAGTTTGGAATAAATTTTCAATATAAGCAGTCTATGAACTTTATCTTCCATCATCTTGGATAGGAATTTAGTATTCTACACCAAACCACACTCAATAATGGCTGGACTAGTACATGCTAAAACCACACTATTCATTTGATTTGAGTTCATGAGTTGGTGTGCGAACCTAGCCACATGGATTTGTATTATGTATGAGTTACGACTTCAGCATTATTTAAAAAAAACATGGGTTAGTACAGTGTGTGAATTGAACAAATGATGTGTTTAAATTAAAACTGAGATACTTTGGGTGTGATGTCTGTCATAGAATTTGAATACACTATAGATATGTTATTTCAATTTATATTCAATACTGTTATATAGCTAAATGAGAAACCCAAGAGAAATTGGAAAAATCTATGCTCTGTTATATGTATTTCATATAATTTAAATGGGGTAACATTTTATGGTTTATTAATGCAAGTAATTTAATAGCAGTAGTGAAAATATTATTGTTATTATTTTTAAGAGATTGTTTTGAGTATAGATATGTGGTATTGGGAGTTAAAGGAGGCATTCCGGAGTGCCCCAAAATTATTCTGCATGCAGAGGAAAAATAAAAATAATACACATGCATAGTTATCATACTGATGGTAATGAAAGATGAAGGAGAAATTTTAATTGTTCCAGTATGCATGCAAAATAGAAAAAAACACCTATATTAATTTTGATGAATTTTTGAATTGCTGTGGCAGACAAGAGCTGAGGAGGGTTGAATATTGATTGTTTTCCCCAACCATTCTCGGTGTGTGGTCTATTGTACAGTAACCCTGTGTTGTCTTTGTGTTAATTTTATTTTATTAATTTGATTTAACCTCTGAATTTATGCTGCTTTGATTTAACCTGTGATATAGAGGCTGATGTGACCTCTCTATATATAATAATATAATTACTAATTGTTGTTATGTTGAAATAGAAACTCAAAGCAAATTATTTTTAATTTGTAATGATAACATTTGGAAGGTATTTCTGTTACATTCTGTTGAAATGTATTTCTGGATTGTTTTTGAGATTGAAACTATAACTTACTATAATTACCTTTTTATAGATCTTTGGATATAACTAATCAAATGAAACCACTTGAAGAATCAAAAGTCAGCAGTACAGGCAATCAAGTAAGGTGTATGTATGTATGTATGTATGTTATTTATGTATGTATGTATGTATGTATGTATATACATATGTAAGTCAAGGTGGAAAACATACATATTATTCTTTCTTCCTCCTGTTTTCCCTACAATAACAACCCTGTGAGATCACTTGGGCTGAGAGTGAGTCATTGAAACATAGGCACCTGGCTGATACTGTGTTTATTAGATGAATATAATACTGGTTTCAAGTAACCGTTTTAAATATTTTTTCAAATCTTGTTTTAATTCAAACAGGTGGAAAAAACGTTTAGCAATCTAGGAATGTTAACTGGCGGACCTGATTGTAAAGAGAATGGATTGATGACAAATCAAAGAAAGGTAAGCTTTAATAAAGAGATGTGTGCTTGTGTGCGTCTGTGCGTGCATATTGAGTCTGTAATCCATGGTAGATTTCAATACGATGGATTGATCAGATAGAATTCTTCATTTTTGGTGTTGCCTTCATAGTTTTAATGTAAACTAATGAGATACAAGATATAATGAGATAAATTATATATATTTAATGAGATATAAGATAAGGCTAGGAAGATCAAGCAGTCCGATGTTGTGAAGAATATGCGTAGAAGAGATATATATGATGCTCATTTAAAAAAAAAATTTACTCAAAACAATTGCAATGAAACCTTCACTTAATGTGCCTCCATTTAAATGATTCAGATATAGCTGGCAAAACTGTCTGGAGATTTCCCTAAAATTATAGGCAAATCCATTGCATCTGAAGCAATCTGGATGAGGCAGTTACCGTATTTTTCGGAGTATAAGACACACCAAGGTTTTCAAGAGGCAATTTTAAAAAAAAAAGGTTTTGCAGTCTAAACCTCCCCAAAACAGCCTGTTTTTCACAAAAAACAGGCCAGTTTTTTGTCAAAAAAAAAAAAGGGCATTAAGAAGCCTACAGAATGCTCCTGCAGGCTGTGAAGGCAAAATTGAGAGAAAAATGGCCCATTTTCCCCTCATTTCTGCCCTCCTCAGCCCCCAGGAGCTCTCTGAAAGCCTCCTACAAGCTTCGCTCAGCCATTTTGGTGAAGGGGCAGGGTTTCGGGAGGCAAAGAATTGCTGTATTCAGTGCATAAGATGCACCTAAATGACAGATTGCTGTGAAAAATATAGTTTTCAATTTAAGAGTTATTTGGAAGCAATGGACTCGCCTTATCTCTACCCCCCCCCTTTCTTAAACATGGTAACTAAATGGCAGGCTCTTGGTTTTTAAAAAAGATCTGTCATTAGCCATGGACGATTACTTCATTGGAAACAGCAATTGTCGACCTACATGAATTATGAAACTCTGGCAACAGAAAACAAAGTCTTAATAAATCTGCTGTTAGACTACTGTAAAATGCCCTACGTGGGTCCTCCTTTAAAAACAACCTGGAAACTGGTATAGGTTAAAAACTGCAACTATGCCAGTTAGGATATTAGCAAATGAGAATGCTATTATAATAGACTATCAGTTCCCTAATTATTGCAGTTACCAGTAGGTTTTCAAATATGGTTCACAGTGCTGGTTTTTATCTATAAAGCAAAAGCACTTAGCACTTAGAAACCTCTCTATGTTGCTTTATAGCACTCTATGAGCAGTTTACAATGTCAGCATATTACCCCAATCATCTGGATCCTTATTTTATCAACTTCAGAAGGATGAAAGGCTGAGTCAACCTTGACCCATCAGGATCGAATTCCAGATTGTGAGCAAAGTTAGCCTGCAATACTGAATTCTAACTACTGAGCCACCAGGACTCACTCTATATTTGTTTTAGCTCCAGGATACTTTAGGAAGGACCAATCTGTGTGTGGACGAGACAGTCAGGTATCTCACCAAGCGCCGTCTGAAATCCCATAGGGTCCATCAGGCGCCTGGGGCGGAACCACCTAGTCGGTTCCCCCTCCCTACAGTGGGGGATTGGTTCCAGAGGATATGGTCCTGCACACACTTCTTCCCTGTGGTGGCTCCCATTTTTTGAAATACCTTGTCTTGTGACAAGGTATTCCAAAAAATACCTTGTGGCACGTCCTTTTAACAATTATGCAAAACTTTAAGACAGTGCTGAAATTTCAAAACTTGAAAATAATGCTTTCTATTTTACAAGGCAATTGTAAATTATTCTAATAAATTACAATGATATCTGTTAGCCAGATCTGTAACCAGAGATTGTTATGTTTATCATGTTCACTTGTATCCATGTTTTCATAGACTTTTATATAAAATGGAAGTTATTCCCAATAATATGTTATAATATTTCAGGCAATAAAAGTAAACTTTTCTATTTTATTTTTAAAAAGACAAACAAGAAAAGGCTGAGTATGTTTTCTGTATATAGAAAAATTGAGGTTTGATTGAGATGCAAACATCAAGTAGATCAGATGGGTGTCTGAAAAATGAGCAGGTATTTGCATTTGGACAAACGTTTCTAACTGCTTTGCTAGTCTTGCTGATTTAAAGCTAGTTAGCTGCAGTTGGTTCAGGCTATCAATTAACAAATATGTTCTTTTGAAGGGATCACTTACACTTGAAGAAAAGCAGAAGTTAGCAAAGGAACAGGAGCAAGCACAAAAACTGAAAAACCAACAACCGCTTAAACCCCAGCCTCATGCAATCATTGCACCAGTGAAACAGGTATGGTTGCATTGACGGATTGATTGATTTCATAAATATATTGGACTGTCAATAAGTGAAAATAAAGAAGCAGTAAAATCTTAGTAGCAATTAAAGCCAATTTAGCAGCTATATTTAAACATCTCAGAAAGTTGATTTTACCTGATACTGAGATACCAGCAAACTCCCCTAAAAGTAGAGATAGATCATAAAGTCTTTCTTTGTTGTCCACCTAATCTTAATGTAAATATTTGGTAAAGACAAATGTCAACAAAAGTCATAAATACTAGCCTTCTTTACAGACACTGGGTGAGGAGCCCGTAGTTTCTCAACAATAATTCATTTGTTCTAGCTATCAATAGCAGCCACATTACAATGTACAGTTGTACACCATTATTTAGACTGTTCAAGAGGCACATACTGGAAGGAAAGTATTGTGTAAGTATAGCACATTTAAAACATTAGACCAAGAAATATGCTAGAGCAGAGGAGGGGGTGTTTTATTCAGTTGGAATGTAATATCATCTAAATATCTAATTAAAGAAACAATTATACATGTTGATGTTGTAAATCTGCCTTTGTGTTGCACAATATAATATGCAGGTAGACCTTGACATATGACCAGTTGCTTAATGAGTATTCCAATTTACCACAAACCCTGAAAAAGCTACCTATAAATGGGTTCATAGTTCTAATGTTTGGCCCTTCCCCCATGGGCACGTGACCACATTTTGGCTGCTTGGTAACCAGCCATCATTTATGTTCATTTGTAGCTTCCAAGAATTATTTGACTGCAATTTATGATGTTTTTGACAGAAACCAGTCTCTACTTCCTGGTTTTGGCACAAAATGCTCCATAACAAACAATGTGCTTGCTTTGTTAACTAAATATTATAAAGACCACCACAATTGTAAAATTGGATGCGGACATTGTTGACCTGCTTTATGACCACCACAATTTACCATCAAAATTGCAGGCTCAATTATAGTCATAAGTCAAGAACTATTCTATAGTTTTGAAAATAAAATTTGCTGATGTTTATTAAACTGATTGATGCTGCTGTAAAATAATTTTAATTGTCTTGTATTTTTAGACAAAGGACTTGACTGATACTCTGAGAGATAATATAGCTTCATTGACCACTCAACCCATCAGCAAACCTAAAGTTCCTTCTTCAAGTAGCTTTTCTTCAGTGGGTATTGGAATGGGATTTTCATCATCTGTTGAAAACACTAAGAGAAATGGACTAAATGCTAATATGGGGTTTCAGCCCTCTGGATTTGGCATTGGTACCACAAGCCAGAATTTCTTTGGTAATACTGGTGTCACTGGAATGGCTAACATGAATATGCTGCCAACAGTAAACATGCCATCTTATAGCCCTTTGAACACTACATCGCCAGCTGTGCAGCAAAGCAGGTCACATGATATGTCTGCTTTAGATAGCCTATTTGGGCCTCAAAAACCCAAAGTTAGTATGAATCAGTTGTCACAACAGAAAACAAACCAATGGCTTAATCAATTTCCACCTCCTCAGGGTACCAACAGTTGTCCTTTGGGAACACAGATGAATGTAATGGGACAAACTGGCTTTGGCTTACAGGGAAATCCTTTCTTTAATCCTCAGAACTTTACACAACCAACGAACAGCATGGTAAACAGCAGCTCAGCTAACAAGGACTTAAGTGACCTCTTTGGATAATGTAATTGTGAGCAAGATGATTAACATTGTTTTATGCCTGTTAAAAGCTGATTTGGGTAAATTTGATATAATGAAATGAACATGTGACAAATATTTCCACAGTGACTAATATATTTCATTTGTCTATCTGTTTTACTTTTCTTAAATATTTACAAGCCTCTGCCCTTAATTTTATTGTTTTTAAATCAGGTTGTATCAATCTGAGCATCCAGAGTTATGATTAATAAAGACTGCATATCTACCAATTTTAGGCATTTACCTGCTGGTTGTTCTTGCTATCTTCTACTAATAAATATGGTCAGATAAATTATTCCCAGTTGCAAACTGGGTTGTTCCAAATGCACAAGGTCTGAAAATGGGTGCACTAAGTGAGATGGACTAGGTAGTAATGTGGGATTTCAGCCTTCTTGAATTGGTATGGAAATTGTTACATAAGCCAGACTTTCTTTAGTACTGCTAGTTTCACTGGAATTACAGGTGTAAGCAACAACGAATGTCATCCAATAACCCTATAAATACTACATCACCTGTTGTACAGTAGAGCAGGCCAATTGTTACATTTCCTTTTGATATCATAATTACTGTATATTTGTACAAATACAAGCAAATGATTTATAAGCAATCCGGGGTCCAGCATATGCATCTGAAGTATATGCTACACCTTGTCTTTTGAATTTTGCTCTGTCTGAATTTGATATGATATCTAGTTAGAAATAAAGATGACTTGTGGTTGAATGTAATATGGCATTTCTGGAAAATATGAGAGCTAAGATTGGTGTACAAAACCACAATTATTTACCTTACAGCATTCTTCCCCAATAGAGAGTTCTGAAAATATTTGTCGAATAGTGGTCTTTTACATTGAAAAATACTGCAAACTATGAATGCTCTGATTTACCTTTTAATACCTAATGTCTGCCCAACCACAGCACTTACATTTTTGGCATAAACTTTACAAATGTTATCTAAAACATTTAGTTAATTTTATCATGCTTATTATGCTTAACATCCAATCATTAAAATAATAAGTTGCATATTGATGAACAGAAGTCAATTGAGCAGCAAAGCTGGTAATTTTTCTGGATACTTAAAATGCAAGCAGTACATCTTCAGATAAATATTTGTTAGGGAATCAGATTTGATTGCCATTGGCAGAAGCCTTTTATGTTTCTTCAGAGTTAAGTAGATGAGCTTTAATTAAGACAATGTTATTTACTGAAATGTGTTTTTTTCTCATTGAGACCCTGTTGGAATATATAGAAGAATAAACTTTTAACATCAACTTGGAGAAAACAATCAACTTTCATTTGAATATAGTTCTCAGTGTAAAAGCTTTCTTTCAGTAAAAACCAATAGTAAATTCTGCTTTATAGGGGAAAAGGGAAGGTTTTTTTCCCCCTCTATTATTTCTTTTCCAGAACTTTGGTGATCTATCATATACAATTCTTTGGAATGTAGCAAATTATATTGAAAAGATGTGAAACCTTTTTGTTGAAAAGAAAGCTAACACTTTATTTTCAGTATCTTTCATTGATTAAATTGTTTCCATTTGCTGCTTAAGAAACCAAAGGTGCTTATGCTGTGAATGTGAATTGTATTTTCTTAAATTATATTTTCAATTATAAACAGTAATGGTGTTAAATATATCTTGAGGACATGCTTTATTTTTCTGTCTTAGTACTTTTATTTTGTATCTTTGGACCAGTGAGAATATTATTTATCACAAAAATCACATGCTATTTATGTACAGTCAATATTTTGTTGAGGTATGTTTAATTAGCCACATATGTAAAAAGTATGAATGCTGTATATTCAGTTCTTTGTATAGTTCCAGGTTTCTTTAAATTTCTTATTTATGGCCTAGAATGATTTCCCAAATATTAAAACAATTTTTAAAAAAGATAAAGTAAATATATTGAAGATACAAGTTTCCTATAATATATGAAAAACAAACTTTTACAAAAAATGTAAAATACCAGTATATCTTTACAATGTTGTTTGTTAAAAATTTAGCTTTTATAATATAATCTGAATTTCTTAAGATAGCTATAGAAAACATTTGCTTTAACTTCATCTCACTAATAAAAACTTGCATTCCAATGTTATATCTCTAGAACTTTGATAGTAACTAATGATACAGGTGTTTTACTTTTGTACAGTGTAAATTTCATTTGATGCAAAACTGTACATGGAAGATAACTTATAATAGGGAGGTGGCCTTCATGCCTCAGTTGTATAAAAATTCTTAAAGCATTTTCATACATGGCCAATATCATAGTAACTATAACCAAATACTATACCTAATTTTCATAAGACACAAGAAAAGAAATATAGCATATGAATAGTTCGTAACTACTATAACTCTTTAATAAAGTTTACTTGTTTCCAAAATAGTAAACAATCTTAATTTCAGAGAGAACACTTTGCTGAAAAAAGAATATTTGTTCAGTCTCTTCTATGAGTGTACATTTAAAACTAATTTAGATACAATGACCCTTGATTTATTATGGGGCTTTTTTAAAGATCCTTTGGCCTTTGAATAGATCCAGCTGCCTTTATAGCAAATTACTTTTTTCTTTTACAGTGAGTCAAACAAATGAACTGCTACTATCTTAAGAGAATGCTTGGATTATATCAGTGAAATTATGTTGTCAACCTTTAATGAATATTAACACAAGGATGGAATTTAAAAAGCCATTTAAAGGCAAAAAGCATTTTTCTTCAGAAAATACTACATGAATTCTCAATTTTTAAAATGATTTCATTAATCAGAATAAAATAAAGTGTTTTGTTTCATCTCAATTTTTTTAGAATGCAAAAACCATGCTTTTAAAAATGGTCCTAGAAAATATCTTTAGATAACACCAACTTTAACTCTGATCTCATTAAGTAAGATCAAGTTCTATCAACTGGCATGAGCTAAAATTTATGAATAAAATGGGCCACTGGGCCACAGCCATAAGAAAAAGCTTGAGGACAAAGGTCTGCCTAGTTAATAATCCAAGTGAAATGTTTATGAAAGGAAAGATATTATCCTTTCTCTGCAAAAAAAGAGGACCAATCTAATGGATGCAGACCTCGCTCAGAAAAGTTGAGAGTAATAAAATTTAAGAATTAACAGATAAAATATTTAAGTAAACATTTCTATTCTCATGTTTTAAAATTATAAAATTCATTTTTTTCTTCCTTCTGTAGCAATCTGTGTTTTATTTTAAACAGAGAAGATGTATCTGGATTTAAGTCGGATAAACAAGCTTCTTTTAAAGTACATCCAATATCTTGGTCTTACTATACTGAAATAAATTACTAAATAAATATATACTTTAATGAAGGCTTCTGATATTTGATTTCTGTACAGTGATGGGTGACAACAGGCTTATAGTTGTCCATAGGGATAATCCATATAAACATTATTGCTTGTACCTGTTCATATTATAGCTACATCAATTTAATGTAACCAACAAAAGGCAGATACAATAGTTAAAGTAAAATAATACTCGAAAGGCATACTTCCAATTTGACTTTGTGGATGTTTTCTAAATATTGATGAGCTTGTGCAGCATAAGATTTTAAAAAATAATTTTCAAAACACATTTAGCAATCCTCCAAAGATTAAGCATTTGTGTAATATATAAGGATTCTTTCATTGTGTGATTCACTATCCTGAACTCAAAACCATTGTATATAATAGATAGGAATTAATAGTCTAGGATTACTCCTAAACTTTCTTGGATTTCAATCAACTTAAAAATATACAAGTTCCTTATATGTGTTTTTAGAGAGAGGGAGAGAGGAGTCAGGCCTGATTGAAATTATTTGATGGTTAATTGTTCAATCTTTATTTAAGCATTAATTTCTATGTTTAAAATTATACAGCACTCAAATTCTTATGTGTAAAGTGATATTGCTCTAGTGTCATTGTGGTTTGTATGAGATAAATATTTGGAACATGAAATTCTATTTTGATTTATTGAACCTTTGCTGTTCTTTGAAACAAATATATTGATATCAAATTTTAAAACTGTTAACACTTAAAATATGTAAAATGTACAGTGATGGTTATAAGAAATTCCTACCATTTTGTACTGTGAATGAATAACTGTAGTTTTCAAATAGTCAATGATACTGCTTTATTGGAATAAAGGTTTTGTGTTTTTTCCATATATTCGGTTTTTCAAATGAGAATGAATCATGTTTAGATGAGAAATAAAGGTTTTACACAATTGGCTATAAAGAAGTTCTAATTGAAAAGAACATTTGAACTTTATTAGTAAATTAAATTAGTAAATAGAAAATAAATTTGATTTAGTAGCCAGCTGTTTATGGTGCCAGTTAATTTTGAAACCATGCCTCCATAAAGCAAAGAAATAAAATTATCAGAATGAATATGTTACAATGTTTGTCAACCTTACCAATTTGAAGATGATCAACTCCATATATCTTCAAGCTGCCAAGGTTAAGAAACACTGACATAGAAAAATATTTAAAGAAATATGAATGTATTGGTAAAAAATGAACTTTTGCCCAACTCCACTTACATGTTTGTTGGGGGGAAACAGGAGGAGGAATTATGTATGCCACCTTGAGTCATGCAAAATAAGGGCAGGATATATAAATCAAATAACTAATTCCTAAGGATTTCATTGTATCCGGCCAGTGATCCTTTCATAATTTCTACAGTTTAACTGTTGTGGGGAAAATAGGAAGAAGGGGTGTTATATATGTTGCTGCATTGGGTTATTTATAAAGCAATAAAGATAAAATGTAATAAATTATAGCAACTCGGCTAAATGTATTGGTATCCTTCTTTCCCCCATGGAATACCAATTTGCCAAGAAATAAATATAAATTAATATATATTTTTTATTCCATATTCCCTACAGCAAATGCTTCCCATTTTCATTTCATTGATGTATGATTCCATTCAAGTCATACATCAAAAGTAGTGCCTGCTGTATGGTCTATGGATCAAAGAATGGTGGGTGCCATTTACTTGTGTTAGTTTCAACTTATTTCATGGCAAATTAAAATTCTTAGGAAAAATGGAGAGGTATCAATACAGGTAGTCCTTATGACCAGAATTGAGCCCAAAATATCTGTTGCTAAGCAACACAGCTGTTAAGTGAGTTTCATCCCATTTTACAGCTTTTCTTGCCACAGTTGTTAAGTGTATCACTGCAGTTATTAAACTGGTAACACAGTTGTTAAGCAACTCTGACTTTCCTGTTGACGTTGCTTGTCAGAAGTTGCAAAAGGTGATCACATGATCCCAGGACACTGCAATTGTCATAAAGAGTCAGTTTCCAAGTGTCCAAATTTTGATCATGTGACCATAGGGATGCTGCAACAGTTGTAAGTCTGAAAAATGGTCATAAATCACTTTTACCAATGTAACTTTAAACAGTCGCTAAACCAAGAGATGTAAGTTGAGGACTACCTGTACTTTTGGTTGCATCTGTATATAACTAAGAAGAGTCCCTTATGTTCACTGTATATAACTAATGAGATTTACTGTACTTTTTTTCAGGATCATCCAAGATTCATTTTTAATGACTTCATGCATAGAGTTTTGTGATTGTTACCCTGCTTTAAAAAATATGGCAGAAAATTAATTCTATTATTTTGTTGGCGTCAATGTATAGAAAAACTAATTTCAATATTCTAAATTTGGAATAAGAGTTTGTTTTAAATTAACTTTCAAACTACCTCAATATATGCCTAATCAAGTTATTTAAACATTACAAAAAGATGATGCCACAGCTAAATAACAATTGAACATTTAAAGTGGATGTGAACCATATCAGCCCAACCAGTTGGATTTATCAGGGTGAAACTGCTGCAAGTTCTTCCCTCAGGCGGGTTGAAAGTTGAGGCAAGATTCAATGCTCCTGTTTGTCTATAGTAAGGCCACCAACATACTCTGGAACAGGCTCCCCATGTAGATCAGATTGGTTCTCTCCTTGTTGGTTTTTGGAAGCTCTTGGTGACTTTCCCCTGATGTGAATGTTGTCACCTCTACTTTTATTTCTTCTTTGTAGGCTTTTTATTTTTCTACTCTTTTTGTAGTTGCCTTATTCTTCCCTTGGATATATTAATCTGTATTTGTATTGTGTAAATGGCTGGAATCTCTTTTATTGTGGTGGCATAGAAACACTCTTAATAATAAATCTTGCCCTGCAGCAGTTCTCTGAATAATCCCCTGTATCGGCCCATTTGTTATAAACTGGGCAGTTAAGAAAAAAAATAGAAACACAACCAGTGTGTGGCTTAGAATGGCATACATTATGCCTCTGCTCTGCAAGCTATATTGGCTATCAATTGCTTGCAGATCCAATTCACAATGCTGTTTTTGAACTTTAAAGGCCTTTATGACATGGGGCCAACTTTGATAATGGCCTGATTATTTCCGCCCATCTCAAAAGAGACATACTCTGGGTCCCATTTGCTAAGGAACTATGTTTGGCAGGACCCCAAAGACAGGCATTTTCTGCTATGCCCTTCCTGTGGAGCATCATTCCTCCTCTCCAAGATATGACAGTTCCCCCTTCTTGATGTCCTAGAAATCCCTTAAAACTTGTCCACTAATCTTAAGAAGTTTGACCGAAAAGGAGATTTAATGAACTGGTACATTGTGTGTAATATCTATGCAATCCCTATCGTTTGTTTGTATTTTAATAACTAAAATAGTATTTATGTTTTCATTTTAGAGTATTTTTGTAATTGTTCATATGATTTGATTGTATACTGCTCAGTCACCTTTTTATGTGTTGGGTGGTGCAGAAATATGATAAGTAAATTCAACTCAACTAAATTCTGCATAACCCATCTCAGCAACTAGTGCAATTCACTTAGTAAACAGTAACTGCTAAACATGTATTTATTCTTCTGCCAGCAAGCAAAAGAGGAGTAATTGCCCCTGATCTATATTTTCTCTATAGAGTATATATTCATATATAACATACATTAATGTATAATATAATAATATTACAACATACAATATATACAACATAATAATGTAATATACACAGAATCAGTGATGCGGTTAAATTAACAGACTAGGAGTAGTGAGACATAATCTACTTTACCCTCTGCCAGAAAAGACAACTGCATGCTTTTGAAATAGAGATAGAGATAGATCAGAGTGCAAGCGAGAGGGAAAGGGAGAAAGAAATGGATGGACAGATAGATGGATGGACAGATGTATTCCTTTAAGCTTCTGTGCATAAAAGGTGGCTATAAATTGAATAAACACATGCTGTATATATTCCATAAATTGTATTACAGGTCTACATTTATTAAATATATACCGCAGCCCATCTCACTGCTGTAATTTTAGGTGACTTACTTATAAAACTAAGGACCAAGAAAACCCCACACACAGAAACCGACACACACAAAACTTTTACCCATAAACCCACCTTCAAAGAGATTTTTTTTAAAAAAAACCATTAAGAATTAGAACCTATATATTTTTCTTTACAGATGCAATGAAATAATTATCTTTATTATGGAATAATAGTTTATGCAAGACAGACAACTATCAGAATATACCTTGCATTTGGGTAGCCATAGTGTAGCAGTCTCCAGAGACTGCAAATTTAAAAAAATCCAGAAGGTGGTATTATTGATCCAAGGCCTGAGTGACACTAACACAAAATGATTCAGGATTTAGAAACTAGTGGAATAATTGTCTACAACATGACTGATGCTGCATAGGTTCTCTTTGAAATCTGCAGTGTCAAAGTTAGTAAATTTAGCAGCAGCATTTATATTGAGGACAATGGTTGAAATTTGGAAATGTTTTTTTGTTGTCATGAGTTGTGTTTTTCCATGTGTTGTACCACAAGAAAGCAGACCTTACTAAGTTAATACTGCTTTTATCCAAAATATAAAATAACATTAGCTGAGCTTGGCTTTTTAAAGATTCTAGGTTCATTTCAAATATGTTGGTGGTTTCAGAAATAGCATTTGCTTAAAGGAACATAAGGAATGTAAAACCAAATCCACAGAAACATTGCTTTTAAAAGGAGAATTTATTTACTGAGTATGAATTTGTGTTGAAGAATTAAAATAAGAGCTATATACATATTATATAGGAACTGATAGCAAACCAGCCTTCCTCAAGACAAAAATATTCATTATTTTTTATTATGGTTGATCGTCAGATGTTTAGACTGAATTTGGCACTTTTTTCTGCCTATCGAGTCCATCCCATGGAACTATGATAAGCAGATGTTTAACGGTATTGTCACATATGTAAGCAATTCCAAGTAAAGCTACCTTTTGCAATTGACTGATGATGATTTTCTCAATGCCAATGGGGTTCAAGTGGTGCTCCAGATGTTTTGAAATTGCAACCAAGGCAACTATTAGCATTGGTACTACCAGTATCTTTGCTTTTTATCATACCACAAGTTGGCCACACCTACATGGCTGGCAAGCCACTCCCACCCAGTCACATGGGCGGCAAGCCACTCCCACCTGGTCACATGGCCCACAAAGCAGGCCACACCTACAGAAGAGGTTCTAAATCACTTGTGATTTGAAGTTCAGTAAACAAGCTCAATTCATACAAGAGGATGATTACTACAGGTAGATTTTTTTTCTGCTAGTTCCTCCTATCTTAGATGTTCTGGTTGTCAGGAATATGTTTGCTTTTCTTTACAAAATTTAGTAAACTATTAACAAATGCACACTCCAAATGCATTAAAATTTTAGTACAACCAGAAAGTTATTTTCATATCCTAATAAATTTATTTAGTCTCTAGAGCTGAAATTTTTAAATCGTCAGAGTTAAATTTTTAGTTAGTTTTTTTACACACTGGATTTAATGATAATATATATTTTAATGCCTATGCATCACTGTATTTTATTTTATATTATATTTTATTTTGTTTGAAAAGAAAAAAGGTAATCACTTACCAAAGCGTATATTCTATATATTAAACAAACACTAATTGTACATGCATATTAGTGATATCAATATTAACATTTATATAAATGCAGACCAATAGGAAAAAAGGCAACTAACAATATAAATTACTACTGTCTATATACTATCCAAATGTTAATTCACCAAATAGTTTGCCCTTGATTTTTAGAGATTGGACATTTCAATTCCTTATTCCATACTTCTTGTACTCTCAAGTATCTAATGTAATATATTCCAGTAATAGTTTTATAATTGGTTCTTATAATTTGTTATAAGGAACATATTAAATCCTTCAGTGTGGAACAACAGAGTATGTGCCATAATACTGCATGTTAATTGCATCAGATATGAGGACAAACCTACATATTGGTAGATTAAGTCATTGTTTACTGCATTTATGTTCTTTTGGTGCAATGTTGTCCTGACCTGGATGGATGGAGGGATGGATGGATGGACGGACAGATTGATTTGTGTGAGGGCTTCTTCTTTGCTTAGATTTGCAACCTGGGCTTTTATGGTGATCTCCCATTCAAATACTAACCAGGTCACTATAGAGTAAAGTGACCAGATTTTAAAATTGGTAAAGCGGGACACCATTGATGGGGGGGGGGGGAAGCAGGCCTTTTTCCATTTCATAGTGCTGCCGCTTCTTCCACGGCCTCCTTCTCCCCCCTACCTCTTGGAAAGCTTCGGGCGACTCCTGGGCGGTGGGCGTCCGGGCGGGAAGAGACGGAGCGATCCGGTTGATCGGGATATTTTTTTAAAAAAAACTCCAGATTCCTTGAATGCCCGTGCGTGTGCGCAACGCACACCTTTTTCCATTTCAAGGCGCTGCCACTTCTTCCACGGCCTCCTTCCCCCCACACCTCTTGGAAGTCCAGCCAGCTGCCCGCCAAGCTCTCCGCAGAGACTCACCCAGAGTTTTCACCGCGATCTGCCTGGTGAGGTGAGGCAGCAGGTTGATGCAGACCAAATCCATATCCTGTGCAGCAGGACCTTGTCTATCCAGCTGGTGTAGAAGGGGACATTCATCTCCTTGACCAGTTCTTCTGCCTCTTCCTGAGTGTGGCCCCAGAGTGCCTTGACTGAAAGCCCTCGTCCTTTAGAAGCAGGATGATGACCCGGGTGATCAGGCTGGTGCCAAACACGCCCACCCCGGGCAGCATGGTTGTTGCTGCTGTGGCTGCTTCTGCCTGCTTCCCTCCACCCTCACCTTTTTCCTCCCCTTCCTCCTCCTCCTCCTCGCTGCGATCTGGATGCCCAACGTGCCTTCCTTTCCTCCGCATTTGGCCCTTTCGCGTGGAGCCTCAAGATTACGAGCAATGCGGGGTTGCTACGCTAAGGGCACCCAGTCCCAACTGGGAACTGCTGCTGCTGCCACCGCAGGGACCCAGCAGCACCCGATCCCTGCAGCAGTGGCTGGCTCTGCTCCCGGCTGAGGGCCCTGCCACGTCCAGCGTGTCTTCATCAGCAAGCGGGTTGCCTGCCCAGCTTGCTGCTGCTGCCCCTCCATAGCTGGGTCATCCCAAGCAGAGCTCCCCCATCTAGCTGCGTTGCGCACACGTCCGGGCATTCAAGGAATCCAGCGTTTTATTTTTTTTAAAAAATCCCAATCAACCCGATCGCTCATTTTTTTTAAAGGTTCCAGATCCTCTGCAAACACCCTACTGCATCCCGGCCATCTCCAATGCAAGGGCAGCGAAGGGCAGTCAACAAGAGGCGCGGGAGCTAGGAGCAGCCAAAGCCCCAGCAGCCGCCCTGCTTCTAATCTCCATCTGCCCGATGGAGGCTGCCCAGCTGCTGGCGCTGCTGCGACTTTGCTCCGCCACCGAAGATGCCACCACCACCCCTCGCCGGCTCTTCCTGCCCACCACTGGCTGCAGCGCAGCCGACTCACCCCGGGCGGGCTGCAAGGCTTCGGGCGGCTCCTGGGCTGCGGGCGTCCGGGCGGGAAGAGCCGGAGCGATCGGGTTGATCGGGATTTTTTTTTTAAAAAACAACAACGCCGGATTCCTTGAATGCCCGTGCTTGTGTGCAACACAGCTAGGCGCAGGGAACACCGGGTCGTGCGCGTTTGGGATGACCCGGCCATGGAGGGGCAGTGGCAGCAAGCCAGGCGGGCAACCTGCTTGCTGTTGAAGATGCGCTGGATGCGGCAGGGGCCCACGGCCGGGAGCATAGTCAGCCACTGCTGCAGGGATTGTGTGCCGCTGGGTCCCTGCGGCAGGAGCAGCAGCAGTTCCCAGTTGGGACCGGGCACCCTTAGCGTAGCAACCCCGCATTGCTCATAATCTTGCGGCTCCACACGAAAGGGCCAAATGCGGAGGAAAGGAAGGCACGTCAGGCATCCAGATCGCAGCGAGGAGGAGGAGGGGAGGAAAAAGGTGAGGGTGGAGGGAAAGCAGCCGGGCAGCCTCCATCAGGCGGCGAGGTGACCTGCTTGTGAGGCCGCTTGGTCAGCCCTCCCCATGACTCCTGTTAGTGCTCAGCAGCGCGCAGCCGCCGCACAGCCTCCAGCCCTGCAGGCTGCCCTCCCGGCGCACAGCCACTAGTCTATAGACAAAGATAGACCTGGAAAAATGAGTGAAAATATTTGCAAGAGGAAGCCACGTGGTGGAGCGAAAAAAGGGGCGGGGCACCCTTTCTACAAAAATCGGACTTTTTAAAAATGCCCCAGGACACGGGACAAATTATTAAAAATCATGACTATCCCACCAAAAGCAGGACTTCTGGTCACCTTACTATAGAGGTTATCTAAACTGTTCAGAAAGTTCTTATATAGTTTGGGAGAGGAAAACAAGAGATTGCAATGGTATCACTGAATTATACTCTTCCTTTAAAGTTTCTATTAAATAGAATCCTAGCTTTTAGTTTATTAACCATGTTAGTGCTTATACTGACATATCTTCATTTTCTTATTTCAGTTTCTCCATGTGTAATACATTTCAAATTGTCATATTCACAACAATAATAAATATAAATTCTAACTATAGGCTATAATTACTCATGCAGAGAGAACACTTGGACCCTGGTACAATATTACTGTAATATCTGAATCATTGTATTTTCTATACATCTACTAAAGTCACATTTCATTAAAATTATGTTAACTGGTATAATGATTTAAACAAAATGAGAAAGTCTGATAGAGACTGTGTGTGTGTGTGTGTGTGTGGTTTTACAAAGAAGATAGAATTGAGCAATCTGTTTATGCCAACTCAGTTTGGAAGCACTTAAATCTCAATGTAACTCAATATCAGTTTCTTCCTTTCTTCTCCACTAACTTCCAGCGCGACCTAGTTTGTATTCAATACCATTTGCACAGTATATAGTGATTCTGTATTAGGGAAATATTAATGAGATCACTCACAAGTGGAATGTCAGTGTGTGTGTGTGTGTGTGTGTGTGTGTGTGTCCATCTGTCTATTTCTCTGTCTGTCTCTCTGTGCATCAGGCAATATTGTTATTTGAGGTTCAGCAGGAAAATGGAGAACAAAATAGGAGCAAAAGCCATGGTTTGAAATTGGGAGAGAGAATGCATAAATGTTTAATAAAGTTTGCTAGGGAGAAGCTCAAATGGCCAGAGAGACAGTATTGTGTTCGTTACTATAGCATCACTGAGCACATGTGTGAAGAAAGCCTAGAAAGAGGATGAGCAGCATGTTATAATGTGCTTTAGTCAGATGCATAAGCTTAACATCAGGTCCAGTATTATTTTCAGGTCTATTCCTTTGAAGACTGCAGAATAACAAGAGATGCAAACAGACCTCCTGCAATTTACACAGAATTATTGACAGCCTTTGGGAGAATCTACTGATAATTTCGGTGTGGTTATTTCATTTGGAAGATTAACCTGCCAGATCACTCTCTCGAGGAAGAAAGAGAAAAAGAACAGAACAGGGGGAAAAAGACTATTAGAATTGATAAAAAAATTGATGATGACGACAAGTCTATTTTACATAAAAGGATTTATCTAAGAAAGAAGATGCCTTTTGAAGTATTAAATTCATTAAAAGAGAGACTTTTAAAGCCTGGGAAGGAAGAGGTGAAGAATACACTAAGTGACTCTCTAGGACACTTGCAAAGGTAACAGTTTCATGTACTGTTAACTTCTACACAGATTATAGTAAAATTATGAAGTGAAATATGTAAGTGAAATATGTAAGAACAAATGAATAAAACAGGATATACAAGGATATATCTTAACTAAAAGTAAGGACAATCACTTATTAGCTGTGTCCTACTAAATCAGCTGAGAGGGGAAACATTATTTTAGGCATCCTTAATGTTATTGATAAAACAAAATTATTTTTGTAGTTTTAAATTAGTACAGCTAAAATCATGAAATATTTTTAGCTACACTACTGTGAGTATGAACAGCAATTGTGTTTCATCTTCATTATGATTAAAGACTCTTAAATCCACAAATATGTGCTTATCTTTGTACTTTATGTCAGAATTTAAATATGTGCTTTTTTACTTACTCATTCTAATATATTTTAAAGTATAAAGTTCATAATACATTTTAGAAAAGAACTGTGTTAAATTGTCATAGCAAAAGTTAGAAGTCTTGTATGTTAAAAAGAATATTTTATTACATTCCTATGGAAACTAATTTTAATACAAACAGTAAACTTTTTACATGGAGAAAATAATGCCTACAATGTCTAATTGGCATGTTTTGTGTTATTCATTTTCTGAAAGCAGCATTGTCACTGATGTGCTGTCCTATACAAAACATTTTCTGTTCATTTTTCAATATTTTACAAAAGCATGAACAGGAGTAATGAATTATTGTTACAATGTAAAATACTATTATATATAATTGCCCTACAATCAAAACTGCTATCAAATGTCCTTAACCACAATTAAATATCTCTCAAAGTAAGAAGGTATTTCTCTATATAAACATCCATGAAATTAAGTTACACTACTAACTGCAGATACTAACTGCAGAAAAACAACTTTTCTGTGTTGTTGTTTTTTTTGTATTCTCCTGAATAATTATTTTGATCCATGCTTTCTTTCTTTATCAGGACTAAACTATTCATCTCCTTATTTTGTCTGTAATATACACATTCATTTGACTTGGCTATTTTCAAAAAGCTAAACAGTTTATGTGAGAGATCTCCAGAAAAATAGCAGAATGAGAGTTTATATTATGAAGTCATAACCATAACAATAACAACTTCTCCCAAAGGAAAGCAATGGCAAACCATTTATGCAATGTGGTCAAGAAAACTACATGGACGTATTGTGGAGTCACAAAGAGGCAAAGCAGGTTTAATGAGGGAGACATTTTGAAATTTAAATTTGAGCACAAAGCATAAATGTTTTTCTATGTTTCCTGGGCAAATTATTTTTAATTCTTGAAAATTTAAAAGCCATCTTCATATTTATTATCCCAATGCTGATATTTCTTCATATTTTTTTCCAAAGTTTTAGGTTGCTGCTATTGTTAATATTAACCGTCTCGGAGTGTGTTATTTATTGTTTCATTTAAATGAAGATATATCTACAAATATCAACAAATAATTTCAGTTGTACATAGATTAGACCCAAGGCTTTTGGCATTCTTGCAAAAGTAGGAAGTTTTTTTTTTTTTTATCACAGAATTATTTTCTAAATTCTATTTCAATTCCGTTCAGGAAGCATATGAATTATTTTCCATATATATATATCCATTTGCAATTTATTGAATCCTGGTGAGTTGTTACAATGTTGATACTGTAATGCCAAACAGCTTGCCAAAATCTTCAACTTGCTTCTTTTTCTTTAAACTCTTTTTCTTATGATATAAAAATAGAAATATGATAAGATAGATTCCCCAACTTGCTGCCCCTCCACAAAAAAACCCACACATGAAGCATTGCTCTATGAGACCATCTCGAATAATTTAACACAAAGACCACCTTTGCATAACATATTTAGTAAACTCTGTAATGAGTGACGACCCACCAGACATGCAATATTTTAAAACCATGCATCTAATATTTATTTAATATTATTTACAAAATATTAATATTATTTGTTGAAGCACTATATTGCCGGAATGGTTTAGAATTATTATGATTAAATGAAATAAATGATACTGTCCAATATTGATGAGAAATTAATAAAGCTGTAGCTGTCTTTTTAAATTAAGAATATTCAAATGTTTTTTTAGAACTATGGGAGTTTTATAAATAAAATGTCCTTTTGAGTCTCCTTCCAATAACTTGACTTCAACTCTGTGTATGGAAACCTAAATTACTAAAATTACCTTTGGGACTATATTGAAACAGATTAGTTTTACTGCTAGAATTAAAAATGTTGATCTGTCTGATAATTTCAAATAATGAACAATATCTTTAATTGAGGTTCTTCCGTGAGTGAGGCATGCATCCCCACAAGAAAGGGCTCTGGAATTAGACATATAGAACATTTCTTTTTTGAATATGGACTAGATTGATAGCTGCCTGGGTTGGAGCTCTGATTTCTATGCTTCTGTTAAATAATGTGACAGGTATGTTAAGAAGAAATATCTATATCACAATAGGAAACAATCAACAGAAACTGTCAGAGTAATAGACTCAATACTGTATGTCATCCGAGCCAGATATTGAGAGTCCTTTTGGACCCCTGGAAACTTAATTTTGTCTCATAAACCTCATTTTAAAAAGAAGAAGAAGAAGAAGAAAGGCATTTATTTAAAAAAGAAAAACAATTGATTGCAAAATATTCACAATCACCTAAAATTTTCTAGTGAACCAAAACATTTCTAAAAGAAGACTCCTTTCACATTTCAAACTGAATGAGACAAAGTAGAGTTTTGGGGAAAAAAATATCATTTTAAGTTAAGCAAAATTCAGTTTTTCAGCCTTTCTGCTATATAAATTAGGAAAAGTAGCAATGTCCTTTCTCGTGTTTTTTTTTCAGAATGATTCTGTTTATCTGAAGTATATGCTATAATCGGAGTTTTTCAACATTTTCTTATCAATCTATCCTTTTACCTTATCCACATCACTCCCTTTTTTCAGTTGGATTAGGAATTAAACCTTTGAAACCAGCTCCCCTTCCCATCCAATGTTTCTTCTAAACAGTTTGGATTAATATGGGTAGTAAAAATAGTATATTGTTTATTGAACTTTTAAAACACTGAGTGAAAGAGCAATGTTATAATACACACACACACACAGAGTGGGATTTACTTCTTTTGTTCTGTCCCTTCCTCTCTGTCCCTCCCTGCTTTTATATTTAAACATTGACTGGCAAACAACAGTAGTAAAGATATCTAGTAGTGCAATTAGGACTGGAAATTCTGGCCTCTAAAGCTGAGAAGTTCCTTGTGTAATGAAGAATAAATTTGCAGATGGAACCAAGTTGGCAGGAATAGCCAAAACTCCAGAAGATAGGCTCAAGATCTGGAAGGATCTCAACAGGCTTGAACACTGGGCCCTATTGAACAAAATTAAATTCAATGGTGAGAAAAGTAAGGTTCTACGTTTAAGCAAGAACAACAAAATGTAGTTATAGAATAGCTAGTTCCTGGCTCAGTAGCAGTAACTGTGAGAGTGATCTAGGACAATCCTAGTGGACAGTGACTTAAATATGAGCCAGCAGTGTGCTGCTGTTGCCAAAAAAGTTGACACAGTCCTAACAGAGAGATAGAATCAAAGTCATGTGAGTACCAATTTATAATGCCTTGGTAAGACCATACTTAGAATATTACATCCAATTTTGGTCGCTATGATATAATAAAGATGTTGAAACCAGAAAGAGTGCAGACAAAGATTATTAGGGGATTGGAAGGTAAAACATGAAGAACAGTTGCAGGAATTGAGTATATCTAGTCAAATGAAGAGAAGGACTAGTGGGTAACATGATAACAATGTTCCAATAATTAAGGGGCTGCTACAAAGAAGAGGATAGAATTTAATCAAGGAGAGAACCAACCTAGAAATAAGGGGAAATTTCCTGACAGAACAATTAATCAGTGGAATCTTACGTTTTGGACGCTCCATCACTGGAGGCTTTTAAGAAGTGATTGGGCAACTACTTGTATGAAATGGTATAAGGTCTCCTGCTTAAGGAGGTGGTTGGAGTAGGAAGACCTCCAACGTTCTTTCCAACTATGTTATTCTGTTATTTCATTTATGATGCTATGTGGATTTACATTAAATGCCCAGGCATATAACATTGGGCTTGGAAGGATAACCATTCATTATTCTCTTATAGCAATTCCTTGGATGTAAAGCAGATAAAAACATTTATTATTTTAAGAATTACTGCTGGTAATGATATTGCATTTTATTTTACTGTAAATATAAGTAATATGAGTAAAAGTGAAAAAGATATAATGATTAATATATTTTACTCTCCTGGAATAAACAGAAAACAGCACATAAATATACATGTTATGAGAGGTTTTTGTCCATTATTAGTAAAAAAACTTTAAAGGAATAAACTCTTCCTTTCCCTAAAATGGAAAATCTCTATATGAAACATGCACCACAATCTGTTCTTGAAAACCTACAAAAGTTTCTGGTACAAATTGAAATGAAAAAACTAACAAATGTGTATTGCGATATCACAGTGCAAACACCAGTTGTACTTGTGTCCTTACTTGTGTCCTTAGTCATGGCCTTGCACAGTGATAGCACAACTCACATTTCATCATTTGCCCTTCTTGCCCTCCCCTGGATTTGACTCTGAAATTTCTTACGGCTTTGCATTCCTTGTTTATTTATTTATTTATTTAGAAATTTTATTTGGCCAGCCATATTAAATGCATAACTCTAAGCACCTAGGAAACCAGCTCACAAGAAAAACAATATGAATTTTTTTATAAACAAAGCAGAAAATATAGTTAAACATAATCCAATACAAAAATCAAGGTACCACATAAGATGCTCAGAATACAAAAAAACATTTATAGTATTATTTTACCAAAGCATAATTCTAATTTGAATTATTGTCACTAGTGTAATTCTTAATGGCGTGTAGGAAATACAGTTCTTTCTAGAATTTTTAACTATTTAAGAACTGTCAGGTTTTCTGACAATGTAGCTTATTTTTAGGTTAAAAAAAAAAAAGCCAAATCTGATAAGCTTAATGAGAGTTACAGAAAATACAATCCTTATCAAAGTTATATGTAAGTTCCTAAGATCCAAAGATCAAACATACTTCCAAATAATAGACTTGCTAATAAGATCTATATTGCTTTTTATTCTATAAGTTCTTTAAGGCACCTCTACATAAATTTCTGCAAAAGAATGGCAAGCAATGGATTCTGTTCGGGAATCTTATTCTCCATGCTCTATTATACAAGCCTTCAATTTAAAATGGACGTGGAAAGCTTCAAGCTGTTACTGAACAAAAAAGCTTAGAAGAGTCTATGATTTTTTTGAACAGTTGGGGGGACGGGACAATAAATGTTTTCAGGAATATCACATTATAACACATTTTGTAAACAAAATAAGTACACTTAGGACTCACTTGCTAACATTGCAGTTTTTATTCTGTGACTGTCTGATTGATGGTTTGATAAACTAGATTTGCAATTGCATCATCTGAAATTCTATTGTCACTATATTAGATTTCCATAATATTCTATGGGTCATTCAGAGAAAATGAATTACAATTTCAGTAATTTGGGGTATCAAATTGCAAATGGGTACTCTATAAACCCTGTGGCTCCTTCTTTCTTTCCATGCTATTTAAACATAATTTATTAGGAACAGTTAATTTAGTTATTTTAAGTGCATATCAGTAACTTCTGAGAGTATATTTTTCTCTGAACGCACTTTGCCTCTGTTTTACATGGCTTTAGAAAAATAGATGGAACCAACTGTGAAAGAGATGCCATAGAGCTGAATGAAGAAGGAAGACCTGTGCAAGCAACAACCAAACCGCCTTTATTTGATTGCTATTGCTGTGGATTACCTAAGCGCTATATTATTGCTATGATGAGTGGTCTGGGATTTTGCATTTCTTTTGGAATTAGATGCAATCTTGGTGTTGCTATTGTGGAAATGGTTAATAACAACACCGTCTACATCAATGGAAAACCAGAGACTGAGGTAGGTAGAAGAATATATTATTTTAACACAGAAAAATGATGCCTTATAATACTCCAGAAATCAGATTTAAAAGTTTATTTTCTTTTTTTTCCCCCACAATAGATGCTGGCATTAGCAGCTATTCAGATAGTGTAAGATTCTAAAGGTCTTTGTAATTGATATAGAACAGAATGTTCTAGATCAGTTCTCCAAAGTCTCAGACAGAAATTTTGGCTCATGAGATATATATTGTACTAAGTTTATTTCTCTTACTAGAAAGTGTTTTCTACTTGTGCTATAGAGAGATATGGTGATATTAAAGCTTGTCTGTGTGCATGTGTGTGAGCATTTGTGCTTCCCAGTCAGTATTGACTTCTGACAAGTGCCTGGACAATCCCTGAAGTTTTCTTGGCAAAGTTTTTCAGAAGTGGTCTACTATTGCCTTCTTCCTAGGGCTGAGAGAGAGTGGCTGCCCCACTTTTGTGCCTAAAATGGGACTAGAACTCATTGTCTCCTAGGTTCTAGCCTAATTCCTTCACCACTATACCAAACTGGTTTTCTATTAAACATTTAGTTGCATTTATGAAGTATTATGTTTTAACTACCATTGTGATTCTTCATTAGATGTTTTTCCTCCAAGAAACTCAAGGTGGCATATGTATTTCTCCTCCTATGCCAATAGTCAGATTTTATAATACCATCATGCTGACAGATAGTAAATAATCCTAGATGGGACAAAGAGCATCGTAAAGCACTTACTGCACAGTAAAAATGGAAATTTAAACCAAAAGCAATATCTTGAATTGAAGAATTCTTGAGGCCAAATTAAAAGCTCCTAATCCTATTATGCCTTCTCTGGAAACTAAAACTGTTAGTTTAGCCACCAAACATTTAGAAGGCCAAGAGGACATGATTCTCTGGGAAAAGAGAAAATGAAAGAAAGTAGCACCCTGGAAAGAAATTATATTCATGGCATAACAGCCTTCCTGTTCTTTCAAAACCCCATTGAATTGACATATCACCTTACAGGTTTCACTGTCTTCACTAGGTGCATGATGTGTCATATCCAGTAAAATACCTGGATATATTCCAATGTACATAAATCTATAAAGAGGGACTGTAACCCCATCTCCTTTTTAGACTTGTTTTGCCTAAGCAAGTTCTGTCAATAAACCAATTATAACATGTAATGGTCTCCAGTTGTAAGGTGCCCTTAAACTATTCTACAGATTACAATCTGAATGAAAATACATTAACAAAAATGCACTAAATCAAGGACAACTGTAGCATAAGTGGGGAAGATACCTGTAATTTGAGCAAAGGCACTATTCAGCTAGATGAATAGCTGCAATAACAATGCCTCAGATATTTTTCTTTCATGTTTTTGAAATACGATTGTGGGCAGTAAGTATATCACCAAAGGCTTTCAAACACTCAGGTGTAAAATAAAATTTATATTGTCCATCAATTTGAGAACATGCTAGCTGATTAATTAACTAATTAATTAAACAATTTTATTTAATACTCTAAACATACAATATATAATTTAAGTACAGTTTAATTAATAAAAAAGAACTGAGAAAATTTTCCCCTTCCATCAAATAAGTTTGTGTTTACAGCTTTTAGAGGAATAAAAATACAAATATTGATTACTGATAACCGTAATATCTGGATTTTGCAGTAAAACATATTTTACAACAAGATGCTACTATGTGTTACTATTTAATATTGTTTTATTTGTAGAAAGCACAATTCAGCTGGGATCCAGAAATAGTAGGACTCATTCATGGGTCATTTTTTTGGGGTTATATTGTTACGCAAATTCCAGGAGGCTTCATTGCAAATAAACTAGCAGCTAACAGGTAATATACTCATATAATAAAATGCAATACAGAATTTAGAAAAACACATGATGTAATAAATATGTATAAAAATAGTGTTACTTTTCTCGAATGCAACATTTTTAACTATGTATAATCACTTGTGTATTTAAATGACTTCTACTATTGGTATCTTATGATTATATTACTTTGTTGTTTGTATGCACATTACGAGCTTATATACCAAATTCCATTCTATATTCTATTCTGTTCTGTTCTGTTCTAGACTAGTTTAGTCTAATCTAGTCTAGTCTATTCATATCAATAGTTAATATTAAAATGCATTTAATATAATGAGGCACAAAAATGGTTCATTGCTGTGAAAATACAACTGCTACAAGTTTCACTGATAGATACTGCTATTAATTAAAGCTTGTCAGATTATCTTTGTGTTCTGAAATAAAAATAATGATGTTGATTTCAGAAGAACTTAGTAAAGAAAGGTATGAACTAAAAAGTTTTTAAGGGTAACATTTATAAAAATATTCACAATACAAAGAACTATAATCATACATTTTAGTCTGTGCTCAGCTAAATTGCTCAGCTGATATGAGCTGACTATGTGCAATTCTAGAATATAAAGTCTTCAATGAAAGTTTAGTTTGTCCTTTTAAAAAAATGATTTCTAGATAATTTGAACTTTTGTTTAGGCAAGCTTTTCTCAGTTCAATATATAGTATCATGGCATTATGGCAATATGAAATTATAGGGGGAAATTATATTTCTTCTTTTTTTAGGGTATTTGGAGCAGCAATTTTCCTAACTTCAACTCTAAACATGTTCATTCCTTCAGCTGCCAGAGTACATTATGGGTGTGTTATGTTTGTAAGAATTTTGCAAGGCCTTGTGGAGGTAAGTACCAATGTAGAAGTTATTTGAACCAGTTATTAAGTTTTCATTAATTGCATGTTAGCAATACAAAAATGTAAAAAATGTTTGCATCATTCAAGGGGAAGTAAATATTTTGCAATTACTGTATGTTAAAAATGAATCTTGTAGTTACCTCAAATTTGCAACTGTCTACTGCAGTGGTGAAATCTAAATTATTTTGCCACCGGTTCGGTGTGTGTGTGTCATGTGACTGGGTGGGCGTGGCCAACTTTTTTTCACTTTTTAAAGCATTTTTTTCCTGCCAGTTCCGGCGAATAGATAGGGAAAAAATGCTTTAAAAGGTGAAAAAAAAGGTGCCGACAATCACACAAATCAGCTGTGAGCAAAATTATGCACACACCAAACTGACAGCAATGCCTGCAGCAACCCACCCCTGGTACACACAAAGTGTGTGTGTACACACACATAGAAGGGGAAGCTCATACGCAGCAAAGCTCATACGCAGCAACACAATAATGGTTTCATCATTTTGACTAAAGCATCCGAGCTGGCTGGGGCCTTTGGAAATATGCTATAATTGTAAAATTGCAAAAAAACAAAATGAATTGAAGTTTAATTTCCAGTCATGTGAACTCCGAGAAGTGAGAAGTGCAATTTCAACTAATAATTTCAGCTTCAACTAATAACAAGTAGGCTCCTATTGAAGAAAACACACATTTGAAGTCAATCCCTTAGTGTTAAGTGAGATGACTTTCTTTTGCAGATGATTCCTGTCTAAAACCATAAGTTCAGTTACTTGCATGTAATAAAAATGTGAGCACAAATGAAAATTTTAAATGTAAACATTTAATGCTGTGCAAAATTTGCTAGGGGGTGACTTATCCAGCATGCCATGGGATGTGGAGTAAATGGGCTCCTCCACTGGAAAGAAGCAGGCTGGCAACTATTTCATTTTGTGGTATGTTGATTTTTCTTCTTTTGTTTTGAGAAAATGCCTGAATGATGGGTTTAATGAAAAATACTATGCTGATTATAAAACAATAGGTATTCACTTATTTTTCATTTGAGGATTTAGTTGCCAAAAAACTTTCTTAATATCTGAATTTCTTAATATCTGAAGGACATATATTTTTGCTATTTGTGTCTGGTGTAAAATTGTTTTTTATCTTATGATAGATTTTTGCACATATGGTTTCTACTTTCTCTATGGCTGTGATGACAAACCTATGGCACACCAGCCAGAGGTGGCACGCAGAGCCCTCTCTGCTGGCACGCGTCCCGTTGCCCCAGGTCAGATCTCCGTGGTGTTTCTTTCATGAGCTTCTATTTCCCTGCAAACAACAAAACAGAAGCTCACGAAAGAAAAAGATCTTACCTCTTGCCGTGTTGCTAGTGTTGGGATGCCCCACCTCCCGCCGGCCAGCTGGTATTCACGTCTGTGTTGTGCATGTGCACATGTGCATGCACGTATGTCTGCACATGTGCACATATGCACAAACGCATACACCTTTCAGTTTGGGCATGTGTGCGCTGTTTGGGCACTCAATATCTAAAAGGTTCACCATCACTGCTCTGTGGCAATTTTAACTAGAATGTCTTTTTTCCCTTTTAATGCTTCGGTTTTTGGTTCTTTAACATATACCCAGTTACTAATATCAACCAGATAGTGACTTTGCTTATACTGCTTATTTACTTGTACTGCATATTCAACTCAATTTTTGAAATTCAGAAATATGAATGGAATGGAATAGAATAGAATAGAATACTTTATTTGGATTAGACATACAAGGAATTTGTCTTCTGTGCAGAAGCTCTCAGTGAACATGCAAAGCAACAGAGTAATAATAATCATAATAATAATACAAATGGGTAGTAAAGAAGATAAGAAGGATAATTGTAATTCCACAGCTATGCAACAGGGTGTCAGCATTCCAAATATCATGCAGAATTAAATCAGAGTCCAAGGCATATCTATACTTAAGGTTCCAATTTAATAAGGCAGACATGTTGGCATCATGCTATGGATCCCAATACTGGAAATGACATCAGAATTCCACCCAGTTAAAAGTTCATGATCTTGTCCCCACACCCACAATCCATCACATGGTCCAATCTTCTTCTTCCACGCTGGCATCCACGCCCAGCTACTTCCGGTCAGGTGTACTGTTGCGGAGACAAAGGATGACCTTGGCTTCTAGTAAAGAATGAAAACAATACATTCCACAATCTCACTCCTGTCTATTCCCCCCTCCCATCAACTATACTAAAGAAACAACATAATGAAATAAGAGAAAGTGTGGCAGGCCAAAATTCTAAAAGGAATATAATTGCAGGCCTGACATAGGGATATATATATATATATATATATATATATATATATATATATATATATATATATATGTGTGTGTGTGTGTGTGTGTGTGTGTGTGTGTGTGTGTGTGTGTGTGTGTGTGTGTGTGTGTGCGTGTCTGTGTCTCTGTGTCTGTGTCTGTCTGTCTATGCCTATGCCTATGCCTATGCCTATGCCTATGCCTATGCCTATGCCTATGCCTATGCCTATGCCTATGCCTATGCCTATGCCTATGCCTATGCCTATGCCTATGCCTATGCCTATCTATATCTATATATTAGACAGTACTGTGAGATGTAGGTGTTCAGTAGTGTGGTAGTGTGATGGCATGAGGGGAAAAATTGTCCCTTGTTTTAGCATGCAATGCCCTATAGTGGCATCTCAAGGAGATGAGTTGAAACAGTTTATGTCCAGAATGTGAGGGATCTGTAGATGTTTTCTCAGCCCTTCTTCTGTCTCACATAATATACATATTTTCTATGGAAGGCAAGCTAATTGCAGTGGTTTTTTTCTGCAGTCCTAACTATCTGTTGGAGTCTGTGCTGTCACCTGTTTAGTTGGTATACTAGATCAGAGAGTTAAAGAAGTACAAATGACAGATTCAATAATTCCTCTGTAAAACTGAATCACCAGCCCCTGGGGCAGTCTGAACTTCCTGAGTTGATGCAGGAAGAATGTTCTTTGTTGTGCTTTTTAAATGATGGTTCTAATGTTGGATATCCTTGGAGATTATGGAACTTGAAGACTCTATTGCTAATACTATAGTAAGAGGTGGTAGAAAAGGAAGATTCCTCCTAAAATCCACTCTCACCTCTACAGTTTTAAGCATGTGTCAGGCCTACAGCTATTTTTAATTTTGGGTCTTTGGACTGCCATACTTTCTATTATTCTGCTATGCATTTTCTATTGTGGGAGTGTGGATTGTAAGGAGTCACATACTATGTAGTCACAACAAAATTATTTCTAGAAAGCCAAGGTCATCCTTTGTCTCTGCACCTGACCGGAATTGGATGGGTGGAAGTGCCAGCATGTCAGTGGGAGATTGAACCATGTAATGGACTTGTGGGTGTGGGGGCAAGATTTTGAACTTTCAATGGGTGGGGAAAACAGGGAAGTTTTTCAATTCAGGTTTTCCCAGATGTGCCAACATGGCTCTCTTAAGAAATTGGAACTTTGAACAATACTTTGCCTTGGATTCTGATTTACTTTTGGATGCTATTTGGAACCCTGACAGAATGTTCAGCTCCAGGTTGTTCCAGCTGCATCACAGGGCCAGTTGTAACTGCAAGGCTCAATTCACACTACCAAATGCTAAGCTAATGTAGTTGGCTAGTTCATGATTCCATGTGTTGTGAGAGTATCCTAATCAATAATCAAACTTAATTCCAACTTCTATAGCCATCCTATAACTTATTGATATCATTAATTCATTCCTCTTCTGAGTTTAGGCTGCCTTTTCTAAACAAACATTTATTATTCTTTAAAAGTTCTGATTTATTTCCAGACAAGTTGAATGTTGATCAAAGTCAGTACAATTACCTAAAAACCATTAAGCAATTTATTATATATGATTCAAATAGTGTTTTAAAAGAATTGTTGGGAAAACTTGTTTAAGATACAATCTGGATAAATATTTTGAACTTGTTTGGTAATGAATTATTCCAAGAAGAGTTCCAATGTTTTCAAGATGCCCAATAGTTCACACATAAGTTAAGTGTCTATTAAATAATATAAACTAATTTCAAATGAGGAAAAAAGAACACCTGAGTCTATGCATCTTCCAGAATAATTAATTAGCAACACTGGTAAATGCCAAAATAGAATTTCATGGCTTGTCTTTATGAGCTCTCAATAGGATCCAAATGCCATTAATTTTTTTAACCATTTACTAGTAGCATATTTTCCTATAAATCATCACACAATACTACTTACAGCAGTAATGCCCTGAATTCGTTCATGTTATAATATTGTAGAAAAGGCATTCTCAGTTTTCAGGACCAAAGGGCACACTTAAAATTTTGGGAGTAATATATAAACACTTCTCATAATGGAAGACATAAAGGGCATGGCAAGTATATTTATATGTATGTGTGTCTGTGCATGTGTACACATACAAATTTACCATAAAACAAACTATTGAGATTCCTCCACTGAACCCCTTCTGGCATTTCAGGTTGAGTTTTACCACATCCACACCCTTTTGTCCTTTTTTGGGGCAGATGTGTATCTTTCCAAATAAAGCATTCGCTCAATAAAGTCTCCTTTGAGCAATGATGATTCCAGGAACATAACTATGAAATTTTGTTTTATTAATAAGACTTATAAATGATCTCACTCCAGAAGCTCTAGGCATGTACAATATCGAAGCACAGTACAAGGAAAAATAGGATGGAAAACAATAAAACTAGATAGAATGAGAAACAATATTGGCACAGATCTTCCTCTGACTGCTTAAATCACCAAAAAGTGCTTGGAAAAGCCAAGTCTTAATTATTCACTGGCAGGCCCTAAGAATTTGGGGGGGGGGGGCGGAGGGCAATCCTTGCATCAGGGAAAAGATCATTCAAAGAAAGGGAATAGCCTCCCAAAATGCCTGCCTCAATTTCCTCCTGTTGAACCTCATAGTAGGAGGGAATCTTCCACATAATAGGGAATAGGTTCTTTATTCACCCATTACCCAATCTGAACAGCCAGTGTGTAGTTCAAGTACCTTTTTTGTGCAAAGGCACACTTTTTTCATGAAAAAAATCACGAGGCACACCACCATTAGAAAACGTTAAAAAAATGTAACTCTGTGCCTATATTGACTATATATAAAGTAATTCTCTTGAATCCTCCGCGATTGTTGCTATGGGCGCACACATGCGCTACCTCCCGGCAGTCCCCGCATTTTTAAAGTAAACGCGGGGCCGCAGGGACTTAATAGAGGCATCCCTGTGTCCCGAAAGCAACTTTCGGGACACAGAGATGTCCCGAGGCAAAAACACCCGGCGGGTGTTTTTCCCACGGCACACCTTACACTATGTCACGGCACACTAGTGTGCCGCGGCACAGTGGTTGAAAATCACTGCTCTAAGATTCCCTGGTTCTATACTATTCACAACAATATGAAATGTGGTTTTACTGGTTTTCTTCTAAGGCTGTTGTTGTTGTTTTTGTTGTTGTTGTTATTATTTCACAGACTAACAACAATCCTGAGAATTCTAGGACTAGAAGTTATATTTGTTTTTTATATATGGACTGATTCCATGTGCCTATTTTATACTGTGTGCTTTTATTTTGTTTTGCTATACTGTGAGTTGTCCAGAGATGGTTTGGTACCTAAATTGAATGAAGTCAAGAAACAAACAATGAGGATTTTTTTTAAAAAAAATATCTGAGGTCGTGTTAGATGAATGTTGGGAGACATCGGTTGTAGTATTTCAAAGTGCATTCTCAGTTATCTATATTTCAGCAACACTAACAACTGCAATAACAAGTGTGTTCCATAATATAAGAACCCATGAATCCAACAGTTTTCTACAAAGTTTTCATCTTTTTTTCTGCAAAATAGGGTGTATTCTTTTATTTATTAAATTTATAAGCATCCCATCTCACTATTGAAGCAATTCTGGGCTTATAAATCTTTAGTTAGCAATGTAGTATTTTTCCAAACAGAACATTTATTTTAGTGATGTAGTGGGTTAGTTATGTTGGAATACAACTGTTGACTCATATATATGTGGCTTTTGTTGCAGGTTCCTATGCTGGGGCAGTCGTTGCCATGCCACTTGCAGGTGTATTGGTGCAATATATAGGATGGCCATCTGTCTTCTATACATATGGTAAGTTGCCCAGTGAAGAAAAAATATCATAGATAAAGTAATACATGTTGAAATAATGCTGAAATATTTTTTTCAAACTTTTAACTGGTTGTCAAAATCCTGTTTCATTCTACATTTAAAGGAATGTTTGGGATAACCTGGTATATGCTCTGGCTGCTGCAAGCATATGAGAGCCCAGCTGTTCATCCAACAATAAGCACCGAGGAAAGAATTTACATAGAAACTAGTATAGGTGGAGCCAACTTAATCAATACCAGTGTAAGTTACTTGTAGCTTTCATAGTTTTTCCCTCTCTTGGAAATGATTTATTGACCAAAATAAATTACTGTTGAAACCATCAATTAACAAATGTCTATGGAGATTTTCAATCATCCAGATCATGGTTGTCCTAAAGGTGCTTTTTCAAGAGGCAACTGGGCTTTCTGATTTTTCTTTGGAGATGTTTCACTTCTCATCCAAGAAGCTTGAAGAGCTGAAAAAGCTTCTTGCATGAGAAACAAAACATCTTCAAAGAAAAACCAGAAAGTTTACTTGCCTCTCGAAAAGGCACCATTGGGACATCAATTAACTACAAATCTGTATTTTGTCAGATAATTACTGTAACTAAATGTTTGTGAAGGTTTTAACACAAGAAAATCTTACTACTGAACTTCTGTGCTTGTTGTCTCTGGAGATTCTCAGTCATCCAGGTCATCCTTGTCCCTTTTTTAAGAGGCAACTTGACTTTCTTGTTATTCTTGGAAGATGTTTCGCTTTGAACTGAAGAAGCTTCTTGGATGAGAAGTGAAACATCTTCCAAGAATAACAAGAAAATCCAGTTGTCTCTTGTTCTGTGCTTGTTGATTTAATATCCTATTTTATGCTTTGACCCTGAACCTTTTGTTAGACATTTCAGATTTTGCCTGATGTGATTTTTAGATTCAGCAACAGAAATGGTCTTAATATGTAATTGCAAAGAGAGAGAAAGAGATGTAGACCCAGTTCCCAGTCTCCCATGTCTCATCTTGGGCTTTTGAAATCATAATATGGTATAAATCAGGGGTGTTTTGAGTGCTGCAGGCCGAAATGGGGAATGGGAGGGGAGCTGTTTTGACTGACAGAGGCACTGTGGGCCACTCCTTTGCTATTTCCAGGCTGGTCCTGTGGGCCAGATTAAAGCAGATTTAACCTTGAGTTTGACACCCCTGGTATAAATGAAACAGGTTGGGAACCAATGCTTCTTGTCTTGTTTCTAAGCTTGTAATATAAACTTTTTAAAATGTTCTCCGGCACCTTGTATAAACAAAAAGTTTGGGTCACATTTGCATTTTAGCATTAAATTCAGATTATTTTTAAGGATTAAATCTGAATTCCATAAATACAGTATGCATAGGGCTGTACTATAAATCAGTCCTTAAAGGGTATACTTCTATCATTTCCTTAGAGCCAAGGTGGCGCAGTGGTTAAATGCAGCACTGCAGGCTACTGCTAGATCAGCAGGTCAGCAGTTCAAATCTCACCGGCTCAGGGTTGACTCAGCCTTCCATCCTTCCGAGGTGGGTAAAATGAGGACCCAGATTGTTGGGGGCAATATGCTGACTCTCTGTAAACCGCTTAGAGAGGCCTGAAAGGCCTATGAAGCGGTATATAAGTCTACTGCTATTGCTATTGCTATTGCTATTCTCCACCAATTGTGATTTCATGGACTACTGAAGTTTCAGGTGCCCTTCAGCTAGTAGTGGAATTGGAATTGCATCTCTGAGCCAAAGTCTAAAGTCACCCTGCCTGCTGGTTTCAAAACTCTGCTTGAGGATAACAACAAAGGGGCCGCAAATGGATTCCCAGGATGGTAATGACATTCTGAACACTGTGGGGTTGATGCTATTTGCTGCAGAATCTTGTCCTTTTCATTTTGTAGATAACAAAAGGAGAGGTTACTTATTCATGCTTGTTTTTCAAATATTGTTTTATACAATGAAAATGCTTTCCTCCAAATAATGCACATGAATGACAAATTGAACGCTAAATTGATGCCTAACATTACCCTTCCATCATTCTAAAGCTTTGGAATTCTTTCTTCTAGAGATTCAGTACCCCTTGGAAGCAGTTTTTCACTTCGATGCCAGTTTATGCAATTATTGTGGCAAACTTTTGCAGAAGCTGGACTTTCTACTTGCTGCTCATAAGTCAGCCTGCTTATTTTGAAGAAGTCTTTGGATTTGCAATAAGTAAGGTAAAAAATACAAACCAAAGGAATTTCTATAAAGACCTGATGGTAAATTGCTGATTGTTCTCAATATACAGTACCTAATAAATTGGCATGTTTGAATCTTCTCTTAATATAGCTCACTGTTAGTCAGTGCCAGCTGGTTAACATACAAATAACATAATAAAAATCAAGGACTGTTTGACGAGAGAGAAAAGAGCTAACCTGTATATTAATAGTGCTGTGGTACAAATAATTTTTTTGTTATCCAATGACTTGTACATTCCATAACAATAATTTAAAAGCCATCTTTGGAGGCAGTCCTTAAATTCTTTAGATGTTTGTTACCAACATATTAAATGGACATGGTGGCTCAGTGCCTAAGAGTTTTCTGAGCTTGTAAATCAGAAAGGTCAGCAATTCGGCAGTTCGAATCCCTAGCGCTGCATACTGGAGTGAGGTCTCATTACTTGTCCCACCTTCTGCCAACCTAGCAGTTCAAAAGCATGTAAAAATGCAAGTAGAAAAATTGGGGCCACCTTTGGTGGGACGGTAACAGCGTTCCATGTGCCTTTGGCGTTTAGATATGCTGGCCACATGACTAAAGTTGGGAACCCTAGAGTTGGGAATGACTAGCACATATGTGTGAGGAAAACCTTTATCTTTACCTTTACCTTACCAACATATAGCATATTGTATATGTATACAAACACTGTGCATTTTTAATTGAACTGTTGGTATTTAAGTACTGAGTCTCAAACTGCAGACCTGTATAATATTTGACATTAGTTTTTATCTATAGCAAATGTTCAGATAAACCTGTTAATTGTGTTGAAAAATTAAGATTTACTTTGTTGATGACAAACCATATCTGAGACAGAGGAGGGCATTGTAGCTAGTTAGGATTTCTGAGCTACACTCCTTTGCCTGCTGTTTCCATTGATCAGCCTTTATTATTATTTTTTTAACAATCACTTTGACAATTCCTTTTATGGTAGATGTCACCATAAATTGTAGTGGCTGATGACAAATGGAAATTTGTCAGCTCAATTCTCTAATGTAAAATATACTAAATTCACCTATGCTAAAGAATGATGTGCTCCTCAAATATTCAATTAACTTCTAACATTGAGAGAAAAAACATATTTCTTTTGGTCACATGATTTCCATTGTATATATTTACTTCCAGGTTGGCCTTTTGTCTGCAGTTCCGCACATGGTAATGACTGTTATTGTACCCATTGGAGGCCAACTAGCTGACTTCTTGCGCAGCAGCAGAATTTTAACAACTACTGCTGTCAGAAAAATCATGAACTGTGGAGGTATGCTTAGATCTTATATGTGATTTATATGTTACTACCTAAGCATCAGACTGATTTGTTGATTTTAAAATTCAATGCAAAATCTCAAGCATTTTGCATATCGTACATTGAAAGGGAGGATTGAATTATCAAAATATACAAGGACAGAGGGACAGCTTTTTTTGCTAAAAGTTTCATTCCTTCTGAAATAATATGTTGGGGCTGCAAGAAAGGAGAGAGGGAAGGAAGGAAGGAAGTATTGTGACTTTTATGTTGGTTTAATCTTACAAAATCTAAGCAGTTTATAAATATCAAAGAATGTATGCAAGAATGACAATGCCCATGAATACCTACATGTGCACACATGCACAGAGAAAGAGAGAGACAGAGAGCAGAGAACGAGAGACATGATGTTTTTATAAAAAGCAGAGAAAACTAAAAACCAATTTGTATGCAATTAGGGTCTGGAGCTAATTTTAAAGAAAAAAATAAAAACCACATCTAAAATAAATAATTGTTTTAATACTTCTTGAAGCGGTGTATTTTGAAGAATTAATAATCTTCTCCATACATTTTTGTTGCAGGTTTTGGGATGGAAGCTACTTTACTTTTGGTGGTTGGATATTCTCACACAAGAGGTGTGGCTATTTCATTCTTGGTTTTAGCAGTAGGCTTTAGTGGATTTGCTATTTCAGGTAAAAAAAATGTTGAACACATTGTAGAAATATTTTAGTATCAGTAAGATTATTATTGGAATTTATTGTTTATATATTATCATCCCTAGGCTGCCCATCATCTTAGCTCTTGACTTTTAATTTTAATTAAAGGCTATTCTGACATTCTTAAATGGCTTTTTAAACTGATTAATTCATAATGAAACTTTTACTTCATAAAAATTAAAAAGAAGCACAATTATGCTGTAGTAAATGATTGACTACTTAAACATTTGTTTTATTATTTATGTATTTAAAATATTCAAAATCAGTAATATAATTTCATCTTAGCTGTTAAAACCTTTGAATTGTTTATGAAATATGATAGGTTATGATATTTTCAGTGTCTTATTTTCAAAATAATATTTTTCTATGCCTTATTTATTATTTCCCTTCTTTGAGAAACCACAGCTATGCGCAGAGTCCACACTTCAAAAAATAAATTGAGGCTTAGACCCAAACTAAAATATCTTTAATTAATTTTACATTGACATTAATTAAATCTAATTAAGACAATTAGCCAATGGTAGGTTGCTAACCGGTTTACTCCTGGATCGCTCATGCTCGTGCAGGAGCTCGCATGCACAGAAGCATCCAGATGGGCGGAGCCTCCCACTGCCACCACTACCAGCTCGGCCAAACTGGGCCAAACCAGGAGCAACCCACCTCTGCAATTAGCCTTTATGTATTTAATCCCTTTTTTCTTATGCCTTATTTGGTAACCATGTTTGAAATTCTCAGGGACTAAATCAAATTCCAGTGCACAGTGAAGTCTTGGGCACTTAGTCTGTACATTCATGATCAAGAAGGATCGGCATAAAATAAGCACTTACATTTTCAGTTGCTTGAATCATTCTCGTGATGACAGAATGCATCCTGTTGATATAATATTTTGTATTACAGGATTTAACGTCAACCATTTGGATATTGCACCTCGGTATGCCAGCATTCTCATGGGCATCTCTAACGGAGTTGGGACATTGTCCGGAATGGTCTGCCCTCTCATTGTTGGTGCAATGACAAAACATAAGGTAATGATGTTCAGATGTATTTTTTCCCTAAATGACTTCCAAATGCATGGCAATCAGTTATTGTTTTTAAACCATCATTAGTTTCAACAATTTCAATTCCTGGTCATTTTGAAAAAACATGGTAGGGATATGAGATTTTATTTCAGCAAGTAGAATTTTTACACTCTTTGAAAAGTTTTCAGAATTTACAGCTGATTCAAAATGTGGCTACATTATTAACTAGCCCCAGAAAGTGACTGTTATGTTACAATAACTTTACTGATTATTAGTCTCCAGGATAGTGATAGCAATAGCACTTAGACTTATATTCCGCTTCATAGTGCTTTACAGCCCTCTCTAAGTGGCTTACAGAGTTAGCATATTGCCCCCTCCTCCAACCACAACAATCTGAGTCTCATTTACCAACCTCGGAAGGATGGAAGGCTGAGTCAATCTCAGAATTGAACTCCTGGAGTGAGCACTGAGTTAGACTGCATTCTACCCACTGTGCCACCATGACTCTCTCTCAATTCAGAGTGCTGGTTATTAGCTCCAACATTTCTGTGTTTGGAAAAATAATGTTTTCCTGCCATCAAGACTTTGGTTTCTCCACTATCACAGCCATAGTTGATAGTAACAAAAGAAAGGGGCCTTTTATGCAGATGCTCCTAGATTCTGTCTGTCAAAGTAGCCCAGGCTGTCTTTTGGCATAAAAATAGTTTTATTTGGCTCCAGAGCAATCTTGATGATAAAATTTTGGGTTTGTCAAAACAGATCATGCCAGACTAATCTTATTGCATTCTTTGACAAAGTGACAAAATTAGTGGACCAGACGAATGTCGTCGATATAGTTTACTTGGATTTCAGTAAGGCATTTGATAAGGTAGACCATAACTTACTACTAGATAAAGTAGAAGAATGTGGGTTGGACAGCATCACCACCAGATGGATTCGTAACTGGCTGACCAACCACATTCAATGTGTAGTCCTCAATGGAACTGCATCTACATGGAGGGAAGTATGCAGTGGAGTACCCAAGACTCTGTGTTAGGCCCAATACTCTTCAACATCTTCATCAATGAGTTGGATGAGGGAATAAATGGGGAACTCATCAAATTTGCAGATTACACTAAGATGGCAGGAATAGCCAACACTCTACAAGATAGGCTTAAGATACAGAAGGATCTTGACAAACTTGAACATTGTGCACTATCTAATAAAATGAAATTCAATGGTGAAAAGACTAAGGTTCTACATTTAGGCAAGAAAAATGAAATGCACAGGTACAGTATAGGTGGTACCTTGCTCAATAGTAGTAACTGTGAGAGGGATCTTGGAGTCCTAGTAGACAACCATTTAAATATGAGCCAGCAGTGTGCAGCAGCTGCTAAAAAAGCCAACACAGTTCTAGGCTACATAAACAGAGGGATAGAATCAAGATCACGTGCAGTGTTCATTCTACTTTATAATGCCTTGGTAAGGCCACACTTGGAATACTGCACTCAGTTTTGATTGCCACGATATAGAAAAGATGTGGACACTCTAGAAAGAGTGCAGAGAAGAGCAACAAAGATGATTAGGGGACTGGAGACTAAATCATATGAAGAACGGTTGCAGGAACTGGGTATGTCTAGTGTAATGAAAAGAAGGACTAGGGGAGACATGATAGCAGTGTTCCAATATCTCAGGGGTTGCCACAAAGAAGAGGAAGTCAAACTATTCTCCAAGGGACCTGAGTGTAGAACAAGAAGCAATGGGTGTAAACTAATCAAGGAGAGAAGCAACTTAGAACTGAGGAGAAATTTCTTGACAGTTAGAACAATTAATCAGTAGAACAGCTTGCCTCCAGAAGTTGTGAATGCCCCAACACTAGAAGTCTTTAAGAAGATGTTGGATAGCCATTTGTCTGAAACAGTACAGGGTTTTCTGCCTAAGCAGGGGGTTGGACTAGAAGTCCTCCAAGGTCCTTTCCAACTCTGCTATTGTATTATTGTAAAATCAATTTATTTTAAGGTGATGTTATTTATTGTATTATTTGATAAGTTTTTAGTTCCTGAGTTTTAATATTTTAACTACAGTTTTGTTGTTTTCTTTATATATTTTAAATTTAATTTTTTAAATGTTATTTTTGATGGCAAAATGGAATACAAATTTAATGTACATGAAATATGTCCCGTGTCATTTCTTTAGACTCGTGAAGAATGGCAAAATGTCTTTCTAATAGCTTCATTAGTCCACTATAGTGGAGTGGTATTTTATGCTATCTTTGCTTCTGGTGAGAAGCAGGAATGGGCTGATCCAGAAAGTCTGAATGAAGAAAAATGTGGAATACTTGAACAAGATGAACTGGCTGAAGAGACTGAATTGAACAATGATACTTTTGTTAACACAAAGAAAACATATGGCGCTACTATTCAGCATGATGAAGCACCAAGGAAATTGCAGAAGGAAAAGGGAGTGAGGCACAATGTGGAAGAACAGACTGTTTATCAGTATGAAAATGGAAACTTTCAAGATTCATTGTAAATGTGTTCATCGTTGGTATGACTGTTACTATCAGTGTATAAAAGTAAGCTGTATCTGCATTTATTATATTATTGTGGCTAATCCTGCCAAATGATTGGCTATAAGACACATTCATTTTCAGCTTGTGTTATAGGAAATGGATTAATAAAAATACATCTGATGTGTGTAGTGTCTATGATCAGCCCTTGGGTTTGCAAAGTCACAGTACTTTAACGCTGGGACTAATGACATTTTTAATACACCACTCTTCAGCAATGCAATCATAGTCACAACTCAAATATTATGACCATGTAAAAATCCCATAAGCAGAATTTTCTACTCAGTTAATTTCCATAGTAATATATAATGGAGGATGCACTGGGTTTAACTTGAAATTATACTGTACAGATAGTGATCCACCTTTAACAATGCAAATTGTTAATGGGAGTGGAAATTGTTGTTAAATGATATATCATTGAAAAATCATGTGACCACACCGCTGCTGCAATTCCAGCAGTCCCAGTTGCTGTTGTTAAATGAAGTTCATGCAGGTCATTAAGTGAGGATCTCACATGATTACAACTTCCAAATTCTTGCCAGCTTCCCCATTGACTTTGCTCATGGGACGACAGCAGGGAAGGTTGCAAATTGCAATTATGTGATCATAGGGATGCTGCAATGGCCATTAGTACAAGATTCAGTCATAACAATAACTCTTTCAATGCTGTCATACACTTGCTGAACAAGTGGTCATTAAATGAGGAATACCTGCAGTGGTTGTTTAGATGCAGCTTTTAAAAGCCTGCTGTATGGATATATATCTATATATTTGCTATTTATTAACTCTTTATGTTATCAGTTCCAATGAGATACATATTTTTGGATCATCTCCAAAAATATATGCCTGTTATACTGTAAAAATATATTTGCCATTGGTCCACAATCTTAGATCTATAAGTATATTGTTAAAATATTTATCCATTATCCCATCTGACTACAACATTACCATCTCAAACTAAAATTATATACAAAAATAAATGAGGCACAACTATAAATGAAGACCAACTCGTTAGCATAATTAATAATTCAATTATGTTGAAGTCATTGAGGTAAACCTAAAACCCTGGGTTTCTTCAAGATCCTGAAGGCAGCCCTTTGATCCACCCAAAAGTTGTCACTAAATTATAATTTTTAGTGTAATCGAAGGGAATCATGATTAAAACACATTAAATTAATATTAATTTAAGGTAAATTAAATCATTTACTTTTTGTCCTGGTTACATCCAGGGTCTGCATGAATTCCCCAGATCTTCTCTCAAAGGTCAAATGGGCCATTCCCTCCCCCAATAAAATTGTGTTCCTACACTATTCCATATCTTTTCCATACCAAATATATCAGTTATTTGTCTACCATTGAAAATAGGAGCAACTCTTCCAAGAACAGTCCTTATATGACCTGATTGAAAAGACTTTTGTCAAATGAGGTTTAAAGCATGTCGTTTTATGCTGTACTTCATGAACAATTTGTGCAAGTTCGAATAATGCAACTTTCAATTTAGCATAGACTGTAAATTGATACCAGGTTGTATTTAATGCAAACCTAAATTCAATTAATGTGAGTCTAGATGTTACTAATCTGGAGAAAAGGAAGATCCCACCAAATGAAAACAGCACAAGTTTAAAAAAAAAGAAGAGACTTGCATTGGAGCAAATATATATATATATATACATACATACACACATACACACACACACACACACACACACACACACACACACACACACACACACACACACACACACACACACACACACACACACACACATATATATATATATATATATATATATATATATATATATATATATATATATATATATATTTCTGCTCATGTTGCCTTCCCAGTTTAAATAATGAGGGTGGTTATAGCAATATTAAAATAGGAAAAATGTTTTAATACCTGAATCTGCAGTAGAATTTGTTTTTATATTGCTTTCGATAACCACCCTGTGACTTTTGTTAACCTTACGTTTAAATTATAAATATATTCTTTTTATCCATTACTGTACTATTTTAGCAACATACATATGAAACATTATGTTAAACATTTTTCATTGCCTATTTCCATGGAACTGGAACCAGTTATCATATTTTCCATAAAATTGTTACTTTATTATTATTATTATAATATCAAATAATATAATATTATTTGAATTCAAATAATGCAATCATTTCACAGCACTAATCAAGACCGACCTGTAATAACTGGCAATTCAGTCATGGGATAGGGACAAACAGTTTGGGTATTTATAGTGTTCTTTGTTTCTGAATTACATATTTATACATTTCTTATAAGGAACAGTTGCTTTAAATTATCCCTCCATATAAACAGCAAATGTGTTCTTGTGCCCTTTGCTTTTCTCTCAAAGGGTTTATACATATTATTTTCCCATTCACGACATTATGTAAGCAGTCAATGTATTTGCAGAACTTTGTTGTTTAAAAAATAATGTGCTGATTGTTATAGCTCTTATAATGGATTTACATGCAGTACACCTGAAATACTTGGTGTTTTAGTATTTTCCTCATAATCTGTGAGAGATGTTCAGGAAGCATGTTGCATGACTTCTAACCTGATTATTTTGTTTTCCTGCTACCACTATCAGTAAAATTGCAAGTGAAGATATTCTGCTACATTGTGCATTTTATTGAGAGCCCTGTTCTGTTTTAACAATATTTAAGGTATAGGAAAATATGACAATAGAGATATAACCTCTAATTATATATTCTTCCATACTTTGGGAATACCACTAATTTTTGGAGAGGTCTTTGATACTGAAAGCATTGGAGTTCATTTTCCTCAGAAGGGAATGAAATGCCCTTCGGATAATAATGAAACTTGTCTGGAACTACTTTTATTATATTAAAAGTGTTTTTACTGAAAGATGTTTTCCATGTCAATACTTAAATTAAATATATCAGAACCTATGTAATTTCTAGTTTAAAAATAAATTGTAATTAAGTGCATTCTCTTCAAGAAAAATCCTGGATAGGTAGTGAAAAAGTAGGGTTGCATGTTTTCAATCATAATTAGAAAATAAAAATGTTAAATACCATGCACTGAGTCATTTAAACCCTCAAAAATGTTCTAATAAAAATGAGAGCCTATTTCCTTATAATGAGTAAGCCTTATTATCATGTGCAGCGGGGGGGGCATAATTAGATTTATGATATTATTTTAAACTTTTTGAGATAGCGGTGAACTTATTAAAGTATCATTGCATCATTATGTAGCTTAATTGTGAGTACTACTGTGTGAAGAATCATTTTATTTTTCTGAAATCTTCCATCTTTCAGTTTCATAGAAAAATCACAGGTTTTAGTATTTTCAGTGAGAAAACTTTCCCTTATTCTCTTTCAATATCCTACATAAGTTTATAAATTTTCTGTAATTTTCCTCTGTTACCTTTTTTTCTAAACTCAAATGTTCCAAGTGAATTTTTCATCATTAGGAATGTACTTCTTTGCTAATACAATATTGTTTTAAAATGAAGCCTCAATTAAATTGCCATTTTCCTATTCTCATCAGACTGAACATCTGCCTTATAAAATAGCATATCTTAATTCAAAACTGCCTCATTCTAAATATTTGGAATAGGATTGCTGTTTCCCAAATGCATAGTCACCATTGCCATGAGAAATGAGAGAGAAAATAGAAGAGACAAGTGGATTGTGCCAACATAAAAGTAGCAATCAATAAGAAACAATAAAGAGCTATCTTCTAAGATGAAAGATTAAAAACAAGATGAGACTGAAGTGTGTATTTAGAGGAGAAGGAATGTTGTCAAGGTTGTGAGTTCAATTAAATTAATTTGAAAGACTTAAAAGTGGGTTGGGGACAGGGGCTAAAGCATTAAGAATTTGAAAACAAATAGGTCAGAATTGTACAATTCAAGATTCAGTTGGTAGTTGACTGGATTAAGAGAAGAAAATACCACGCAGTATGAATATTTATTGTCTCAAATGAGAACAAGAAAAAGCAACAGCGTAAAAAGAGAATTCACAACTGGATATAAAATTGTATTTACCAGATGTCTAAATACAAACCAAAATGATATAGAACATAATGATATATGTTCTATATCATTTTTTGAAAATATCAGAATTTGTTTCTTGAGAAATGTGAAGATTAGACTGTTAGTTTCAGATACTGCTATAAATTTCAGATTTATAGTCCATTCCCTGTGACAGAAACATAGGCTAATGATACCATTCTTCAGAAATATGCTGATTTTGTGCCCCATTCCTAAGATCCAGATCTATCTCCCACTCTCCCTGTTGCCTGCAAATGTGCTAAGAATCTAACAAAAAAAAAAAAGACTTGGGTAAACTGAGATACCCACTTTCTTCTATCTATGAATAATTGACTTCTCAAACTGGCACTGGAATATCTCTGATAGCAGAGATAGTATATAAGAACTAAGCTTAAAAAGGATCAGAGAGTTAATGATATGAATAAAAGGAAATTAACTATAATATCCTGCTTTTTATGACCAGCCCTGCCATTAAAAAAAATACAAAGTCGTAATTTATTATGGCAAATATGAAGGACTGATCTCTGTAGCAGACCACTCTATGCTATATAGCTGAACATTGCATCTCCAAAATAGCTTGCTGCTCTCAGTTGCAGTGGAAAGTACTATCCCTTCCCCACTGTTCAGATTAAACTGGTTTTGAACATGGAATAGGACAAAGCTGACACAACTGTTTTGAATAAACACAAAATAACAACAAATCCGTCTGATCAAATGTTGCTCCTGAGCAAATGGAAACTTAAAATACAGAATATAGAATATACAACAAATATATTGTGTTCACATTCTACTTTTTCAAATGTAATCATGACTATATTTTTTTCAAACTGATCTTCAAAATAACCTAGGCTCACCTTGACTTCAATCTTTGTAAAGCTGAGAAGTAATTGATAATAGGAATAGCTTACAAGTATCAGTAGGATTGAATGAGAAGTAGAAATAAAATCCAGTGTGGACACTTAGTCACACCTATCGTCCGCGAGCTGCACTGGCTTCCTATTGGTCTCCGAATGCGATTCAAGGTGCTGGTTATTACCTTTAAAGCCCTACATGGCTTAGGACCTGGATACCTGCGAGACCGCCTACTGCCGTATACCTCCCAACGGCCGGTAAGATCGCACAGGACCTTCAGGTGCCGTCAGCCAGGCAATGTCGGCTGGCGGCTCCTCAGAGGAGGGCCTTCTCTGTAGTCGCTCCGACCCTATGGAATGAACTACCCCCAGAGATCCGGACCCTACCCACTCTCATGGCCTTCCGAAAGGCTGTTAAAACCTGGCTATTCCGGCAGGCCTGGGGCTGTAGACCTCATTACTGAGGTCCAGCCCCGATCAGATTGGGTGCATGGTGATTTTTTTAAACTGTTTTCTTTGTCTTTTTAATTCTTTATTTTTTGATAATTTGCTTCTTTTCTGTAAGCCGCCCAGAGTCCTCCAGGATTGGGCGGCCTATAAATCCATTAAATACAATACAATACAATACATATCATTCTAAATCCTGCATCTCCTATCTAGAGCTAGAGAACATATTAGTAATTTTTGGCTAAGTACCTGAGAGGATTCAAATGTTTTTGTGTGTTTTTTTTAAAGGAATGATTATTATATTAAAAAATAAATAGTGCTACAAATTGCTAGCATCGAGGTTGCTTTTACTTCCAAGGAAAGTTGGATTCTACATAAATCTCATAATTATCCTTATGAAATAAAAGTGATAGCCAAAGCTTGACTTTCATCGCATAGTCAACTGGATTTGACATTTTTATCCACCTCTTGAGTCCTTTCCCAAGGACTTGGATAGGGAGATGTGGAAGGCGGGTGGTGTTAGAGATATCATCGCAGGATGTAAGCTGCCTTTTGCAATTGACTGAGAATGAGTTTGTCAATATCAGTGGTGTTCTTGTGATGCTTACGTTGTTTTGGGATTACAAACAAAGTTCCTATTATTATTGGTACTACTTTTGTTTTCTTTTGCCAAAGTTGTTCAATAGAACAACTCTATTTGTAGGTCTTTGTATCTTCTCCAGTTCTTCCTCTTCTATTCTGTTGTCTCTGGGTACTGCCACGTCCACTATCCAGACTTTTGTTGTCTTTTTTATTGACAATTGTTAAGTCTGGTGTGTTATGTGGCAGGTGCTTCTATTTTTGAATTCAAAAATTCCAGAGTACTTTAGCTTTTTCATTTTCTATGACTTTCTCTATTTTAATGTCCCACCAGTTCTTGCTTACAGGCATGTGGTACTTGTGCAGATCTTTCCATGCACCATTGTTGCTATTTTGTCCTGCTAGTGATTGTAAGCTAGTGAATGTGCAATCTTTTTACAGCAGCTAATCAGGTAATCCACTGTTTCTTCAGCTTCTTTGCAGGGAGAGCATTAGATAGCAAATGCCTTCTCTAGAAAGAAGCTGAAGAAACAGTGGATCACCTAGTTAGCTGCTGTAAGAAGATTGCACAGACTGATTACAATCAATAGCAGGACAAAATAGCAACAATGGTGCATTGGAAAATCTGCAAGAAATAGCTATCTAGCTAGCTATTTTCTCAATTCTGGCTTTGTATGTATTTCTACTTAAGGTTTGGTCTTGTGCAGCCAGAATTAACTCCTCTGTGTCTTTCTTTATTTTTCCTGTTGTTAGCTACTTTGCCTGCTATTTAAGTTTATGTCTCTTTTTTGCTTGGCAATGAGTTATTGTAAACCAGTCAGCCAAAAATCAGACAGTTCATCTTCACTTGGTGCTGACTAATTGTTGATCTTCCTTGCCCCCTTTCTCCATCCTTTCTGCTGTTACCACAAATTCTTTCATTTCAGGGTTTTTTAAAAACTCTTATTCATCTCTTCTATTGAAGCTGCATTCTTATTATAATTCCTTAGGTTGTTCCATAGCTGCATCCAGAACTGCATTGTTTCTTCTTTTATCAGATATTGGCTAGTTCACTGCAGTCTCTCCATTGATGGATTGGTGGAAATGTTTCTGATTTGATGCTAATTAAAAATTCTGCCTATAGTATGCAATTCAAGTTTCATATCTGGTTATCATTCTTGGCTATAGCGGTTATTTGCTCTTTTATTATTTCCAGTGCTTCCTTAATCTTTATTGTTTCCAGATAATATTTCTCCTCAAGGTATTCTTTGGTTTTCTTTCTCTCCAACTTCTTTTCTTTAATCTGCTCTAACTTTCTGGTATCTGATTTTAGCTTGCTGGTCTTATTTTCCTGCTTGAAATGGTCTAGCTCTCATTTTTCTCAGAAGACACAAACCCACAACCGTGTTAAGGTAGTGCCTCAAGGCGTTTTTCAGTAATCTCTTGGACTGTCAATTACTTTATGACGGGTCTCTTAATAAATGCCAGAATGGATGCATTGTGAAGCCAAATATTTTGAAGTACTCACACTTCTTATCACTGCACAATAAATGATGGCAATCTTAGTTTTATTGTTATATAGCCTTTAATAAAGTTTCACTGTGAGCGATACAGCTTGCTCATTTTACAAATTGCTCATACACTGATCATACAGTAAAGCTGCCATCCTATATTCCCTCATATAGAAATGCTATTGAATGTAATGGCAATCATTTCTGGGTACAAATGTACAGCTTTACATTAGATAGCAATGTTTCATCAGTCAGGCCTATCAGGTTTTTTTAGGACTGATTGATGAAGGGGGTCTCTTCTACCATGCTATGGTTAAATAGAGAAAAGTACCATTAATGAACATCCTGTACAATGTGAAAATCAGAAGATGCTTCTTTATGTCCTTTTTTAAAAAAAAAATCAATTGAAGCAAACCATGCATAATGAAAATGTGCTATGTCCTAACTATAATAGATTCACAGGATTTGGCAGAACCGAGGTGATCTTGACTCTGCTCCAAAAGGCTAAGCAGGGTTGGATTTGGATGGAAAGTTATCAGGAAAGTCCAGTGCTATACATTATATTTGGAAGCCAAGAAACATTCCAGAACTACTGCCACAATTTTGCCAAGGAAACTATGTAGATATAGTCACTTGAGTCAATCGGAAGTTCTTTTCAGGCAATGCCCCCAATTTTCCTTATTTTTTCTGGGTTATCTTTATAATGTTCCCATGATAGGATTGAGCCTCTTATTTTTTTCAAAAATAATTTATAATAATGGCCTTCTCAAATCACTTCAATCAAGAGTTTGTAAACCAGGTAGTAGTCCTACAAATAACAGAAATGGAAAACTTTGGAAATAGTTTTATTTATAACCATTTTATTTATAACAATTTTTTACATTCTGACTTCGAAGCAACACTGTGATATAATTGCAAAAAAAAATCAAGTCCAGTTTTTGACTGCATCAACATAAAGATAATTTCCAAATCAGAGGTGGTATTCACTTACCTACCAATTTGCAAATATGAGCGCATGTCTGCACATGCGCTCCACCTTCTGCGCATGTGCTTTGCCTTTAAAAAGGGCCTAAATGGGATGCTGTAGGGTCAGGGCTGGTGGGCATGGCCACCCGCAATTTCCGCTACCGGTTCGGGTGAACGTGTCAGAACCGGCAGAATACCACCTCTGTAACAAATGGTAAGAAATAATAATTCCACTTGAAAAGTTCCATTGCAAGTATTCTGCACTGATCAGACCCACAAGGGTTCAGAGAAAGGCAGGGCAATGAAAATGATCAGGGAACTGGAAGCAGCCCTATGAAAAATGAAAGGAAAGTGAAAGTGATTGATATATTAATAAGTGATCACGGGACCACTCTTAAATATCTGTAAAGATGTCAAATATATTTAGCGCATGTGCTGATTGGGCTTATTATCTGGGGAGATCTTATTTTTTGGGAAACAGGTAATGTGACAGCTAAATTGTCTGTAACAATCCATGAATGAAATATTATCTGGTTTCAGAATAATTTCTGATCTCTGAGGAGGGAATAAAGAATGTGTGTGAAGAAACTGAAAAAGAGTTTTAAAGTGCTGAAAGAAACATGACCAGATGTATTTTAAATATCACTTCAATAGCCTCCTCTCTTAATTCCTCACTAACACAATTATTATGACTGAAATCTCAATTTAATTGACCATTAAATATGTTATAACTAACTCCAGCACTCACTTTATTCCAGGAAAAACACCCAGTACACTTGCGGACAAAGGTTTCCTAGGATCCTGTTGGATCCTGCAACCAGTACTCTCAATAACATAAATACTAAATAATGTACCAATTATCATTAAGAAAATCAATATAAAGGAAACTGCAAACAATCTCTGAGTTAAATTCACAGTTTAAAAGCCATCACAAGTACTTTCAGAACACTGTGGTTTAAGGTGCATAAAGGTACAAAAAAAACCACAATTTATTAAACTGAGATTAAATTATATGAGACAAATACCAGTCAAGTCAAATACCTTCATTCAGACCAAATGAGACCAAATATTGTTCTGTGTATCCAATACAGTTCCCTCCAAAGTAAAGATTCATATATTTCCTGTTCTATCACTGTCCTTCTCTATGCATCAGAATGTTCTTTTCTTCATAAGGGACTTCATCTAGATAAACACAAAGGGTCTTGTGTCCTGTCCTTCATAATGCAGTATTCCAGGGAGGTATGACACTAGAAGCCCTGCAAATGTACAACAGACTCAATCTCTTGATCTCCCTGACAGGGAGAGTTAAGATGTTTAAGACATGCATGTCTTCTTAATATTTCTCCCCCGAAAAAGAAATATTCACTTCTGTTCCAAGAGGAAGTGACCAATGATGGGGACTATATGCCATATGGTTTTTCTGTTTTTGTCATATGGTTGTTTTATGAATATATATATATATATATATATATATATATATATATATATATATATATATATATATATATATATATATATATATATATTTGTTTTATGGGTTGTAAGCCATCAAGAGTTGGTTTTAAAACAAACAGCTATAGTATATTAAATAAATAAATAAATATGCAGCACTGAAAATCCCATTGTAATCTCAATCACTAAAACCACTGCTCAGTTTTGTTTCATTATAAATTAAATGCGGTGATGGTAGGACCATTCTGCCCTCATACTAGAACCAAAGGTTTGAAGTTCTTTCTTTCTAAGTGACTTTCATAACATGCCTTGAGTCTCCTTATAGACTGCTGTAAAAAAACCAGTAATTGTTAGTGTAACAACATCAAGCCATGAAACTAGCAAACACCATTGATCTTTGGGTGGATTTGCCTGGTGAGAATACTTAAAGAAATGACTTTGAAGAAACAGCTATAGAAAATGAATAAATAATTGAGCATTGACATTGAGTCTTTATTGATTAGCCCCTGAGCCATATCAAAGTGCAAAGTTCCAGAAACAAATTAGTAAAATTTGATAAAAGCAAATTAAAATGGAATTTGATAAAATTCAATTTAAAATGGGATTGGAATAAAATACAGTCTAAAATGAAATTGGAATAGAATACAATAATTTAAGATATAGATAAAATATGATAAAATTATATTTTGGTGTCAACCCTGCAATCTACCCCAATCAGTCTCTCATATGCAGATCTCAACCAAACTATTTTGTTAAGTACTGTGTTAAATATTATTTTCAGGTTCTGGCCGCACATAAGGTAAGTTGTTTTGATATGGGAATCCCAATGGGTTATTCTTTTGGTATATCGACCAAGGTACTTGTTTCTCACCCCCTTATACAAGCAATAAATAATAAAATAAAGACACTGGACTAGAATACTCCAGAGAAAATATTAAAATACACCAAGTCAATAAACAATTTGAATAGTATTGAAATTAATTAAGCCGAAACAAGATAACATCACACAATTACTAAAACTGGAAATAAAGAGTAGAAGAATGTGTGATAGACAATAATAATAACAATGATAAAATGCAGACTTAAACAACTCCCTTCATAAGAGGCTTGAATACCTAGCCAATTTCTGTAAACAGCACAGTTTTTCCAAATCGGATTTGATTAACTGTTTTGTGATACAATGTATAGTACTGGCAGGCTGTACAAAGGTTTCTTATTTTTAGAGGAGTTACGTAAAATCTCATGTAGCAGTGGGTGACAAAGGTTTTATTTATTTCACATTATTATCGATTGACTTTAAAGGCCTAAGTACTGACGAGATGGAGCAATAGTTAAGTCAATGATTAAATTGATGAAATAAGCATATGCCGTAAATGTTTAAAAGAGATTTTATGTTACACTTATTTTTGAAAGTCATAAACGGTTTTATCCTTGAAAACAAGCCAACATTCTGCACAATATTTCCTTTCACTTTTTAACACATACAACATACTACCATTATCATATTTAACTCCTAATAATAATTCATAAATTATAGATTAGATTGCAAGCAAAATGTCTTGCAAATGTACATTTTGATTATGTGTAAAGCATTGGGAGATGAGAAACTCATAGATATTCTGAGAAACAGCTGATATCAGATGTAATGACTAAAGAATGAAAGAGCATAACGGGACCAGTAATTTATAGTCGGCACCATCTGAAATAAAAATAACAATTTATTTCAAAAGATAATACTATGTTATGATTTTGAATTCATTTGATACTTAACAGACTAACTGCATTCATATGAAAAAAGAATAGAATAGAGTGTAAAAGCAGACAACATTTAAAATTATAGAGGGATGTTTCAAAATGGTAGGAATGATAGATGGATGACAAAATATATTTTAAAATGTTATTTTGATATATAATTTTGATTTCTTTGAGTTCTATTCCAATGTATTCCATCATCAGTTTACATATCAGAAAGAAACAGGCTTTACTGTTATCAAGCTAAATTTCCTCCTTTCCTATAGTTCTTGTCTCTCCATATGCTAACAGGTGTGTAAGGAGGTGTATGAATTCATGCATGGATTTCATTCTTAAAATTATAAATTGTATAGATTTCTGAGGAAGTAGCTCTGTCTATTAAGATCTGTTCTCAATTTTTTGAGATTTGAAGTAAAGGAGTCTATTTTGTTCATGTCCTATTGACCTGGCATTTAATTGGCAACTATGTTTTGGAATAATCCATGTTTGGTTCGATTCAGCCAAATGATGTTCTAATAATGATCTACCCTTTACACATTTCACATAGAAATAGCTTAAAGAATTCTGCAAGAATAAATAAATATATATATATATATATATAAACATTCACCTAATATTTATTAGGCTCTCTTTCTTAATCTCAGTGCAAGATGAATGTGTACGTTTCTTAGCTGTGGCTATGTGGACGGGAATTGTAGAATTTTTAATTGGCATTTCTGGATGGCATCCATATTAGTGATCAGATCAGATTATCACTGTGATGATAAATAACTTGTTTTCAGAATATTTAGGTTACAATTAAACAGTTGTTAAATAGGCATAGCTGTTCTATTTCTATTTTCTGCCTTTTTCAATACCTGGAATTCCACTTGGCCTTGATCTCATACACCTTTTGGTTGTCTTATTCAAAGAAGCATAAGCTGGCATTTGTCAACATACTTTTTAGTTACTGCCCAACAAGAATCTTCAACCAATCAAGATAAGCAACATATCCTATCCAGTTTTATAAAGTTCCTGTATTTCAAACCTGTTTAGATAGAAAGTACTGTTAATGAGTAAACTTTGTCTCCTGCAGAAATGAGTCAATGAAGACGGGAGAAGCCAGCTAAAGTGGTCATGTTTTCACTGAACAATCCCGTGAAAGTGAAAATCAAAACAAAAATGTTCCTGCTGAAAAATCATTAGGAGTTTCAATTTAAAGCAAAATTGCCGATTCTATGAACACAGCAAGATATCAGGTATAAATTGCTATTTACTAATGCTTGTAGTTTGGATAATTCATAATTTTGAGTGTGTTGTTTTCTGCAATTTCATTCATTTCATCTTTTTGGAAGCTTTGACTAACACATGAATTAGTACAAGAATTTGCAATAGTCAAAAACAGCATTATTATTTATTTAGTGTGTGATAAAGAACTCATTTTCAAAAAAAAATAGAATGTGTGTTAATCTGTGGGGATTAACTGCCAAAGCACTGTTTTTCTCATTGTCAAAATATATTGATGATTGATTACATATTAAATAATAATTACATAATCTTTCAAATTGGCTTATGATGATCTTTTCAATAAATTTAGCAAGTGTCCTGATGAAATTTGATATTTGTTTTATCCAAAAATGTGAAGTTTTACCATATGTAATATGAAAGGAAAAAGTTAATTAATATTATGAATTCACAAGCATAGTATCTTGTGCAATGCAAAATCATCTTTCAATATTCTTTTTAGCATTAATTTTATTGACAAAGGTGGAAAGAATTTTCTTTATTATAGTAGCCACTTCCAATTCAGTGGTTCTGATAATCCTTTTTTCTTTCCTCCAATATTTAAAAAAATACTTGTGAGAATTTGACATTAATATCACTATTTCATCATTACTATTCATGATGTGCTTTTATCTCTCTTTTAAGAGGAAATATAAAACTTGTCTTTACATTATTTTCTTAGTATAAATATTTTTCATAGAATCTCTGGTCCGGCATTGATCTGACAATGATCACATAGCCCTGACAAGTGGCAATGCTATTATTTTGGTTGATAAAGGGACACATTTAATTGGATGTACAAATACTCTAAGAGAATGTCATTCTTTATTCACTAGTTTCTCATGAGTTTGTCTTACTTTAAAATAAAATTAAAAATATGGGCAACAGCACAATACCATACATAGAGGCTGCAATAAAATATCAGAACACAAATGAAGCCAATGATTGTCAATGCTCAGTACATCTAAGACAATGGGTCACCTTAAGTGAAGTAGCCATTTTTTACGTTATCTAATGTTTCAATGCAAACACTTAATTGATGTATATTTCTATCCAAAGATAAAAATATGAATGGATTTGACTGACTGACATTTCAATAAATTTCAGTGAACAAAACTAAAATATATGGATTGAATTCACACATTACATTAAGCCATAATGTAGCTATCTGACTTTGATTTGGTGTAATTTGTGGACCCAGCTAAGTGAGATTAATTTGATTAATAATGGTGAAATAAACCAGGATGCAAACTCAACCAGAATTTGGCCTTACTTTCTAGACAAAAGCCATAAAGATTCATACAAGGAAAGCAATAGAAAGCTTTCATAAAGATACATAATTGTGCAAAGAAAGTTAGATTCTTTTATGTAAACAGTATTAACAGTCAATTGTGTAATAAAATAAGTGTAAATTTTAATTTGATAATTTAAATACAAAACAGCTGTAAATGGCCAAAGTGATTTGTTGTAAATCATGTGTCTTCAGATTTGTGAGGTTTACATCTCCCAGATGTTTTCCAAGATTGCAAAAGCTTTGGAATTGTACTTCATATACAGCTAGAGATTCAAGATTGAAAAAGGCTTGAATATGGCACTACTAACATCTAGTGAAATGTTATGCTTATGTAGAAATGACCAGTTGATTTTACAGAGTTTACTTGATCTTTAATAAATATATATCTTGGAAATAATGAATACTTGAAATTATATTCAGAATATTTGCTAATGTAGTTTTTACCCTGCCAATGAGACAAAGATAGCTCTCAAGATCAAAATGTATGATTGAATTGTTCTCTATAATACATAGATTATAATAATACAATACTAATATAATATTAGTATGCTGGAAATGTCAGATAAATATTATCAGAGCAGAGCCTGTGATCAGTATGTTAGATTATATCTCAGTTCAGACATTCTAATGTCCACCACAAAAGTTCCAGTAATTTTGTATTTTCTAGCACATTGGTGTTTGACTGTGAGACACCTTAAATACAGTAGCCCATGGATGAAGGTTAATAAATGCAATGAATAGATGAGTTTGTTCAAAGTGTGGAATATTTCCACCAAAATCTGAATCTGTTTGAAGCATGTCATACCAATATTGACTAAGCATCTGATGAAGAAAGCAACAACTCCTGAAATGTTATTATTTTTAAATAAAATGTGTCAGAAAAAGTGCTACCAAATCCCTAATTTTTGGGCTATCATAGTCTAAAACAGCTCTCTTTCAACACTGCCCACAATAGCAGTAACTGAGAATGCCTGCATGGATAATGGCATCTTGATTGTTAATGGAGAAAGACTGTATGATCTGGCAGTAGTGCTTTCCAGTATGAGTTTAGGCAAGTATATCCATTTTAAAAATGGAAAGTCTCTTAGCCTAAAAACCAGGGGTGAAATCAACTTACCTTCGCTACTGGTTTGCAAATATGAGCACATGCACCACCTCCGCACATGTGCAGGACCGCCTGCACAGAGCATAAAAAATGGGACATGATTTGTCCGGGCAGGTGGGCGGAGCCTCCCATCGCCACCACTACCGGTTCGCTTGAACCAGATTGAACCGGCTGAATTGCACCACTGCTGAAAACAATCACATTATAGTATTACATACTGGGGTGATCCACTTGGAAGAATGTAAGGTTTGTTTTTATTTGCTGTCAAGTCTTAACCAAGGATCTAAAAATGATTAAGACAGATTCAAAGAATATAGGCAGTTCCAAACAGGGTGGTGGGTTTGTTTGGTTTTTTTTGTAAAATCAACATCTGATAAATTTAATATTTCTAGATATGCTTTAAGTATTGCTTTAAGGGCTCCAGTCACAATTGCTGTAACATTTCCCCCCATAAACATTCAGTTTTGATCAGCAAGTCCCAATATTTTGTAATTTTTGACTAATAACATTTCTTGTTGTTAGGTTTCATTGCTGTTTGCAAATCTTACATTAAAGATTCTATGGCATCGGAGATGAACCTGATCAACCATCCCCAGCTATCTTCAGCAGATGGATTTCCTCTTTCTGAAGGTCCTAGTTTATTTGGTAAATCAGAACTTACATTCATAGCAATACAATATTTATAATGAAAAAAAGCTAACAGAGAGTCGGTTTGGTGTAATGGTTAAGTCACCAGGCTAGAAAGAGGGAGACAGTCAATCTAGTCCCACCTTAGCCATGAAAGCCAACTGGGTGACCTTGGGCCAGTCACTCTCAGCCCAATCTACCTCCCAGGGTTGTTGTTGTGAGGAAAATAGGAGGAGGAAGGTAGGTTGGATATGTTTGCCACCTTGAGTTATCTGTTAAATATAACAAAGGCAGGAAATAAATAAATAAATAAATAAATAATAATAAATAAATAAATATAGTTCTCTATCATTTTAACTATTTTTAGAAATGCCCCCCGTTAGTTTTTGTCGATGCTATAAAATGAATGAATAGTTACACAATAAATAACTAAATAAAATTAAAGAAAATGAGGCAATTCAGTGTTAAATCCCACTATTAATGCAAGAGGAGAACACATATACTGAATAGTCCTTCACTAAAAAGTCTCTGTCTAAAATCCTGGATAGCAAATATCAGTCAGTGCAGGCAGCATGGAGATAAATGTTGACTGTCTTTTGTTCAATGAAAAAAAAGATTACAGTCTAATTACTGAACATTCAGGAATTCAGAGTCCTCAGTTGCTCAACTATTCTATAGTTCTTGGTGCTCTTTGAGCTTGGTGGTTTTCTAGGAAATATTTTGTTAATGTTACCTAGTTTGGCAATGAAACATCTGAAGGAAAACCACCAAGCTCTGAGACTACCAAGGACCCCACTGGTGTCCAACCCTGAGTTTAACCTTGAGTCACAAGATAAATTCTCTTTTATCAATTTCGTGTTTCAACCAACACCTCCAAGGTCCCTTCTAACTCTGTTATTATATTATATTCTATGTCTTTTCCCATCATTCAGCAACATTTACATTTAGTCAAACATTTAGTCATGTGAAAAATTCATAAACGCTAGTGTAGCTGTCCTTTCCTTTCCATTCCTTTCTTTCCCTTCCCTTCCCTGTCCTGTCCCTTTCCCTTTCCTTTCCTTTTCCTTTCCTTTTCCTTTGTTTTGTTTGACAATATACTTATAGATGAAAGAATGTGGTGATCTGGAATGAAGTCTTAATGATGAGGAAGATGGCAGGGGATTTTAACTGTTTTCCCTTTGTGATACTTCTGCATTCTTTGAATGTCTGTATTTTTTCTCCTCTCTGCCTCTTCCCCTCAGCTGTTTATCTTTCCATCTTCCTCATAATACTTCCTTTAGTCTGTCTGTCACCGCTTCTCTGTTTTCAGCTGTCAGCATAGAAGAGCATCCCATCATCTTAGCCAAAAGATAAGAATAGATGGGTTTTGCAAGCAATGAGCAGGTGACATCAGGTTTTAGTATAGAAAAGATTTTCTGAGACTGTATAAAATACAGTCTCTCTCTCTCTCTCTCTGTATGTATACACACACACACCTCTGTTTTTTATATAATGAACAGTAAAATAGTTCAAGTAAATAGTATTTTTCCCCATATATTACATTGTTAGCATTATTTGGACATATGTATACAACAAATAAGCTATATAGTAAATGTAATTATTTTCTTTGGGTATTTTTGTATGGTAATCAGTAACTCCTCAGTATTCCTCACCATGTTTTTCTGAACACTAATTCTTTTTGTCAGGAGGTAATTTCACCCTCACCTTTTGTCAGTGGCAGGCAGCTAACATGGCAGCAGATCACTCAATTTGGACTCAGAACCATTGGCCAGTGAGATGAGAGGAGCCCAGCTGGTAGCAGGGCTGCATTGTACAAAAAGCTGATTGGAACATACTGAGGGCCAGCAACAGCATAAAGCATTTGGCCAATGTGAGACTTGATGAAAAGTCCCCCTCCAGAATTCCTTTGCTTATAAACATGCTTGAATCAAGTTGTTTATATTTTTAACATGGAGATGATTCTCCCAATAGATCTCTTATCTTGGTGGGAGGGGAAGAATAAGATTTGTTTCCCATGAGGCAAAGAGCAGTCCTTCTCTAGATACAACTCTGGCAAATACAAGAGGAAAAAGATAATTTGGTATCAAGGCAGTCAACCTATTTACAACACGATCATATTCACTTGCTGACTGTTACAATGAGCCATCTTCATGAAGCAGCTCATTTCCCCCAGCAGTTTCAGTAATGGTTTCAGTAGTCTTGCCTTAGGGACAAAGTTTTTATATAATTATTTTCCATTGTGAATTATAATATATTCGTTGATTGGCTTATTTTCCCAGGCAGCATTTGTATAATTCATCAGAAAAACAAGAAATAATACAGCAGGCAAGCCTATAGTTATGAATGCTTCTTCTGAGAGCATTTTTTCTAAATTTCACCAAATTGGGCTGGACAATTGTCATAGCTAGTTTCTCAACTTATTTCTCATAATAAAGTTAATCAGTAAACTGTGCGACCTCTGCCCTACTGTTTCCTTCGCTGGTCTGAGAGGAAGTTTTACTTATCATTTGGGATTAGAGGTTTGGAAGTTAAGAAAGCAGAAGAAAAACCATATTACAAAATTTTCAGGAACTCTACTTAAATTGTCAAACTGGTGTGCTCTTAAAAGGTAAGATATCATGCCAACTTACTGATTTGCTATTCTTAATATTAGATAGGATAATTTTATAGCAGTTATAATGAAACCATGCCTAGACTCTGATGTATTATAACCTAATACTATTATTTCTTTTTTGTATATATAACTAACTCAGTTTGGAACTATCTAGTGAGTATTTTTTTACTCTACAAAATCATTTCTAATATGTTGATTTGGGTTCTTCTTGTTTTTGATTTGTGGTAGACCTATCTTCTCCTTCCTGGTGTCCTCAAGATGTATTAGACTACAGCTGTCATCTTGCCCCAATCAGCATAGGTAGGTTGAAAATACTCTAAAACATGTAGAGTATTTGGTTTGGGAAATTAAAGTATAATAAGACTCAAGCATATTAACGTCTGATAATTTGATAAAACAACATTACAATTGTGAATAATATTGTGATTAATATGGAAAAGGTTTCCCCTCTCCTGTCATGTCTGACTCTAGGCGTCGGTGCTCATTTCCGTTTCTTAGCCAAGGGAGTCATCATTGTCTGAAGACACTTCTGTAGTTATGTGTTACCTTCCTACCTACGTGGTACCTATTTATCTACTTGCATTTGCAAGTATCAAACCCCCATATTGTGATTAATACTATTATCATTATTACAGTGTTTATTTGATTTAAAAAAGATAACCAAGATCACTTACTAGTGTATACACCAGTAAAACTAGTGTTTGTTCCATAATTTTATTAAATGAATTAATAAGCTAGTAGCATTTAATGGTTCTTTAGAAAGCAGTCAATCTTTCTTTTGTAGTCCATAGCTTAGATTTAAAAAAGTGTCCTTCATGAATGCAAATGATGTAACAAAAAGTTTTAAATATATTGTTTTTGTCTCCCAAACTAAAAATAATATAATATACATTTATCCTGACCAATACCAAACTCATACGGCTTCAGTCCTACTCCTCTGAAAACTCCCACTTATATGAGAAAAAGAAAAATAATTTAAGATAATTGTAAAAAACAATATTGTATCAATTATTTATTTATTTATTGTGTTTTCAGAATAAATTTAGTCATTAATTTGACCATAATTTGCTTAAATAACCCAATGACATAGTGAATATCCTAAATACAGGTTTGGTCTTTATTCTAGTCTAAAATATATCTGGGTTAGTTTGTCAGGATATCTGCGAAAGGAAAAACAAAGGAAAAGGCTACCAAGATCAGATCAGAAATAATTTAATTTGATACTGCTTGAAGGAATTTGCATCTATTAATCCTTGTAATGCCAGTATGTAAGATTTATAACTAACTATTGAAATGTTTTAGCAATATTTAGTCTAGCAATATTTATATGTGATTTTGTCAGCAAATGCACTCATGCAGTTTTAACAACTGGAAGTTCAATATTTAGAATCAAGAGCTAGATGGATACACGTCAGGAATTTTTCGGCTTTTAACCCTTGCTAAACTCTGCTCGAGTGATCATAAAACGGCAGACTAGATGAGGCACATCGTTCTCTTGCCTCCTGTAGAGGGCACTTTTTAAGAGGCTTTTTTAAACAGTTAAGCACTAAGCAGAGTCATCCATCATAACTCTGGCAGCAACTAGCTCAGCCTGACTTCAGCTCTTGCCTTTTTCCTTTTACATTTTTTTTCTTTTCATGATGACAGTGGTGAGTCTCTGCCTCCCCTGACTGCACGTCCCTGGTGTATAGTCAGGGGTGGGATTCAGCTGGTTTAGACCGGTGATCCAGATGTTAATTTTAATCTGGTTTGCCGAACCAGATTAAAATTGCAACGACTGGCTGACCCCTCCCACCCCGCCTCTTCCTGGAGTCTCCACGCAGCCTGCTTTGGATGCAAGGTAAATGCAGGGTGCACACAGAGGCTCTGCAAGGCTGAAAAACAGGCGTCATGAAGTACCAGAAGTCCAAAAACGGGCATGTTTCTGGCCTCCAGAGCTCAGGGGAGGCCATTTTCGCCCTCCTGGAGGCTCAACAAAAACCTTTGGAGCATGGGGAGGGAGAAAATCCCACCCCCCATGGTGCAGGAAGCCCCCATGGCCACACCCACCCAGCAACCGGGCAGAGAACCGGTTGCTAAAAAATTTCAATCCCACCCCTGTGTATAGTCCCCTCATCTGGCATAGACATCTTCTTCCTACATAAAGCTTATATACACACCCACAGACACCCAACCAAATCTAAAAAGAATGAGCATGTCAAGAGGATCCAGCAAAGTTAATTAGAAACAAGAAACCTATTTATTTTTTTAAATGTATGCTGTAGATCCATCATGATGGAACAGAGGCTCCCAACCCTTTGGACATCAGGGGCTGGTTCTGTGGAGAGAGGTTTTTCCATGGACCAGAGGGGGCATGGTTTCATGTGCTGCCTGCATCCCTGGGGCTTCGCTTGTTTGCGCGGTTTCGTTTCTGGCATGCCGCAGCCCAGTACCAATCCATGGACTGGGGTTTGGGGACCCCTGCTGTAGAATCTCAATTTAATAGACCACTCAGGGGAGAGGGTAACTACTAATGTGAAATGTCTATTAAATTCATATCTGTCATTTTCATCAATATGCTTAATCTGTATGATCATGTAATTGACAAAACTCCTGCCATATGCAGAAAAAAATCAGTATAAAGGGCAACACCGTTATTTAATTTATAAAATCAGGAGACTGTCTAAATGAAGAATGCATCCACCTCATATCACAAATTTGTTAATCCAAGGTCTCACTATAATTAGACCCATCCAAGCACACAGAGCAATCTCAGTTCAGGATGATTGAACATTAATATACACTGCAAGCATGTACAAGAGGAAAAAATGGCAATATTTATTTTTAGTGAAAATAACTGTTCCTAGAAGATTGACTTAGAAACATATCTTGTGTTCTTATTGAGGTATACATCCGGATCCAATGATTTCTGCAGCGAAAGATACTGACGTGTCATCCTACTCACAGTACAACACTATGCATTTTTGCCCAATGCAGCCTCCAATCACTTTACCACCTTATTATTCAAGTTTTAGTCTTCATCCTCAACAATCTGAAGAATGGCACTCCCCTGTAATGTATGAACTTGAAAAAATGCCATCTAATAACTTACAAACCAAGGAGACAGATCTGGTAGACTTTCCTGTAGCCAAGAAATCTCGGATGGGTCTACTCTCTGGAAGAACAAAAGATAAAGAGCTGTGTGTTGTCTGTGGTGACAAGGCCTCTGGATATCATTATAATGCCCTGACTTGTGAAGGCTGCAAAGGTAGGATATGTTTTTTTAAAAAATAGGGCAAACTATTACTTAGAATTCATCTACTTAACCAAGGTAGAGCCATTGTCCAGATCTTCTCAACCTTAGCATCTACACACACACACACACAAACACACACACTCCAGAATTCCCTGGTTACCAGTTCTCTCAGAATTCTGGGAACTGATGTCTACATACCTTAAAGTTGCCAAGATTGAGAAATATTGTTTAGATTCATAAATGTATGTCAGTAATATTACTATAATAAGGTTGTGTGATTACAGATAGGTCAACAGATAGAACTATGTGACAAGATCATTCTCTGTTTAACAAAAGCTTCAGAAGTAGGTTTGCTTCACTATCAAGTCAGGAGGGCAAATGCTGCAAGAATAAAAAAAAACAATGGGGGCTTTAGGTTGCCAGATTGGGAGCTCTATTTCCAGGCTTCTACATTAACTTGGGTGAAATAATGGATAAATCTCAGCAATAGAAGACTGCTGTTATTGCTGGAGGGACGTGATCTTTAGTTGGGATGGCATGCCTTTTTGTGGTCTGAAAAGAATAAAATACATAGATATTTTGCAAATACCAGGGCAGGTATATTGATTTTATAATTCCTTTCTAGTGCATTTATCTTGGTAGAACTAGAAAATTTCCTTACCTGGAATAGCTTTTGTATTTAATATCATGCAATAATCTGGTACAGCTATCTACTCCATCGGTCACACAAGTGAAAGATTGAGAGATGTGTGCCCCATGTATCTCATTGTTCCCTGCATATACTGTATGTAGGAACATTGTTAGAAATAACACTCTGTAACAAATCAGAGCAGAGTAGCAAGCATTCTATTCTAAATTGGGGGGAAATATATTTCTCCAGAAGAGATCTTTGTAGATTTAAAAGCTTATATATGGTATAGAATATTGTACTTAAGGAAATCTAGTTTTCAAAAACCTGCTCAAACTGAAAAGGGTGCCTTTGCAATCAATCTATCATTTAATCAATTTTTATTCAGTCATAAATCAGCAATAAAAAAAGAAAGTCCCAATTAATTCGGATAAAAAGGGGGGGAGTTCTAAAATATCTAAAAAGGATTAGAAAAGAAACTACAGTGTACTGTACACACAATAGAATAATAGTTATAGTCAAAGAAGTAAACAGCAGAATGATCTGATAATAATCGATTTGTCAAGATAAATAATTTAAACTACCAGGATGTTAAGCAATGAATAGAGATAATTCTTGGCTGCCTTTGCATGATAGATTCAGATATAAATCTTATTTAGTAGACATGCATGTGCATTAATCTACTGCTTAGTTGGGATTTGTCTAGGGAGACTCTCAACCATCCAGGTCATGGTTGTTCAAAGGTGGGTGTTTTTTTCCCCAAAAGGCAACTGGATTTATTTAGTTTTTTGCCACAATAGGACAGGACCATGTATTTGAAACTATGTACCAAAGATGGCAAGTTATTGTGGCTGAAATAACAGAACACCCTAAGCCAAAGCCAACAAATGTACATTGCAATGCAGTACAACATGTAAGTTGGTTCAAATAGCAGGATAAACTTCCATGACTTAGATGCAATCTACTATATGTAGTTCAGTGGTGAGATTCAGCCAGTTCGCACCTATTCGGGAGAACCGACTGTTAACTTTCTAAGCAGTTCGGAGAACTGGTTGTTGGAAGAAATCTCTTTTCCCCCCCTCACTTTACAGGGCTAATCCTGTAAGGAAGGCAGGAAGGAAACATTCTGGTGTTGTTTCTAGCCTAATCGTTATTGCCCTGCTTATAGAAACAGCCTCTCCAGTTAACCCTTATTTCATTGTAACAGCTAAGGCAAAGTGCCCATCGACCTGAGTGGCGCTGAGTTGGCCACGTCCACCCAGTCACATGACCACCGAGCCCCACCTACCCAGATGGCCATTAGGGCAGAGAACCGGTTGTTAAATTATTTGAATCCCACCACTGATGTAGTTCAGCCTATGTGGTTGGTAAATGGTGGCTTATTGGTTAACAAAATATGTAAAGTTGACTATAACGTAGCATGACATATGAACCCACTTAGAGGATAACAGAATATGCAATATTTTAGAACTAACTGATTATACTCAAGTTAGAAATTCAGGCTAGATAAAACTTTTACTGTGATCTATAAAACACATTTGTGTAACTAGTAGCATCTTAAGTTAGTGGTGTTCATATAATAATCATTTTAGTATTGGTTTTAAATCTGAAATATTATTCTGCATATATCTTCAGGTTTCTTCAGAAGGAGTATCACTAAAAGTGCTCAATACAAGTGTAAAAATGGAGGAAACTGTGAGATGGACATGTATATGAGGAGAAAGTGTCAGAACTGCCGTCTACAAAAGTGCAAAGCAGTAGGAATGCTGGCAGAATGTATGTATACAGCTATTTTATGCAGCTAAATCTACGAAAACATATAATATATGTATGTATGTATGTATGTATGTATGTATGTATGTATGTATGTATGTATGTATGTATATATAATGTTTGGCAACGTTGCCAAGACAATCTCAATCTTACATGGGAAATGACCCAAGTACAACAAGACCAGCATATCTCTGAAATCTACGAAAACATATATATAAAATATAGGGGCAATGGATAGTTAGGAAAAGATTATATGGTCTTTGGATTTACGCATTTAGGAAAAAAAACAAAAATCAGATTCACTGTTGGTATTGTACTTAGCTAACATTAGACTTATAAAATTGTATTTTATTAAAATTTGCTTTCTTGGCATGTGTTGTGTTTTGTAAATATACAAGGATAGGATTCAAACTGTTGGGTGTTTCCTATTGATAGTTTCAGTTATTTTAGCATAATTGCAGTATCAAACCAGTTTAAGCTCATACCGGAAATTAATCTACTCTGAATTTTTAATATGCCTCTCCAATCTGATCACTAGATGCTACAGTATATCAGCTCTTATGCTTTGTAGAAAACAATAGACTCTATTAGCATTTCAGAATTAATGAAAAAATTATAGTACAATTGACCCCCCCTTATGCTGTCAATTTAAAAGCAAAGATCTTGCTATATGCCCTCTCTGCCCTCAGTGCACAAGCAGGCAGGCAAATGAGGCTGATCTTCAATGAATCTGTAAGCTTGTCATAAAAATAAGCTTTCTTAAAAATAAAGTCAGGTTGTTCCCAGAGAAAGAGGGAATGTGTGTAACTTCAGTACTGTCAGTAATTTAGCATCTGATAATAAAATAAACAGGAAAAAATAGGACAATGTCACTAATGTTGCCCAAGGAAATGGAAACTTTCAAACCAGCTGGCCATTTTCTCAGATAGTCTTGAGTGAAGCAAAGGCCAGGAATAAGGCACTGTGACTTAAATCTCCCTCTGAAATGGAAACTTGTACTTTGTTACTATGAGAGTCATATAACTCATAATTTAAACATAAGCAGATTCTTGTAAAGTACAGGAATGAGGACATCATGCAAGTTGTAACTACCTTCGAATAAGGAGTGGTGCTGTTCATTTTTAATTTAAAAACAACCTTCAAGGTTTGCCAGATAGTTAAACTTGTAACTTTTTTGTAAATTGACTTTAAGCAAAGTGATCTCTTTGAAATTAACATTGCCTTGGACTTTGAGCCTTTACTCATAAGGCAGTATTGCAATTGTTCCTGTGAAATGTTGCTATACTGCAAAAAAAGGGGGCAATTTTATGGTTTTTATTACTTTATTTGTGCATTCCTGAATCATCATGATCTAGTGATTACACATCAAGTTTTTGTGCAGTTAGAGATACATGTCTAGCTCACGAAGTAGAAAGGGATCCTCACTCAAATCAGGTTCATACTTTGTTGGAAAGACAAGCTTGTCATTGGAAATAATTCTGAGATTTTATTAAATAGCTTAGAAGGATATATGGCTGTTCTTGTAATACAATAAAAGAAATAAAAGAATACATTAAAAATGGGGGGGATCTAATACAATTAAACCAGAGGTGGGTTGCTGCCGGTTCAGCCCGGATCGGGCAAACCGGGAGTAATGGCAGTGGGGCACTCCGCCCACCCGCCGGAGCGAAGCAGTAATAAAAATAATAGAAACCCACCACTGAATAAAACCATTTGTCAGATATTTACTATTCTGTTCAGTACTGTTCAGTGCTGTTATTTAGAAAAAGAGACATCCATCTGAATGCATTAAATAATCTATCTGGCTCTAGTTTATGTATACCCTGTGTTTTCTGATTCATGGATATATGGAAATGTCTTTTTCCTCTAGCATATGAAGCAACTGTCACCCTTTGGTAGTATTCATAATGTGATTTACATTGAACACATCTGGAGAATGCTAGTTTGCTCAGTACTGAAACAAAGTCAGCACTAAGTCTAATGCCTATGTTGTGATTCTAAATGGCATTTTAATCTTTGGAGATATTATGTGGAATTGTTATTTTAATCCCTTAAATTTCCTCTTCTTTCAAGAATAGAGGAAGTTTGATTTCTGTGGTGCATGATTTTATAACATACAGGATATTAAAACTATTCATTGCTGAATTAAGCATTTTCATAGATATCTTCCTCAACAATATTTAGTCTCTTTTATTCATTCTCCCAGGTGAAAAAAATGTACACACACACACACACACACACACACACACACACACACACACACACAAAAGTATTCCATTTGTTATGGTTGCTATAGCCCTGCATCATCATTTCTGTATTCTTGGACAGCAATATTTTATCTTCTTAAACTGATATAGTAAGATTGAATTTTTAATATTCTGAGTAGAGAAATATGTTGATCGAAGTCGGCTATATTCCTTTGAACAATTGTGAGAGGTGGGATGAATGACATAGATCCAGCTTTGGCAATAACTTTACAAATTTATTTCCATCCCCATGTTTCAAGTATTAGTAAAACAGATAATTTGCTGAAATAATGTCAGTAAGTGAATATCTCCTTAATTTTTCTCACAATGTATTTTTGGAATTGATTATGTTTTAATATAATATGTCAAATGAGATCTTGATTTCCACCCAGCTATTTCAAACTGGGTCTGTGTTTCATGAAAAATACTTCGGGGGACATAGATTTGCCTTTCTCTCTGTAGCCGTGATGGTGAACCTATAGTACGTGTGCCACAGGTGGCACGCAGAGCCCTCTCAGTGGGCACACGAGCCATTGCCCCAGCTCAGCTCCACCGCACATGCAAGCGCACCTCTCGCCATCTGATTTTTGTGCCTCTGCTGCGCATGCATGGGAGGCGGGGTGCATGCAGGAGCCGTGCGTACATGCACAGAGGGATGGAGGTTTTTGTGTGCATTCATGGGAGGGAGGGGTGGTGCCACCCCGCGGGCTGTTTTTGCCCCCAGGAGGCTGCAGGGAGGCCTACTAGGCCCAAAATGGGGCATGAAGAGGCCATGCACGCATGCAGAGGGGGCAGGGAGCATAGGAGGTCACATGCACATGTACAAGAGGTGGGGCGCACAGGGGGTGTCACACATGCATTGCATTATGGGTGCGGGCATGCAGGCTGGTTCTGTCTCCCTCACGCTTGCTTTTGGCACACAGTGATAAAAAGGTTAGCCGTCACTGCTCTATAGCCCACATAGCTGGTCCACCCAGGGAGAAGAGACTCTCATAGGACAAGAAGATGATTAAATTAGCAAAATCTTCCTTCTCCTGTTTTCCCTCAAAGTAATAGGAAGAATCATCCAGCAGCATTTGGGGATGCATGATTCTAGTTGCCAAACTAACTTTGTCTAGGAATAGATGTAGTTGCATCCAACCCTGGACAAGTTTATTTGAACCTGTGAATTAATTTTTAAAAAGATGCTATAATAGGAAATTGAAATTGTACAGAAGTCTTTATTTGTTACTTTTGGGATTTCCAACATGTATAAGTATCAGTTGTACAAATTATAAGTATTCATTTCTCATATTCAGGTTTGTTAACTGAAATCCAATGCAAGTCAAAACGACTAAGAAAAAATACGCCACAGCCCCCAGAGAACACTATTAGTGAAGATCCTGAGAGATTTGACCTGAAGCAAGTGTCATCTACAACTAAATTGTGTAAGGTAATAAAATTAATGTAGTTCTATAGTATGACACATTTAGTATATATGGAAGACTGAATAAGAATTCTGACAAGCAAATTTTTACTACCTTATAGAAAGATGAGCTTTTAATAACGCAAATAAGAAAGTCTTCTCTTTGATGGAATAAACCATATAATTGTACAAATATAATTTAGATGTTATTTATGTGAAAAAGTGTCATTGACAGCCTTGAGGGTATATCAGTTTATACTATGATATAATCAGTGTGGTGATCATTCCCAAAATATTGTTTATTTAATTCTAACGTAGGTCATGGTCTCTAGCCAATTGTGATTTATTTAGTAAATTGGTCACTAGCCAATTGTGATTTATTTAGTAAACCATGATTAACAAACCATGGGTTAGAATGGTATATGAACCATCTAGAGCAGGGTTTCTCAACCTGTGTTTCATGGACCACTGGAGCCTGTGATGTCATCACAGGCCATCCACGAAAGCTTAAGAAATCTTATGATTTAAATCTTGTGTTAAGTCTTGGGGTCCGTGGCCATGGTCCATGGCCACAAAAGGTATTTAAGAGGATCAGTGGTGAAGAAAAGGTGAGAACCATGGATCTAGAGTATTGATGCAATAACGGATGGGGCTAATTCAGTGTAGGGGTTAAGCTGCCTGGCTAGAAATTGGGAGACCATGAATTCTAGTCATTTTCTCTCAGCCTCAGAAAGTAGGCAATGGCAAATCACTTCTGAAATCTTGTCAAGAAAATTGTAAACACTAGTCCAGGCAATCCCCAGGACTCTAAGGCACAAATGAATTAATTAAATAAATAATAAAACAAATAATAAAATAAAAAGTTAATATTTACAGGTCTGCAAGTTTTATCTAGGTTGTCATAGGGTTTCCCATTATATACACATAGTTTGTATAGCATATGATCTTACTACTGTTTTGTATTCTGATATGGACTAATGACTAATCAATGTATTACTATTATTACTAGCCTGATATAGCCTTGAATCCCTTGCAAAATATTTGTGTCTAAGCCATTATTGAAAACAGTATTTATTATTTTATTTTGCATATATACAGATAGTTCTCCAGCTATGACCACTTATTTAGTGATCATTCAAAGTTCTGACTGTACTGAATGTGTGGTCAATATGACTAGTCTTCAAAGTTCACATGATCACAATCTGGGCACTTATAGTGCTTGCAGCATTTGGAAGTCACTGATCATCATTTTCAACTTTCCCTGCTGGCTTCCCACAAGCACCAAGTCAATGGAGAAGATAGCAGTGAAGGTTGCAAGTTGCACCCATCATTTGCTTTTCCCACTTTTTCTCCCCAAATACCCTGTTATGGAGTATGAAATCTCAGAGATCTCATACTCATTAGCAGCATTCCACCAGGTCCACCCTCCATAGCACTTTCTCATAGTTCCTACCAGTCCATCTATATTTTGTAGGGTCTACCTGCAGCCTCAGCCAACCTATCAACCACCTGTGGCCCCTTCATACTTGCCTGTACTTGTAGTACTGTCCCATTGCACAAAGACACCCTACAGCACTAACACACCTTCCACCCTGCACTGTTTGCCTGGGACTCTAACTTTTTCTCATTTAGCAAGTTGCATGGTCCAGGGCTGCAATGACAACAGAGACTGCTGGGATTGCCATAGCTAAGTAATGCAGTCATCTGCTCTTGCATTTTATGACTATCATTTACTGATGGAAATTCCAATTCCAATTGGCGTAGTAACCTGAGGACTTCGTATAATGCAAAAGTAAATGATTCCATTGTATTATTGAAATCAGGAAAGATGCTCAAATGTGTGCAGTTAAATCTATGTATGAAGTAGAAAATCATGCTCAGTTACGGTTTAATTTTTTTGCCAGTATAGGAGAAAGTAAAATTAAGCCCAGAACAACAGAATCTTCTTCGTTATATAATGGATTCCTATAATAAACAGCGGATACCTCCTGAAGTTACCAAAAAACTTGTAAGTATACATGCCTCATCTCTCATAGAATGATTTAGTGATCAATATTTTTGGTTGAAAGTAGTCTGCAAATGATGCCAATAAACAGTAGGGGTTTTTAGTGGTTGTTTTGACACCACTGTACCATATTGGCTACAAAATTCAGTGGACAACAAAGTTTAAAAAGAAAAAAAAACTTTTATAGTAACTTGTCATTATTTGGGCATCTTCTGAATTTTTGCAGTCTAATTGAAGTACTGCTATTTATATTTGGTCTGGTCAAGCATCAAGTGAAGGCACAAAATTTGGATTCAGATCTACTAAGCAGAACATAAAGTTTTTATTTGTTGTACAAAAAGTTGAATGTGGAACATCCTCTATTTTCCATCGACAGTGTGTAGGATCATGAGATTTTTAAACTGCTATGTTGTGTTCATCTATTTCATTTTCTTTTATTGTGATCGAAAATAATCATCTTTCCGTAATGTTCATACTTTAATAATTGTTCAACTATTTGATAGTTAATCCTATACATTTTGGATAGTTGTCAAAGAAAAATTAATAACATTTCTAGGATTTGTATTTTTTATCACTTGTTATAATTAATGATCATTTTGTTTTGATTATCAGTTACAAGAGGACTTCAGTGCAGAAGAAAATTTTCTTGTTTTAACAGAAATGGCCACTAGCCATGTTAAAATGCTTGTGGAGTTCACTAAAAGATTACCAGGTAATGAGATGTTGAATAAGTTTGATCAAATTAGATTTTTAATCAGAGATATTTTTTTATTTTATATTCCTTAATATAAACTCCTAATCTAATGAATACTCAAAGCGCCTAATAAAATATTTAAAAAAAATAAAAAATAGAAAGTAAAAGGCAACAATAATATTAATAACATTTAAAAATTAAATAACGGACGAAAGTTGTTTTATAGGTTTTATAAATACTGAAGGGGAACATAAACTGCAGGATGACAATCATCTTAAATTCAGTGCTTCTGCTTAATAGATTGGGGATATCGTATAGCATATAATTGATCCTACTAGCATTGCTTTCACTCCAGAACATTCATTCCCTGTTCAAATCGCCTTTGACCAACCTCTTTAGAAAACAGAAATCAATTATGTCAGCCTCCATCCTTCATAATTCATGTCCTTACCCTTTGACCTACAAGATCTGTTGCATAGCAAATTCTTCAGCAGGTAATATAAGTTATTATAGCAATTAGAGTAAAGCATTTCATTTTAGGCCTCAATCTATTAAAATAACCAAATAATAAATTTCAGCATCTTCATTCCAGGTTTTTCATGGATAGAAAAAAAAATCTGTTATACTCTTTACTTGTATATAATTACAGTGATGTTTTATTAACTCATAAATTCTTAAGTGAGCCCCACCAGATCTATTATTAATTTGACAGCATATTATCAAGCACCGGGAAATCAGGAGATTCAGGCAGTTCAAATGAGTGTAAAGATTTATTGCAAGCTTAAGCCCTCTACAAGAATCTGAGCTACTAATGGTCAAGGAAAGTTAAGAATAGAAAGGAATTCAGAATGGGCTGGACTTAGATCTTTTGTGGGCACAAAGGAACTCATGACTGATGATGCATTTGATACCTCCCTGGGGATCAGCCTGGTCATCTCCTACACATATACAGATCTTCGTACAGCCCTCTCATTAGAAAGAGTCTATGGTAATAATTTTGCAGCAGAGAAAATGGTTACACAGTTTCTCTTTCCGATCATATAAAAACATACATTTTCTTCTTATGATGTCTTAAGTTTAAGCCCTTAAAAATTGGAGGGAAGGGATGAAGAGTGATTATGGTAAACCTTTGTTTTTAGAAAATTACAAATCGTCCAGATAGATTTGAAATAATTTTTTGGGATTAATTATAAGAATTCTTCCCATGGGAAAGTGCCATTGTTTTGAATTCGTCTTTAAAAAAAGACTTAAAAAATAAAAAATAGTAGAAGCAATTAGAAGTAACTACATAATTATATTGTCTTTAAAAAATATTATAGAAGAGAACCAATTTTATTTGACAATAGTGAGACTGACTTGAAAGTGGATTTAAATACAACAGGCTACAAGAATGACATGGAAGAAGATATTGCACTGGATATACAAAAGGCTGATGGCCTAATAATTAAAAGGGATATGCAAATAATGAACCAAGAGAATGACTTGGATAATTTTCCTATATTGGAGTTATAAAGGGTTCTTGATTTAAGAATTTTATGAAAAGGGACAAAGAAAAAAATGAAAAGAAATCAATTAGGAATTATTTGGATTAAAGGAATTATTTGGATTAAAGATCAAGATTGTTAGAAGTAAAAAGAAAGAATATAAAGAAAGTTTATTTGATCAAGGTTAAAATAAATATGTTGTTATCTCTGGTAATCCTTAATGGACATTTAATGACATCTGGATTGACATGGCATAGCTTTAAGGATTTATTTATAGATAAGAGATGAGATGAGATATGTATCTTAAAAGAAGGTGATAAATTATTAAAATTGTGAATACTTTTGATGAAGAGGGAAGTCATATATATTTTTTAATTATATTTTTCTTCTTTCATTTTTCAGAAAGTGTCTGTACATTTTCTTTTTCTTTTTTACTTTGTTAGTTTTTATTGTTTAAATGTTAATTTTTAATAACATTACTATAAAAAAAAGAAAATAAACAAAATGTACCTATGGAAGCAGTTAGCAGTAGATTATATAAAAAGTAGTCAGTAAATGTAGTGCTATACTGTTCTAATTTACTAAAAAGTCAGACAGTATCAGGTTGCAGGTATTTAGCTTAAATATAAATTTTAACTCTAGTTAGACCAAGCCTCAGTAGGGAAGATATTATAAATTAAATGTTTGTTTGATTTCATATCTTCATAATTTTTTCAGGGCACTGAAAATTAACATGACTCTAAGGAGGCTTACTTGGGGGTTGATGGAAATGTATTCCATTCACCTTGATAGACCAAGCCTCCAACCCAGCTCTTTTCTATATCAGTTTATGACTAGCTGGTGTGGGGCTAGAAAATAAATACATATAATCTAGAACACTTGTACAAGAGGTGGTATTCTACCATTTCGGACCGGTTCACCCGAACCTGTAGCAGAAATCGTGGGTGCCCCCCCCTCACTCCAGTTCTATGGCATCCCATTTAGGCCCTTTTTTCGCCAAAAGCTCATTCTGTGCCCATGCGTGGAGGCACTTGCTCACATTTGCAAACCGGTAGAGAAGCTAAGTGAATACCACCCCTGATTTTTACCCAGTTATCTGAGAACACAAATCGTTATAATTAGTAAGTAGACCTGATTAAAATATTGTCAATGTTAATAATTCACCTTTAAAATGATATCTTTAGCAATCTTTATTTGAAAACTTAGACTGAAATGGGTGGTGCCTAAATTTGATAAATAAAAATCCTTCCTACTACATGATACCTTATTTTTATTTAATATTATATATAAAGTTCTTTTACACAGTCTATTTCATTAAGCTAATTAGAACAAAGGAAAAGCAAGAATGAATGAAAGAGTTGGAAAGTATCCAGTTAAATACTGAAAGTTGATAACACATCAGCTCTCTTCTAACCCACAAACAGGAAGCTAATTTGTAATATGCTAATTAGGCTGAGAGTAATCACCCTGTGATCTTAAATTAGATTAAGAAAATGTGTACATGTGAAAAAAAACTAGATGAATTCTTGTTTGGTGGCTTGGGAACTGAAACAAATTCACCCTTCAAATATGTCTTTATAATTCAATGGCTTCTTTTTTGTGCTAAAAAAATATTCATCTACTTATTTTAGTTATCCTACAGTATATCTTTGTCAACCATTTTTCTGACTGCTAGCTTAATGTCCTCACATTTTATTTCAGGTTTTCAAATCCTGGATCATGAAGATCAAATTGCTTTGTTGAAAGGTTCAGCAGTAGAAGCCATGTTCCTTAGATCAGCTGAAATCTTTAACAGGAAACTTCCTAGAGGACATGCTGATCTCTTAGAAGAACGAATTCGCAACAGTGGTAGGTGTCCTTAATTAACAGCAATTAACAGCAAAAGGAGACTCACTGTCCTTTAGCAAAAAATCAGTCATTTTGTGAAAGTCAAACTTCTCAAGCATTCAGTAGGAATGGAGTTCAAGACTATCAAAGAATTATAATTGTATTATAAAAATACGAATACTGAAAATAAATGTTCTATTATAATCAGCCGTATTACGGGATATGGAAAAAATCAGATAATGATATGTGATTTCTCATTAAGTTCAGTAAAATAATCTCATCCATGCAAATGCATAGCAATGATAAAACAAGCTCTATAATTGCTAAATATAGATTGAATGGAAAAATTGATATTAATTCATCTAAAATATATTTGGTCATGACTGATGTGTATGATAGTCAGTATATGGTTGGTTTCACAAAATTACCATTACTATTATTTTTACAGCACCTTTCTGTGTACAAAATGTGTTCATTATTGTTTAAATATAGTAGTTACAGTATAGCTAAATATCTCAGACATTATAAGTTGTTATCATTTGAACCACTGTCTATGCTCTGGATTTTATATTTGGAAGGCACACATTTGAGAAACAAAATGAACAATTCCAGATGTGAAGGGAATATTCTTGCTTCTTTTTTCAAAGGTGATCTAGGCATGAATGGGGGTATAAGATAAACATCTGGGACCCTCTCTGCAGGCACATAAGCCATCACGTCAGCTCAGCTCCACTGCGCATGCACATGTGCCTTCTGCCAGCCAGCTGATTTTTAGGTCTCGGACGTGCATACACAGGGGGCAAGGCACATGCAGGAGACGTGCATGCATGCACGGGGGTTGTGTGTGCATGTGCGGGGGCTGTGGGGAAGCACAGGGGGTCATGCAAATATGTACAGGGGGCGGAAGATGGGGGGTATATCATGCGTGCATTGCATTATGGGGGTGGGCACGTTCACGCGCACTATTGGCACACGACGACAAAAAGGTTAGCCACCACTTATCTAGGAGTTAGGCTGCAATTTTCTACCCATTTATATGGGAACAAGTTCTATTACTGCTTAGTATTTCTGACTCTAAGATATAAACCTGTGCTACTCCGTTAGCAACTACACTAATAGATATATGTCCAAGAATTAATAGAACATAGGGGCAATTTACTATCAGATAGTTTTAGTAGTATTTGTTTCCTGTGTTAATGTGTCATATATCTTGTTCTTGTTTTGCTATGCAGACTCTATTTTCTTGAAGACGGATTGTTGAAATTCTATTAAGAATTATAGCTAAAGGTTGAGGGGTTTTAATGAATGCATACCACACATCTTAAATAAATATATTTAAAATGTGTAATGAATATGAACTTCTTCTGACAGAAAAACACCATCTTCAGGATTATTTCTGTGGCTTGCGTTGAGATGATTTTTTAAGTGAAAGTGAATGTCAAGTTGTCAGATAGCTCCTATTGTCCACATCTGTGAAATGCAGCAACAAAAGCTGAAAATATAAATATCCCAATAGATGTTAATTTTTTGATCACCTGTCACAAGGTTGATTCCCAGGCTGAATTCCCTTAACAGTTATCAGCTTTCCCCTTCATAGACTGTCGGGCATTTTGAATTGCTATGTGACAAAGCTTATTGGTGACCTTTCTGACTTAGCATCCTCCTGTTAAGGCAGTACTCTATGGATGATGGTGGTGACAGTGGCGGCAGTAAGACTATCAGCTAAATAACTTGTGAAATGGAACACTTTCTTATAAATAGCCCTGACTTCTTCTACATATTTGTTGTGGCCCTTTGCCGGCCAGCAAAGCTGGCAGCAGAATCAGACAGTCAGGAGGTTGGGGCGGAACATGGGCCAGTCCTGGGGGCTGAGGAAAGCTCAGATGAGGGCTCTGTGTTGGAGACATAGAGGAAATTAAACAGCAGTGAGGCAGAGGAACAGCTGGAGCCTGTTCCCAGTGTGCGCATGCGCAGAGTTGCCAGAAGACAAGAACTACTAAGAAAGCAAGATCGACTTAGGAGTAAAGCCATACCTTGGAGGTGATTGGCCCCTCCCATAGGAAACAAAAGAGGAGCGAATGGGGAGTGGGCTTTTGCAGGAAACAATTCATTCATTCTGTCGTTTCAAGAGTGGAACGTTCTGTTTGTGACTATAAGAGACTCTGTGCCAAGTTTTGCCTTGCCCTGCATTTGGAAACTAGTTATTTGGCAGCTCTCCAAATGAGATAAGGTTTGTGTTGATAAACATTCCTCTGAAAGACTGTTTGCTAAGCCTTGCTGACTGTGAATGAAAGGAATTCACAGTCGTGTAAATAAAAGCGGTTTTTCCGGTTTCTTGCTTTTTAAGGAAGCATGGGTCAGGACAATATTAGTTTAAAAAATGTTTCTATCTAGTAACAACACTCTCACCTGCTTTTGTTCAGTACCGATAGTTCGTCTTTATTTCATGGACTTACTATTTCAGTTTTCAGTTTTCATTAATGTTCACAAAACTCAATTTAACTCATGGGGATGGGCAAAAAAAAGATGTAACATTAGTAAATACATTTTAAACGATTTCTTTGGTAACTCTGAATACTCATTTATACTCTGAATATTCATTTATAGTCATGCATTTTAGTTGCAAAGAAATGTCCAACACATTTTTGTGCATTTGGTTTTAAAATCAACGCCTTTCCAAAGCAAATATCACATTTGAAAACCATAATTTGGCAGTGAAATTGTATTTATTGGATTTTGTCCTGGTTTACAGTTGCAAACTCTTTCAGGACAGTTTGCAAGATTTCAATACACCAACGGCTTTATTAAAATCTATTCCAAAAAATTCCAACAGCCCATACAGGTCATAAAAACATTTTTTAAAAAGGATTAATTATTTGGATTTTTAAAAGTCTGGACAGCTACAACTAATGCAAATAGAAGCCAGGTGGAAAACCCCAAGGAGGGAATTAGCCAGATTTTAAAAAAAAAACATAGATGAAAAACAATCAGTTCAGAAAATACTGTGACCCACTTATTGTTTTTTATTTTCCCAACAGAATCATATACTTTCTTGAATTACATACTAGACAGGCATATATTGGTAGCAATGGACAGTTTCTTGATGCAATAAGTGAAAGCTTTCAGAAAAACTGAAATAAGCCTCTAATGAAAGATTTGGAATTAAGAAAATACCTTGAATAGATAAGATACTGTGAATGAGGTAAAACAGTATGAGTAATTAATACGTGTGTTTACTTCTCAGTAACACAAGAACTAATTTACATTTTGATTTAATATCTACTGGCAGCTTCAAGCCTATCCAGATGAAAGATCTCTTCATCCATATTAACAGCTGTTGTAGTTATTATTAATTAGCTCCAAACCACCTTCCTCAGAGCTGTTTTTCTTCTTTTAATTTAAACATCTAGCTATAATAAATACATAAACTGAATGCTTATTGCTCAACAATAGAAATTAAAATGGGATGTACAATAAAGAACACAAGTCTGAAAACAGACATAAATTTTGAATTATACCAGTAACCAAATACAAATTAAATCTTCCATTGAGCTAAACAATGAAGCCGCTAAAATAATATCAGAATAGTTTTCAGAAATTGTGTTTTACTTGGTTCATAGTAAAAAAAAAAAAACATATGGAAAAACGCAAATCAAGAATGGAAATTCCCTAGATGGAAGTTTTACCTGAAAAAGAAATATAAAATCAAAATCATTAAAAATAATAATAATAAACACAAAAAGTATGTTGAGTCCTCAATTTTGACTATTTCTTCAGCAATTATTCAAAATTATGATGCTCTGAATGGACTTACGACGTGTGCCTGAACTTATCGCTGCACCCCTATAATCATTTTCTCAAAATTCAGGTGCTTCACAACTCCTGCTCAGAGTATTTTGCAGATGTGGCCAAAAGGCCTTCCTTTTGTAGGGTAGCTGTGCCCTTTAGACCTCATGTCCTACCCATCTCACAGCTGCTCTACAGGGGGGCTTTAAAAATATCTCAGAAACTTCAAATGGGGACTAGCATGCTTTGATATGCTCATGTGATGTATCTGCTCATGAGCTACACTGGTTTGTAATATGCTTCCGGGTATTACGAATAAAGTCCTATCTAGCATAGGTCTAGATTATTTATGGAACTGCCTATCTCCCCTGGTGTCTACCCAGCCAGTATAAGCCAGCAGAGTGGGGACTCTGAATTCATTTGATTAAACAGCACCATCTATTGTGATTTTACTCTGCCATCATGCCTGTCTTCTGGAACAACATTCCTCCTTGAAATATTTATGGCACTCATTGTGTTCCATAAGTCCTTGAAGATCTGGCTGTTCTCCCAGGCCTTGAGATAAGGTGAACTGACTCACTTAATGAATGTATTTTTGACTATGTTTTTCTACTGAGTAACTGGATGCCAACTTGCTTACTTGGTTTGCATTTTGTTTTTATTGTTTACTATATTGTGAACCACTCAGAATTAGTTAGAATGTCTAAATTGAGGAGATATGCCTCTCTGCAATAATGGTTGTGTTCACATTTCACACTTCTGTAAGGGGGAATGATTTATTTGGTTTTAGTGTAGCCTGTTTAAACCCGTCATATTTTTAAAACATGTTTTAATATTTACCACATTATATAAGCCCAGCCAATTATAGTTTATTAATAAACTATGCTTAGCTAAACTGTGGCTTAGTGTAATATGAATCCTTTCATCTTTAATAATATAGAAACTAATCTACTTGGAATACAATTATCACTTGATTCACATATATTTTATACAGTATAGCATATTGTTGACTGCCAACTGCCAGCAGTTCTGCAGTTCAATTCTCACCGGCTCAAGGTTGACTCAGCCTTCCATCCTTCCGAGGTTGGTAAAATGAGGACCCAGATTGTTGGGGGCAATATGCTGACTCTGTAAACTGCTTAGAGAGTGCTGTAAAAGCACTGTGAAGTGGTATATAACTCTAAGTGCTATTGCTATCATTATATATTTACTTAAGAAGTGAAAACGCCTTCATCTTGGAAGTTAGCTATTGCTATTGCTCAAACACAAAGTTCCTTGAGTTCTCATTCACATCTGTCTTGTCTAATTGCTGCAGCATGAAATGTTTCCAGTTTATTTAGTACTTTGTTATTTATTATTTTCATAAACACCCTTTTTAAATGGGAAAGCAGCTATTCCTCATAATAAAATAGTGAAATATACCTATAGAATATTATGAGCTGATTTCTATGAGCATGGAATGGTTATTTAAAGTATCACCAAAAAGTGCCTTTCAGATAGGAAACCTACATTTGATCTTGGTCAAAAGTTCAAGAATTTTTCATTAGACTTGCTGATTTTTTTTTACCAATGAGAAAAATGTTCCAGGCTTTGTTTTGTTATACTATTTCAATTTATTATTGTATGGATAAAAATATAATAGATATAGATAAACCTCCCTATAATTTCACATATTGAAATGAGTTTAAGATACTTACGTAGCACGGAAATATTATGCAATCCATAGATCTCAAGAGAGATTCAACATCCAGTTAAACCTGTAATCTGGATTTGAGCCCAATTTCCCATAATGTTTCTCAACTATCTGTATGGTTCTTGGAAATTAAGGAGTGCAATAGTTGGATGCTTATGTATACAAAACAAGATTCAGCTCCCCAAAATATATTTAAGATACTGCAACAACAACAAAAACCCTATTGTGCTACTCAGGTACTATTGAATAAGTCACTAATAATAAACTGTATTTAAATTAAACATGTACTGATCAACTCTTCAAACAGATCAACAGGGAGTTTCCATGTGTGGTTGACCTGAAACTCCCAGTAACCCTAATCAGCATGGTCTACGGCAAAGGATATTGGGAGTTAACATTCTGCAACAGGGCTATAGTTTCCCCATTTCTGATTAATAGAAAAATCTTGATAGTATAATGATATTGTGACAGCAAATAAAATTAATAATGTGCTGCATTTATCTATTTTACAGTTTGAGTTCCGCTAAAGGCCTATACAGAATGTATTTTTAAACTGATATTTATTTATGAAGTTTACAGAATTGGTGCTAGAGTTTTTGTTATTCAGGAAAATAGCGCCCTCTTGTGAATAAAATAGCATATAGCCATCCTATCATGAAACCATAAAAAACAAAAATAAAAACAAAGGGATATAAACCTGACATGGGGAAGGGTGTTTTTTTAAAAAGTAAAAGTATTTTCGCACAGCACTTTCTTTGTTGATTTCCAGGCTCTTGCATAATTTTGGTGTTGAACTGTCTGAATTTTAATTACCATGGATTGCATCATAATTCTATTATAAGTCTACTTTTCCCCATTGCCTTATAGGTATCTCAGATGAATACATAACGCCTATGTTCCATTTCTATAAAAGTATTGGGGAACTCAAGATGACACAAGAAGAATATGCTCTGCTTACAGCAATTGTTATCTTATCACCAGGTAATTAATTTTCTCCATTGTTTTAGAACAGAGTCTTTTAAACTTGTTCAGACCACAGAACCCTAGGGTGCTTTGGCTTGAAAAACCATATTCCAGACAATCAAGTCTGAATTATGTTAACAAATTTTAAGAAAAAAGGAAAGAGGCATGAAAAAGAGAATGCTAATTTCTTATACAGAAATAGAGTCCAAACGCTCTCTCCTTTTCCGTTCATGTAATGAAGACGTCTTAGAATGAAGCACTCAGCAGTATTCCTAGCTGCTGCTCAAGGATCTCTCTCAGGGACGCACTAGGCCCTTTTTGAAACCCTTTCCCAATCCACCCCTGCCCAGATCTGACTCATTTTTAAACTCCATATTTCACCAGCTTCTCTCCTCATACCAAATGTGGTCCAAATCAGAGGTGGGTTGCTCCCGGTTCGGCCTGGATTGGGGAAACCGGTAGTGGTGATGGTGGGAGTCCCCGCCCACCCGCTTAGGCACATGTGCAGAAGTGTCGCACATGCACACACAAGCAAACCGGTAGTAAAAAAAAAAATGGAAACCCACCACTGGCCCAAATATATCCTTTTGGGAATGAGATTTCCTTCAAGCATTCTACTAGAAGGAATGCATTAGAAAGAAACCTGTAAAGTTCTACCCTGTGTAGGATTACAAATGTTCACATACAATTGTTTAATCATAGACATTTCTGCATTAAATGTTTCAAGCAACTTGTTTTACATTCAAAAGACAAGACAAACTACATGTTACGTTAGACTACATCCTCCAGGGTTGGTATTTGGAGTTCTAGTGCAGCTAGGAGAAGACTTAACCTTTTGCCTTCATACTAGGGAGGTAGCTAAGCATTTATTTTTCCCCTGGAGTACAGTTATGATCAAACATTTCAAACACATAGATATATTTGTAAAAGTTAGTACAAATTTAATATCATAGCTCAGTGGTTCCCAAACTTGGCAACTTTAAGACTTGTGGACTTCAACTCCCAGAATTCTCCAGCCAGCTCTGCTGGAAACAGAGAAACAATTCTAGAATTCTAGAATTCTAGAAACAATTCTCCAGCTCTGCTGGCTGGAGAATTCTGGGAGTTGAAGACCACAAGTCTTAAAGTTGCCAAGTTTGGGAACCATTGTCATAGCTGTTAAGATGCAATAGTTCTGATCATTAGCAGCATAAAATGATAGGGGCCTAGCTAGAAGAAATCTGTGAGTTTAGTGGGATTTGTGTATTTAGAAATACAGAAACATAAAACTGATGGCAGAAAAAGACCTAGTGGCCCATTAAGTCTGCCCTTTGAGGGAGGAGTTGTTTTCTTATATATTTAATTTTATCGCAAGCATATTTAAACTCAGTTACTGATGTTAGATCCACTACTCCAGTTGTTTGGAAGTTGTTTGCAAGCTTCCACTACTTTTTCTGCGAAGTAATACTTTCTCACATTACTTTTGAACTCTCCTCCTGTCAGTTTGAGGTTATGCCCCCATGTTCTTGATTTCTCCTTAATATTGAAAATATTGCCTTCTAGAACTGTATTTCACACCCTTAATATATTTAAAAGTTTCAATAATGCCCCCACTTTCCCTTCTGTCCTTGAGGCTGTACATACTCAGTTCTTCCAATCTCTCCTGATACGTTTTGTTCCTCAGACTTTGGACAATTTTTATTGCCTATCTCTGAACTTACTCAGTCTTATGAATATCTTCTTTTAAGTGAGGTCTCCAAAACTGGACACAGTATTCCAAATGGGGTCTGACTAAAGCCCTGTATAGTGGGATTAGGACTTCCCTTTTCCTGCTGGTGATCCCTCCAGTGATGCATCCCAGAATTTTCTTTTTCAAAATAGCTGCCTGGCCACACTGTTTGCTCATTTTGCACTCTTCTGCTATGAGCACACCCAAACCTTTTCCTTCTATTGTTCTAACACTGTACCCTTCAATCCTGCACTCTACCAGAGGATTTCTTTTTCCCTAGGTGTATGATCCCTAAGTATGATGCTTACAGTATCCCTTTTGTGACCTTTTGAGAGCAAAGTCAATGGGGAAGCCAGATTCACTTAACAACTGTTACTAACTTAATAACTGCAGTAATTTACTTAACAGCTATGGCAACAACTGTGACAAGGTCACAAAATGGGACAAAATTCAATTTAACAACTGTCTTACTTAGAAACAAAAATGTTGGGCTCAATTGTGGTCATAAATCAAAGACTACCTGTTTCTACCTGGAAGTAGAAATAGGATTTGAATGAAAAAAATTTTCATTCTCTAATTTTTGTAGGCATGGGATAGTTTTTTAAATTAAAATCTTATAGAGATAAGATTGTACCTATGTTCCTTGAAGCAAGAGTATAACAAAACCAATTAAAGCATGCTCTCACATTTATTTTTTATTTTGTCTATTGCTACCATTGTTAAAATTATGGGCAAGAATCAAAAGTACAAAAATACTACTACTAAGAACATATATGAAGCAATATTTAATGCAATACTGTGAGCCAAAGGCCTGTGAGAATAAAAGTTTTGAGTGCCTTTCTAAGGGGAGAGAAGCTAGCTCTACTGCAGGCAAAGTATTCGAGTTGTTATACTATCTTTGCATAACAGAGATAAATATTTCTGCAATAATAGGATTTTTAATTATTTCTATTATCTCAGGATCAGAGTGTGCAACCTTCTCTATAACAATCTGTAGTATCAAGCAAGCTAATAAGTAAAACTAATCCCATCAACATTGCAAGTTTTTACAGACACGCAATATTGCATACAATAAATATATGGGAACAAAATAGCCTATGAACAGAGAAATGTATTTCACTTGCAATTGGAACACTTTGGTCTTCATAATTTGCATATATGAAATAATGCTTACTATTTTTCCCCATCTTCTTTGAAAATTAAAACCAGATCGGCAATACATAAAGGATAGAGACTCTGTTGAACGGCTTCAAGAGCCTCTCCTTGAAGTTCTGCAAACATTCTGCAAGCTTCATCACATGAATAGTCCTCAACATTTTGCTTGTCTCCTTGGTCGCCTTACAGAATTACGGACTTTTAACCACCATCATGCAGATATGTTGATGTCATGGAGAGTTAACAATCACAAATTCACACCTCTTCTTTGCGAAATATGGGATGTGCAGTGACAAGGCTGGTTTTTACTGGATCATAAATAAGTTAGCTGGAACAACAAACTTGAATCCATAACATCAGTGTATTCATTCAGTGTTTTTGAATTGTAAATATTTTCTTAAAGCACTTAAAATAATTGATGGTAAATCATTTTCATTGAAGTTTACATTTGTGTCTGTTTACATAGAATATCTGCCATGGTTCTTAAGTTCCTTGAAACAAAAGTGAATTTCTATTTGCCTGAACCAAGTCCCTGTTATTTCTTTTGAAATTAAAGTGGTATACTACAACTTCTTCTTTTTCTTTTCATCTTTCTTTGTTATAAGCCACTACTTATAAGTTGATAAATATTTCTCAGAGCCAAGTTGAATGCCATCTATCAGTCCTAAACTATCGGAAACTATACCAGCATAAAACACACTATCTATCCTGCTGTATATACAATATTGGCAAATGCTTGTTCTTATTTACAAGATGTATTAAAGACAAACTTATGGGTTCCCTCCTTTCTTACCCAATATCACCATCTCATGGGGAAACTATGCACCAATCATTTTCCTTAATGTGGATCAAGGCTGGGAAGGATGATTAGATGGTTCCACCACAAAACCGTGGTAGACTAAAGCGCGCTCGACGAAAGCGCGTACGTGACGTCATCACAGCGCGACGAAAACAGCACACTGAGCGGTAAACTTAAAATTAACGCGTAAATCTAAACCTAACCCCCCCAAACCTAACCCTAAACCTAACCCTAAGCCTAACCCTTAACCTAACGCTAAACCTAACCCTATACCTAACCCTTAACCTAACGCTAAACCTTAACCTAACCCTAAACCTAACCCTAACGCTTAACGTAACTCTAAACCTAACCCTAACCCTTAACCTAACCCTAAACCTAACCCTTACCTTTATGTGAATCGGCTTGCTTTAAAAGCACTTTTTAAAGCGCCCTTTTTTCTCCGCGGTCGTATTTGTCGCGCTGCTGATGACGTCAGGTACGCGCTTTAATCGGGCGCGCTTTAGTGGACCGCGGTTTTGACGGGTCACGGATTAGACAGGTGGGGTCAGCCATCTTTCAAATCTTTGTTCCAGTTTTGCACAAATGCATTCAGAAGAAGTCTGACTATTGGCTGGTAGGGTAATTTTGAAATATTTCCTGATTATTTTAAATGATTCTCTTTCTCACTAATCTTTTCCTCCACTATTCGCCTGGGTAAAAATAAGTTGTTTTTCTCTTGCTAGATAAAGTAACTTAATACCTACATAACACAATGTATGTACAGAGGATGATTAGCATCAGTGTTGACCGCTCCTAAATGAAAAATATTTTTTTCTGGTTCATAATAGTGGCCAAGCTGGTCCATATGCCGTGATGCTTGCTTAACCATGCTTTTCAACCAACTCACAATGGGACAGATTTATAGAACCTGGAGACTAGGACTGGGACACTACAATGACTTTTCCCCACTATATGTTAAATTAAATCCTGTTGTGGGTTAGCTTTACCAGAGCAGAGGGCAAGGAATTGTCTGGATTGGGCCCTAAAGGTTTTTTTAAAAAAAATAACTTTATTAAGTTAAAAAAAAAAACAAAATACAAATTAACAAAAACAAAAAAAAAGATTAAAAGAAATGTGGAGGGGATCAAGGAGGGAGTTAAAAAGTCACCACAGAAAAGAAAATACAAAAACCAGTTTTGACTTTTTTCAGTATAAATTTATAATAAAATAACCCCTTACTCTAAATTAAAACAAAAAGAACATACAGTCAATATAAAAATTAAATGAAAAACTAAGCCTATATAAAATAGCCACTTATTCTCTCTTTCCAAAGAAAATAGTCCAAAAGTGGTCTCCATATAGAATAGGATAAAGTTCTAGGTAGGCTGCACCTGTCTATATAGAACTAAACATTAAACTATGGTATGAACCATAGTTAACAAACCAGAACACTTGCGTCCACAACCAAACTAACCCAAAAAGACAACACCATGTAATAAGTTAACACAATGATCTAGGCAATAAATGATACAGCACACAATACAGGTAGTCCTCGACTTACAACAGTTCATTTAGGGACTGTTCAAAGTTACAATGGCACTGAAAAAAGTGACTTATGGCCATTTTTCACAGCTACGACCTTTGAAGCATCCCCATAATCGTGTGATCAAAATTTGGATGCTCGGCAACTGGTTCATACTGATGACTATTATCCCAAAGGTGCTTTTTCAAGAGGCAACTGGATTTTCTTGTTTTCCTTTGAAGACATTTTGCTTCTCATCCAAGAAGCTTTTTCAGCTCTTCTTGGATGAGAAGCAAAATGTCTTCAAAGGAAAACAAGAAAATCCAGTTGCCTCTTGAAAAGCACCTTTGGGACAACCATGACAAGAATCTACAGACACTTAATGGCCATTGCTATCTCGCCCATGTGATCCCCCTTCTGCAACCTTCTGACAAGTAATGTCAATGGATTCGCTTAGCAACCAGGTTACTAACTTATCAGCTGCAGTGATTCACTTAGGAAGGTCATAAAATGGAGCAAAATCACTTAACAAATGCCTCACTTAACAATTTTGGGCTCAGTTGTGAGCGTTAAGTGGAGGACTACCTATGCTGATGCTGGTCCACGCTGACCTCTCCAGTGCATTTTGTTAACCAAGGTTTACAGTTTATTCTGTGGCAAACACAGCCATAAATATGTGTAGGATTGTGTTGCAACATGTTTTATACCGAGAGATAAGGAACCTCTGATTGCGCTTCTGATCTATTTCTCTGCCTCCACACTGACTTTTCTAGTCAGGGCTGCTGGGTGTTGCAACCTCTAATCCGCCCCCCCCCCCCCAAAGCATACAGAGGAAGGTTAAATCTTGACAACCGCGGCCTGACTCCAAAGCAGGGTGTAGTGGAGAGAGGCAGAACCTTAGCAAGGTTGCCCCTATTCCTGCCCGTCCCCTGCCTTGTCTCGGCTGAGGAGATAACAACACTCGGTCCAGACAGTAATCCGCGGCGACTGTCACCTGACACACACACGGCAGCAGGATTCCCCCCCCCCACACACACACATACACACACGCACGACCGCTGGATCCCTTCCGTTTGAATCCCCCCTCCCCCAGCACCAGCATCGCCACCCAGCCTTTCGCTACGGACGCCGCAAGGTACCCACCCATCCCGACAACTGGCTCTCCCTCCCCTTTCGCCCAGCCTCCGCCTCGCCGGCCTGGGCCCCGCCTCGCGTCAGCTGATTGGGCCTTTCGAACTGTTGCGGGCGGACGCGGCCGAATGAATCAGGGAGCGCTGGAGCTCGAGAGGATTCCCTGCCGCTGCCGCAATCTCACGTGTGTCCCCCGGGCAGAGGATGCGTGGGGGGTGCTGACTCTGGGGTTTTCGTAAGTATCTCCAAGTTTCCCCGGTAGATCGCAGGGTCGTTTGATTTTTTTTTCCTGGCTGAAGTGGGTCCCTGAAGCAGATTTGGGGCTGATCACAACCTACTAGGCTGAAGCGTGGTTGCTTGTTTATGGCTCAGTAGAGCCTCTACGTTCCCTGTGCCATACAAGGGGATGTATTGCCTTCAACCTCAAGGCGCTAATGCTGTTTCCTTGCTTCCTTGGGTTAGGGCTATGGGAAAGTGCTGGCCATTTACACAGAAAAGGGGAAGAAAATCAGTTCAGCTCTTGATCTCTGTTGCAGTGACGCACCATACGATCTTGACCAGCAGTTTTCTCGCCCGGAGGAAACGGCTTTCTGCAACCTCAGCCCTCATTCCGGCAGGTATTTTTGGAAAATGGGAGCTGTGGTCCAACAGGGAACCAAGTTGTAGGAAACTTGAAATAGAAGCTATGCTGACTTTTTACCGCATTTTGCCAATGGCATAAATACTCAAAATACAGAAACTCACAAACAATGAAAGGATGTGACATAGTATAACAGCCTGTGGCAAGTTCTTCCTTACCCTGGCTGATTTTGGAGTTCGCAAGTTCTGAATTCAAGGTTATATGGTCTACTCCTAATTTTAAGACAGTGTTTTTCAAAATTGGCAAGTTTTAAGATGTGTGAACTTCAATTTCCAGAATTTCCCAGCCAGCATGCATTAAGTTTGAAAAATACTAGTGTAAAGTAATCCTATAACATAAACTGTGATATAAGTTTAAATAAACTATTTTTAATTGTGGATTTATATAATAACCTTAAAAATGGGATGCAATTATAAGGCGTGTTACTAACATCGCATACATAATTGTATATATGGTTATGCATATGATTTCTGTAATAATTCACCGGAGGGTGACATACTCATCCCTCACTACAGCTGCAGCGTCCCCGGCAAATGAGTGAAGTTGTTTTGTTTGGTTGTAAAACTGTACTTCGCATTCAGTCCTACAGGTTCAGAGATGTGAACCCCAAATAATTTAAAATATCCTTTCAGTTTACAATTTGAAGGTTAAACTGTAAAGTGTAAAAATAGCAGGAAGGATCCCACAAGAACAATAAAAATATTGAAAGCTATGTATTCCTAAAAAAAATGATTTCCCACAACTTCCAGAAGATTAAGAAGTGTTTCCTTTGGAAAAATAATTTTGTTGAGTTAATTGCCCAAATGTCTTCTCCCTTTTTCTAACTATTGTTGAAAAATTGTTAAGACAAGGACTCCTCTGAAGAAAGTATCTTTTTTCCTGGTTCTGAAAGATCCTTGCTAGTATTTTAATTCTACCAAAAATTAATATGCATCTCTTGTAATATTCAAATAGCATTTGAAAGGTTTAGTTGAATACTACAAGATAGTATTAGCTGAAATTATCACATGTAGCTTGTTCCTGTTTCTGCTTGCTTTGTAGGTGGCCCACTGAATTCAGTAGCATTTTCACACAAGTATATGAACACGATTATATTATGACTGGGTTTATGTATTTTAACCCATGGTTTATTTTAATTAGAATTTGTTAAACAAGTCATGAAGCCTGCTTCTCATGTAATGTCATAAGCCATGATTCACAATGGCTATGATGTGTGAACTGAGGTGTATTTTGTATTCAGACATCACATTCCTAATTCAACCATTTTATGAAAGATGGAGAAAAGGGAACAAACTTAATACTTGTATATCTTTTTTCTTCTTATTTTTTTCCCATAGAACTTCCTGGTTTTCTTAAACCACAATTTCCTGTGGTTATTGAACTATAAATCTGTGATTTGCAAGTCTTCTTTAAAGGCCAAAGGAAGAAATAAAAAAAAAGAAAACCAGGGTGAAAAGGCACATACACACTTCTTATTTGTTCCCAATCCCTCAAATCTTGATTTGAAAAACAAAGAGTATGATTACTGAAACAAGCTGTGTATCAAAGACTAATGTTCAACTATGACTTATTACACCACAATTTAATAGATTCAAGCATAAGCCCTGAAATATAGTTTAGAAAAGGTCCCATTCAACGAGAAAATGCAAATTACATTGTACAATAGCAATAACAGTTAGACTTATATACCGCTTCATAGGGCTTTCCGCCCTCTCTAAGCAGTTTACAGAATCAGCATATCGCCCCCAACAACAATCCGGGTCCTCATTTTACCCACCTCGGAAGGATGGAAGGCTGAGTCAACCCTGAGCCGGTGAGATTTGAACAGCCGAACTGCAGAACTGCAGTCAGCTGAAGTAGCCTGCAGTGCTGCATTTAACCACTGCGCCACCTCGGTGCTCTACAGATAGTCCTTGATTTACAACTTTTTGTTTAATGACCATTCAAAGTTACAATAGCACTGAAAAAAGTGACTTGGCCATTTTTCACATTTATGAGCATTGTAACATTAAACACTTGGCAACTGACTCATATTTATGATGGTTGCAATGTCCCACAGTTATGTGATCACCTTTTGCAACCTTCTGACAAGCAAAATCAATGGGTAGGTCAGATTCAGTTAACAACCATGGTACTAGTTTAACGACTGCAGTGATTCACTTAACAACTGGCAAAAAAGATTGTAAAATGGACAAAACTCACTTAACAATGGTCTCTCTGAAATTTTGGGCTCAATTATATTTGTAAGTCGAGGACTACCTATAATGAGCTGTAATGAGATTTCTGTTTTGGCCTAGTGAATTGTAATCTGAAACACTGTAGCTTATTCCATAAAAAATCAGTCAGTCCACAACTTAACTTGGTATGTAAATTCAGTTACTAAATCTGTAATGTGAGCAGCAAAATTCTAGCCATCAATTTGTGAGTTTCATACTTGTATTTTAATTGATTCCAAAGACAGATGTAATACTATGAAGTGAGCTGATATAAACATCTTCTGACATTTTCTTTCAAGTGTGCAGTTTTTCCCCCCAAATAGTCAGGCTTTGTGTGGCATTCTTGAAAAATGAAGATGCTGAACATTCTTCTAATAGTTCTTTTTTTTTGGAATATTTTCCTTTGTTCAAGCTGATAGTCTGCCTTGCATATTGGGCAGTCTTTTTGTTACTGTGGCAGTTGGCTTGTTAAGGGCCTTGTTCAAATGTGTAAGTGTTCCATCATTTAATGAGAGCAGTATTTTTGGTAGCTGTTGCCACCATATTTTTTTCCTTCTAAAATGTCAATGAAGCCCCTTACATTGGCCTATTAAGACAAAGGGCTTTTTATGTAAATGAACTTTATTCCCTGGTGCTCACTGTGGGAAGCTGAATACATTAGTTAGTAAAGACTTGTTCTACTTTCTGCTTTTTTTGTGTAGTATAAAGGAGAGAAATATCAGGAAGACGTGAGTTTCTTAAGTTCAAGTAATAAATAGTGGCATTTGTTTAGGATCTGTGTTCCCAGCTGGCTAGAAACTGACATTTTTTTAAATGTAGCTTTAAATTTACCACTTTAGCAATATTGGTATGCCAGTAAATTATTTTCTATATGTGATCTGAAGATTAGTTTAAAATGAAATTTACATGGACGTTTTTGTTTTAAATACTGTTATACACTAGGATTTGCATTCCAATACAACTTTTCGCAGTGTAGAATCCCTTATGAATCCCTTGCATTGTCTACCATTTGATTTTTTTATTCATATTTGCCAATATGGTTTAAAGATGTTACCTACTTTTGATATATAAAAACATGGAATGTTATAAGGATCATGGAGATACTGAGCATGAAAGTTGAAAAAAATTATATTCAATTTTGGAAATAAAGTAAACTCCCAATTTTGGATAATTAGTATTGGTTTACTTTTTGTTGATCTGTTGGCTATCTCTTCAGTGTTACAGATAAATGAAGGTGGATAAAATACAATTTGACACTTTTAGCTGAAAGTCTCTTTTTTCCCTCCTATTCCTAGGAACATCTAGTTACCATGCAACATACAGTTCAGGTAGGCAAACGGAAATATTACAGCTATTAAATATTTTCCTACTTTATGATATGTATCTGAAGAACATAACTGACTATAGATTTAATGTTCAACTCTAATGGAACTTTATGCTTGTTTTGTCAAAACATTTGGGTTTTTTTGAATACTGGCATTTTTCCAAGTAATCTAGATGGATTGTACAAGCCAAATTCAGCTTTTAATAGAACTACAGCATTCCGAAATAATAGTGAATAATTTGGGGAACATATATTACATTATTATGAACTTTCCATTTTTTAAAGTCATTGATGATGGATTGCAAATATGATCAGTTATTGCATAGTGCTGAAATTGTGATCAGTCTTGTGCTATGTACCTTAGGTGTGGTTTGGAGATGATTTACCTATCAGTCCACGCAGTCCACTGACTCCAAGACATGGCCCTGGCCTGGCTGATGTTTTACTATATGACCAATGGATATCTGTCCGGCATGAGGCAACTTTGATTCCTATGCAAGAAGATCTGACTATCTGGCTATCTGGCTTATTGGGTTTGTTTGAAGAACCTTGTAATTACTATAGAAAAAGATATAGGGGTAGAGCTAGATTTAGAGTTCATGCTGTTAGAAGTTAAGACCATTAATTTTACCATTTATCCTTTTATAGAAGTCTAGTCATTTGTAAAGAGTATGTAATACTGCTTTATCCTAAACAGTTTTAAAGGGCATGCCTGCTTTTTGAAACATTGACTAGTTGAGGTTCAATATTTTTCCTAATTATTATAGTTAAAACTACAGGCCAACATACAGCTTGAGATATAAATAATTAATTTAAAATACAATAGGATCATATGCTCTAAATATGAGTGACATCTGTGACATTCAGTATCAGTTTGGACGTTGCCTCAATCCCACTGCAGATAAACCACAATAAAAGGGAATGTTACAGAGGCTCTGAGTAGCGAGATGGGCAGCATGTAAATTTAATAATAAACAAACAAACAAACATATTTTCCAGTTGACTTAGGTTGAAGCTATGCTTTAATATATCTGAGTTATCAGTTTGAGTTTTATCTGTTCTGTATTAATGAAAATCATTGCTCTCCTATAGGTATTGAACTTAAACCAGAGCATTTATTGGAAGAACTTGATAACGGGGTATTGCTGTGCATTTTGATTGGAGTCATTCAAAGCATAGTTAAAAGTAACTCAAATGATTTAAAAGTAAGTTCAATTTTTTAAAAAATAGCAATTAACTTTTTTTCAATTAATGAAGTCATGTGAGCAAGATTATCCTATTAAATGTGCTTGTATTTACCTGAAAGGAAGACAATCCTGCATGTAAGTTTTAAAGGAACATTAGCAAAAATATTCTCTACTATGCTTAGCAAATCTAAGATTATTTCCATATTTTAAATATAAATTATTGAGTAGGGAGGAATTTAGTCTTCCTTTCAAATGAATATAGTACATTGCTTTTCTACAAATGAAGATAGTTAAGAATGTGAAACATAAAAATCATATTACTAGACAGTTCAATTTTCCCAAATGTGTGGAGGTAACCAAAATGTTCTTGAATTTAAAAAAGGATGGTGCTGAATATTTCACCCTAATATGAAAGTTACTTTAATTCTAATGTTATCCTATGTTCAAATAATGCATTCAGATAGCAATTCTTGGAATTCAACCTCTGCTTTATGCTACTGTATTCACTCCATACTACAATAAGTACATGTATCTCAACTTCTCATGTGAACTAACTGGGAAATAAAGCAAGAATATTAGAACTCCTACACCTATGTTTTTAGAATTCTGGGACATACTGATCTGGTTCAGTTCTCGTAAGACAATGAGTGGTTAGATATGCTTTGGATTAATATGTTGTGTAAATGTACATATTCCCACTTTAATGAACCACATACATTTTGCCCATGGATAACTTAATGTTACTTAATACATTTTGTGTTCTTCAGAGCACAAGAAATTTACATATAACAGTCAGATGGTTTAGGATGATATTTATTGAGGAAGATTTCTAGTAAGCATGAATTGTGATGTAGGAGCTCTGAAAATAGGAAGTGTTACAGCTGGTACAAATGTTGGCACTTAGGAATTTTAAAGTCAGGGCGTCAGGTGATCTATCATAAAAGGATGCTGAAAGAATGGTTGAATATATACTATGGCTATAGTGAAAAGTTGGAGGAAATGTTACACAAATTACATGCACTTAAAATTACAAACAGGCATAAAATATTATTTGGATAATACATACAGTGGCTTGAGATGGTACAGAATACATGAAAGTTGTGTCTCAGATTAGGTTCTGCAAAAAAGGAAAATAATTTGGAAGATGAAAGTCTGCTGATTAAAATTGTACATGACATGAAATTCATTAGAAAAATGTGAATCATATGTTCAAACTGCTGACAGATTTGTTCTAATTTTAAAATACTGAAGTAGTATTTTAGATATAAATATCCTGGAGGGTTTGTCCTGGATATTCATGTGATACATGTTATTGCCCTTCTTTTGCCAGTAATATATATTTGAAGTGTCTTTCAAGCCGTGTTTTCAGCTAAGTAAATGGGCTATCCACTTTTTTCTGACAACTAACGGTGAAGGCCACAAAGTTTGGTATGTGGCCTTTTTTGCCTTTTAGCTGAGTCCTCAGCAATACTGTTTTAAACAAATTTTCCCATTGCTTATTTATATATAGCTGAGATTAATTTCTTTTGAAATGTAATCTTTTTCGGGGGGGAGGAACCCCCTCCCCACTTTCCTTACTAGTTCAACTCTAGAAAACGCTTTTGTGGATGTTTTGGAATGTTTCCTGTTAAATTTTCTACATTACTTTCCAGAATTTCCCTTTACGAAAAGTCCCCTGTAAAAAAGATGCTCCTTCAGGATCTTTCTTTGCCAGAGATAACACAGCAAACTTTCTGAATTGGTGTAGGTGCATTGGAGTGGATGAGACTTATCTTTTTGAATCCGAAGGCTTAGGTAACTTTTGTTGCTTTTTTGCTTTGTTTTATTGAATTATATTAAACTAACTTCTTATATAGGCTATTATTCACTTCTAAATTTAAAAGACAAGAGGTGTTTATATAAATGAGATCCTTCTGTATTGGAAAAATACCTTTGTATGTTTAATAAACTCTGTTAAAAAGCATGTAGTAATGCAAACACTAAACAGGGCAAAATATTTTTTGGTCTTAAATATTACAACAACTTTTTGTGGGGGGGAGACTTTTTGATAATAGAAGTTACTATAAGAGTTTTAAATTTTAGTTTGACAAGTTTAATAATTGCAACACCTTTCCAATAGAATTGAGAGGTTTTTTTAAAAATGTTGGGATTGTCTGATTTTTGCAACATTAATTTGTATCAGGTTATTCTGATATCTTTGGAAGATGTTGATGTGATAATGGCTTTATTAATGCCATTGAATGGGGAGTTTAATGTTAATAGTTAATAATCTGTTGACAATTAATCTTTTGATTCCACCTGTATTACTTCTTTCTAACTTGTTAGCTATAAAAATACAAACTGTTAACTATACCTAGCGCTGGTACCCTCAGTTTATGACTTATGCTAACTAAATCTGTTGTTGGGTTTGCATGTCAAGGATTGGACTGCCTATCTCTTGTTGTTTCAGGTTGAATCTTGTAACCAGCAGCTGCCAGACCAAATTTTTCCAGATGGGCTTAAATCTTGTAGTGCTCATTAAGAAAAATAGCTTGAAGATGTATTGCTAATTAGGTTTTTAGCATTGTCCCTTTTAAAAATAGATAGACATAGCTGTAAGTCCTAGGCCCATATAAAATCACTGCTTAAATTGTTTGGTATTATATATCCTTCTTGAGGAGTATTCTTTGTATATTTGCTTTGCATGGTGTGGGCGTGTTTAAATTTAAAAAAATATTATTCAGAATTGTTAAAGGTATGGCAATGTTCAGTTTGTAAACAGTTTTTCAATGTAATTAGTGGGACAGGGTTTATAAGACAATGTCATCCAAGAATGATAGGATTCATATATCTCCTACACAGCATATTTTAATCTACATTGTTATTTTTTTATAAAGGAACAAGGGTGTAGGTTCACCAAGTCTGTATTATATTGCAGTTTTAAGGACATAATTCACAATACTTTGAAAGTGGTTACTGATTACAGTAGCTGGTTTTGTGGCATGAACATATGCTTTGTATGTTCTTGGCAAAGCTCTGCAAGGACCCTTTTGTAAGCTTGTGGGGGTGAAATAAAGAGTGGGTTTGTGCCTAGGCAATATTCATGTAGGGGGCATATGGGTCTCAAAAGAGTTTCACTGCATTCATTCATCGTTACAAGTGCCATTGAATTTTTAGAAAGAGGCTAAGCTCACTTTGCAGTTGTAAACCTGCCATACGGGACTTGTACAAAACATTGAGCTGGGTGAGATGTGCAGGGGCTAGACCATATTAGTATGACACAGGTTGTCCAAACTGTCTCACAGTAATCAAGAGTGGAACATTCAAGGAGCAAGTCTGTTTAAGTTCTGATTAATCAGATTTATTTTTAAAAAAATACAAGAATTGATAGTTCTGCTTTCAAAACTAAACTGTCCAAACTTGCTTCATTGCTCCTGCCCTTTTGGTAAAAGGAAAAGAAAACTTGATTCTTCTGGGGGGAAAAAACCCTCACACCTGATTCTCAGTGTGACCATCCATGTCCATATTTTATGCAGTTTATTTCTTAGATAAAACTGGTGATTGATCCAGCCATTATAATGCCATACATATAATGCCAAGTGTGTAGCTCAAACTGAAGGACTCAAGCATTCCTTTGCTTATATTGCCCAGATTATGCTGCCTTCTGTTTTACATGTTTAGAATTCTATACTGTCTACACTAAATATCTATGAAAATTATGGACAAAATACATCCATTCTATTATACATCCTGAATGCATTTTCCTTGTAGCTGAAAATTTTTGAAAGAAGAGATCACATAGGATAAAGCAGGATTTCTCAAAGTGAGGGTTGGGAATTCCTAGAGGGTTTCAGATAAATGGAAAAGTCAGAACACATTTGGTACTCACTTTTCTGCTCTGCCTCCGAAGGTGACAGTTTGGGAAAGGACTTATTTTATTGAAGAACTTAATACTAAGAATTTATGTCCCCACCCACCTTTCCAAAAGTCTAGTTAAGGAGGGAATTTGGAGAGCCTACCTCTTCCTCCATGGAAAACTTCAATTGGCAAGGCTTCTTACAGTAAGCTGGTGGCCCTGGCAATTACACTGGTTCCACTGTGCCAATACCCATGGTTTCTGTTCTAAGCATTCCTCCCAACCCCAGTAGAAAATTGTAAATGTAAAAAATGGCCCTTGTTCATTGGATGTCTTCTTTAACAGAGGTTTCTTTAACAGAGGGTTGTTACCAAGGCTAACTAACCCTGCTGGCTTATGTTTCAGAATGCCGTGGGAAGTTTTTTTCAGATGTCTAAGATTCTGTTCCTTCTGATTGCTGGGAGATTTTGCTACAGAGATATGAAATGGACACAGGTCACTTGGGCAAAACTAAGAGAGGCATACTTAGTTTAACTTTGTGGACAGTTTGCCCAGGGACAGAGGGAAGGAAAACCCTTAGAGTACGGTCTTATGGTTTGCCCAAGCAAATCCCAAAGGGAGTGCTAATAGGGCTCCAGCACAAACCTCAGGCCATGCATACTCAAAATTGGGTCGCTGTTAGTATTGGGAGCTAGGAAACATGCCTTTTCCATGGCAGCCCCTGCCCTATGGAATATTTTGCCCCCTGAGGTTTGGCAGGCCTCCATCCTACTAGTCTTCCATAAAACTTGGAATGCCTCGCCCTTTCCCCCAAGCGCTGGAATAAGATTGGATGATTGCACATTAGAAGTTTGACTTGGCATTAGGTTTTTTAAAAATGTTTTAATGTGTTTGCTTTTATAGTTTTATAGTTTTTTATATGTTGTTTCGATCTTTGATTGGGAGCCTCCCAGAGTTGTTTAGAAGATGAAGTTATATAAATGCTTTAAATAAATAAATGTACTGGTAGATTTCCAAATCAATAATAGCTAAAGAAAGGTCTGGATGCCAAGCAAGAGTACACCAGGGAGTAGATTAGAAAAGAACTTGCTGATACAGACTTACATGTTTACATATAAGTTACATGTGTTCCAAATTTTGATCCAGGCCATTGAATGTAGGCAAGTTAGGTTTCACTGAATTAATTTTTTTACCTTACTTGCACTAATTTTTTTTACAGTGCTGCATAAAGACCCAAGACAAGTATACCTTTGCTTACTGGAAATTGGTCGCATTGTATCAAGGTATGTATTCATTGCTTTCTCCAAGTAGATGCTTTGAATGCACTGAGGTTCTTAGAGTTTTTACAACAGAAATTGGCTGTTTTCACATGGTACTACAAACTAACCTAGTTAGTTTGATTAGTTTATGGTTTTGTATTCATGTTCTGAAAATTGGATTAACTGATAAACCTCATTTAAGTTAAGAATAGCTGTGTTATGAAAATATAGCCATTTTGGTATAAGCCTATATTCCCTAGCAAAGTACCAGGTGTCATAAGATATTTTGCACTTTCCACCTACAGTTGAAAAAGAAAGTCTTTTATTCCTATGTTCTACCCTTATACCCAAAAGTACTCTCACCCTATGGTTATTGTCTTAGAATTTTGCTAAAATTCTAAAAATAGTATTTTATACATTTTTCTTTTTATAGTCATGGAGTTGAACCACCAGTATTAGTAAAGTTAGAGAAGGAAATTGAATTGGAAGAAACTTTGTTGATGTCCTCTGATAGTGTAGCCCCTATAGTTTCTTACAAATCGTGCTGTCAGGATGGAGAATTACATGAAGCGGTAAGTAGCATACATATTTCTGCCTATGAAGCTATAATCTAAATCTTTCTGGAATCTGTAACCCGAAGAACCACAGTGGTGAACTATGTAAACTTTCTAGATATTTTGAATGACTAGATCATGCTATGGTCCAAGTTTCCTTGGTTTGGAATAACATATTATGCAAGCCAAGTCACTGTGGTTTATTAACTGTAATTAAAGTTTAGCATTTGGACAAAACCAGCAAAATTTGTTTTATCTTACAAATCATAGTCAGGTAAACCATGTTCAGTATAAAATGTGAACCTAACCCAAGCATCTACAAATCTCATTCCAATCAAAAATCTAACTATTAATGAGCTGTGGTGGCTCACTGGTTAGAATGCAGTACTTCAGGCTAACTCACTGCTCACTCCAGGAGTCCAATTCTGAGTGGCTCAAGGTTGACTCAGCTTCCATCCTTCTGAGATTGGTAAAATGAGGACACAGATTGTTAGGGGCAATATGCTGACTCTGTAAACTGCTTAGAAAGCACTATGAAGTGGTATATAAGTCTAAGTGCTATTGCTATAATATTTGTCAAGATTACAATAAAGCAAATTAGTTGATTTTTTTTTTTTTTGGCACTACATCTGATCCACCAATTACTAGTTTGTGGCTTTATAAACTGTGAAGTAGCATGAAAGATGAAAACATTTTGTTGTCGGACTTATCACAGGAGAGAGACGTGGAAGTGACAGAATTTGAGAGCAGCTAATAAAACAATAAAAAGAACATAAAAAAGCCACTTTAAGATCCAGCAGAGGGTTAAATTGAATCAGCATTCAACAGTAGATTAACATTTAAAAGTAGATATTAAAAAAAATCAAAATGTGCAATTAAAATCCCGGTGTTTTTAAAAAGCAGACAGTGGACAGAAAAATGATGGAGACTCAGCTCTCTGACCACTCCCACATAGAATTGTTACCTTCTAGGTCCTCTTTTCAGGTAGGTTCATGGTCATACAAGAGTCATTTTGAGTCATTCCTAGCAGCTCCCGTTCATAACTGGGCTGCATGCTACAAAAGAGCAAGCTTTGACAGTGAAACCAGCTGTGTCTCATCGAGACAAAAATTTCTGCTGGCTCAGAACTTCATCTTGGGGGCAGGTTCAAAAACTAATTCATGTTTAGTGTTGTTTTCAATATATATTATATGAAGATAACAAAATCTTTGTACAATATAGGTTAAGCATATTGCTGAAGATCCTCCTTGTAGCTGCTCTCATAGATTTTCAATTGAGTATTTGTCTGAAGGGCGCTATAGATTGGGAGACAAAATACTGTTCATTCGAGTAAGTACAAGTTTTCAGTTATTTTGCTCAGTCACTTAAGTATCAATCTTAATTGGGTGGGAAATTATTTCTTTTCAAGATATGAAATATAATTTAATTGCCACTACCTTACCTTAATGATATCATCTGCTTAGTTTCATTGCATATCTGAAAATGTCCCACTGTTACTGATGCTTAGGAATACTTCAGCAATCATTCTGTTTCTTTGCTGCCATAATACTGGACAGCTTGTACTCCTCTGCATCTCTTGGTTGCACTTGTTTTTTAGAGTGTGTGTATGTACTATACTTCTATTGCTCTCTAGGGCAGTGTTTCTCAACCTTGGCCACTTGAAGATGTCTGGACTTCAACTCCCAGAATTCCCCAGCCAGCGAATGCTGGCTGGGGAATTCTGGGAGTTGAAGTCCAGACATCTTCAAGTGGTCAAGGTTGAGAAACACTGCTCTAGGGATTGGTGGCAAATGGGAAAACTGAATGTTAAAGCCATTGTAATATTTCATACAATACCTATGTTGCTTAAGTGCAATCAGTTATAATCAAACTATTTTTTAAATCTTTTATTAGATGTTACATGGCAAACATGTAATGGTACGTGTTGGTGGAGGCTGGGATACTCTTCAAGGTTTTCTTCTCAAGTATGATCCTTGCCGAATGCTTCAGTTTGCAACGTTGGAACAAAAGATTTTGTCATTTCAAAAAGGTGCATCTGGTGATATGGTTTCCGATTCGTCTGCTAAACCTCCACAGCCTCCACCCATGAATCCCATATCTGCCATTGATGCATACCATAAACAGAGTTCAAAGCCTTCTACTATGGTTTCCGTTTCAAAAAACCCTCATGTAGGTAATAGGAAACAGGCAGCATGTAAGTCATCCCAACCAACAGTTCTTTCTTCTTCAGAAGCAGCAAAGCATTCCTTACCCACAGACCAGTTGACACGAAACCAGCCCAAATTAAAAGATTCATCAGTAAATAACCTTCAGCCATTTCCCAAAGCATCAAAACCGGTTTTTAAAAAGCCAGCACCCCCTTCTCATAACCCTACATCTGTTTCAAAATATAGACAAGCTATAAATAAGTGCTCATCATCGGCTCAGGGGAGGGCTGCTTTAACACCATCAGCATCTCTTCAGAAATGCACTGCATCATCTACCAAGCCTGCATGTTCCCAAAACTCTCCAACTGTACAACATTCTGCTCTAGGTTGTTCAAACAATAAACTTTGCAGGTTGCCTGAAACGGCTACAAGGGTAGGCTGTTTAGAAGGACATCATTCTCCTGATAGTGCAGCTGGGCTCAAAAATGTAGCCAAATGCAAGCCTCTTTCAAAAACCTCAGCAAAATCAGCAAAGACCATTAACAGAAATTTACATGTGTCTAAGCCGTCTTGCCCTCCAACATCTACAATGCCTACAAAAATAATTTCCAAAAATAGTAGTCAAACATTACCCACACAGTTTTACTCACACGGAGAAAAATTGGAAACTAAGCAAACCAAACAGAAAACTGCTCTTAGCCCCAAACAACTGAGTTCTAATTCCTCTCTTACGAATGATAAAACAACTGAGCAGACATCTACGCTAGATGTAAAGAGTAAAAATCCATTTTCATCTGTTAATAATTATGCTTCATCCAAGAGGAGGCCAGTTCAAAATAGTAGGATGAAAATACAGGGAACAGCTGATGCAACAACACATTCTGATCGTATGCCGTTATCTATTATGCGTCTTCCTCAAACATCGACCATAAATGGGGCAAGGAAAAAGACAGTAAAGGCTAATGTCAAAAGTCAAGCACAGGTCAAAGTCTCCCAAAAGAATGATAAAGAACTTGATTCAACCACTAAGGAACCTGTTTTAAAAGGAAAAGCTACAACTGTTCTACCCAAAGGGACACAGCTTAGGTTAAAGGATTCCACAGTAAAGTCAAAACAGGATGATAATTACTTTGTTGTGACTGGGAATAAGAAACTCAGAAAGTAAAGTACCCAGAATTATAATTGATTATTGCAACATGTTTTTACTAATAGCCACTTTATACTTGGGACCTTAACATTAAATAACAATACAATAATTTGAATGCTAACTGCCTTGGAACAGAAGAGTTTAAAATGTTTGCTAGTCCCCACAAGTGCAATAGTTGACTGATTACAAATAGGCACTTTATCACAATCTGAATTATAAATACTTCGGTAATCTATTTCTCACATTGATAGTAAGATGATAAAGATGCTCCCAATAGGTCATTTATTGCTCAGGTTCATGTGGCAAATATTTCTTAATGAATTGTAAAATGGTGTTTACCATCTCCAAGGAAAAATACAGCATAGCAAATTGGCTGCAATTTGCAAAATATACATCTTCCAGGAAAAAAAAAAGATATCTTCTGATAATATAGTCATTTGTTGAATCTCGTGAATATTTGTTTTTGGTAAGGGCTTTGGTCAAACATGAGCATGAGAATTGGTATTTACTACTGTTGTGTGTGCATACTACTAAGTAGAAATGCAGCTGTCAAATAGCCTTGAGTTAAGAATAACTCCAAATAAATATCTATAATGCTAAATTTTATTTAAACTTTCAATGCACAGGGACCACTAAGAACATTTTACAGGAGTTCTTGGCTTTAGAGACAATAATTTTAGTGCCTTCACAGGTTATGTGCTTTGTTCGCTGTATTACAGGAAAGACTGAAAAGTGGCTCAAATGTGTATTCTAATTATTATGGATTGTGTTTATGGATTACTGTTATCAGATGGACTTATATGAACAAAATTATGCATTCAATTACAATTTAATGATGATACTGGCACTGTGTAACCTTTTCATGTTTGCTTTTCTGAAATGACTAAAATGTATGCTAGCACAGTGCTTCACTCTTAAAATGTGACAGACAATCTTTCTATAAAAGAACATCCAATATATTTCTAGGAAATTACTTGTGTTTACAAAGTGAGAGAATAGCTTCAAAAATGGGTTATATTCATAAGCACAACTGAAAACCTTTCAAATAAGCTGCCTTTGGAATTTTTATATTTATGTTTCACACTATTTCATTTTTAGCTGTAGAATATATTCCTTATTGCATTAATCATTTTACTTACAACATAAACAACTAACATTGAAGGAAAAATACTTTTTTAGTTTTAGGTTTGCATTCAGTAGTGTGTATTCTCTGGCAGGTATATACTATGTATGTGTATACTGCTGTTAAGTACAGTTGCACTTGTCATAGGGTTTTGAAGCAAGTTTTAAAACAAATTTGTGTTGCCCTCCCCTAGGAAGTAAGACAAACTTCTTAATTTCACTATTTGTTAAAATGCTACTTGGCTCAGTGCTGGTAGTTGAAACTCAAGTTAAAATTAATTGTTATTGTATGAAAATGTTTTCCTCCCTGTGCCTCCACAAAAAATTGTGAATTGTTTGTGGCCAGAGTTGAAAAAATTACTTAAGCAAACATCCTGGTTCTGCTCTAGTTGCATTTTCAAAATACATTATGTCTGGTTCCTTGAGGTTCATGTGGATAAGAGTTACATTCTTTATTATATATTCTTATTTTAGAGAAAAATATGCAGCCAGATATTCTTAGGCAATGAAAATTTATATCTATATTTCCAGGCTTGTTATACACACAGATATCCTTAGCTGAATCAGACTACCCTGAAATTGTATTCTTATAGATACTTACCTGAAAACAACCATATTAAATAATGGCATTTCAATGCCCTTGCTGCATATGTCTTTTGGATATAGGATAGCGCTAGATGCAAAAGTAATTTGTATCTAATACAAGGATTTCTAAATATTCATTTTTGCACTTACAGTAACTTCAACAATGTATAGATTTGGGGGGAAATGTCTCAAATTGTTATAACAAGAAAAGTATATCAATACATTTTTGCTTTCAGTTAAGGTTTACGTTTGAACAATTTCAAAACTGATTACAGTTGGTCCCTCTATTTATTCTTAAAACAGTAGACACTATCCTGATTTCTTTCTCTGCCTACCCAATGCTAAGTAAAAAAAAAATCCTAGATATGGGATTGTAGAATTGTTGTAGTTACTAAGTAAGCATTGAAAAGCTATAGCAAAATTAAGTGACACAGCTATATGTCTTCAATTGGAAACGGAACATTTAATTTTAGAAACCATGCATGTTTCCATGGAGGTGTAGCAGAAAGTACAGGTGGACTTGACAACTACAATTGGGACCAGAACTTCCACCATGATGTAGTTAAGTCATAACATGACCGTAATCAACTTTACAATCTTTTTTGCCATGGTTGTTAAGCAAATTTAACTTTCTTCACCAACTTGCAAATGGTGATCGCATTACCTTGGGATACTGAAATTCCATATTGGTTGCCAAGTGCCCAAATCATGATCATGTGACTGCAGGGACTGTGACAGTCTCATAAGTATGAGGACTGGTTGTAAGTCACTTTTTTCAGTACTGTAATAATTTCAAATGATTGCTAAACAAATGGTCATAAGTCAAGGACTACATGTAATTCAAGGTTAAAGTTCGTACTAAAGAATTCAGAAAACAACCAAAACATTCTGCATTCATGATAAAAGCTACTGCCATAATAAAGGAATAAATTGTTTATGACGTTAAAAACACATTACCTTTTCTAATTAAAATATATATTTGATTTAACTGCATGTTTACCTTTTTTGAATTCTAAGAACATGGTATCACCAAACTCATTCACATGACATTCATTTGGCTACAATCAATACATGAAACTTTTAGCTAAATGGGATCTCTCTAGTCCTAGCAGAACAATAATCATTACAATATAATGGGGTGTGATTGGGTTATGACCCTCTGCATATAAAGTTTGTGAAGCTGAGTGGGGAATGAGATCCTCCTGCTGCATTGACCTTGTATTTTATAGCAGAACAGGAAAATAATTACTGAGAATTTGATTAAATATCTGTCCAGAGTAGAAAATCCAAAGGGATCTCTTACTACTGGATTATTTACACTGGCGTTCTTCAGCCAGAGTTAGCACCCAGAAAAATCAAGCCGAGATGCTGGAATTGTAGACATTGAATGTTGCAGAATATACAAAATGGATGGAGTTCAAAAGCTACATTCAGTCAGGGAAAAAGAAGAAAAAACATGCAAACACTCTGCAAGTGATGGAGCAAGAAATATCCTGACTGCCCCATCCTCATCTGATCCTAGTCTACAGATATTTTATGGTAAATTAATGAAATAAAAATATAAATTCAGTAGAATCAGCTTCAAACTTAAATCATAATTTCTAAGAATATCTTTTACATAATTATAAAATGTGCTGTAAAGAGAACAATTGTAACAATATTTATTACCCCAGCAACCACCTTGCCCCACATGCATAATCAATGAATTGCTACAAATAACAGTAGCACTTACACTTACATACTGCATCATGGTGCTTTACAGCTCTCTCTTTACAACGTCAGCATATTGCCCTCAACTATTTGGGTCCTCATTTTACCGACCTCAGAAAGATGGAAGGCTGAGTAAACCATGAGCTGGTGAGAATCGAACTGCCAGCAGTCAGCAGAATTAGTCTGCAATACTGCATTCTAACCACTGCCACCACGGCTCAAATGGTTAGCAAGTTATCCTTCCTTTGTTGTGTTACAGCTAAACAAGTTGAAACTTCTCTGCTACCAATGAGTTCCATGTCCAAAATATGAAGGGAAATAAAGAGGTCCAAATGTTTACATAAGATTTATACGCATGTGCACACAGCCATTGAGCGTGGTATAGTAATTAAGGAGTTGAACAGGAAAATCCAAGTCCTAGTCTACCTTCAAGTATGGAAGAGTTTCTGGTCAAAAGCTATCTTGCCAAAAGCTATCTCATGCCCAAGGAGGGACTAGAATTCATATTTATGTGATGTCTAGCCTAGCACCTTACCCATTACATCAAAGTCCACTGTGATTACCTTAATATTTTTAGAATTTCTTATTATGCAACCAAGTTATTTTAAAGGCAAAATAGAAGAAAAGAACAGGGCATCTTAGGGCATAATTCTATCAGTTTAACAAAGAAGAGTGCATATGGTTAATAGCCACTCTTTGAGATTGCATACATTTTATCAATCTTAAATATAAAACTTTGAAGCAATTTCTACCATGTTAACATAGACTTCCTACATTTCCAAGAAAACATCAAATTATTATAGCTCTGGATCTTGCCTATTTTGTGCTATTGTCTGATATTGTTAGAAATTTGACAGCCCTGTATAAATCTATTGTAGGTTGAAGGCACTGTCATTAGAACATTGTGCTATATTTAGAATATCTGTGATAGCTCATTAAAATTTGAAAGTCAGGGACTTACTGAAAAAGGTTTACCATGCAATTCTAGCAAGGTATGAAAGACAAAAGTCCTATATACTTTTAAACAAATCCAATGGAAACTATTCACCAGTTTTATAGGTTTATTTGTAATAACAGATTTTTTAAAGTGAATTTAGTCCTGAATAAGTCCTGATATCTATATGGTAAAACTGTTTAGTGCAAAAGAAAATCTTAACTAATCTTTTGTTTAATTAGTGTTTTGAATAAAATTCAAAAAAAATTAATGACGCATTCCACTGTGTACCCTAAATAGATGGCACAATATTATTTTACTAATTTGTTTTAAACCTGAAAACTGATAATAGAATTTATTCCCTTTCCACAATATTGTTGCTTTGTGTAAAGAATGAAAATATATGTATACCAAACATCTATATCGATTTGGCAATGGATCTGAACAATCCTAATTGTTTTACTTTCTTTTTTGCATAGTTCAATCTCACATCAATGTTCTGGTAGAATAGATGTACTCCAGATAACAATGCTATCTAGCTGATCCCCCAAAACGTGCCTTCTCTTTATGATACCTGTCATGTGAATTGGCCTTCACCCTGAAATATGAGTGGCCCCTACTCTATAGGCCTTATGCAAGGCTATGAAGACCTGGCTTTTCAACCAGACATTGATGATGGGATGTTAGTTGTGTCTAGGGAGTTTCTAACAGTTTATGTTTTTACTGAGCCTTCTTGATGTGATATCATCTGCCATATTGGGACTTTCCCCCCCATCGCTAAACCAGGTTTGGGCGCAGTCAACACGTGATGCATCCGGCCCATGGGCTATGAGTTTAACAGTCCTGATATAGCAGAATTCTTCTTCCCTCAGATTACTTAGCATTTTCCCCATGATTAGAGTATACATGACCTCAAGTGCTTCAGCTGTAGTTACGTACAGAACTTTAATGGTTGTCTGTATCTGTATTCTCAAACGCTTTTCTTGGTGTCACTCAGCTTAGCTCACCCTGGGACTCATCCAGCTGTTCTTTATTTCACAAGCCTTTTGTAACCTTTTGCAAATTCTTTAGCTCACAGACCACATGCCATTTTCTTAAAGGCCTCAGTATTCAATTATGTGTTATCGCTTTCTGGGCAGCTTGAACTTATCCTATTTTCGGTCTTCAGCTGGCCCCATTTTTTCCATACTGTTCAGTACAATTCAGTTTACTTGCAGCTTTGACTTCACTTATCACTGTTCCCCCTCATGCAAAATTTTCCTATTCATTCCCCATTCATGCTCTAAAATGTTTATATTTTCAGCTATCAGTGAATATAGAAGTTACAGTAATAATATAAATGAATAATTGTGATTACAAAAATTAGAAAAAAAAACAAAGTAGAAATGTAAATCTAGAGAACATGTCCCATCTAGTGGTGACCATGCATTAATGTACCTTTATTTACATAATTCTAAGAAACCCTCTGTGAAGAAACAAGGCTGTGCTTTGCGCTAAGAGACATTTATTTAACTATGGTTTTATTGAAGAAGCCTAATTGATCCAGTTGGCCCAGAATACACATTATGGCACTGATGGAACAGGACATCAGACAGTAGTTTTACCCTCTGTTCAGTACAAGTTTTCTTTACAGGAGTTCTATCTCCTGAGCTGCATCTATAGCCATGAAAAATATGAATCAGAGCTATAAAGATCCCAAGTCACAGCTTACTGTATTCTTATTGCAACATAACACATCCCAAATTCTTGCATCTGATTTGTATTATATTGGGTTCCAATATATGGATAGAAATCAGGTTTCTACAATAGGCTTTAATTAGTTAATAACTTCATAAGCTGCACTGCTTAGAAGTGAGTTTACAGGCAAAAGGTGTGTGTATGTATGTGTGTGTGTGTGTGTGTGTGTGTGTGTATGTATGTATGTATGTATGTATGTATGTATATTGTATACAGTTTCCACTAAATTTACTACTAAAGTTAAGACTAAAAAAAATAATCTCCAAGCCCTTTTTCAGACTACCATCTTGATGGAAAATGTTTTCTTAGAGATGCAAAAGTGTGCTTTAAAAAAATCCTTTAGTTAGCTTAAAACAGATATTGCCCATAGAAAGATCCTGGCACCCTTCACTCATCCCTACTCTGTGATGCTTGCTTTAGGTCCACTGAGATTATATGCTTCTATCTGCTCAGTGCACTAAATTTTAATTTATCATTTGAACATACCTATGTTCTGATCTTACAATTTGAAAGATTTTTCTTGAAGTGACAGAAATATTTTCATACCTCCTTCATTCCTACACAGCCCATGATAAAACTGCTTAAACATTCAGATACTACCTAAATAATAACGGTAACATTGCAAAACTAGTAATGGACTCTGCTGTCATCTGTTTCTCTTTCTTGCTCACTAAATATCCAACTTGTTTACTTTATGTGCTTGAAAAGTTTTTTTTAAGTAAAATGACAGCTTCTTGATAGTCTGGGGACCTCTAGTGGACAACACGAGTTATGAAACAATTGGGAAGAATTCTAGAAGTCATATTTAGCATGCTTACTTTTTTTTAAAACAGAAGTTGCATATTGTTGGCCATGTGAAGCAAAGCATTTTACTAAGAAGTCTATCTTCACCTGCAACTCTTACTTCTACTGTTACAATTATTATTCATAATAATAAAAAGAATACATAGAAAGAAACACCCTGACATTGCTTAGTAAGAACAAGTTGTAGTTCATGAGCCACTCTTTAGGCTGTCTTCTCTTATCCCTATTTAAAAGTATGTGTAGAAAAAGTTACATTTTCTTTTCTTTTTTGTAAAAAGTTTTTTATTTTTGCTTTCAAATTCATTCCTAAATATACATTCTTATAATTGCTATTTAATATTTGTCAATTCATATCATTTTTTCCGCCTGTATATTTACATTTTCATATTTTTTTTATTTCCCCTCCCCATTTAATCATGTGTCATCTAAGATATTTATTTCATGTTTTGTTCCTTTTTCTATTTATATCTTTTTTCAAGCCACTCATAAAATCGCCCCATGTCCTGTAGTACACTGATTCCTCTTTGTCCTTTATTCTCAATGTCAACCTGTTCATTTCTGCACAGTCTAATATCTTCTTTATTACCTCCTCTTCCGATGGGATTTTGTCTGCTTTCCAATTTTGTGCAAATACAATTCTAGCTGCTGTTATTATTTGTACAATCAAATATGAATCTTCTTTACTATATTTCTCTGGTAGAATACCCAATAAGAATACCTCTGGCTTAAACTCTATGGGCTGATGTATCATTTTCTTTAACCATGTTTGTATTTTAACCCAACAGCTTTTTGCGTCCCTACACGTCCACCACATATGATAATATGTTCCTGGCAATTGGTAACATTTCGAACATTTAGCTGATTTATCCTTAGTACCACCGTTGCTAAATGAATATGGTTTACCCATTGATTTTGCTTGCCAGAAGGTCGCAAAAGGTGATCATATGATCCCAGTCATAAATACATGCCAGCTGCGAAGCTTCCGAATTTTGATCACGTGTCCATGGGAATGATGCAACGGTGTTGAGTGTAAAAAAATGGTCATAAGCCACTTTTTTCAGTGCTATTGTAACTTTGAATGGTCACTAAATGAACTGTTGTAAGTCAAGCACTACCTGTGGTTACAGGCTATGCTAACATTGACTTTGAATTGTTGCATTTCTTGCTGTTCAAGTATAGCCACTGAGGAGAAATGCTTGGAGCTGTAATTTAGCAACACTTTGAGGCCAGCAATTATCTAATCCTATCTTGAAGAATGCAGTAAAGAAAATAAAATGAAATACAGTAAAAACAACTGTAAACAATTTAAACCTGATTTATTTGAATGAAGAGAAACTGGAATCTTTTTCTGCCCCAAAGCACCTACTTTGTAAGCAGAACAATCCTTTGAGAGGCATCTTCTGAATATAGCAACATATCTGACCATTTGTCCAGAGTCATCAACATTTTCTTTAGGAGTTCTACACTGAAGTTATCTTGAGTAAATTCTAGGTTTACACCCTATATCTGTGATGGTGAACCTATGGCACTCAAGCCAGAGGTGGCACGTAGAGCCCTCTCTGTTGGCATGCATGCCATTGTCAGGTGCTCTTCTGGGTTCCGGTGCACACGTGCGCACCGGCCAACTACTCTCTTCCGGGTTCTGGTGCTCCGGCGCGTGCATGTGCTCCAGTTTCAGCACTCAGTGCCGAAAAGGTTAACCATCACTCCCCTATATGATTTTTGTTTGATATTATTTTTACACTTTCTAGGTATTGATGCTTTGCAAACTATCTTGGAGATTTTAAAAAGTATTAAATATTAAATATTTTAATATTGTAATAATTTAATAAAGATCAATTTCATTTTATCTGCGCATATAATGTTTTATTACAAATTGGTCTATTTGATAGGATGGGGGGTAGGGGAACCCACTTTCTTTCAAGTTGTTTCTACCAATGTAGTCAGAATGATGCAATAATCTTTCTGTACAAAAAACACTATGAGTCATTCTGTATTGGTCCCTATGATGGCCACTGGAAAAATATAATTATTACCAAGTGTTATTCTGATGAATAGTATGCCTAATGGAGCTCTGTTCTGCTGAGTCTAGCATTGAAATAAGGGCATCATAAATTATGTGTACACATTACAGAACTAAAACCTTTGTAATACCTGAAAAGTACTTATTACCGGTGTCAAAACAGGATTGCACCCACAGCATTTTTAAAAAAAATTAATTATCAGCATTTTTGTTACTTCAAAGACTCCTTGTATTAACTTTGAGAGTGCCATGTAAAAAACACTATGAATGTTACATTTATTTTGCTGGATGGAGACTAGAATTTCCATGAATAAAATATTTGATAATATTCATGGCTGATATCAGGAATGTAAGGTCAGCTTTTTGATTCATTAAATATTACCAACAATGGCAATTTAATAAGTGGTCTCAAAATATGAGAGAGACTGAAAAGTCTTTATTAGATGCTGATCTGTCTGCTCAGATAAGGATGATGATGTAGCATGGCTAAGCATGCAGCTTATCAGGAAAAGGTGAGCCAAGAATATATTAAGAACAAGTGTTCAGCTTAGGTGTCAGTCTAGATGACTACTTTTTATACAGATTGTTTTGCCTTAGCAAGGTAGTAGTTTTAATTAAGCTTCAAAGGAGAAACTGAGGGAAAAATTCAGGGATTTTATTAAATGAAACAAATAGTAAGGGTCCCCTCCCTTTATGCCTATCAGGAGGATAATAAGGAATGCAGTACTACAAATTATGTAACTTAAACATGTATACCTTAAACCTAAACAATGTTTTACCAAATAAAACATGACCACCATTTGTTCATCATAAAACTATTCAATACAATCAGTACACATTTTTAAAAAAATGGAGCTCTGAGGGCACTTTTGTGGTCGCCATATTCAATTTTGAATCACAGTCCCCTGTTCATGATCAGACTGGAGTCAGTCAGATCTCCTCTTAAGCAGATATTCAGGGTCAAAGGGACAAAATGCAAGTAGTGAAGATTTTCTTCCCTCCAATAGATACTGTATGCTCCCATGTGCGGATTTCTGCTTGTGGAAGTCTCATATCCGGATCATTTTTTAAAATTTTATTTCCTTTTAGAAATTTTGGAGCTATATGCTTGATTGAACTCTACCAGCTTATCTACATAACAATTCTGTGAGAGAGTAAATTGTACAACGTCACCTATTGAGCGACAAGGAGGAAACACTGGTTCTCTAAGCCAAAAATAAAGGTTGATTTTCCTTGGTTCCCCTCTTAGGCTGGCTTTCCAGGCCTCTAATTCAAGACCAGACATTGCAGGGGTGCGATCCTACCAGTTTAGCAATTGGTTTGCTGAGTGCGCGCTTCACACATGCACACTCGTTACACTTGCACATGCACCTAATGTGCCTGATGTGCGCTGCACGTGCATACACAATTCACAGGAAAACAGCTGAGGCACGGCAATCCATTCTGGCACGCCTATCAGCTGGGCTAAAAAAAAGGAAATATAGGTGAGTATAGCCCAGGGGCAGGCAGGCGGGCCCACCTGAAGGTCAGAGCGAACCGGTTCGCTCTCAGCTGATCTTCGGAGCTACCAGTTCACCCAAACCGGGCCAAACCCATAGAATCCCACCTTTTCTATTTCAGAGCAGAATGCATGTCTATGTAGAGTGTTGAAACATCTGTGACCTATTTATTCACCCAAAATGAAGAAGATGTATTGGGGAGGGGGGGAGAAAATTAATCTTGTTGACTTGCTTCCAAAAGTTTCTGGCATTGTACTTTTTCTGTTCAGTTCATTGGATACACTTCTTTATGCCCCAGTTTCTTTTAAAGGTTTTTCTTTTTAATTAAAACAATCCACACCAAATAAACATGTTTTGTATTTTGCTAAGTCCCAGTTTGGGACTGAAATATTCTTAGTTACCTTTTTCCAATTCTTGGGGAAAAGGAGTACTCATTGGCTACAGCTGCCCAAACAGTTGGGATAGTCTCAGAACAGACAACAGCACTTAGCCAGCTTTAGATAAACTTAGCTGAACCAAGTGAGATAAAAACTAGTTGCTGCTTCTATATTGTTGCAAGATACCGTAACTGTGATGACCTGGGGCATGGTACAAAATCAACACAACCAGAGAACATGTCCAAATCCAAATAGTGAGAGTCATATTTGAGTTGCAGAAGACTACACCCTTATTCAGGGACATTCATAAGTTGGTCAAGTGTCAAACTGGCAAGCATAACCAGAAGATTTAAAATACATGACACACAAGCAAAAGGGAATTACCTTTTGATCATTTGGTCATGCCCACAGTTGGCTTGCACTGTTGACCCCATATCCCACATGGATGTTTCAACCTTTATGTTAACATAATAGAAATGAATCATTTCCTTCATGCTCATGGCAATGCCTGTTTTGATATATAATAAAACAGAAGTTTAAAAGAAAACTAGATAAGTGAGATCAGTGTGTCTAATGTTTGGCCAATGAAAAATCTCCTTTAATAAAAAATTCACAAATAAGCATTTATGATTAGAAATCTCATTATTTAGTTAAGAACCACTGTAGGAAAATATTTTTACTGTATTTGAAAGTAAACATGTATGGTTGCATCAGATGTGATGGGAATGGTTGACTGAAATGAATAACCATAGTTCACAGTATATTAACCTTGCCCAAGGTATAATGTTGTACGTTTCAGGGATCTGTGGAATCTCCCATCGTAAATTGCTTAGAATAGTAGCCATCTAAGGATGAGTACTTTTTTTTGAGTACATCATGCAAACAATATTGAAATATTGCTGTTTATACATAACAGCAAAGAATCCATTTGCTATTGCTTGTCTCATTCAGCATTCTACTTAGGACAGCATCATTATTCATAGCATTATATTGTAGATGGCTAGGATATTACTAGGACTCTGAAAAGCAGCCTTCTGTAAATAATGCATCAGAGCTGTTAATAATAGTCATATAAGTTGCCATTTTTATTTTTCATTTTTTCAGGGGGATTTTTTGTCTTATTTGCTTGCATTTATACTTTGATGTTTTCTTTTGAAGCTATAAATGGGAACTCTGAATGCTGAAGATTAGCATATAAATGGTTAAATCTTGACAAAAATAAGGAATCTCCTTAAACCAGCACTTTGAATACTTTAAAAATAAAGGAACACATAAATATCTTATTCCTTTAGTTAGCGTAGACCTTTTTCCTTGATTAACCTTTGTTCTGATAAAGCTACCTTGCCACTTCTAATCTTTGTGGAATCCTATGTTCACAAGAGAGAGCTCTACATGGAAACTCTGTAGTGACCATCTTGCAAACAAATCTTGTTTCTAATCCACAGCATCATCGTTTTCTTTTTGCATAGGAAAAAGATTGGACACAGTAAAACTATGGCTGAATTCACACTTATTGCTAAACCAGAATATACTGCAGCTTGTTGGATTTTGGCTTAGTGTGTTATGTGACCTTACTAATTGTGATTTATAAGCTATGGTTTATAGATTAGCATGTTGGGTAAACCTAGGCATTTATTCTGTGATCCACATTTAAACAAACCATGTTTTAATGCAACATGCCCTTACCTAGACAAGAAACCACCTTAATTGGCTCGCTGAACTTTGTGCTGGATTTGTTGCTCAAGTGTGTGTTTGTTCTGTCTATAAAAATGGCCTGAGGGGGGATTTTACATTGGGAATATTGTTTAAGGATACTGCTTACCTTTCTTTCCTAATTGTCCTTCATATATCTATGCAGCTGAAACAGCTAAAAGCCTGCTGTTTCTATTGCTCCCAGGTAGAAATGAGCATTCTGAAGAACTTTGCAAAAATGAATCCACCCTAGTGTCGGTTTCGGAACAGCAGCAGAAGCAGCATGTGGAACAAAAGCAGCCTGTGTGTTAGCTAGCATGCTAGAGGAAGAACAACTTCTAGTTGTTTCAACAGAGAGGGGCAATACCTTTGAGGTGCTTCGCTTAGAATGTGGGCCATCTGCACATTGCCACTTCCAGAAGCAGAGGGGAACTTGCAGAGAAAACTTCAACCAAGCCAATGCACAAGGAATCTGATCTGCTGCAAAATGGGAGCTATTCAAAAAGCAGAACTGCAAACATCACTGAAAGATGTGACTATATTTTGTACCCCTGTCAATAACACCATCGAGAAAGGCAGCAGAAAGGTCTCCCTGCCTGAATACGGTAAAATATATCTTTGTATTTTATATTTCATCAGCAGTGAGGATCTTATATTTGTAAAAAAAAATAGGATCATTATGGTATCTTACTCTGTGTGGAACAAAGTATTAGGTTTCCAGGTTCCTTGCTTCAGTAGGAAGAAGCAGCATTATGGAAAATCACCTTGCTGTCTTTTTATTAACTCCCCCCAAGACTGTATGACTATGTTCATATGAAACATGGCACATTACTATCTAGCCAGTCACATTTTAGCCTAGCATGTTTATGTGCCCAGTTTACTGTGAGTTCACTGTGTAGAGTGACCCCAGAGAATTAGGTTAAAATAGGAAATTAAATGGTAACTATAAATTAAATGCCAACTATAAGGTAAGCATGTTGTGTGAAGGAGACCATTGGATGCCTAAGATAGACTCACTTTTGTTGGCTGAAGAGAAAATGCTTCATTGTACTTTTAAGACATTTTTTACAGTTTTGGTTTCAGATGCAGTGAAATGCTAGAACTGAATATGAGAATTCCAGAAAGAATAATTTAGCCTGAACTTTTATACATATTACGACAGAAGTAGTTTTGGATGGAACTGAATTTATTTCTGAGTATTATACGTAGGAACTCTTTGCAAATGTGCATTTGGGACTCATGCTTCTATTCTGGTCTCTCTGTTAGTACTGTTAAGTTAATCTTAAAATTTACAGCAAACATCTATCACATTTTATCTGCTGCCATTTAAAACATTGGGGTATCACTTGATCTTTTATTTGCAAAGAAAGCATACATTTTAAAAAAACATTAATGCAGACTAAAATTACTATCAGTGGTCATTTGGAAGAATTGGAAAGTATGTGTATCTATTGCATAGAAAAGGAAGAACAACATTTCCACAAATCAAGGTTTTATTAATTGCTATTTTCCTTTCTGGCACATACCGGTAAATGTTGATATACTATTTATGAGTGGTAGAGCCACAAGATGTTATTTAAGATGAGATTCTCACCAGTAGAAAAACAAATAACTAATAATCAGTTAAAAAATATAGAGACTAATTATAGCAAAAATTGCATTTGATCCCTACGTTTTGAAGTATTTCCCTTTCACAAATGGATTTCTGAACAAATTACTCAGTAATATAATTAATTACAGAAATTGTTGAAATGCATTAGTCCAAATCAGAACCTTCATACCAAAGCAGATAGCATGCATCCACACATATCCAAACACATATCATATAAGTTGGATTGTCATCATCATAATTCCATTATTTAAAGGGAAAAGTACTGCTGTTTAAAGAATAGAGTAGCTTACCATTCTGAGATAACTATATTAAGTGCAGAAAAAATTATATATTTGCATACACACACGCATATAAACATTTCAACCAATATGTTTGAAGTTTGTCCAATCTTTGTCCTTTTGATTATGCATTTCCTCTTTATTGTAGTGTCTAAATGTGCAGCCCAAAGAGGATTTATAGGAATGCTTAAGATTCTAATATTCATAAAGTTTTAATTACAACCATTGTGTTGTATGTGTGTTTTTGTGTGTATGTTTATGTGTATGTATGTATGTATGTATGTATGTATGTATGTATGTATGTATGTATGTATGTATATGTATATGTATATTCTCCTGCATTTTTATTTTAGATAATAATATTTCTCAAGGCAGCAGCAGTCTTTCTGTTGGAACCAGCTACCATAGTTGCATCAGCCAAATTACAATAGGTAAGAAATTGAATACACTTTGTTTTCCTTTTAGTTTATAGAAAAATTAATGTTGACACGTGTGAGTTCACCAATTTACAGTAGATATTATAACAACGTTATGCACAAGCTTTGCGACAAAAAATGTGCTTATATTCTATAAAAATTGTACAAAGAAGATAAATAAATTTGGAGAGCTGCTACACTAACTTTTCTTCCGAAGCTTGGATTTGATTTCCCATATTAAGCCTAAAACAGTTGCAATTTTTATAGTTAACAATTGTTATGACAAGGTGACTGTAGCTCAAGAAAAGTTATTAATCAACTGAATAAGGTATTTTGGATTTAGATAAGGACCAGACACATAATACATTACAATTTGTGTTGATTGTGAGATCAATGATTCTGACTGGTGATGTGGTCTATGTAGATGAGCAATGGATATCCTTGACTCATGCCAAGGGGCCAATGTTGCCCCTTGCAGAGATTCAGAAGTCCTTTGTCTTAATACTGTGGAAATTTAGTGATTTAATATCAAGTTTAAGATCTTTGGCACCACTGGTCAAATGCCTTATATGACCAATACCTGTAAATAGGAATTAGCCAAAAATTGAGGCATGCTTCTCTATCTAGAAAACCAGAAAAAAATTGATAAATTTTCCATACAAATTTCAAGAAGGTGCAAACATTCCAGTGTGATATAAAAAGACCCTTAAGAAATGAAACATGGGTGGTTTAAGTGATTGGGAGAATAGTAAAGCCACCAAACATTTCCTGCAATCAACCACTTTGAAGAAAGAGCTTCTAGAAGAACCTGAGGCAGAAGGTTACTTTATATTTGCTACAATAAATTTTGAGGAAGTATCTAATCAAAACTCTATAAATAAGTATATTTAATCTCAAAAGTCTTTAAGAACTGGATGCTTAAATCATCTTATTGAATGTTCTGTTTTATAAAGAGTTTTATTTTGTTCATTTTACAACTTTAGTAACTACTCCTGCCTGTGTTTTCACTATAGGTAGTCTTCAACGTATGTGGATTTAAATTGTGCCAAGTGGGTCACCGTGTGATTGTGCCCGATTTTATTATCTTTTTCGTGGTCATTAAGCAAATATGGTGGTTGTAGAATGAACACAGTGGTTATTAAACAATCCACCTTAAGCAATGGGTGGTTTTTTGCTGAAAATTGGAAGTAAATGCCAATTTCTGGCCAAAAAAACCCATCTTAAATTACAATCATATAACCCTAGGATGCTACAAACAGCCATACATGTAATCACATGACTTTGCATGCGACCCATCTGTCAGAACTTCAAATCTGGATTGTGAGTAACTCTGGGGAGGTCTGTTGGAACATTGAATGGTCACTAGGCAGCCAGTCATAAATTGAGGACCATGTATATAGAAGCCAAATAGCCAAGTTTCTATATACCACTAAAGATTTATTTTATTAACAATACCACAATTAGAATCAATTATTATAACCAGCGTGTTAGAATTATTGGAAAAAAATATTTTCACATTTGAAAGGGAATTCTAAAACTTAATCTTCAGGTCTGTAGGAAACAAGATTCTATTGTTTTTTTAGATTCTGTACATATATTTGCATGATCTTTCATGAGTTTTATACATTCTGAAATTGCTTTGCATAACTGGTTTCAAACTGAATTATTGTAAATGTGACTAGTTTAAAAAAAATCAGTTACTGGGCACACATATGAAGGTGCTCCAAGCTGTATTTAGTGTCATGTGCAGATTTCTGTTTACTCAGCAAAAATTTCTCTTACTTTCTTCTAGCCTGGAGAAAATCTGGAAGTGAACATAGAAAAAGGGAGATATCCACTACACATTTCTAAGGGCAAATAAACAATTTTAAATAAGATCAAATAATTATCTAGCTAGCTAGCTGGTTTATTAGAGCCAGTTTGGTCTTCTGTTTAAGTGGGAGACCATGAGTTCTGGTGTTGCTTTCTCTCAGCCCAACTCACTTTACAGAACTGTTATTGTGGGGAAAATAGAAGAAGGAAGGAATATTACTTATGTTTGCCATCTTGAGTTATTTGTAAAAATAGTAAAGGATGTATACAAAAAAATAAATCTCTAAATTTCTCTCTAAACAGAAGAGAGTGGTGAATTATTCCCGATTCCCAAATCTGTTAGTCTTTCAAAGAGAATATTCTGTCAAATAGGGCTGTTTATCGAGTGAGACTCTTCCTATATTAATGCATAGCTTGTTTTATTTCAGGTTTTGATGCTTCTGGCCAGTTCTCAATTGGACTTTCTCATTGGAAAAATCGCTGCTCTCAAGCTTTCCATCCTCTCCCTTTCCCTTTCTATGAAGAGGCTGGCATAAGTCAGTATGATGTCCCACAGGCCAATTTATCTGCTCCTTTGTCCTGTCCAGCTTCACTTTCTGTCACTCCGGTGCCTTCTTACAGTAACAGCAGCAGTGAGGATTCGCTTAATGAAAACCTCACAGGTAAAAGGATTTGGGGAAAGGGATCATAGCTGTTATGTTGGCATTGGGGTTCTTGGCTTAAAGTTTATAGAAGTACATAATCTGATGCCTCATATATGAACATTAAAATTTTGGGCGTAGTCTCCTAGGGTCTCTTCAAGAAATACCTAAAATTATTTGTTTTACAAAAGGAGAAAATTATTAAATAACCAGAAATAATTAGTGACATCTAATTGGACTCAATTTTAATTTAATCAAACATCTTTTGTCCTATTCCCATGATGGCCAACCTATGGCACGTGTGCCCAAAGTGGCAGGCAAAGCCATGTTGCCCAACATGCGCGGACCTGCCTGTTTGTCTTCCAGGTTTTTGGTGTGCATGCACACATGATGATCAGCTGTCCTTTGCACACACGGCAGTGCTGAAAACCAGTGTGTATGCACGCCAGCCAGCTGATTGTTGAGTACACATGCACATCAGATCCCAGAAGTTCAGCTTTTCTGGAGCATGATCCCTTTACATGTGTGGCAGTGCCAAAAACCGGCCAGTACATATGCGCCAGCCAGCTGATTGTTGGGCACACATGCATGCTAGAACCCAGAAGTTCAGCTTTTTCGGAGCATGGCTCCGACCAGCGTGCGCGTGCGACATTTCCGCACCTTTTTGGCACTTGGTGCCAAAAACGTTCGCCATCACTGTTCTATTCCATCCATCGTTTAGTGTACTATTCCTAACATGCTGCTAAAGGACAGGCATGGTTCTTGATCCACAAAAGATTGCACATCATTGATCAGAGCCACTTTCCAAAATGTACCCCACATGAAAATTGACCAAATAAATTGTAGCGTGATGATTATTGGAAAGTGAAAGTTTTATAAGGAATGGACAATGGTTTGTTAAGATGATTTTGAGGCATTGTCAATATCAAAGAGAAAGTAAAAACAAGTGGAATAATGGAGAATGAAAGTTAACAAGCAGGAAGAACATCATGATTCAGATAGAAAAGCAAACCAAGCCAGATATGAGTTGTGATCAGGGCAGTGCATACTGGAGAAAAAGGATACAAATACTTTTCTAGAAGCCTTTCTCTTGAAATTCTGCTATTAGTACTTAGTTGTCAGGTTTTGCCAAAAAATAATAATAATAAGATATTAAAATGAAATTTGTATGCATTAGCAGAGTGCTCTATCAAGTCCTCTATCTTATTCTTGTATGTGTCTAAAGAATAAGTATATTATAAAATGTGAAAATACAGCCCACTGCAGAAAAAGAATAATTGATTCTAAACAGACACTTAATCATACCAAGCTTCTTTTATTCATGAATTTTCATTTAAAGAAACAATTATCCTAAACCAAAAGGAACCAGATGTTGCAAAACTCCCAGCTAGACAAAGAGGCAGCATTAAGGGGGGAACTAGCCTTGAGACGTTGTGCAGCCATAAGAGACATAAGCCGGACCCCTGGTATTTTCTGTCTTTCAAGGGAAAAAGGGATGCAAATCTATGGACAGTTTTCAGCTTACCAAATAAGTTTTGTGAAGGTGCTAAGATTTGTTGGGACAAGTTCTGAGTTTGATGATTATAGTATTCAACCTGTTAGCTTATTATTTCTTATTAGAACAACTAATGAAAACATGAAATAACGATGGTAAATGCAAAAATTCCAAAATAAATGTTTTAATTATGAATAATTATGAACTAAACATTAAATTATCAAGTCCCTTTTCTTGTTCCATGCAGGAATTCAAATTAAAATTTCTAAGATAGATGACTGTTCACCTAAGCTTGAATATAAGCTGGAAATGGGAGGCCATCACTTCTATAGATAATTGATTCCATTATCAAATTCCCCTCACTATTAGGTATTCTTTCTAAAATTAAATTAGAATCTACCTTCCTGTAACATAAATCCATTACTACATAAACTCCACTTTACAATGACAGAAAATCAGTCTTGACCTTCTGGGTGACTGCTTTCAGTTGAAGAGCATTGTTGCCAGAGTTATAGGAACGCTAAAGTCAATATTCTTTCCTTTTCATATCTCATACTGTAGGAATGAGTGGATCTTGTCTCTTTCATTTAGCTGGTATCTTTACAATACTTATCTCCATTATTTAGTATAGCTTATTGTTCTCAGTTGTAAAGGAGAAAATATAACAGGCTTTCTCCTGTTAACTTTATTACAGGAGAAAAAACAATATTGGAAGGAAGCCTATAAATCGCTTTTTGCAATCTTTCCTTCCTCTTTGCCCAGTCCTAATGAGAAGCTTAACTGCAAAAAGTTTATGGAATGTACCATCTTTGTTCTTACCAGCCAGTCCTCTTGTAAATTCCCTAGGCTGGAAAACCAATTGTTTCCTTCATTTTCAATTTCTCTTTTCCCAAATTCCATATACATACATACATACATACATACACACACACACACACACACACACACACACACACACACACACACACACAAATACATACATATATATATATGTGTGTGTGTGTGTGTGTGTATGTATGTATGTATGTATGTATGTATGTATGTATGTTGTATTTGTGCTGATAAATAAATAAAGGGAGACTAGTATAGATCTATTTCAAGCTATTTAGCTCTCATCAGCTAGCCATACCCTTACTGGGATTAGAACCTGTGCTGTATTACATCTTAGGCAGATGTGTTAACCATTAAGCCACAAGGTTCTCCTCCTTATCAGCTGAGCCAGGGAAATAGGTATGTATTTAGAGTCATATATACATACATACATATACATACACACACACACATACACACACACACACATACATACAAATACAAAAACATAGACATAGTCTACATTTATATGACACACTGGAACTTCATGTTCCTTATAGCAGTTTCAAATCAATACGGACATTCATTATTTGAATTTTACTTTTAATTTTAACCCTCTTGTTATCTTTTACTTATCTATTTAGTATTTTGGCTGTTTGCCTCCATTTATCCTTAACTTGTAATTTTTATCTTTCTTAGGTTCTTATCATTAATCTTTGTTTCTTTCCTCCAACCACCTATACCATTTTTCCCATATCAGATAGTATTCTGTCTCTTCCTTTCCCTGCATTTCTTTTGTTAACTTATCCATCTCGGCACAGTCCCGAATCTTTCTTATTATTTCGTCTTCATTTGGTGTCAGTTTGTTTTTCCATTTCTAGCCATTTTTTTCTCCCTTTCTCCCCCTTTGCTCTTGCTTCTTCCTTTTCAGATCTAGCTGCTAAATCATCAAAGAAAGGCTGTAAAAATTCACAATTTGCCATTGCCGCATTTTCCTTCCTGTAGTTATATTTCCCCTTCTCTTCTCAAGACTAAATATTTTTTCAGGCACTATAACTAGATCATTGATCATCTTCATTGCCCTTCCCTGACATTCATAGGTAATTAATTTTTCATGCCATTTATAATAAAGGAAAAGAATCCATTTATTTTTTAAAAAAAGTACTGGAAATGCTAATTATTTGGCTCAGTCAGGACTTTTTCTATTTGTATTAGTTGCTGCACTGTACTAAAATAGCTTTCAAATGCAATTGTTCAGTCTTCACCTAGCCAATATTTGGGCTCATTTTCTTTATGTACTTATGGAACAAGCAGCTTTCATTTGATTTCGATAATATGAACAATGTTAAGGAGAAGAACCATTAATGGATTCATTGATTTTCCTATTAAAGCTATTATTTTCTGGGTATGTGATAAGGGAAGAAGCTATTAAACCTTCCTTTAATAGCTTTTACTGGTTGAGATCCTATGATGCTTGTAGAATGGTTCTGTACCTGATTTGACCCCAGTAGGCCCATCCAGTTTCTTATCCTCTGATGAAGCTGAAGCAAATCTAGAAAGGTTTCATGGATTAGAAGGGATGCCTGTCCCATTTACAAGCCTTTTGTAGGTTCTGTATAATAAATAAAGCTGAGCTATAATGTTTTCTTTTCTAATATATTTCATATGCAAATTAATTGATGCAATTTATCGCTAAAACGGTATTAAATGCTCATGTAGTTTCTCACAGAACTATCTGGCCATTACAATGTTAATGCAAGAAAACTTCTAGAAGTCTGGTATTCTGATATATCAACCATCAATAGATATATAGAAATAAACTTCATTATAAGTTTGTTTTTTTTAAAGCAAACTAAAGCCAAGACTGAAGAAGACATTCTGGGACACATCTTCCCCTATCACATACCCAGAAAATAATACATAGATAAGTAAAGCCCAACACAACAGTCAGAAACAATCTTAGATTAATCACTACAACTAATTGAGTCTGGTATGTGAACCATAAACAAGTACCATCAATTACGATCCCTACCAAGATGAGTAGAACAATCTGTCATATGTAAAAGGCAGCAAACCCCATTCTTGCCTATCAGAGTACTGACAATCTTAACTAGTTTGGTAAAGAAATGCTTTAAAGAAAAAAATCAAGTTTAGTGAATACCAAGATCTCAATGTTTCAACTCTGAGCTACTCTTTTCTATTTTGAACATTTACATGTGAGTTACTACCCTTAGCTCAACCCTACTCAAAGCTGTTCCTTTTGTGGTGGCAATATCACAATGCACAGCAATTAATGTTGTCAAGATGTTTTTAGATTTTTAGATTTTAGATTTTATTGGGAATTTATATGCCGCCCTTTTCCCTGAGGGGACTCAGGGCGGCTCACAACAGTGAAGGAAAGGGAGTGCAAGACGAGACTTAAAAAGAAAAGAATCGTGATTAAAAGAAAATTAACCATAAAATCACAACATTCACTCAACATTCGGGCGGGGTGAGAGTAATCCTATCCCCAGGCCTGACGGGATAGCCAGTTCTTAAGGGCTGTGCGGAAGGCCTGGACTGTGGTGAGGGTACGGATCTCCACGGGGAGGTTGTTCCATAATGTCGGAGCTGCAACTGAGAAGGCTCTCCTCCGCGTAGTCTTCCCAGTGCTCAGAAGCTGTTGAATCTGAATGGGTAAGAACATGCTTTAGCTCAACGTAAGCAAGACTGAATGGCTATGAGTTTTAGTTCCAGGAGTAGGAGGGCCTGCCCATGATCTCTCATTCTTGCGCACCTCCCAATTAGACCATTGCAATATATTCTATATGAGGTTGCCTTTGAAGACCATCTGGAACTAGAACTGGTCTAGAATGCAGTTGTACAAATAGATAAATATCCTCTGAGATGTTTTAACATAGTTTTGGGAACTATCACTCTTATAGGTCTTTTCCGATGTGATGACTCCCTTAGTAATTAACTTCAGGCACACCAACATTTCTGTGCTTAAGCAATGGACAAAATAATTTTATTTTCAATTTCTTAATTGCCAAATTATCACAAGTCTGAAAGAAAATCTGCTTCTTGCTTTAAAATGCATTTATGTAATTAAAACTGATAAGGCAGCGTATTTAAAGTAAGCATTGTATTCAACTTTTTAAAATATTATTAGTCTAAATATACTACAAAGGGCTGAGTTTATACCATACTTATAGTATTCAAACATTATCATATACTGGAGGCTATAGAGATAATTACATCTGTACATAATTTGTATGGGATCTTTCTTGTTTCTGATCTATATATGTGCAGATATGCATTTACTCATGATTTGCATGGCATTATTCTTCTTCTATATAGGAAACGCCAACATTATTTATAAAATGACATAGTGACATTCAATCATTATTATTTTTCTCTCAGTGTTTCTATCAACAGCCTGATAGCACTGTTCCCAAATAACACATTTTCTTAAAAGGCATAAGCTTTTGAGACATTTGCAGTCATTTGCCAGGAATGCTCCTCTGCATTATATGTAGAACAAATGGTGCAAACCTTGCACAAAATAGTTAATGGACACAAATTTGATATCACGACTCAAAACAAGGATAAAGTAATCTTCTTGTACCATATTCGCCATTAGATGTTGGCAATCATGTTGGCGATCCTATTTTTACCAACAGCGGCATGAAAAAGTGCTATTATGTTTTGTCCAAACCAGTTCCTTAGATTTTTAAGTGATGATATTCTTCTTCTGTCTGCACTTGTTTGCCTTCAGTCTTTCCTTGGAGGATTAAGTGAAGTATGCCGTATTTTTCTGGGTGTCACATCACATGTCCAAAATATTATAACTTTTGCTTTTTTATGGTTTTGATGATTTCCCTTAGCTTTCCCAGGCATCTTAAAGTGTTTCAACTTCCCAGGACACTTAAAGCAGACCTCAAAGTGACTGTTTAGAAAAGTGGGACTTTAACATTATCATTGAGAAATTGTTGAACTCTTGTTCAACAAGAGTCAAAAGGTTTCTGGAAAGCTCAGAAAGTTTCAACAAACAGAATGGATTAAAAAAGGTGCAGAAATTAGGCTTCATTAGATATTGTGATGTTTGCATTCAGCACTTTTTTGAGGAATGCTAATATAAAAAAACGCAAAACAAAGATTGATTATACATCTGGTTTAGAAAGAATTTATTATAGTCATTGTGATTATGGGGCTTTTGCTCCCCATCCTACTCTTTTTATTTTGTAATCATCTACTTATCAGGAGTAAAAACACTGTTCTATAGTTTTATATTTATGAAAGTTACTGTAAGTGTTCAACAGTGGAATAGGACCTTCTATCTTAACTTCTACATTATGGCCATCTAAGAGAGCTAGTATACTATTAATCTAAATCAATGTATTTCAAATTGTTACCCTGAAATCTTGCAGTTATGCCTTTAAGTGATTTTTAAAAATAGGATTATTACTTAAAGACAACCATGCAAGTACATTGATTCTAGTAAATCAAGAATATGCATATTTCCAGAATACAGAATGTGCATGCACATGTGTAGGTGTATTATGAATATTCATCTATCTTAGCTTTTCCTGCATGCACTTATTTATAAATTATGTATTTTAATTACTTTTGTATGTAAATATGATGGAATATGCAGCTGCAGGAGCTGAGGGGGAGACTTTTGGCAACATAATAGCTTTTCCTAGAGAGAGAGATCTAGGAGAGATTGTGCTGTCCCAATCTGGAGGTGGGACAAGGGAAGAAGTTCAGGGTAGACAAACCTAGAATTTCTCACGAAATATTTAGTAGCGTAGAAAGTTATAGCTTTTATTTGCCAAGATTTTGTCCAGATGTAAACAAATAAATGACTGAACTCAATTGGATTTCACTGTTTCGTCTCAAGGTTTCGATCTGACGGTAAGAATAATTTCAGATTTTTTACTGAAATATTACAAATATATTTTCTTAAGTGTCAGATCTCTGATTGCAAAATTATTCCATTAGCCTTTGAAACTGATGAATCACTATTTTAGGAATTGCACCTGCAGCAATATGGAAAGTATTTTTCATGTGTCAAAACATTCTATTTTAGATTTAAATTCAGATACTTTTGCAAATATTATTAAGTTTATTTTTAAGTGAGTGAAACATACTACTATATTGTAAAAAGTTATTCAGAATCTGAAATTCTAACCTTTTACCCTACACCTGAGAAGCAAGATTCTAGTTATAGTTATATAAATTTTTTAAAGTATCAGATAACTTTAAAAAAATAAATCTATTTTTTAATGATACCAATATACTTTTATTCATGACATGGACTGAAGACATACACACTTTTCTTATTTTTCCAGTAAAATAATTTTATTTTGCATGCAAATGTGTAAACCATGTTCTCATTTTAGTTTCCATGGTATACAAAATAAGAATTAAACCGAATCCAGGCTTTCTGGATGAACTCAATTGGAAATACATGCATACATATTGCATCAGGACTGAAGGATGCATAGTTTCTTATGACCCTGGATCTCTGGTTGTGATGTGATTGCAGGAACTGTATTTGCAGGGCAAAAAGAAAAACAAAGCCTAACGTCCCTACTGTAAGGTGTGTATTTATTTCCTGTAAGATATTTAAACGCGCTCATTCTTCTTTTCTGCCTTTAACACTTTGTCCTCTCCGTGACTCCAGGATGACTGTCGCGTGGGGGAGAAATAGTGCGGTTGACACCAAACCGTTCGGACCGCGGGGGCTTCTGATCCCCTCCTCAGATAGAAGGCCAGCAAACGCCTCCGGGAGGCCGCGAAAGCGGCGCCTCAGCAGTCTTCTCACCCCAGCCCGGGAAAGGTGTGCGCGGAGTTTGCTCGCCTCAGTGCCAGGCTTCCACGGCTCTTGGCAACGGCCGGCCGAGCAAGAAGCCCGTTGCTGGCGGGGTCGCTCAAATCACTTTTTTCCCCGCTCCACAGAGGGGGGCGCGCCCCCGCCTCTCCCCTACACTCTCACACACATACATAGAGAAACGCAGGCGCGCGCAAATAGTCGCGAGCTTAGGAAGGCGGCAGGGCAAAGCGAGAATCCCCACAGCGGAGCTTCGGTGTGTGTCCCGGCGAGGGAGGACCCAATTGCCTGCTTTTAGCTGCAGTGCTCCAGGGGCAGAGCCGTGCGCCCCACGTTGGCCACTGCCGCACCACGAATCGCCCGCTGACAGGTTTGGTAGATAGTGTAAATCCTTCCCTGTTGCCGCGCGGTGTGTGCATGTGCATGTTGAGTCTCGCATCTCGCCCCCTTCGCTTTGCCTCTGTCCTCCAGATGACTATTTGCCGGAGCTTTGCTTGAATCCCGTCCTGTTAAGATCGCCTTTCTAAAGGACGCCTCCTTTCCTATGCTGCTTCCCCCCCCCTCCGATGTTCCGATTCGTGTGGTAAGTGGCGGGTGTGCATAGATGGAGGTGTATTTGCTGCAGTGCTCCCTAGCTCTACCCACCCTTCCTCCTCTTCGCTCTCATCCCTCCGGATCACTTAAGCCTCGCGCCCTTCGTTTGCTGGCCCATTTTCTCCAGGTGCTTGATTGAAGTCGGTGCGGTTTTCTTCTGATTTTTGTTCCTCGCAACCCCGCAGAAGCCCCTTGCCTGAAATCCCGTTTGTCCTTGACGGAGGAGGCATGGAACAGGCGCCGGTTTGTTGTGCTAGAACAATACAGAGAAATCCCGCGGAAATAAAATGGTGTGTTGGGGGGGGTTGCTGGTGGTTTCTGTATGCCAGATTACAGCCCATTCCCCAGAGCAAAATAGCCTAGAGCTGCAAAAGAACAGGCAAGGAAAGCAACTCGCGTAATTCCAAGACATTAAGAAGTGGGGAGGGTGGGAAAATATGCGCGCGCGCGCGCACACACACACGTGTGTTCTGATCGGCACTTGGTCCCTGTCATTAAAGGCAGTTCCTTAACGCGGCTGCAGTACTGCGAGTATCGGGAAAATTTACCAGGCATTTAATGGACGTGTATGCAAGTGTGTCTGTGTGAGTGTGGGTGAAGTCAATATTAGAAAGCAAAGCTTATTTGATGAAGTAGATTTATAATCCTGCGGTTGTTTTGTTTTTAATCTGAAAAGTTGGAATATGTTGCAGCTCCATGAAGAAAGAAAAGGGTATATAATGGAATGGTAATGGAGAATGTAATTATTTTGACCCTACTTTGTCAGTTGGTACAACTTTAACTTGAATATCAGGGGTGTTTAGTAAAAAGCAGAATTGAATCATTATACAGTATGGAACAGCAACTTTTTGGAATAGTAAACCATCACATTTTCCTTCTTCCTGTTTTAAAAAAATAAACGGGCACATAATTTACTATGAATCATATATCACAATATTTTTTCATTATGTATTAACAATTTCAATGAGATCATTTATCATAAACAGTAATAAATCTTCAAAGTGCCACAAAATAAAAACATGGATATTATGAGTTTAATGTGCAGTACTTGGATCAAATATATGTTGATAGAAATCCATGTCCTTTCTGTCAAAAGTATTTATTGTTTTTCATATGAATAATTCTTCCACCAACATAATTGGCTCCAGGGCAATTGAGGGTCATATTGTACTGGCTGCTTTCCAGAAGACTACAGCTGCAGCTTGGATAGCGTACATCACAGTTAGGAAAAGAAATGCCTACCCATATTTTACCTATATTTGATTTCCTTTTTCTCTTCAGGCTTGAAGGCAGAGTTGCAAGATTTGGTTGCAGACATTCAGACAATCACTAAATTACATCAAAGGGACAGAAAACACCAACTCTTTGTTGCCATTTAGTGATCTCTTGGATTTGTGCTGTGGAAACTCAGTAGCTACACTGAACTGTATGGTAAAAGTAAATATTTCCCCTAGTTAGCATCAACTAGTGGTTATTCATAATCCAAGTCATGTTCTTGGCTCCACTACAAAATGGGTTTGGCCCTGCCGCCTTCCAGATTTTTTGATGGTTAGGTTGAAAAAGCCATGGTTAAATTGTCATGCATACTTAACCATTCCAGGTAAAATGGGAAATTAGTGTTGAATAATTGTAAATAGGATACAAATGTACATTGAAGCAAGGTGTTTTATTAGTCTTGCTATAAGATTGTTTTATTTTTAAGAACATTTCTTCAGAAAAAGATTGTTGCTTGAAAAATGGGATTAGAGATGTTTTAAAATCTGAATTGCAGTAGTAATTTTAACATTAATGTAGAAAGGGGATGGTGGTGTTAGCAAGGCATGTAACAATTTTGCAAAACAAAAAGTAGGATCAGATCTGACCAACAGTTATACTGTTGTGGCAAATTTAAGCGAGCATGTTCATGTACTTCAGAAAAATCACATTTTAAACTATAAATACTATCTAAAATATAACTCCTAAATTGTAGATATGTAGAAACAGCCTTTAGAGTTTGTTTGATAGGATTAGTAGAATTTTAGCTAGTGTATCTCCAATTTACACTAGGTATAGTGTGAAAGCATTATTTTCAGTGTATTTATTTGTCAGAATACTAACAAAATGAATAGTTCATATGCTTCAGGCATGTTTTATATCACAGAAGTCCTCTTTAGTCCCAACAAGAAATGTGTTTATGTACTTCACAGTTTGTGCATGGGATGAAAATTGTGTTTTGCTCAGGTGAATTATATCTGTTTTATGTTATACTCAAAGGATTGCTCTGTATCTCTATATTTTATACTCCATTACTGAAACCCAGAGAAATTTAGAACAACCCATCAACATGATCTCTTAAAATAGTAACAGATAAAATTTCATCTAAAGAGCCTATTTTGTATAACTTTTATTAAAACACTATTGAGTTAGAGAAACACCTGCAGGAGATTGTCAAGATCAAATGAAGCATCCTGTCAAAATCAATAAAATTATTTTTATATAATCAAAATGATTTATCATATAATCATTTACTGAAATACAGAAAACTATGGCATGTTCTCTTCCTATTGCATGTAGTGACCAGCTAGTAAGTATAATAGCAGCAATATATATATAAGCAAGAAACTCCTTGTTTCTCTTTTTAACAGCTACCTTTGTTATATTTAAATACAACAAAGCCTTCTCCTGTACAATTAATTTATGTGTTAAACTATGATTCCTATTAACCATAAAACAACATGGGTCATGATGGCTAGAGATTATGGGAACTGTGACCCAAAATGCATGGAGGGCACCAGTTTGGAGAAGAATCTTCAAATAAAAGAATGCTTTGTCAGGTCAGGCAGATGAGTGGATTGGGAAAAAACGTGAACAGTGATTCCTTTTGAGTGAAATGAAGTTCATTGTTATTATGGGCACAGTTGACTAAATCCAGCTCTTCGTTCACTATTTATTTGATTAGTATAGCCACTCATCTCACATTTGTGTCTCTGGGCAGTTCATATAATTAAGCAACGAAACAAATAAGAATGGCCATTATAACTCTTCAGCTACTTCAATACTAGCTTGTGTCTAGTTGCACAGACAGTCCTCAACTTACAATAGTTCATTTTTAGTTACTGTTCAAAGTTATGACGCCACTGAAAAAACTCAGTTATAACCATTTTTCACACATATGATCATTGCAGCATCTCCATGGTCACATGATCAAAATTCAGATGTTTGGGCAACTGACTCATATTTATGATGGTTGCAGTGTTTGGGGGTCATGTGATCACTTTTTTCAATCTTCTGACAAGCAAAGTCAATGGGGAAGCCAGATTCACTTAACAACCAAGTTACTAACTTAACAACCAAGTTACTATCTTAACAACTGCAGAGATTGACTTAACAACTGGCAGAAAAAGTCCTAAAATGGGGCAAAATTAACAACTGACCCACTTAACAACATAAATTTTGGTCTCAATTGTGGTTGTAAATCAAAGACTACCTGCACTAAACACAAGCTAGTATTATGTGGTACATTGTTAGCCCAACTCCAGCTCTTTTGAGTATATATTCTTTATTTAATTATTTTAAGTGTTCAAATGCTAGCCTCTAGAAACATGCTACTTAATATACAGTTGTATATGCTTTAAGGGGTAGGAGTGAGGCTGAAGAGAAGGAACAAACTGTAGTCTTTCAGTTATTGTTGGACTCCAGTTCTCTTGAGCTCCATCATATCTGACCAACAGTTTAAAAAGATGAAAAAATATCAACAGCACATGGAGTTATGTAGATCTTTCATTCCGTATGTATTGCACACATTGTATTCTAGAAAAATGTTGATCAAATAGATCTCTATATGTCAATCCAACTCTAGGTTTTTGTACTCTTTGGTTTTACTATGTTAGGGGACTCTGATCACTAAGTTGTTTTTGGAACTACAAACTGGAACAAAATGGCAAATGGCAATAAAAGTGGTAGTTCATCCTCTTTTAAGCTTCTTCCTTAAGTCCACATTTGCCCAGTGAACTAAAACAGAAAGGTGGTATCTAGTGAGGCTAAAAGAAATAGGATCATAATCCAGCAATAACAACAGCAACCAGTTAGGGTTCTGCTTCCATCAGAAGCTCTAGAAGAATGTGTGAGACATGACGATAGAGCGTTTATTTCATAAAATCTGTCCTACAATGGTATTGTAGCTTTTTATGTTGGAAATGCAAAAAGTAAAAAAGACAACATCCATCACAGAGTTTAATGCTCTGTTTGACAATGGCAGAAAAACACTAGTCCAGTCCCTAAACTCAGGGAGATGATAATTCAAGCTGATAACAGATACCATATCTGTAGCAGCGCTCACTGAGAGATAAGCCTTCATTAAATATGAAAGCAAAAGCAAAACCAATGGGGGTTACTATAATAGTATTATTTAAATATTTATTGGCATCAGTGCTTTTAATTGACAGATAGCTTCAGAAGACCTACTGTAGGTTTTAGCTCTCACAACACATAAGGTAGTGCTTTGCTGCACAGCATGGTGTTAATTCTTTCTGCAAGTTGCACAGATTGCTGCTACAGAAATATTGAAGAACCTATGTTTTTCTGGGGGAATTTGCAGGATTAGCCAGGATTGTGTATTATGATGTCCAATTGGCCTTGAGACAGAGTTAAAACTGAAGCCATGCCTCTGTGCTCCTTGCTTCTGGTTTCCAGTTTCAACTCTGTCTGGCTGAAGAAGGACGAGTTGCTTTTGGTTCCAGTGATTTCCAAACACAATCTAGTGCCATCCTGAAAATTCCTTCTCCCTGCCTTCCCCCCTTTTGATTCCATCTGCTTCTCAGAAGGGTTTTACAAGTTGTTTGTTGGGGCTATTAGAGGCGGGATGCCATTCCGGTGGCCATTTTGGGCCTCATGTTCCGACGGGCCGCATGGGTTGAGGCAGAGGCTGCTACAGAGCCTTGATCTCATCCCTGCATTCTGGGGGGGGGCATCCCTTCTACAGTGGCAGTTGCAGCAAGGCCCTGTGCGCCTGGAGCGAGGCCAAGAGGCCCAGAGCAGTGTGGGACGAGGATTGCACGGTGCACCATGTGGTGCTGCCGGCAGCTGCGTAGCTTGAAAAGGAGCCAGAAAGGTCTACCGGCAGCTGAAATCATCGTGTGGAGGCTGCGGGGAGCTGTTTTTTGCTACTGGTCGGGTGGGCTGAGCCTGGAGGAGCCCCAACCTGGTACCATAGTGTATGGAGAGGAGAAGCCTGATTCCCCCTCCCATTGTCTCCTGGGGAGAGACCTTCCAGTGGGGCCTGAGAAAGGCCCACAGCCTCTGCAAGACTGCGAAAGACCAAGGCTGCTGGGAAGCCTTCCAAGGCCTTACAGAGGGATGAAGAAAGGAGGCACAGGGCCCTGGAAAAGCAGGTGTCCAGGGCTGAACAGAGGGGTAGGCCTAGCCCTGAGGTCCAAATCACCTATCAGATCGAGGTCTAGGTCCCCTTCCAGGGGGAATTCCCCATTATATGTCAGATAATATGCAGGGGATATTTCTCCTCCCCCCCCCTCTCCATGGTAAAACAGGGCCCCTATCTGAGGAGTCCATTTCAATCCATTAGGCCATCCTTGGCTCCACAATCCGATGACTGTGAACAGATTGAGGAGGAGGTGATTCCTTCATTAGGGACATGGAACAGCTTCCTACAAGCATTCAGAAGTTTATTTCCTCTGCAATTTCATATGAAATTGCTACTGGTTTAAAGAAGGAACTGCAAGCCCTGCAACTGGGGCAAAGGTCACTGTGGGGGAGCACTGCTCAGGCCAGGCCTAGACCCTCCCCCGCAGAAGTGCACTGGCCAATTTCATCTTCTCTGGCTAGCAAAAGTTCCATTGCTGGGGATCAGGTCCAAAGAGAAGTAAATATGTCCGATGATGAGGACCCCTCAAAGCCTGAAACAACAGCATTCTCAGGATTGTTTCTCCCAGATTTGTTCAAATCTCTGTTACGCAAGGGTTTACTCAAAACCTCCTCCAGAGAAGGAGGAAATCCCTGCCCCTGAGCTATTCTTGTAAGTTGTTAAGAAACAGTGGGAAAAGCCAGGGACTTTTCCTAACCCTAGTAGCAGTGATAGGAGATTCTTTAACATAGAGCCTAGTTTTTCTGAGGCTTTGCAGGTGCCCACAGTTGATCCTCCATTGATGGCCTTGGCTTCTATGTCTACGGTCGTGTCCGGCGATATGGCTAATTACTTGACAACCGATGACAAGAAGGCGGAGCTGACTCTTTGCAAAACATTCCAGTCTTCTGTGTGGGTAATCAAGGCAGCTGCCTCAGCGTCGTTCTTCAGCCGCACCACTATCCTTTGGCTCCAGCAGATGCAGGAATGGATTCCGCCAGAGGAGGTGCGTACTCATCAGGATCTCAACAAGCTGGTTGCTGTCACACAGTTCTCTGCTGATGCCATTCTGCATGCCATGAAGTATGCCTCCCGGGAGTTGGCCTCCTTGGTGACCTCCCGATATCTCCTGTGGCTGCGGGGGTGGCAAGCTGAGAACAAGGCAAAGTGGCATCTGGCCTCATCACCAGGGGGGCTCCCTTTTCCGTGCCCCATTGGACCCAATCCTCGTTGAGGACAAGAATAAGAAGAAAGTCATGCCCACGCCCACGGGGAGTTGGAGCAAAAGTCTGCACCTTATTTTCGGAAGCAGCCCTATCGTCAGTCAGATCAGGAAGTTCAACAAAGCAGGTATTTTTCAAGATCAGATAGGCAGTCGGATAGACACTACCCGAAGGATAGGACTAGGTTCCAACCCCAGGGGAAGTGGCCCTTTCGGGGGGAGGTGGCTGTCCCTACCGCCGGGGCAGATAGGTCAATAGTGACCCCACCCATAGGCGGCAAACTGATCTTGTTTGCCGACGCTTGGGCTGCGCTTACCACAGATGCCTGGGTTCTGAACACCATCAGATTTGGCCTGCGCCTGGAGTTCCTTTTCATTCCCCCGAACCACTTTTGGACATTTTCAGTCACCAAGAGTAGGGATAAATGCTCTCTCATGAGACAGGCCATCCAACATCTCTTAGATATTAGGTTGGTGGAACTGGTTCCACCGGACCAAGTAGGGTCAGGATTCTATTCTAACCTCTTTGTCGTTCCGAAAAGTTCGGGGGGATGAGGGTGATACTAGATCTAAAACTTCTAAATGTTCATTTGGTCTATAGGAGATTCAAGATGGCATCCCTTAAATCCATCTTGGCGGGGATCAGGCGTAATGACTTCATGGCCTCCATCGATCTGACGGAGGCTTATTTCCATATCCCCATCTTCCCTGGCCATCATAAATACATCAGGTTCTCCTATTTAGGTAGGCATTATCAGTATAGGGCCATACCATTTGGACTGGCGTCCACACCTCAGACCTTCACTAAGGTCCTGGCTGTGGTGGCGGCTTCCCTCCGAGAGCACTCCGTCAGGATCCAATATTATCTTGATGACATCTTGATCCAGGCGGCAGCATTTGAGCGTACGAGGGAGGATATTTTGTTAGTAGTGTCTCCGCTCCAACAGTTAGAGTTTTCAGTGAACTTGGATTAGAATTTCCTGATCCCCAGCACCAGGATTCTTCACCTAGGGACTATCATAGATTCCAGGTTGGGGAAGGTGTTCCTATTCCACGACCGTAAAGTTAGTTTGTTAGCTTTAGTTAGACAAGTTTGACGTCAGTGTTCTGTTCCTGTAGTGGTGCTTTCCAGCTTGCTGGGGAAATTCATTTCTTGCATAGATGTGGTGCCTTGGCCTCTGCATGTGAGGCCGCTTCAATGGCGTCTCCTGCCTCATCAGAGGTCCAACTCCAGCAATTCCGAGGCAAAGGTTCCAGTGATGCCGCAGGTGCAGCTGTCATTGAGGTGGTGGCTCTCCCTGGCGCTACACAAGGGCTGCGAGTTCAGGGGGCTGGAGCGCCCATCCTGACAATGGATGCCAGCTTGTACGGTGGGGAGCTCTCTTGGAGTCCCCGATGGTGCAGGGCCATTGGACCTGGTTGGACCTCCAACACAATATCAACTGGCTGGAGCGGCGAACGATTCACTTGGCACTGTGGCACTTCAAGGGCTATGTTCGAGACCAGAATGTCTTGGTGCTAACTGACAATGTGGCAACGAAGGCCCACATCAACCAGCAAGGTGGCACACACTCCAGGGCTCTTCGAACCGATCGCTCAGGGCGGAGCACATCATGGGAGTGAACAATCATCAAGCCAACTGGTTCAGTCGGGCCATGGTCAACCACGGAGAGTGGAGACTTCTCCCAGAACTGTTACAGATCATCTGCTCCAGGTTCGGCCTTCCGGAGGTGGATCTCACTGCAGAACGCTCAGGTGGAACGGTTCTTCTCTCGGTTCCCAATTCAGGGGACAGAAGGGGTCGATGCTCTTCGTGGCCAGAGGGCCTGCTCTATGCTTTCCCTCCCCTTCCCCTTCTCCTTGGCGTAGTTCGGAAGGTGATCTCAGAGAGGGCGAAGCTCATCTTAGTGGCACCTTACTGGCCGCGCCGGGCATGGTTTGTGGACCTCATGTGGCTGTCGGTGTCACATTTGTGGAGGATCCCGGGGAGAGAGGTAGAGCTCAGGCAGGGGAATCTGGTGTATCCCAAGTCACAGTGGCTGCAACTAGCCCTATGGAGATTGAGCGGGAGTGCCTGAGGGACGCCCAGCTTTCCCAGAGGGTAATCTCCACCATTGAGGCCTCACGCAGGGGTTCCGCCACCAGGATCTATGATTCCACCTGGCGGGTTATTGCAGAGAGGTGCTGGGTCTCAGGAGCGAATCCCCGCGAGGTTTCATTACCGCACATCTTGTAGTTCTTCCAAGATGGGTTGGATAAGGGGCTCTCACATGGCACCCTTAGGAGGCAGGTAGTGGCCCTATCGACGATGATTTGGGGAGAAGGGCTCCTTCCACTTTCCCCGCTTCCGTTAGTTAAGAGGTTCCTGAGTGGCGCGGGCAACCTCCGCTCCCCGGTAGTCCACAGATTTCCAACATGGAGCCTCACTATGGTTCTCCAAGCCATGACAGGGGCACCCTTCGAACCTCTGAGGACGGTTGACCTGAAGTTCGTGACCCTTAAGGTAGTGTTCCTCGTGGTGGTCACTTCGGCGCGTTGCATCTCCAAACTGTGGTCGTTGTCCTCCAGGTCGGATCTTTGCACATTCCACAATAATTGGATTGTCCTGCGACTGGATCTGACTTTTCTCCCCAAGGTAAACTACCTTTTTCACAGATCGCAGGTGGTAGTGCCGGATTTTTGCCAGGACCCATCACATGATAGGGAACGTCTTTGGCACAGGTTGACGTCAGGTGTGCCTTGCACATTTACCTGAGGTGCACAGAGAGCCTCAGGAAATCTGAGGTACTTTTCGTTTCCTTTTACTCGTCTTCCTTGGGGAAGAGGGTGTCCTCCTCTGCTATAGGGAGATGGATCAGATTGGCCATTGCACTGGCCTATGAAGTTCAGCACCTACCGGTTCTCCAGGGCATCACAGCACACTCCACCAGGAGCATGGCTACCTCAGCGGCCTGGGCTACACAGGCGCCTATTGCGGAGATTTGTAGGGCTGCTACATGGACATCCCCATCTCCCTTTATCAGGCATTACAGGTTAGACACTTTTGTATCGGCTAATGCAGCGTTTGGTCATAGGGTGTTACAACAGGTGGTAGCACATGGGGAGCCCAGGACCAATAGTGCCCCCCCCCTGAGGGACATTAACTTGGGTATGTCCCAATCCTGGCTAATCCTGCAAATTCCTCCAGAAAATGACAGTTGGTCTTATCTGAACTGTTACTTTGGGAAGTTTGCAGGATTAGCCAGGTTCCTGCCCTAGCATTGGTCCATTGGGTTGGGGAGTTCAGGGGGTAGGGTGTGTCCCCTTATGACTTGTTTTCAGGTGTTTTTCAGTGGACATGGCTGTTGAAACTGGGAACCAGGAGCACAGAGGCGTGGCTTCAGTTTTAACTCTGTCTCGAGGCCAATCGGACATCATAATACCCAATCCTGGCTAATCCTGCAAACCTCTCAAAATAACAGTTCAGGTAAGACCAACTGTAATTTACATTTAGTGAGCAAATTGAAATCACTGTAAATAAATAGCATGATGCCAAGTTTTACTTTAAAAATCAATTTATATTGGTTCATAGTTTAGAATCAGAATTCTAAAGACACTAAAGAAAAACCAATTGATCCTTGTAGGACTTGCTTTTTAAATGAACACACTTAAATGCGGTTGTAATCATTGTGGGATTTGTGCTGATGTTGTCTTCATAGATAAAGCTTTAGTTGTATTTTAGTATAAGCAATTATTTTTGCACTTTAACAGCATTATGTATTTTCAAACTAAACTGTTTGCTTTTTTGATCTGAAATGACATTATGAACAATCAGACTTCATGTCCTCAGACTCTGTCAGATCAGTCCAATTCAGCTTGACTCAACCACACATCCAAAGTAAGATTTGGAAATGAAAGTTTTAATTTCTTATTGACGATCATAATAAATTCATAAAAGACTGATATTTATTAGCCCCAATGGCATTTATCTACCAAATGTCAAAGAAGTATGCATGGGTATTTAGGTGATAGGCTTTTCCACACTTGGACTTACTTTTAAGAGAAAGAATTATAACTTGTGTCCAACCCTCTATAGTTTTGGTATATTATATTATATTTCTTTCTCCTATTCAATCACATTTGATTTTCAGAGACTGTCTGGACAAGTCCCTGAAGTTTTATTGGCAAGGTTTTTAAAAGTGGTTTGCCATTGGCTCCTTCCGAGGGCTGAGAGAAAGTGACTGGCCCAAGGGATCCTCCATGAAGAGTTTGTGACTGTAGAAATTGATCTTGGTGGCCACATGCAGCCCATTATCTGTATGTGTTGTCCATTCCTGCAACAGAGTTTTAAGGAAATACCGTAGCTAATTATGCATTTTTTTTTCATTTGGAGGGATTGAAATATGTCTGGTTCATAATTTATCTGAAGCCAATCAGCTCACGTAATAATATTGGGTTTCATCTAAGAAAGATGAAAAACAAAGCTTTTTAAAGGTTTTAGTTTAGAGCATAGATGTAAGATGTTTTATAAAGCCAATTGAGGTGTATAGTGAGAGAGAAGGTTGCTATTTATTATTCAAATAAGGAAACATAACAACTACTAAAAAACTGAATGATTTTTTTCAATATACATCAACAAGCAGAGTAGACATCAGCAGAAAGAGAAAGTGAAACTTTATTCCCAACAAAGAGGAAAAAATTGCAGGACAAAAAATTGAGGGATGCCCAAGAGGAACTTAGTTTGGTATTGGTTATTGCAATTATGAGTTAGTATTCATTAATGCATATAGGATTAAGGTTTTGCAAATAGCCTCTCTTCTTTGGCTGTATTTCCAAAGGTTAAATCCATGCAAATGCATTCAGCCCAATATGACACAAATGCAACATGGAAATTAAGGATGTAGCCAGAAATTCTACCCTGTTTGCATCTTCAGTGAACATAGGTATTTTTCTGAGAAAAGAAATAGTTTTGTATCAAAATAATCAGGCCCTTAGGATATGTAGCAGCAGCCGCAGCTGTGTGTTTTGATTTTGGAGACAAGACAGGAAATCAGCTCAAATATTTCTTATTATAGGCTTGGTGCTATTGCTAATATTTAATGTGTGCATTTTTAGTGTTTATTATTTATGACCAATATTGGTTCTTTTAATTGGTTCTTTTGTCTCCATAATTATTTTACAGTACTTGAATTAAGGCAAATTCTAAGTTTTATAGAAACGTAAAACTTTTTTAGTTTAAGGTTAAATTTTATCTCTGTGTTGACAGGCACATGAAAATTTATTGCACTCAGTGAAAAAAGTAGGTTGCAAAGATCAGTAAATTTAATGATAATTTTTGTCACTCCATTAAATTATCTAAGTGCTTTAAATTATGAATACAGTGAAATCTGTTACAGTTTCAAAAATGTACATATATAAACCTAGGAAAAGAGATTGAAAGTCTTTGCAAAGTATTGCAAAGTATTAATGTGACGATTTAATTTTCATCATTCACATTTTTTTATCATTGAAAGACCTAAGAGAGAGGTAACAGAGTTCATCAGGAAGAAAATCTCTATAGTCACTAACAATCAATATCAACTTGGTGGCATATGGTAATTAAATTAAATTAAACCTTAATGCATTCATCTCTTTTCAGAAAAGATAATTATAGGTAGTTTTATTATTTGTACTTTTTATCCACAGTTTCATATATCTGTACGTAAGGGATAGCTTTATGTGATGCCTACCAAAAATGGCAGGCCTTTATAGATGTGTAAAATATATTTTTAATATATCTTTATTTACAGTCTTATTATTTGTAATTATTCAGCTGAAACAAAACCCCGTAATTAGTGAGGGTTGCTTTCTCAGTTCATGGACTGATAAAAACAACTGATAAAAAACAGCTGAATTTAATTCTTTTTAACATAATATATTTCCCCCCATTAAAAAATTTGAGCCTTTACCACAAAAAGTTTTGACGCTAAACAATTAACTTTTAATATTTATTATCAGATACTTTCTATTTGAACAGACTTTAATATTCACAAATCCATCAGTGAAATGGCAATGAAGTATTAAGATTTTAGTACTGTGGAAATAACTTTTCAGTAGACACCTCACCTTTTCCTGTTTAAGTATCTTTATATCATAGTCTGTTGCTCAGATTTAGTATAGCCAATAGCATCCTAAGTACTTATTTATTTTAGTCATTTGTACTGGTCTCTGTACAAAAAATTCCTTGAGGTTCTAATGTAATGTTAACTTATAATGCCACTTTTTCATCTTCCTTCATCCATAGTATAATTGGGGAGAAGAGTATACATTATTGCTAATGCATAATTATAAAATAATTATTTTTCCAAATAATTACACAGTTCTTTTGATTAAGTGGATGTTCACATAAGTTTGCCATAATATGAAATGACTTATTTTGGATACTTGGGTATAATCTCAGGTAATTCTAAACCTTTGCTTAAACTGTTAAGTGATTTTGGAGAAAAAAAAATTAAAAATGGAGTACAGAAATAATATGCATAGACCTACCGGTAGTACTTCAATCCTGTTCAAGATTATTTGAAATTCCCACTGAACATATGGCACTTAATTGTGACAAAAAAGCACACAGACAACCTCTTTCAGTAACAGAATGAATTGACAGTTCCTTGTATGCATGTTATTAAAACTAAACTTTTTATTTATTTCATAAATACAGAATTTGTATCCAATATCTGATTGGAAATGCTTCAATTGAAATAAATCCTTAGAGGATGTATAGTGCATATATTGCAATATAATAAAAATTAATTATATAAACTCTTGAATAAATTATGAAGAAAATCAACTGCTGTTATTAGAATGCTGGCATCATCCTGTACAATGACAATTTTGCTAATTGCGTCTTTTTTACCTTTATGATTTATGTATCCAAGTTTTTTTTGCTTAATTAGCTGAATTTTAGCCCAAATCTAGTTACTTTCAAAGGTCTTAAACAAGCTGAAATGCTATATGTTGCTTATGAGATTACTGTTTAAATTTGATAGCCTTTACTATGAAGCAAATATAAAACCTTATTTCTGATATTCCAGTTTGCTTCTGATTGTATTAAATTTTTAGTAACTGAACATAAACTGTGTTCTATATTTAATACTGAAGGTTAATTGGGTAGTTTTTTGTTCTAAGTGCTGTAAAAATATTGGGAGAAGTACATCTGAACCCTGGGTTTATATGTCTACTTTTTCCTTAATGTCAAAGATGAAGCATTTCTGGACAGTATCTAGAAACACAACTGAAATTTGGTGGTGTGCTCAAACAGGACTATGGGCTACAAAACTAAACATAATTTAAATAATATTTATTTTTTAAGATATTTTTAGAAACTAACTCTTATTTGATTATAATTTTGACAAGATTTCAATATGTAAAAGAGGCAAATAATAACATTTATGGACAACATTGCTATGAGTGTAAGAGAATGGGCAACTTCTGTAATATATAACAATATTCTCTGGGGTTAGAAAAATAGGAAATCCTGCTACATTTATTTGCAAATCATTTTATTAGTAGACTAAATAATTGTACAGGATAATAATAATGCTTATAAGTTAACTCATGAGTTGGAAATATACCGGTAATTTATAAGTTGGAAATGCTGATAAATACAAATTCAGATAATAAAATTTGGTTGTTGAAAATAGGAGAAATTGAGAAATTCTCTGAATGTATTTTAATTTAAAAATTCAGAGCATGAGTATAAGCCTTCTATTCATCTTCTGGAAAATTATGGTATATATTCCTTTCCCCAATTTTTGAATCAATTTTACTTTTCAAGGCAGTTAATAAATTAATGGAGTTATAGGCTAATTCTGAGAGAGTAGGTCCCTGAGAAAGAAATCATGTTATAGGTCTAAAGGTGGCTCGGTTAATGGCATACAAGATCCTTTTTTGGAAGAGGTTGTTAAACTTTGAACTCATCTTAGGTTTTTACACATATAGTATCCGTATTCAATGTAAAAAGGACATAAACTCAGATTTCTAATATATTATTTTACACAAATACAGAGTTATTACAAATTAAACTGAAGTCAGGTAAACAGCAATATAGCAGTAAGAAGGCTTTATAAAGAGTAACAATACATACCTGTGAACATACTTTAACGATAATAAACTTGGTTACTGTATAGCTCAGTTTTCCTAGTCAGCAACTGAACCTGTTTTTGTCTATGCAGGAATTGCATGTAGTTAAAACATTTGTCCCAAAGGTGCTTTTTTAGGAGGCAACTTCTTGTTTTTTCTTTGAAGACGTTTCGCTTCTCATCAGAAAAAATTGCAGACTACAGGAACCAGGAACACTACTCAGGTGACCTGAGGACACAGATAAACCTCCAAGTGCTTCAACAACCCTCTAAAAGGATGCAAATGACAAGCTGCAAGGAATATAAATCCTCCCATTCACCACTATCCTGTCACAGCTGAAGAAGCTTCTTGGATGAGAAGTGAAATGTCTTCAAAGAATAAACAAGAAAGTCCAGTTGCCCCCTGAAAAAGCACCTTTGGGACAACCATGACCTGGATGACTGAGAATCTCTGTAGACTTTAATAAAAGCATTGTTTTTTTGTTTTTTTTAAAGGGAAGCTCCTTGGGCTTACAAAGTTTTATTTATGTTTTGAAGATGATAAAGATAGCATGGCATTTAAAAATCTACACAGATATTAAAGTTAGTCTAGAAAAGTAATAATGTAAAGGGTGCCCTGTTCGATCAGGCCATAGTCCTATCTGGTCCAGCATTTTGTGTTGCACAGAGGACATTTGTATGCATTGGGAAGCCCGGACTAAAGGACACTAAACTTCTTCCAATGTCAATCAGTATTTAAGACAGGTTATGCATAATTTAGAAGGTACTGTAATAAACAGCTACCAGCATTACTAGATATTTAATCTGACAAGTATTCATGTTTCTGCAGGGACCAGTCCAGGTAGTGTCCAGGAATTTGACACAATTGAATGGAAGGGAAAAAATATCTCTACCATATATCCTATTACCCTTTCTTTCAAACTAAAGAGCCTTGATTGCTGTAATCTTTCTTCATAAGGGATCTGTTTCAGTTCGCTAAAAAATCTGTTGTTAATTTTTGAATATTTTTTAGGTCTGTTATATATCTCATTCAGCCCTCAAACAAGGCAATCTATGTACAAATTTAAGAAACACTAGCCCTTCTCCCCCCCCCCTTCTTTAGTCATTACCCATTAATTTCTCCTTTCCGTTCTGTTTTCTTAGTAATTGCCAGTTCACAAAACACATATCCTTTTATTCCATTATGGTTGAATTTGTTTAGGAGCCTTAAGTTTTTTTTAAATCCCAAGCAATATCTATCGGGTTGTCGTTATTTCAATGAAAAGCATTTACATGCTACATTTGTAACTGCTCTATGAACCAGATGAGCTCAGGTCAAATACATGAAACCAGATATTTCCTATTTATCCCCTAATCATAGGCAGCAATATATTAGAACCAGTTTTGTTATAATTTCCAAAATGCTCAGTTTTGTTCAGATTAACTAATGCAAATATTTTAAGTGAAGGCTTCATATGATTCTGTTGTTACCAGTTTGCTAGTACCAGTTTCCCTAACCCATAGAGATTTAGTGGGAATAATAGGATTTGTGGTCAAAGACATCTAGCATCTTTACTTTGGGAAGGACTGATATAAAAAGTGAATGGAAGCATAAATTCCATTTTTAATTTACATCTATAGATTCATCGCTCCCTTAAGAAATATTGTAAATTATTTTCCACTATACAATCAGAATAGTTTGTCATTTTTCTTCAAAGCATTAGAATGCTTTAGAAAAATTTAAAGTATTTTCATCCAAGCTGCTGAATTCATTCAAGAGTTGAAAAATGTTTGTCCTTGAATAAATATATCATAAAGTGGAAAGGAAAACTAGTGTTGTGGTCTACTGGCGGCCTGCGGAGCTGACAGCAGAGTCGCACAGTGAGGAGGTTGAGGAGGAACATGGGCCAGTCCTGGAGTCTGGGGAAGGCTCGGATGAGGGTTCTGCATTGGCGGCAGAGAGTGGGGCAGGGCCATCTGGGAGTTATGTGCTGCCCCCGGAGCTGCCAGAGTTGGACATCAGTGAGGCAGAGGAACAGGGGGAGCCTGTTCCCAGTGCGCGTATGCACAGAGCTGCCAGAAGGCAAGAACAGTTAAGACAAGAGAGGCGACTCGGGAGTAAGGCTTGGAGTTGATTGGCCCCTCCCATAAGACATAAAGGAGGAGCAAAGGCATATGAGCCTTTGCAGGAAGCAACTTTGTTCGTTCTGGTTGGTTTAAAGTCTAAAGTTCTGTTTTGACTCTGTGCTCCATGTAGCTTTGCAAAGCTAATTGCCAATTAGGTCTTTCGCAATATTTAAAGGGAGATATTTAAAGGGTGCTTATCAACCTTATCCTGAAGGACTTTGGCAGACGTCTGTCAGACTCTTTACAAACTATTTGTGACTCATTATGCTGTGAATGAACATAATTCACACCCGTTGAAATAAAAAGAGGGTATTTGGGACTAAGTGGGTACTTTTTACTGTCTCAGGAAGCCTTGGTCAGAACAGCTAAGCTCACCTTTGTAACTACAGCAGGGCAAAAAAGTATTTAGTCAGCCACCAATTGTGCAAGTTCTCCCACTTAAAAAGATGAGAGAGGCCTGTAATTGACATCATAGGTAGACCTCAACTATCAGAGACAAAAGGAGAAAACAAATCCAGACAATCACATTGTCTGATCTGGAAAGAATTTATTTGCAAATTATGGTGGAAAATAAGCATTTGGTCAATATCAGAAGTTAATCTCAATACTTTGTTATATATCCTTTGTTGGCAATGACAGAGGTCAAACGATGTCTGTAAGTCTTCACAAGGTTGGCACACACTGTTGCTGGTATGTTGGCCCATTCCTCCATGCAGATCTCCTCTAGAGCAGTGGTGTTTTGGGGCTGTCACTGGGTAACACAGACTTTCAACTCCCTCCAAAGGTTTTCTATGGGGTTGAGATCTGGAGACTGGCTAGGCCACTCCAGGACCTTGAAATGCTTGTTATAAAGCCGCTCCTTCGTTGCCCAGGCGGTGTGTTTGGGATCATTGTCCTGCTGAAAGACCCAGCCACGTTTCATCTTCAATGCTCTTGCTGATGGAAGGAGGTTTGCACTCAAAATCTCACGATACATGGCCACATTCATTCTTTCCTGTACATGGATCAGTTGTCCTGGTCCCTTTGCAGAGAAACAGCCCCAAAGCATGATGTTGCCACCCCCGTGCTTCACAGTAGGTATGGTGTTCTTTGGATGCAACTCAGCATTCTCTTTCGTCCAAACAACGACGAGTTGTGTTTCTACCAAACAGTTCTACTTTGGTTTCATCTGACCATATGACATTCTCCCAATCCTCTTCTTGATCATCCAAATGCTCTCTAGCAAACTTCAGATGGGCCTGGACATGTACTGGCTTAAGCAGGGGGACACGTTTGGCACTGCAGGATCTGAGTCCCTGGCAGGGTAGTGTGTTACTGATGGTAGCCTTTGTTACGTTGGTCCCAGCTGTCTGCAGGTCATTCACTAGGTCCCCCCGTGTGGTTCTGGGATTTTTGCTCACCGTTCTTGTGATCATTTTGACCCCAAAGGGTGAGATCTTGTGTGGAGCCCCAGTCTTCCATTTTCTAATTATTGCTCCCACAGTTGATTTCTTCACACCAAGCTGATTGCCTATTGCAGATTCAGTCTTCCCAGTCTGGTGCAGGTCTACAATTTTGTTTCTGGTGTCCTTCGACAGCTGTTTGGTTTTCACCATAGTAGAGTTTGGAGTGTGACTGTTTAAGGTTGTGGACAGGTGTCTTTTATACTACTACAAGTTCAAACAGGTGCCATTAATACAGGTAATGAATGGACAGAGGAGCCTCTTAAAGGAGAAGTTACAGGTCTATGAGAGCCAGAAATCTTGCTTGTTTGTAGGTGACCAAATGCTTATTTTCCACCATAATTTGCAAATAAATTCTTTCCAAATCAGACAATGTGATTGTCTGGATTTGTTTCCTCATTTTGTCTCTCATAGTTGAGGTCTACCTATGATGTCAATTACAGGCCTCTCTCATCTTTTTAAGTGGGAGAACTTGCACAATTGGTGGCTGACTAAATACTTTTTTGCCCCACTGTAGATAAATTATTCCTCTACCATCTCTTAAAACCACTAAGGGGGTAATGATAAGATATAAAAAGATAGGGTCTTGTATCTTTAATATTTGCACAGATGTGGGAATTTTATTAGCTGCGAATAAACTATTATTATTTTGCCAGTTCCCATCCCCCTTTTTTCATACTGAAGAGAGCCCATTACTTGGTATTATTAGGAACTATTCATCTGGAAGTACCTTAAGAGCCTCCATAACAAGGTGATACTTAATAATATATCGCAATAATAACTCTCAAAACCGGGAAATGTTCAAATTTAAATTGTGAATCCAGATTAGCATAAAATTTAGACATTTCTTTCAACTTTTCATTTCAGATTTTACACCAAAATTTGTACTAGTTATTCAAAGTTTGCCTCCTATAAACTTTTATCTTTTCCTTTTTGATAGGTAAAAGCTTGTGTATTCATGGGGCTGAAAATTGTACACAGGTCTACCACAGGAGAAGTACAGCAAATAATTGGCTATTACAACATCCATCTGTGGTTAGGCATTCTTCATTTCCACAAGTTAGAAAGTCTATAAACATGGAAGCTTCCTCTTCTGGATTTGTTACATCACCAATTTCTCATCCCACAGGTATTTAGTTCTATTGTTTTCCTAAGTGCTTTACAAAGTTATCCCTGCTGTGAAATACTATATTTAGAATATCTATCAACCTCCATAGAATTTCTCTCTATATCAATTAATAGAATGATTTTCTTTAAAAAAAAAAAACTACAGTTATTTGCAATTGTCATAATGATTGATGAGAGCAGGAACAGAGATGGTTGGAAGATCTTAGAAAAACTGAAGTATTTCATTTTGTTTCTAAGATACTCTGTTATCATCATCTAGTATTGTTCTGTCCACTTTTGTATTTAAAGAAAGCCATGCCAGAAGAGCTACCGTATTTTTCAGAGTATAAGACACACCTTTTTTCCTCAAAAAAGAGGCTGAAAATCTGGGTGTGTCTTATACATCGAATGTAGCATTTTTGCCTCCTGAAGCCCCGCCCTCCTCACCAACATGGCCGTGGATACCCTTATGGAGGCTTTCAGAGAGTTCCTGGGGGCTGGGGAGGGGAGAAATGATCACAAAATGGCCTGTTTTTGCCCCCCCCCCCAGCTCCCAGCAGCACTCTATAAGCCTCCATAAGGCTATGCATGCAATTTTGTTTTTTACAAAAAATGGGGGCGTTTTCATGAAAAATGGGCCTTTTTTGGGAGGTTTGCAGAGTGCAAACCTTTTTTTTCCTTTTGGAAAGCTGTTTAACTGATTGATGAGAATTACATTGATCAAGTGCTGTGCCACCAGAAACGAAGTCTTAAGTGCTGCAGATTGTCAGCGATTTCCTTCTCCAGCACATGGATAAATATACCTGGAAACATCTACCTACCTACCTACTATCTGTCTCTCCCTACCTACCTATTGTATTTTTCTTTCTCTCTTTCTCTCTCTTTCTCTCTCTTTCTCTCTCTCTCTCTCTCTCTCTCTCTCTCTCTCTCTCTCTCTCTATATATATATATATATATATATATATATATATATATATATACACATACACACACCTTTATCTATCTACCTACCTACCTACCTACCTACTCTCTCTCCCTACCTACCTACTGTATTTCTCTCTCCCTCTCTATCCCTCTATCTACCTACTTTTTTTAAAAAATTGCCTCTTCAAAACCTTGGTGCGTCTTATACTCCGGTGCGTCTTATACTCCGAAAAATACGAATATTTCTTCTCTGAATACAAACAAATTAGATAATTGTAAGTTTATCTGTATATTATGTTTGAAATATACAGATAAATTCACAATAATCTAATTTATGGATATAATTGCTTGTTACTCAGGCAACATGTACTTCAAACATGCATCAAAAGGATTTTCACATCAGTGAAACAACAGTAGCTGCTTGAAAACTTTTTTTGAAATATTATTGGGCTTTCTGGCTATTCTGGCGATTCTGAGTTCTTGAGCAGCAAGAGCATTTATTTTTATTTATTTCAAGATCACTTTCAAATTACTGACACTCAAAATATTCATAAGCATCCAATTGTTCTGCAGTTGTTAGAGAGTCACCTCAGTCTAATGTTTTGAATCTATGTAGGAATAATTTAAATTATATTCTCATATACCCAGGTGTATGTATATCGGTGGGTTTAAAAATTTTTTAGAACCTATTCTGTAGTTATGGCCTGTTTTGTGGGAGTGGCTCGGCAGTCATGTGACCAGGTGGGTGTGGCCAACTTGGAAAATGTGATGAAACTCACTTAACAATGCTCTTGCTTAGCAACCAAAATTTTGGGCTCAATTGTAGTCATAAGTTCTCTCTCTCTTTCTCTCTTTCTTTTTCTCTCTCGCTCTTCTTCCTTCTTTTGCCTCTCTCTCCCTTTTTTTCTTTCTTTCATCTCTCTTTCCCACTTTCTTTTTTTCTTCCTTTCTTTCTCTTTCTCTTTCTGTCTCTCTCTCTCTCTCTGTGTCTTTCTGTCTGTCTCTGTGTGTGGCTCTTTGTCTCTCCCTCCCTCCCTCTCTCTCTGTCATTCTCTCTCTGTGTCTGTCTGTCTGTCTCTCTCTCTCTCTCTCTCTGTGTATCTATCTCTTCCCTCCCTCTGTTTGTGTATGTGTCTGTCTATCTCATCCCCCCTCTCTCTCTGTGCCTCTTTCTGTCTGTCTGTCTGTCTCTCTCACTCACACTCAGACACAGACACAGAAACAGACACACATACATACTGTGGTCACCGTGTTGAGTGTTCCAATCACAATTGAAACACTCAACAACTGGCCTGTATTTATGGTTTTTTGCAGCATTCTGCAGTTATAGGACCAAAATATATGGTTAAAAGTACCTGGCAGCGGCATTTTTACCTGGGGGGCTCCGCAGAACATCCCAAGACCAATGCCACCACATCTGCCCTCTTCGGGGACAAATCCTCTTCAGAAGGACGAGGCCCTGCTGGTCCCCCTTGCGTTCCTCGTCTTCCGGCCGCGGCCCCATGCCGTGGAAAAGAGGGATGGAATCTTCGCTGCAGGACAGTAAAGCTCCATCCACCAGAGGCAGCAGGACCAAAGCCCCTCTCCCAACTTGCCCTTCCTCCCTCTGAGGGCGAGAGACCCCGCTGCCCCGCTGCCTCTGGCTTCCCTCTGAGAGTCTCCGCTCTCCGGGGCTGTAATTGTGCAGGCTGTGCGCACAGGCCTATGTTTTCCATGGGGAGTCGCGGATGGGCTCCAGAGTCGCTCCACGCCTTGGAAAACATAGGTGTGTGTGCACAGCCTGCACAATTATAGAGAGTGGAGACTCTTGGAGGGAAGGCAGAGGCAGCAGGGCAGCCAGGACAAGGGAGCGCTACCCGTGTGGCGTGTACAAACAGCAAAAGAAGGAACAGGATGGGAGTTTGGCTGTTTGAAAAACCTCGTGTGTAACTCTTGTCATGTTCCTTCTTTTGCTGTTTGTACGCGCTACGCGGGTCGCACTCCCTTGTCTTTCACAGCTGCCTCATTTCCAATTGGGGCAGGGATCCATGGAGAGGGACGGAAAAGATGGATTTCTTCCTCCCCCCCCCATTGGAAACGAGGCGGCTATGAAAGACAAGGGAGCGTGACCCACGCAGCTTTTCAAACAGCAGAAGAAGGAACAGGAGGGGAGGATTCGTTGGACAAGCCCACGGGCACACGCTGCTCTCTCCTCTGACAGCTGCCTCGTTTCCAACGAAGGGGGTGGGGAATCCATGCAATTTTCTCCCTCTGTTTCCCTACCCTCCTTCTGTGCATCCGCCAGCCAAAACCTCCCGGAAGGCTTCTGCTGGTGGGCGAGCGGGGGGAGGCAGGCCAGGAGAGGGACTGTTCCGGTACCGGGCTCCTGGAAGCCCCAGTATGGGAAGGCACGCTAAATTCTTTCAACCAGTATGCGCATACTGGATAGGATAGGACCGGCCTTAAACCCACCTCTGATCTATATAGGTTCAAAAAAGTAAAGAACATTGCCTATCTTTGTTATATCACTTCACTTTGTGATTGTTGTCCAGTTGATTTGAGGACTACCAGGCATGCAGAGCCAATCAAAGATGTAGCCAAGAGGCATTAAAACATTAACAATATTTATAAGTTGCCATTTGGCCTAGAAAGGGCTCATAGTGTAATTCAGTTTCAAAATTATTAAAGACATTAAAGGACATGATTCCCCAACGGAGGGCAATGAATTAGAGCTACAAATAATACTAAGTTTTAAAAAAATTAACCATTAAAATCATAGTTCCAGTATTTATAAATGTCTAAATTTGTGAAGAGGACAGTGGTTCTACCTACCTTTACTTATGAAGCATGTGGTATTTTCTAGAAGTATGTTTTGTATTCATCCAACAAATTTCTGAATCAAAATGAGCCTTGTCCAAAATCAGTTAAATCTAAATCTGAAACAACCTGAAATCTCATAATCCTGTTTCCAATAACTGGTACATTTATTTCTAAACATGCTATTTATCACCAATACCAAACTGGGAAGAGGAGGCTAGACATAAGAAAGTTTTGAAATGTGTTCGAATATTAGTAGCTTGGGTTGGTTGTTGGTTTGAGCTCCGAGCTTGGCAATTTGGTTGCAGATGTTTCATCACCATTTGATTTGATTTCGGACTGTTTGATTGGATAGCTGTTGTTGCTGGGCTAAAGTACTGTCTGTGTGATGCAGATTAGGATTAGAGTTGTTTATCTGGATGCATCTGAGTCATGGTCTGGTTTCGACTTGTTTGATAAGTGGCTGGCTGTTACTGAGACATGGTCTGATTTCTTTTGAGACGATGGGTTATAATTTTGTTGCTATGTTAATGGGGTGCCTATTTGTTCGTTTTTTAAATGCTATCTTCGGCATCATGGTTGATGCAGTTCTTTCATTCTCAGCGATTGGTAGACTGAGTTGATATCAATGTGTCTGTTTATTGACTTATTGGTAGAAAACCAGGCTTCAAGGAATTCTCTCTCTGGTTGATTTTGCCTGGGTTAGAAATGTGGTCCCGATTAGATCAAATCTATGACCTTTTGAATCATCATGGGTTGACATGAGGGATAGTAGGGGATAGTAAGAAAGTTTTGTTTTGTAAATGGTAGTTTCTAGTCATAATCAGAAAGTTTTTTCTGATATTTGTATGGAAATGCTGAATGTTAAGTTCTTTTGCTACTATTTATTTCCTATACATTACCTACTTAATATTTATATTACATTTTCTGTGATTTTGGCTTCAGTAGAAGAAATTTGGTGACGTCATCGTGCTTAGAGTGGAGGAAAGGGAGCTCTCCTAACCTCTAACTCTAACTTCTTCGTTTGGGCTCATTTTTGAGCGCTGTTTATCCTGAAGGGGCCAGCAGATTAAGGGGAATACTCTGTAGACGCTGGGGTGATAAGGCAAATCCCCCAGCGGATAGGAGAAACCCTCTAAATGGATGAGGAAATATCCTGCCATTTGGTTAGGACCGGAGCGATGGCGACCGCATAAGAAGGAAGAGAGAGAGAAAGCAGTTGAAATTGGGATATTTGTTACTAATGCTGACAACCCAAAGAGGAGGACAACACGAAATTGGCAGAGAGGGTGAGCTGGAAAGAAGAAGGCACTGGGAAGGAGCCTGTTTTTGCAGTTCAATTTTGCCGAAAAGAAATGAAGCAGGAGACGCTGAGTTGGAAGGGACAGCCCGAATAAGTTGAAGGAATTGGCCACAGTGAGAACGAAAACCCAGCATGGACAACAGGAGTAGAAAATAATATCTGCTCAGATTGTTTAACAGTTGGGTTGGTAGTTGAGTTTTTTTTTTCTTCTCGCTCTTCCTTCTGCTGTTTTGTTTTTCCCAAAGAATAGTTGAACTTATAAGTACTGGATATTTATTTGCCTCGGAACTTGGAACACTGTCAGAAACAGTAGAAAGAGGACTGTTTTGGAAGGAGACCTTTTCTTCACTTTTTTGCTGGAATCATGGATATTAACAGTGACAGTGAAGAGAGGGTGACACCTAGTGGACTGTAAATTTGGACCGTGAAATCTGATGCAAGAAAACAACGGTGACATAAGCTGATACACACACATACACATACACATATACATATATACATATTAGATTTTTACAACCCCTGGTAAGCCCCAATTATGGGAGGAAGCTAACTGCTTCCATCATCTGTCAATCGGCTCGTCACAAGAGTCCATCACGACAGAAACCCAATATTTTTTTACTGTTGCCTTTGTTATATTTGTGTTTTTTTATTTGTGCTGATAAATAAATAAAGGGAGACTAGTATAGATCTATTTCAAGCTATTTAGCTCTCATCAGCTAGCCATATCCTTACTGGGATTTGAACCTGGGCTATATTACATACTAGGCAGACATCTTAGCCATTAGGCCACAGGCTCTTATCCGTTATCAGCGAAGCCAGGGTGAAAGGTATCTATTAAATTTTTACAACCCCTGGTAAGCCCCAATTATGGGAGGAAGCTAACTGCTTCCATCATCTGTCCATCGGCTCGTCACAAGAGTCCATCATGACCTGAAACCCAATATTTTTTTACTGTTGCCTTTGTTACATTTGTGTTGTATTTGTGCTGATAGTCTCCCTTTATTTATTTATCAGCACAAATACAACACACACACATACACACACACATATATATACACATACATACATACAGAGAGAGAGAGAGAGAGAGAAACTAATTATTAGAATTGAATACCTGTATAATTGATAAAATTGAGAGACATCTATTGGTATAAGATAATAGTGTGGTATATAAATCTATGATATATATTAATTAAGGACCAAAAATAGAACTGAATACCACATAGGAACGTTTAGGTATTGAAACGTAATATTAAGGAAGGTTAATTATTGTTAAATATTGAAATATACAATTACTTATATTATTGATATTATTGATAAAGTAGAAGTAAAGTAAAACTTATATGCAATTGTGGGCAAGGATAAATAGGGGGATAAAAATGGCAACTTCAGTAAAATTAGTGAAAAAAACTACACCGAATGTGATTTCAGCAACATCCCCCTCCTCAAATCAAAGATCAATTGAGAGTGTGTTGGGGTTGGAGAAAGGTGAAAAGATGGCAGGAACAATGGGGCCAACTCCAACGATGCAGAGTATGCAATTGATCCTCCAGATGATACAAGGGACATTGGCGAAAAGCCAAGAAGTGACAACTACTAATCATGAAGAGACAAGGAGGAATCATGAAGAAATGAAAAATGAAATCGGAGAATTGAAAGGAACTATCAAAAATGTAGATGACAAAATTGAAAGGATACAGAATGCCTTAGCAATCAATGAACAGAAAATCCAGTGTATAGAAGAAAAAATAGAACAAGCAGATCAGAAGATGGGAAAAATGGAATTGGAATATAAACAACTTAATAAAGAATTAGAAATATCAATAACCCGACTTGAAAATGAAAGAGCTGCACTCTACTTAAGATTCCAAAACATACCGGAAGAGAAGGAGGAAGACCTGAAAGGAAAAATGATTGAAATCTTCACTGAAATTCTCCAAAGAAAAGAACAAGAGTTGAGATGAGATGTCGATGAAGCTTACCGGGTGCATACTAATTATGCCAGAAGACATAGACTCCCGAGAGAAGTGCATGTAAGATTTGCAAAAAAAAAGAAACAACAAGAGATGAAGTGTACAAAAAAACCAGAGAATAGACTATTACATTACAGGGAAAAGAGTTGATCACGCTTAAACAGATTCCACGGAGAATTTGGGAACAACGTAGGCAGTACCAATTTTTAAGAAATCAGTTAAATAAAAACAGAATAATGTATAGATGGTTGGTATCAGAAGGGGTTCTGGTATCTTGGCAAGGAAAAAGACATAAGATAGAGAATATAGAAGAAGCACAGAAATTCTATGAAGAATACTGCAAAGGGAAAGAAGAACAAAGAAGTAAAGAGGACCTAGAAAGTAGGGGTCGAGAGGAAGAAACATTAGGAGACAAGGAAAGAAACAGGAGAGAAGAACAGAGGCAAGAAAGAGAGAGAGCAGAGAACGAAGGCGCGGGAGGAAAAAGTCGGATACAAACTAGAAGTAAAAAAAAAAAAACCCAGCTAAAGATGGATCAAGAAATAACAATTACCTTGATAAACTTGGACTGAATGCACCAAAAAAAGAGCCCAGATGTTTAATAAACTTAAGAAATTGAGAGTAGATATAGCTTGTATACAGGAAGTAAGAATCGATAGGGCTTGGATTTCATCTGGGCTATGTAATCAAGTAGACGAAATTGAAATAGAACCAAATGAGTGGGCAGATCAATTTAATAACTCAAAGGAATTAGCACAGAAAATTAAAATAGTCAGACAGAATTACTTTGAACAAGCCAACAAACCAGGACAATGGCTGGCATATAGACTGTAGAACGAAAGAGAAAAAAGGAAATGATACGAAACTATATCTGGGTTTGTGGAAATACCATCCCCAAGAAAACATAAACTGAGATTTGAAAGAGATACCTCTAACAACAGAAAAAGAAAGGGAGAGAGGAGGATGAGAGGAAGAGGAAGGAGGGAAGAAGGAAGGAGGGAGAGGAGGGTGGAAGGGAGAGGAAGAGGGTAGGAAGGGGAAGAGGAAGAGCAAGGAAGAGGTAAGGGAAGAAGGAAGGAGAAGAGGAAGGAAGTGGAGAAGGGAGGGAAGAAGGAAGGGAAAGGAGAGGAGGGTGAAAGGGAGAGAAAGAGAAGGAGAGATAATAGGAAGGGAAGAGGAAGAGTGGAAGAGAGGTAAGGGAAGAAGAAAGAGGTAAGGAGAGGAGGATGGAAGGGAGAGAAAGAGAAGGAGAGTGGGTAGGAAGGGGAAGAGAGAGAGCAGGAGTAGGGAAGAGGTAAGGGAAGAAGGAAGGAGAAGGAGAGGAGGAAGGAAGTAGAGAAGGAGGGAAGAAGGAAGGTAAAAGAGAGGAGGGTAGAAGGGAGAGAAAGAGAAGGAGAGATAGTAGGAGGGGAGGAGGAAGAGTGGAGGAGAGGAAAGGGAAGAAGAAAGGTAAGGAGAGGTGGGTGGAAGGGAGAGAAAGAGAAGGAGAGGAGGGTGGAAGGGAGAGAAAGAGAAGGAGAGAGGGCAGGAAGGGGAAGAGAGAGAGCAGGAGTAGGGAAGAGGTAAGGGAAGAAGGAAGGAGAAGGAGAGGAGGAAGGAAGTAGAGAAGGAGGGAAGAAGGAAGGGAAAAGAGGAGGGTGGAAGGGAGAGAAAGAGAAGGAGAGATAGTAGGAGGGGAGGAGGAAGAGTGGAGGAGAGGAAAGGGAAGAAGAAAGAGGTAAGGAGAGGTGGGTGGAAGGGAGAGAAAGAGAAGGAGAGAGGGCAGGAAGGGGAAGAGAGAGGGTAGGAGTAGGGGAGAGGTAAGGGAAGAAGGAAGGGGAAGGAGAGGAGGAAGGAAAGAAGTAGAGAAGGAAGGGAGGGAGAAAAGAAAGGGAAAATAAGGTGGTGTTACAACAGGTGCTAGGGATGGTAAACAAAGCAACCCAAACTGTATATTATAACCTTTTAAATGGAATAACAAAACTATAAGAATGGCAAAGAAAAAGAATAACTATGTGAATGTATACCTATAATTGTATGTAAGAGAATAAATGATAGTAAGAATATAAAGCATAATATAGGTAAACAATATTTTGTTATAAATAGCTGTATAAATAAATATAGAATAGTACATAAAAATGGATAACGAATAAGGGGACCATGAATGCAAGATAGAAATGTATAGAAGGGAAAACATTAACTGTAAAGAAACAGATATGGAACTGCTGTATGATATATGATGGAACTTCTTATTCCTATGTTGTTTTAGTCGTGTGTTTGTTTTTGTTAATGTGTTTATGTGTTTAAAATAAAAAAAAATTTAAAAAAGAAGAATTTTTTTTAAAAACCCTCATAAATGCCATTGCCCTTATCTTTCAGACATATTCTAAGTTGTCTGCCTAAATAACGGCCTATGATTTCACCTTTTTCATGCATGTAGTCTCACCCCATCCTAAAATGTGTAAGGGTTAGGGAAAAATACTTCCTTTATGCCAAATTTGAATTTCCCATAACCTTTTTATACAGATTCTTTTGCCATTTTAACCAATTATACATTTGCCATTGTTCAGCTGTTTCTGACTCATAATAACTTGATGGGCATCATTTCACAAGGATTGTCCGCCAGTAACTACTTCTTTGAGCTCTTATAAATTCATGCTTTTGTCATCATTGATAATATTCTATCAATCTCTTTTTCAACTGGCCTGGATTTTCCCAAGAATCTTCTCCAATGACTCTTACTTCCCTGCACATTAGGTTCCCTAAATGTATAATTAGTATTTTCATTGGTTGGTCTGATTTTACTTCATTTAATATTTAATTATTCACACTTTTTATCCAATATATTCTCTACTGTTTTCTACAGTACCATAGTCCAAAGGCATTTTTAAAAAAAATTCAGCCTTTGGATGGTCCGGCTTTCAGAGCTATATGTTACAACCAGAAATCCTTTATTTTCTATGACATTTTCATAATGGTGCCCATAACATAAGGGATAAGGAGAGGGGGGGGGGGAGCTCTCAAGCTCAATAGGTTTATTGAAAAGACCTTGAACGTACTTAAATCAAACCTGGAGGAAGGGTCAGCTGATTTCATCCAACGTTGACATATTCCATAATGCTATTATGATTGAGGAGTTTTTTGTGCTCTCTGTTTTCTTGCTGACACAAATTATTGCAGTGATGATATTACCTAGTTTGAATAATGAACCATCTACAAGAAAACAACCAAGCTTAGAGAGTATCAATAACTCCTCATTTCAATGCTGAGGTACAAATATTCTCCTCTATCATGATTTGAAACATTAAATGTGAAAGATTTTTAATTTAAGAATGTAGGCAGCATTCCCATTGCCCAAATTTTGCATAGAGGTAATGGAGGCTAAAGCCCTGGGGGAAATTCACCTCTTCAATTGCTAGGAGATATGCTGCTGGTATGAACTGTAAAGGAGAAAGAAAAAAGAAAGAAATCGAAATGTTGCCTTATTTAGCCCATTTGATAAAATGTGCATTTTCAGCTGTGTTGAAAGTTTGGCTGGGACTAAACACTGCTGTAAGAAAACTGGAAAGTCAAGTATGCAGTTATAAGGAAGCATATTTTAGTTGTGCGTCTAAATATGGAAAGTATGTTACTTTCAGTGTGGAATTTGGATTCAGCATTTGGATGGAATGCCTGTTTCAAATGTTGTTATAGTTTAACTCACTGAAAAAGTACATTTCTTTGTTTTTAGCAATTAATAATTTCTCATCCTATGTCCACATCATATGCAAAACAGTGATACCATATTGCAACACTTCTAAAAAGTAAAAATTATTAAAGGACAGCATGTTTTCAATACTCTCAACAAGTAGAACAACTGCTAATAACTAATAATAAAATACAAATGTGACTGAGTTACATAATTCTATAAGAGTCAGATCAAAAGTTCTTTATTTCTTTTTCATTTTTCAGTAGCTATTGAACTGTTATCATAAACTGTTTATAAATAATGAAGAGTATTTCTTGCAGTGGAAATTATACAAAAATAAATTATTAATTTTTCAATATAAATGAATAGAACATAAATCAATCTATTTGCATTACATTATCTATACAGTTTTCTTTTAGAACGCCCTAATGTCTTAGAAGATAAAAAGCACTGTAACAATGAAAGTGATAGCTCCCTCTCATCCTATGTATCTGCTTCAGAGGTGGTATTCAGCCAGTTCACACCAGTTCACCGGAATCAGTGGCGGAAATTTTGACTGTATTAGTTTGCCTTAATTTCTCAGTGTACTTGTACATTTTATACAAGTATTAGTACATTACTATAAATTGTATTTGTGATACAATTTATAAACCTAATTATACATAATTTTGCAATCACAAAATGAATTCTCATAATGCTTCATGGAACACAATCACTTAATATGGAGAATATAAAATGCCAATGCCAAAGCTTTATTATGATTTATGTTTAAATAAGAATTCTAAACTTCTGAAAAGCTTCTGTGACTCTGGAACCCTTAGACCTTCAGTTTCACTCCCCTAGCCTCATTCTAAAGGCAGAAAGGTCCAGAAGCCTTCAAGTTAATTCTTGACTCTTAAATGAGTGGCCTGTCAGAACGCGAAGAGTCTTACATCATAATTCTAAGCTCCTGCCCTCCTTCAATAAGAGAGAGAGCGGGGAACTGGAAAGGAGAGGAAGTTAGAGGGTTTTTTGACACCAGGAAATCTTGATTTAAAGTTCTCATAGAAACAAGGAGAACAAAATACAGATTTTGTCTGATTGATCCTAAAATTCAGGCTCTGTACCCAAAAAAATCAGAAAACTGGAATCAGATCAATAGTATTGGCAAAGAAATCGGAGAACAGTTATGCCAGCATAGTTTACTTATCTGCAGTGCTGCCTTTACAATTATGTGTCCCCATTCTTTATCCCTTTATTTTTGTTTGAACAAATAAGTGCCAGTTTTGTATGTGGATGTCAACCTCATGTAATATTGCAACTTACCTTTCTTTATTGTCTTTCTTCTTCTGCTTGCTATTATTTTAATGTTAAATTAGCGCTAGAGTTATACAACTTCTAGTAATGTCTGGAGATCCAGGGATAAATTTGACAACCTTGATAATATGGTGATGATCAAGACACCTCACTTCTTTGCCAGCAGTTTCCATAGAATTAAAGGGGCGAAATTATCAGACGCATATAATGTTATCATCACACAAATATCATTACGACATACTTGCAAAATATGCATAGCAGCATTTGTGGGATGACATCATTATGCTTGTGTCATCATATATTATACACACAGACACCTTGTTGTTGCTACCTCTTCTCTGCTACAAATATATACGTATTAGGAATATATCAGTCTTCAGTTTCCAGAGCTTTGACAGACAACATATTTATCACTAATTTAGATCCTGATTACATCTATTTGGTATTGCAGTATATGTGCAAAAATAACTCTTTTTAACATAAATTGTTAAAACCACACATGTGAAAAGATGATTTATCAATAATAAATTTTGGAAAATGGATAATTTAGCCTCTCTTATGTTTTGCAAAATTTTGTTAAGTAGTACAATTTTTACTGGTTCAAAATAATTTCTGTACTGTATATTGTAATGCTACATTTTGTATACTTTTGGCAAACAAAAGCTAAACAATATTCCCTGGCTAAAGGGATGTGCTTTGAAACCGCAATTTAATTTGCAAATGCAATTAGTCAAATATTTTGTCTTTTTCTAAGTAGCCGGTGAGAACCTCTATGGAGAGGTAAGAAGGGCAAATAATAACATGTATGTAATTACTTCAAAGAGATTCCAACAAAATATATTATGACACAAATTGATAATCATGATATTTGTGGCATGACATGTTGTTTTGATTCATGTATGCTGCTGGGAATAAGAAATACATTGTAATTTGATTGTTTGTTGGGCTGATATTTCCCTGCACTGTTATATACAGAAAAATAAATACACAATAGTAGTTGCTGCTATGGTATCTTTTCCATTCATTGCTGTTGCAGTCACTACTAAATTGTTGCAAACTCTACCCAATTCTCTTCAATTTCTTTAGATAGAACAGAGCAATATCATGGTTGTGATCTGGAAACACAAATACCAATAAGGCCTGATGTTCAGAAGACACATGTGGACTTTTCAGAGATTCTTAATGCAATACAAGACAGTAAGTTATTTTGTGAGTCTTAATTATATAATGTGTTTATATATGTAATTTGAAAAATGAGCTAGAGTGGTTATAATTATGAGAATTGAAGGTTGCTTCTTATATTTAATTTTGATGAAAAATGAATGTCTGGAAAAGACTTCTAGAGGTAAGACACTTGAAATGTCGATATAGGTGACAAACCTTCCACCTTATCTTCTAAGCATAAAGACATAAACCAAATTGGAAACAAATGTGTGATGTTTGAGGGGAGGAAATCCAATGAGTCAGACCTTTACCAGAACCAGTGCTTGAAAAAGTAATCAGAACTTCAATAGCTTCTGAAAGATAAGCAGGCAGTCTCAGAACCAGACAAATCTCAGGGGAATGTTGTTCCTAAAGCCACTAGGACAATGGAGAAGGCATATTTCCTGCTTCACAGGCATTGCCTAAGGAATGGAACATGCCAACCCTGTCCATTCTTATGCATCTGTGATGCACTGTGCTTGTGCACACTTTTACATCACATGTTTCACCCCAAATTCTTGTAAACTGAGGTGAAGTGAACTTCCTGTCAGCCATCGAAATGCATTGCAGAGCCCGATCTTGCCATTTTGTCAACTTTCTTGGTCTTCCGGAATGAAGCCTGTCATCCATTGAACCAGTTATTTGGTATTTTTCAACCACTCTCAACCAACCACTGTGGTGTCATGGCATTTCACTCTCTTGGCTATTTCTGTACAGGAGTAACCCTCTTTATGAAGCATAATGATACAATGCCGCTGCTCAGTACTGGTGAAAGCAAAGGCCTTCATCCTTGCCCGCAGCCAGAGCTAAATTAAATTTCTCTATGCTTTTCATGCTTATTTATAGTCAGAGAGTATGACAACATTGATTGGCTCATAGATATAGCCTCTGTGCATTTTGATTGGTCAGCCAAAGCTCGCTGCTGATTGCTTACTTTCGATCCTAACATTCTTGAAAATTCAAGTTGTATTTGTTTTAGCACATAAACTTACTCAAAACCTTAAAAAGATTTTGGTTATATTAATAAAAATTATGCATCTCAATCCGACTACAGAAATTTTCATCAAAGTACTAATTTTGCGTGGTTTCTATGAGTGAAAAGTTGATTAAACATGTAAATACAGCTTAAAACTGAAAGCATGCAGGACTTTTTCAAAAGGTGTATATATAGTGTGTACAGGTGTATATACCTGTATTATATGTGTGTGTGATATAAATGGTATATAGATATAGATATAGCAATAGCAATAGCAGTTAGACTTATATACCGCTTCATAGGGCTTTCAGCCCTCTCTAAGCGGTTTACAGAGTCAGCATATCACCCCCACAATCTGGGTCCTCATTTTACCCACCTCGGAAGGATGGAACGCTGAGTCAACCTTGAGCCGGTGAGATTTGAACCACCGAACTGCAGATAGCAGTCAGCTGAAGTGGCCTGCAGTACTGCACTCTACCCACTGCGCCACCTCGGCTCATTCATATCTAGATATATAGATATAGATTTGCTGATGCTTCATTTAAACTTATATCGCTATTTGTATATCAGTGATTGCATGACTTCTGTAGATACCATACGCTAAATAAATAAATTCTGTTATAATAGATACACATTACATACTTATGCCAAGGTGGCGCAGTGGTTGGGTGCAGCACTGCAGGCTACTGCTAGATCAGCAGGTCAGCGGTTCAAATCTCACTGGCTCAGGGTTGACTCAGCCTTCCATCCTTCCGAGGTGGGTAAAATGAGGACCCAGATTGTTGGGGGCAATATGCTGACTCTCTGTAAACCGCTTAGAGAGGCCTGAAAGGCCTATGAAGCGGTATATAAGTCTACTGCTATTGCTATTGCTATTATTTTACATTATATAATTATAGCAGAGGCCAGACTGATCTTGTTCCTACCAGATGTGCTGAGCTCATCCATGCCAGTTTTAAAAAGATTTCTAATATTTTTGACTTTTTATTATTTAAAGCACTAATGTTTTAATTCTTTGTCATTGCTTTTTAGTAGCCAAGGATGTCAATATTATCTTTGATGAATTAGAAGAAATAACAAACTCTTCCAAAGATGATGACTCTTTGCTTCACCATGGGAACCTGACTAGTACTTCAGATAATACTAGCAGATTGGAATCTATTGAAGAGGTAAGACATTTCATACAAATATTTTATTTATGGATTTCCTTTAGGTGGCTCTGAGCTACTTCTCAATTTACTTTCCAGATAGAGCTGTGTGTTCAATGTACTGTAAAATCACAGTGTTTTCATCATTCTTGTATTTTGAAGATTATTTTGAAGATTATTTTGCTAAATTACACCCCCGGATTCCCCTAACAGCATAGCTCATTCTTGTGTGGAAAATAAACATTGCTTTGTCATATGAGTGACAGAAAGTCAAACAAGCATATTAAAATAGTGCACTATTTTAATATGCTTGTTTGACTTTTTGTCACTCATATGACAAAGCAATGTTTATTTTCCACACAAGAATGAGCTATGCTGTTAGGGGAATCCGGGGGTATATTTACTTGTTTCTGAAACAAACATTGAGGGAGAAATTGTATCTTCATGGAAAAAGAATTCCAAAGGATTACAGAGGGACTTGCCTCTGTGTTAACCATCTCCTCATGTATCCATGCAGAAGGAACAATTACTGTGTTTCCCCGAAAATACGGCAGGGTCTTATTTTCTTTTTACCTACAAAATATTGCTTGGGCTTTATTATGGGGGGAGGGTTTATTGTTTTGGGGTTGCCGGGCAGCTGCTCTCTTGCGAGCGTGCTCCCAAAGAGCCAGGCACAGCCTCATGGGCGAATGGCTGTGTTGCGCTGTCGCAGCAGCGCAACACAACAGCCATGAAGCGACCTCGAGCGACAACGAGCAGCCACCTGGCAAACCCCCTTTGCAGCCAGGCTCAGCGCCACTCACTGACCTAGGGGTATCGCCAAGCCATGGGAGCACCTGTTCTCCGCCACCTGGCTCCCGCAGCTTGGTGCCTTCCAAATGCTGGTAAATGGCACTGTGCACGGCTGGAGTGGGGGGGGGGGTTTGCATGAGCGGCTGTTCCGTTCTCTCTCATCCGCCTCCCAGCCTCACAATGCATGGCCCAGCTCTCATTACGGAGCCAGGGCACCTCCGCCACCATCCCAGCCTGGCTTTTTCTGCGGCTTCCAACCCGTGTTTTGGCAGTGGTCACTCTGGGCGCAGGCTCTATGGTTGTGGGCCAGCTGCCTACAACCATAGAGCGTGCGCCCAGAGTGGCCACTACCGAAAGACTCAGGTTGGAAGCCGCAGAAAAAGCCAGGCTGGGATGGTGGCGGAGGTGCCCTGGCTCCGTAATGAGATAGAAAATTATTAATATGTCTTGTTTCAGTGTTATGTTGTTTTGTTATGCTATGCTATTATGCTATGTTATGAATATATGTTCTGTAGTAGTTTTCAGATATTTTGTTCTGAATCCTTTTCTTATCAAAACTGTTGAAGCCACTAGTGGTTTTGTTGGGGTTTTTATTTGACAACTATACTGACTGTCCTTACAGGATATTCCAGAAAAAAATAAATCCAGTGGACTATACTTCAGAGATGGAGAATGTCGCATTGACTATATCTTGGTGTACAGAAAATCTAACCTGCAAGCTGAGAAAAGAGAAGTATTTGAAAGAAATATTCGAGCGGAAGGACTTCAGATGGAGAAAGAGGTAGGGGATCTAGAAGCAAGAGTATTTCATTGCAATTTATAATTTACAGCTGATTTGAAGAGGGTTACTAAAATGTCCATTGACCTACATAATTGATTAAATACATTCTCCAAAGTTGGTGGAGACAGCGGTCATGCATGGGTTAACTCAGCCAGTAACCAATAGAACTGAGTCTACCAAACTGATGTCATCGCCTCTGAGGAGTGTCCTCCCACTTTTTTAGATGCAGTTCGATCGGAACTGGCTGTGCTAATTGCTCTCTCCTCAACTTTTCTATTTAAAATTGCTAATTGACTAACTTAATTGGATCTAATTGGATTTTCTTCTCAAAATTGACTTCTAATTTTTTGGTGGAGAACTAATTTGGCGTGGAGAGCTCCCCTCAGAGCCAAGGCTCTTTCTTAGCCCCAGAGCTCCTCATGAGGGTTTGCTAGGTCGTCTTCAAGGCTTCAGCCTCCTGACCTTACCAGTGGCTTGCAAAGACATCCTGGACTGAAGCACTGCCCAGCACTGGCCGTTGGAGACTCCACTCAGCGCTGCCACCTCTGCTGGCTCTCCCTCTCCACCAAATACCACCAAACGCCGCCGCCGTCTCTGGGACAGCACCACTGCTGCACGCCTCTGCCGCTATTTAGCGCTCCTTCCACCACCGGATCGCCACAACTGCCCCTCTCTCTGCAGTTGCTCTGCAGGGCCACCAACGTCCTTGCTTCTCCTGCGGCCTTGGCTACCTCGTGGTGCCCGGCCGATAGGCTCTGTAGCCTCAGTGGCCATTTTGTTTTGGCACGAAGAAGCTCTGGTGGCCATTTTGAATACCTTCACCAAGTCGTGAGTACAGAGCCATGGCTTCCTCTCCTGACCATGAGCCACAAGTGCTTCCAACTGCCAGGGCCCCTGCTCCCACCACTGAGCCCCCTTCCTCCAGGACCCATAAGCGCAGGCCTGCCCCAGAGGCTCCCATCTCTGAGCCCCCATCCAAGACTCCCAGGTCTAGTCACAGGAATTCAGCCAATCTACCTTCTCAGGAAGATGGCAATGCCACTCAGGTTCCTCTCAGAAAGGCCAGAAGTAAAACCAAGTGCACAGAATCCCATCTGTTTCAGCCCCAGAGGCCTGTTCCTCCTAGTCCTCCTGACCTGTCTTCTGATTCGGAGGATGATCTCTCCCCTGCTGCTTCCATTATCCAATCTGAAGAAGCCAGGGGCACAGGCAATCTGGCTTGCAGTGGGGATGAATCTGAGAGTGGCAGGAGCATCACGCCTGATGAGGAGTCCCTCTACCAGGAGGTCATCTCTCCTCCTTCCCGTTGCCGTTCGTACTCACTTGGCATAGCGAATATGATATCTGAGGCCATCAAATGAGGCATAGCAACAGGACTTAAACACAGGTCTTCTAACCATTCTACTCCTCGCAGGTCTGCTTCTTCTTCTGGTTCCAGACACAGGGATGGCGAGCTTTCGGCCTCTTCATCGCATGAACTTCTTGGCACATCCAGTCAACTGTCGGTTTTCGGAGAGGAGGAACGCCCTGCAAGAGATTCAGATCTCTCAGAAGACGAAGGCCTTCCCCCCCACCCACCTACATTTGTCGGTCTCTTTAAACATGTCTTTCGATCTCTTCTCTTTAAAGCCAAGAAGATCACGGGCATCCCTTCACCCAAGACACCTCAGGGAACGGAAGCAGATAAGATTGACACCACTGACCCCCTCTTCATCCAACTTAAGGTGGAAAAAGAGGTGATTCCATCACCCAGACTCTTCATTGATGTGGTCCACAACCAGTGGGCATCACCAGGTACAGGACCCCTCCCCAATACCTTGGTCAAGCGGCTGTATAATGTGGGACCAGACCTCACCAAAGTTTTAGAGGTACCTTCTATTAACTTACCTATTGTTAGCCTCTCTTCTCCTAACGCAGCCTCGGCTGCTCCTGAGGAAGCTCTTCGCCCTGAAGACAAGAAAATGGAACAAACTCTAGTCAAGGGGCACCAGGCCTCGGCCTGGGCCGTCAGGGCAACTACCTCTGCTTCCTTCTTTAGTTTCTCAGCTCTCCTATGATTAAGGCAACTCCAGGCGAGGCTTCTGGCCCAGGATTCTAGGGCTTGCAGGGCTATTAACAAATTGAAGGTGGCCCTGGAATACACCGCAAATGCGTCCTTGGACACGGCCCATTTCACGTCCAAGGCCATAGCATCCTCTATCACCACCCGTCGGTTCCTTTGGCTAAAGCAGTGGCAGGCGGAGGCCCGAGCCAAGTGGAGGCTTGCCTCCTCTCCCTATTCTTCCTCCTTCTCTTTGGTCCTCCCTTGGAGCCTCCACTAATAGAGTCCAAGGATAAGCAGAAGGTCCTACAACCGGCCACCAAGAAACAGGAGGGTCGGAGTCAGCCTTTTTACCGTAGACAGCCTTTCGTGGTCAGGACGGGGGTTCCTCCAACTCCTGTCCGCAATGCCAGGCTCCTCCCAGACAGGGCCCCTCCTTCTCCAACAGATCAGGCAGGAACAATCAGAGATTCCAGTCCAGAAAGTCATTCAGGGACAACAATAACCGCTCCTATAAGAGGCAGAAGTGACTGCCTGGAGGATCTCCCAATCGGGGGACATCTGGTGTCCTTCGCGGATCGTTGGGACGACATCACCAACGACACATCCACCATCAGATTCGGCCTTCTCTTGGACTTGCGCTCCTGCCCTCCAAACCACTTTGTCATGTGCCCAATCTCCGTGGATCTTCACAAGAGGCTCCTCGTAGAGCAGGCCATCCATCATCTGCTCCACATATGGGCCATTCAACCTGTGCCTCAGGGCCAGGTGGGACGGGTTTTTACTCTCATCTCTTTATCGTGCCAAAGTCTTCAGGGGGCTGGAGAGCAATCCTCGGTCTCAAATTTCTCAATCTGTTCATCAGGTACAAGAGATTCAAAATGCACTCTCTCCTATCAATCCTACAGAGTGTATGCAAACACAAGGCTTACCTCCACATGCCTATTCACAGTCAACACAGATGGTTCCTACGCTTTGACTATGTGGGCTGTCACTTTCAATATTGGGCCCTCCCCTTCGGGCTGTCATCAGCCCCGAGGGTTTTCACCAAACTCCTGGCAGTCGTAACAACCCACTTGCGAGCCGGACCCATTTGGATCATGTGCTACCTGGATGATATCCTCTTATTGTCCAGGTCACACAACCAGGCTCTTTGGGATCTCCAGGACACCTTACAGGTGCTTCAGGGGGTGAGATTCTCCATCAATCAGGAGAAGAGTCATCTGGTTCCCACCTCACATCTAGTGCACTTAGGAGCCCGAATCGACTCTTCACAGAGAACAGTCTTCCTGTCTCGGGAACGCCAGGTCAGCCTCAGGGACTTGGCCAAAGAGGTGTGGAGGAGACAGCTGGTCCCTCTTCTCCAGCTGTCTCAACTGCTGGCGAAGATGGTCTCATGCTTCTCCATCGTTCCTCAGGCATAGATTCACAGCCGCGGCTGGTTTCTTCTGCCATTTCAGAAAACCAACAGCAGCTGTTCCCTAGTGAAAGTCAGGTTGACTCCAAAGGTACTTCAATCTCTAGACTGGTGGATATCCCCGGCCATATCTCGGAGATCCCTCTTCAGAGAACCTCCTTGTCTTGTAATCACGACGGAAGCAAGCTTAACGGGATGTGGCACCCACCTGGAGAATCAAGTAGCTCAGGATCTCTGGTCCGATTCTGACCTCTCCCACAGTATGAATTGGCTAGAGTTGAGGGCCATTCATCTGCACTTCCAATCCTTGCTCTGCAATACACGTATGCTGATTCTGACAGACAATACAACAGCCAAGGCACACGTCAATCGCCAAGGGGGGGGACGAGGGCAGTATCTCTCATGGAGTCTGCCTTTCACCTAGGGATCTGGCAGAAGCCAACCTTCTCTCTCCATGCCGAACACATCTCAGGCACCGATAACACCAGGGCAGACTGGCTGAGCCGCACAACAATCGATCCTGCGGAATGGAGTCTGAACCATTGCATCTTCAAACAGCTGTTGTCCAGGTTCGGGACTCCAGTTCTAGATCTCTTCGCAAAAGCGTCCAACAAGCAGCTGCCCAGGTACATGTCTCGTTACCCGACACCAGGCGCGGAAGGGACAGATGCCTTAAGGTGCAGGTGGCCTCACGGTCTCCTGTTTGCCTTTCCTCCCTTCCCCCTAATACAGAGGGTGATTCGGAAAATGATAGAGGAAGAGACCGAGGTCATCCTAATCGCCCATCATTGGCCGCCCACCCTGGTATGCGGACCTGGTCAGTCTCTTAGTAGGCCCAGAGTGGCATCTTCCAATGATAACATCCCTTCTTCATCAGGGATTCATCCACCATCCCGACCTGCCCTGGCTCCGCCTAATCATATGGAGGATGAGTGGGCGGTGTTGAGGGTGGCTAACCTTTCTGAGACTGTAATTCAAACTATTCAGGCTTCCCGACACCCAGCCACTAACAGAATCTACGAATCTACGTGGCAGACTTTCATCACTTGGTGCCTTTCTCGAGATGTTACTCCCTTGGAGGCCTCAGTTCCCCAAGTGTTGGAGTTCTTGCAGCAGGCGCTTGATAGAGGGCTCTTGCCTAACACACTTCGGTGGCAGGTGTTGGCCCTCTCTTCGGTTCTCTCTCTTCACCGGGATGAACCTCTCTCCTTGCACCCTCCGGTCTGCCATTTCCTTAAGGGCGTGTCTAATCACTGCCCTCCTGTTATGCACCGTTCCCCTCGTGGGATCTCGCCAAAGTACTTGGCTTTCTCACTCAACCGCCTTCTGAGCCTCTCAGGTCAGCCTCATTGCATCACCTTACTCTGAAGACAGCCTTTCTGGTGGCAATCACGTCGGCATGACAGGTCCTGGAATTGGTGGCCCTTTCCATCAGATCTGATCTGTGTGTATTTCACCTGGACAGTGTTGTCCTTTGCCTTGATTCCACTTTTGTTTCAAAGATAAAGTCGACGTTTCATCGATCTCTAGACCTCACTCTTCCAAATTTGTCCTAATCCTTCTCACAGACTTGAGCACAAGTGGCACAGATTAGACGTGCGGCATGCTCTTAAGATCTATATTGCTACAATGGCCACCTCCAGGCGCACCAAAGCTCTCTTCGTGTCTTTCCATCCCACAAATAAAGGACTAAAGGCTTCTCCATCAATGGTCGGACACTAGATCCACTCTGCTATTTCAAGGGCCTACCTGGCACATCACCTTACTCCTCCATCCAACATCACGGCACATTCCACGCGCAATGCGGCTACATCAGCGGCGTGGACTCGGCAGGCCTCGGTGGAGGAGATCTGCAAGGTGGTTACCTGGACTACTCCTGCCCCTTTATCCGCCATTATAAAGTGGATAGATACGCATCGGTGGATGTGGCATTCGGGCGTCAGGTCCCCCAAGGGGTTCTTCCTTCTTCCAGCTCCTAGGCCAGCCTTTTCCCACCCGGGGTCCGGCCTAGCTTTGATACATTCCATGTATGACCGCTGTCTCCACCAGCTTTGGAGAATGGGGTGTTGGTTCTTACCTGATACGCCCCTTCTCTGGGCAGGTGGAGACACCGGTCATCCCCATCCTTTCTGGTCCTGGCCTAGTTTGCAGGGGGGGTTCTGGGAGAAATATTGAATCACTGTGGGATTGAGAGCAATCGAATAGCGCACAGCAGTCTACTTATCTCCATCAAGAAAAGCGGGAGGACACTCCTCAGAGGCGATGACATCACTTTGGTAGACTTAGTTCTATTGGTTACTGGCTGAGTTAACCCATGCATGACCACTATCTCCACCTGCCCAGAGAAGGGGCGTATCAGGTAAGAACCAACGCCCCAATCTAGTGATTTAGGCAATGACCTGATTAATCTCAGTCTAATTCAGTGGCTTCCGGATTTGACTTAAAACTTGATCCAAAATGAGGTTTGAAAAGCCACATCTTTGAAACTGAATATAATAACATGACATAAAATCTGATATGCAACAGAAACAAATCAAAAGAATTTTATATTGCATATCAGCCTTTGTAAATTTTCTCAAGTCATACTTTAAGTTTTAAGACGAAAGCTGTTATGAGCTTGGACTAGAGGACTTCTGAGGTCCTTTCTAGGCCTATGATTCTACATTTGTACCACATATTTTTCTACATCACTTTTATAATCCAGGTTTTTGAAAGCAGTCTCAATTTCTGTTTATCCAATAAAATATGTTGTTCTTCTATATTCCCTGCTATAATATTAAACAATCTTGAAAGTAACTTGAGTGCATTGTTACCAAACAGCCTTAATTTTTTTTTAAATAATCTAATAGTGTTGGTTCATTGTAATAAAGGACCTGTCCTCCTTCAAGAGTAATCCTTTGCTCTTTTGGTTCTCTATAAACAGTCTTCCATTCTCTTCTTATCATCTTGTTTATTTTCCGGTCAACAAATTTTTTTCATAGAAGGGTTTCTTACAACTGATTTCAAAGACTTCATGTATTGTTTTATATATTTTTAAGCACCCATAGGAAATATTCTTTCAAGTCCATCTAGCCAAAATAATATGTTAGTCCCCCTTTGGCTGTTTTCCAGATATTAAAGCTTGTCATTTTTCAAAAATCAGAGTCTTTCTTTAAAGATTGCTTTGAAACTGCAATTTGCTGTACACAGCAACCTGGCTTAGATTGTTCCCTTCTTGGAAAGGGTCTAATTCCCCATCTGTATTCCATTAAAGGCTCTAAAATATGCTGACCACACTTGTCTAATTGTGGTCTTCATAAATAGAGTATGAATTAAAATACATTAGAAAGAAGTGTAGTTAGTGCTTGATTCTCTTCCTGACTAGAGCTTGTATGAATTTAATGTACAGTACTATAAAAAGCACACGAACACAAAACCAATACCTTTGTTGTTCATGTAGGTAATATGCACTTTAAACTGAATCAATGAACACCAACTTTATGGTTTTGTGTTTTGCTTTATAAATAATTTCTGTAAGACTTATGGCTGTGCACTTAACAAACTTGAATATTTCTATAACCACAGATAACTAGATAATTCAACAGTAAATCTCATCAGTTGAAAAGCAATTAAACTTTCAATCAGTTTTTCTTGTTCCATTTAGGAGACTTGAAGCAAATGCAAAGGAAGCCAGTATGCCTAAGAGTTAGTGGACTCGATGTTTTATGAAGCACCTTTGAAAGATGTTTCATACAAACTTCCAACACAGGCATATTGAATATGTAATAATTTCAATAGTGTTCTGCGATCAAGTTATGAAAGAATTGTGAATTCACAAGTTGGAAAGCATAAAAATAGTTTTACTATGCTAAAACTGATTTACAAGCATCATCACAAACTCTTCTGTATTCTACAACTTGCATCTCTAACCTTACAGAAAGGCAGTTCTGAATGGGATTTTCATACATTTCATTAATGTGTCTGTGAATGAAACACTTGAAGTAGATTCGTCTTGGGTCTTAAATGATAATTCATATTTTGTGGCCTTCTACACTCTTAATTACTTAACCATTTATATTAAGAAAATATTAGAGTAATTTTTCAAATATTCTGTGATTTTTAAACAATATATTAATTTTTTCATTTAGTTTATTTTGATGGATACTTTCAAAATATCCTGTTTAATTTTTCCAGAGTCATCATATTCCTACTTTATAAATGGTTTCTGCACTAAAACAGACTCTTTCCCTGTTCAGACTGTTACATATGTAAATAGAGAGTGAAGCCTTTGGACAGAGGCTTCACTCAGGTCCATCTAGTAAATAGGAATTACTATACTCAAAGATCATTTATCCATTTGAACGGCAGGAAAATAGAGCGATCTCAGTGGCTGGGTTGCCTTGACAGGTCTCTTTAAAAGAAATATCAATAACAGAAAGCTGTAAAAGTGTAATTGTGATTTTAATGTTTGGAAAATGTCAAATATTTTTTTTTTTAAAAAAAATAAAATAAAAGAGAGAGCTGTCAGAGAGCCACTTCACTTTGGTATACCTACTCAATAAAGAGCTGAAAATGCTAGCCCTGCCTCTTCATTCAACCCCAATTTAACACAACCTTTTCCTTGTGCTTCGGAATAATTTATCCTATTAGTAATAGCTAAAATGGTATTACCCACGAAATAAAAAGCATCAGAAGAAATTCCCAAGGTTTGCAGAGGTTTTAAAATAAAATTTACATTTTTTACACGTAGGAATTTAACTTGTTATCTTTTATCTGTTGCAGTTATCTTTATCAAACAGTGATATCATCTTTGTGAAGTTGCATGCCCCTTGGGAAGTCTTGGGAAAATTTGCAGAACTTATGAATGTAAGAATGCCTTTCAGGTAGGTTTAATTACAATCGTGGAGAATGTAACATGACATGGTGTTGCAATTTTGATTCAGTTTTGACTTTGACTTAATATGATATATTCTGCAGTGCTGCTAGTTTCACGGGGCATTCTATCCTTTAGCCCCTTCATTACTAGAGGCCAAATCATGCCCTGCTGTTTTTTAAAGGGGCTTTTTTGCAGTCAATGAAAGCAAACAAACTTCCAAGTGCCAGTCTGTCAGAAGAACCATGTGGCATATTTAGCGGCTGAGTTCAGCTATGATGTAACTTGCAATATTAGAAACAAAGTTCACCTAAACATTCAAGAATGCACATGGGAGAAATTAAATATTTATTGTTTTATTGAAGAAGAATTGTTAAAAGGTGATGTGATAATAATCCACAATTAACAATGTATCATTATAATTTTGATATATTTAACTATTTTTTCTAAAATTAAATATATTACAAGAATTGTAATTGACTAAAATTGATTCCTATATCATATTGTTAGAAATTTGAAGATACATTAGGCATATGTTACATTAGCATAAAGTGGTTAATAGTAACATAACATAGTTCATCTGTCACCTCTATAGACGCGTCCTAAAAGACATTTGATTAATCTAAATTTTACAAAGGATATTCTACATAAATGAAAACTAAATTCTTACTATGTTTTATTTGCAAAGACATGATTTTTAAAATGTTAATTCCCTTCTGTAAACATACGATGTTGGAATTAAAACTAATGATTTCAGCATTGACTGAATTTTCATTGTAAGTGTAAACTTAATTCTAAAAAAGTTTAGGTAATAAAAGTATATACGTCTATAAATTTAATGCTGACCAAAATACTTTTATGGCTAGCATTCTGTTACCAACATTCTTTAACAAAAAGGGAAATGATCTGAAATCAGCAGAATATGCTTTGGAAACTTTATGAAAATGATATAAAAGTGGTCAATTTTCTACAGCTTTTTCTCTTGGTAATTTAGTTGCTGAATGATGGTGCATATATTCATGAATACAGGCATATATAGTCCCTATGGGACACTAAGTTAGTTCTTAGTTCTACCAACTTCCCCAAATGATAAGATCTTTATGATACAACACTAGATTAGGAAAGCCAAGTAATGTGTTGAAATTGAACAGGCCAAACAAATATGAGACCTCTCTGCTCAATCTTGTCCTCCAGTTGGTTTTGTTCTGCAAATTATTCTCCTGCATAGGACCTACTGAGGTAGGGTTCCACCACAAAACCGCGCTTGACTAAACCGCGCTCGACGAAACCGCGTAGGGTTTCGGATGTCATCAACAGGGCGACAACAGCGTGGAGACAGAAGCACGCTGTAAATGCTAAACCTAAAATTAACCCCTAAACCTAAACCTAACCCCCCTAAACCTAACCCTAAACCTAACCCTTAACCTAACCCTAAACCTAACCCTAAACTTAACCCTTAACCTAACCCTAAACCTAATTCTAACCCTTAACCTAACCCTAACCCTAAACCTAAACCTAACCCTAAACCTAACCCTAAACCTAACCCTTACCTTAAGTTGAATCGGCTTGCTTTCAAAGCGCTATTTAAAGCACCCTTCTTTCTCCACGCTGGCTGTTGTCGCCCTGTTGATGACATCAGTGACGCGGTTTAATCGAGCGCGGCTTAGTCGAGCGCGGTTTTGACGGGTCATGCTGAAGTAGCTATCATCTCATATTATTGGAGTGAATTTCATAAATGAATTATGCAGCTTTTCCTTTCCATTGGCAATTCTGACATCCAAAAGGAAAAGACATTTCTACTTCTAATAATCAAATTCTTAGCTAAGTTAAGCATGTAATAATTCTTAAACCCTATGAAAAAATTCATTTCAATTTTCTTAATAATACTTCCCTTAAAGCAGTGAGGTAATTTTTTTTAAGATTAAGCCCTATTGTTAATATAGTAGGACCATTTTCAATTTTATAATTCTGTTTTTATTTTAAATTAAATCTTAATTGAGCAGGATTCCATGTCACCTCTGCAACAGGAACAGAGAAGTTCTTTCACTGTGTTCCTAAAGCAACTTTCTTCAGTCTAGCTATACAACCTAAATGTGTTGGACTATAGCTGCCAATAAACTTACAGTATAAGAAGATGATAACTTTAATCCCAATACAGTAAAGAAAGAATTTGTAATGCCAGTTGTTTGGGGGCATATGCATACTGTTTCTAGCCTGTTCATCTTTACTCTAGATCAGCTTATGAATATTCTGGCGAACTGACATCCTTTGACATGCCAGTTTATCTTGATTGCAGACTGCCATTGGACAATTGTTATGCTGCTGAGCTCTCCTAACTGTACCAGAAAAGCAATTGCCAATCATTTTCCATGCATAGAATACTAAACTGAAAGTATATAACTCCAGTTCTTGTTTAGTGACCGCATTTTATTCCAATGACCATGTCCTTAATTAAATTGGTTGCTAAGTGAACATGTGACAGAGAGGGGGAGAGAGACTCCAGCATGTATTGTTGTCAGATACACACATTTTAGTTGTAAATGCACACATTGTTGAAAAATGAATTTTGTTATACCATTTATTACAATCATATTTGTGATCACAGTCACATGAGTAAGATGGTTGTTTAATGAGGACTGGCTGTGTATATACATGCACATGCATACACATACACACACACATATGTACAGATACAATAATCAACACTGAAATAAAAAACTATATTGCCACAATGTAGATTTCTAACTCCAGTAGTTTCAGAACTATTACTAGTAATAATGCAAAAAACACAACTTGGATGAGATATAGATGGTTGCTGGTTCATAACAGAAATGTTTTTTAAATGACTTTTTTCCCTGAGTGATTTTTCCACTGGACTTTATTTTTTGTTTTTAATAAATGTCTAAATGTACCAGTGCACTTTTTCATCATCTTTCTGCTATAGCTCCAAAATGCATCCAAGGCAATAAACATTTACCCACTTGATAGGATGATCCTGTCACTGCAAGGCAGTTAATCAAAATTAAACATTGGTCTAGAATAAATTAAAGCACAATGAGCAAACTAGACAGCAATGTTTGAGTTGAAAGAAGCAGGCAACAAGGAGCAAGAAGGGAAAAGAGCAAGAAGACACGCCCAGAGATTGCATTGCGAAGTGATGGGGAAGAGGGGTAGGGAGAGTACAAAGCAATGTCCTTTATTTGTGCCCTCAGTATGGTTACGGGCCATATGGTCACTGGGCAAGATGGCAGTGTGAATAAGCCCCTACTATGCTGCTTTTTGCTCTTGATTGAGTTAAACCCATAACATCAATTGTGTTACTTTCTCTTCAGAACAAAAAAAAAATACACCTAATGTTAATTTGAATAAGTAGCATTGTCCCATGAATCTTTTACATCACATTCCTAATGGAGAATGCAAAAGCCATTCTAAATTATATAATCTCATATTTGTATCACAGATATAGGAAATATAAAAAATGGTAGAGAAAACACATACTAAATGCTTCAGTATCATACTATTGTGCATGAATATAATCTTTTCAAAACTGCATCACTAGCACCAACATCACCTGATCATGTATTGCATGTATAACTATAACAATTTTCTTTTATAAAGTCATATTTAAAGCATTTTATTATCAGTATAAAAGCTTAGCATTTTATTTCATTTCAGGTTCATGATTCATTAAACAAAATTTTTTTCCTAGCGCATGACTTAATTGGAAAAAAGAAAGTAATGAACATACATGCATGTATACACACATACAGAGAAAGTGAAAGGGAGAAGTTAAGGATGTTTTTGATGGTTCTAATTGTTAATCTCTTTTTAGTTTCTTCTTCACCTCTTACAGGATTCTATCTTCAATCTCCTTTCCTTCCTTGCTAGTTCATACTGTAACTGACGATGGGTTTTCTTCTCGACTGGCTTCATTTTTGCTGTTCTTCCAGGAGAAAAATCTATTACCTGCATCGACGATACAAGATCCTGAACAGGTTAGTGGGTTTTGTTTTATTTTTTTGGAAATTCAGTTTAATCAAAAAGTTAAATCACCAGAAAAAAATCCTAAACTGTTGATGTTTCCATAAAAGCAGTAATTACAAAAATAATTTTTAATTGAGCTCTTCCAGGCATTATCACTTATTTCACAAATATGGTGATAATATTTATATAACATTTCATTAACTTAACATAACAAGGCTATGAAGGCTTCCCAGTGCTATAAAATCCCAGTTAAGGGATGGATTCTTGATGAAGTGGGCAAGAAGGGGCTATGTTCATGCTCTTGCATGCATTGAAGTAGTTTTTTGTTGTCAAATCCAAAGTAACTGCACCAATCAAATGGAAATTCCTCTGGGTGCATTCCTTTGAAGAGAAATAGTATATGATACCATTCATGAAATTAACATTTAAATTATTTTTTTAGAGTAAACAGGGTCTCTAATAGAAATTAAAGCCTGGAAGAGTAAGGTGTTAATTGCTTGATGATTTGTTGATTGATTGATTATATGCCACAAGTCAGTGTTAACTCTTAGTTAACTTTTCTCCATGAAGAACTGCCCCCAATATGGTCTTTCATATCTTCTAATTGTGCACTCAATACTACTGTAACTGGGTCTATCCATATTACAACTGGTTAGTCTCTTCTTCTCTTTACTTCCTCCTCTTTCAAGATCCTTAGAACCTTCTCCAGGGAACTAGACTTCAGCATAATGTATTCAAAATAGGATAATTTGATCTTGGTCATTTCTGCCTAAAATGAGAACTATGGATTGATCTGTTTCATAATTCGTTTTCTTGGCTATGCATGGTATTCTCAAGTCTTCTCCAATACTAATGTTCAAAAGAGTCAACAAAGGAATTTCTTGACTCACAACCACAACTGGGACAGGAATTTCCATCACTAAGTGATGTGGTCTTTAAATGAATCATCATATGACTGGACCCTATTTTATGACTTTTTGTCATGGACATTAAGCAAACACATGGTTGTTCAGCAATCATGTGGTTGTTATGCAAATGTATCTTCCCTCATTAATTTTGCTTGTTGGAACCCAGTTGGAAAAATCACAAATAGTGACCACATGATCCCAGGAAACTGTAGTTATTATAAATACATGCTGATTGCCATGTACCAAAATTGTAATCACATGACTGCAGGGACTCCATCATAAGTGCAAGGACTGATAAGTCAATTTTCACTGGCATCATAACTTCGAGCAGTTGCTAAGTAAATGGTCATAAGGTGAGGGCTATCTGTACTTTTTGTATCCTGCATTTTCAAAATCCAACTTTCACTTCAATGGCTTGTCACAGGGAATACAGTTGCTTGCACTGCTCACAACTTTGTAGGTAGAGGTTTAGGAGTTATTAACTTTTTCTTCCACCTGATTCCTAAGATAAAATGAAGCTTTTCACTTTTAGCAAAATAACTTCCATCTTCCTTGCATCTTTATTTTGTTATTTTGTTCCTTCTCTAAGAAACCAAAGTTTTATGATTGAAAGCGTAGATAAAGCAGTATAAAATTTTGAAGGAAACAATTTGTTAAAGAATTTTACCTCAGAGAGTCACTGAATATATAGTCAGCCCAAACAAGACACAGACTTATTTGTAAAATAAATTATGATGAAAGTAAATATATTTCACAGAATATTCTCCAAATAATAATATGAAATATCCTATAAAACAACGATAAATAAGAATAATGATAGGACATTTCAGCTAGGAATAGATATTCAGACAACCACAAATATGTTCTAGATTTTTTTGGTGTTTTTTTTCACCTTTCACCAGATCATATGCCTCTTATATTAATGCCATTACTTTTCAGTACAATGTAACAAGAAAACAAAATTTAACATTAGCTATTTATTTATTTTCTATAGTCATCCTTCTCAACCTAGTGACTCTGGATGGCTTTAGTTCTAAAACAATAAAACATTTAAAACCAATAAAAACAATCCAAAACTAAATATATATAACTGAGATAATTAATAAATTAATAGTAAAGCCAAGAAATGGGGCCCTTTACAAATTCAGACCCTGGTTACACAGCCAAGTTTTTAAGGCCTTGGGGGAGGCCAACAGGGCTGGGGCCATTCTAAACTCCAAAGGGAGGATATTTGACTGAGCAGGATCTACCAAAAAAAAAGAGGCCCGTCTTCTGAACCCTCTCAGTCAACACTCTGGTGGGATCTTCGGGACCAAATTGAATAGGTAGAGACTCTTGGAAAAAGATGGTCCTTCAGGTAACCCAATCCCAAGCCATGTAGTTCATGTTGCTTGTGTATCCTATTTGTACAGTCGCAATCTTGATGGAACAATACAATTTATTACTCTCCTGGTAACTGTTTTGCTTTTATTAAAAAAACAAACTCAGATTGGGAATGAAACACCAGTGTGCATGATATCTTCTAACAGTTGATACATAAAACTCAGCACTTGGTGTCTATATTGATACATTCAGGAAGTTTTCTTGGAATTGATTTGGGATTGTTTTCTTTCACATTTTCCTTCCTAGACTAGCCTATTATTCTCAATTCCTTATCCAAATACTTACCAGACATTATCCTGATTAGCTTTTCATAATCACCTAGCTGGACCAAAACAAGTACTTTTGAAACAAACTAAGATAGCAGTGCTTTTCAAAAAGTTCTCTTTGTGATACATGAGTGGGAAGAAAATGGCAGCAAAATCATTTCCCTAAAGTTCTGCTGCCAGATAATGATTCTAGGAAGTGTTTATTTTATTTTGTGATGTTTTTCAGATAAGATTACATTTTTAATCAAAAAGTTAAATCTTTTGAAAATAAAGTTGCTAATAAATGGTCCATATTGAAAATTTGTGCTAAAAATTAGTGGATAAAGCATCCTGAGATTATTGCCGTAGCATCTTTTCTTATTTGCTACAATTTTTAAAGATCTTACCATCTTTTTGAACTGAGACACGTAAAAGGAAGAGAAATCTAAATGCTTCATTCCTTTGCTTTTCCTTCTCAAAATCTTTGTCAAAGCAAAAATGTGATTCTAAGAGATATATCTGAAGAATTCACCATGCTACCTATTGTGAAACAAGCTAGATTGACAGTTAATATCCCTTGCATCCATAAAATGTTTATGCATAGAAAGTGCTTATTTCCACTTAAATGTATTGGTATAGTTAAGTTTGCCTTCCCTTTCATCTCCTGCAGAATTGAGAAGCAATTAAGCAGGTTTCGAGGATGGGTACCTAGAAAGCCAATGAGCTTGGACAAGGAAAGGCTGCCAGATTTGGAAGAAAATGACTGCTACACGGCTCCATTCAGTCAACAAAGAATTCATCAGTGAGTTTTATTTAAAAAGGCAAATGTGAAAGAAGAAATATTTATATTTAAATGAAAAATGGGATATAATGCTTGATAATTTTTCAAATGCTGAATTCTGAATCCTCCTTCACATATGCTAAAAAAGTCCACGTATCCTTTACCATCTAAGTATTTGCTGGGTACATAATACCTAAATAAAAACACTGTATTTAGTTCTGTTTGATTCATTACACTTTGATTCAACTTCTCCATATAAAATATACCCTATGCAGCATATAACATTAATACATCAATTATGAAGTAAAGACCAAAATATTAAAATAAAAAGGTGAGATAGCCGATCTACTTAAATGCTTATAATCTTCTGCATATAATTCATAATTCTTTTTTTTATAATAGAATTCTTTATTGGCCAAGTGTGATTGGACACACAAGGATTTATCTTTGGTGCATATGTTCTCAGTGTACATAAAAGGAAAAGGAAAAGAAAAGAAAAAAATACATTAATCAAGAATCATGATACAATACTTAGTGATAGTCATAGGTTACTAAAAATCAAACAATCACACTAGGAAACAACAACAAAAAAAACCAAAAACAAACAACAACAAAATAGTAAAAATATAAGCAACATGGTTATAGTCATAAGTGGGAGGAGATAGATAATAGGAAGGGTGAAAAGAATAATAGTAATACAGTCTTAGTAAATAGTTTGACAGTATTGTGGAAATTAGTTGTTGAGCAGAGTGATGGCATTCGGGGTGATGGGATTCAAATTATATATTAATATATATATTGTAATCTATTTTACAAAGCATCTTATATAACAATTTAACAGCAATAACAAATGCATCTATGGATTTCCATTAAATCTATCAAATGAACAAATAGCTTTCTGACATAAAGAGGTCCTTAACTTGATCCAGATATATATCTTATTCTATTTGATATAAATGTTTACTTTTCTATCACCTCTAAAAATAAAAAGTTGGAGAATTAGTGTAGTACAGTGGTTGGGATTTTAGTCTAGGCCTAAAGAGATCAAGGATCAAGTTCACCATCAGCCTCAGAAATTTACATTTGCCCAGAGATGGCATCATTATTATTTTACCAATATTTAGGGTGTACATAAATGGAAAATGAAAAAAATAGTGCTTGAATTAATTATAGCAAATAAATATTATTTGAAAGAAAATAGATGTTTTAATATGAAAATAAATTTTGAATTATCTTACCTTTGGAAATTTCATGTTGAATTCTATACTAACTATTATCACCACAATAGGAAAAGAAAATTAGTTAAGCACCTTTCTGGTTCATATAGTACATGGGTGATATTTTTAAAACTGGCTATTTTTATTTGATATAATGCCATATATCTTAGTATTCTGAAAGAATTATAGCAAAGTAAAGCAAGCTCAACCCATCTTTGAATGTCTTGCAGTAGATAAAAATGTGTTGCCTAAATTTTCTTACAGGAAATCAGTATATTTGACCCAAATCCATGGTTTGTAAACTAATCTAGATAAATCAAAATTAATTAATAGACTGATTTACTGCCGGCTGCACTCAAAATTATTCTTTATATGACCGTGTGCTGCACATCTATACTGCTTTTTTATGTCACTTTGAGAGCACTTTCAGATATCTAAACAACCACTATCTTAGTCTACCATATAACAAATGAAAATATAGTATTTCTAGTATTCAATATTTTTAAAAAGGAATGTGTCCAAAAAGTGAATAAAATGACATTTTGTAATCCCAAGTTACATTATTCAGTTGGCCTCCCATAATTAACTTGTCTTATGCTAGGCATTTCAGTTGTTTCCATGTCTTGCAGGTACCTTTGGTTATATACTAACTGGTGTGAGGGTTCAACGACTCTGAAATGTTTCTAACCCAAGCATTTTGGATTTGAAGGCAAAAAGGTATTTCAGTATGTGTAAGATACAATTTCTTAAAGCAGCTGCAGCTTTTCCTGTGTTTTGGAACACCTTTTTGCCTTTGTATTCTAAGCACAGCCTTAATGTTGACTTGTCATATCTGGTAAGGAACACATACTTTTTCATTCAAGTTTGGTATTGATTTACGATTCAGTGGCCAATTTGGTTAGCATAGAATTGGTAAGGGAACTCATTGTTTGCGTCACAATATAAATTGTGTTATGATCCTTTCATTTTACAAGGCATATCACTGAAGTTGATTTACCTCTTTGTGACTATATATCCTACAAGTCTAATAAGCAATAGCTTTAATTTACAATATTTTTAAAAATAATGCAGATGATTTGAACCTTTATTAGAAAATTCATTTATTTATATTTTTTATATTTTAGTGTTAGTACCTCAGAAATATTAGTGAGACCTTTTCAGTTGTCAGAAACAATAACTGCATTTTCTTGCTTGTATTTTCAAAACAGCTTTATCATTCACAATAAGGACACATTTTTTAACAATGCTATAAGAAGTAGAATTGTTCATCATATTTTACAAAGAGTGAAATATGAAGAAGGAAAAAATAAAATTGGTAAGCATGGGATTTCTGCAAATCTTACTCCCTTTCAACCTTTCCTATTACACAGAATAGAGTTAAAAGAAGCTGCAATATAGATAGTCTTCAGCTTACAACAGTTCATTTATTGATCTTCAAAGTTATAACAGCACTGAAAAAAGTGACATGACCGTTTTTCACAGTTGCAACCTTTAAAGCATCTCCATGATCATGTGATCAAAATTCAGATGCTTGGCAACTGGTTCATATTTATGACCATTGCTATGTCCCAAGGTCATGTGATCCCACTTTGCGACCTTCTGAGAAGCAAAATCAATGGGGAAGTCAGATTCATTTAACAACTGGGTTACTAATTTATCAATTGCAGTGATTCACTTAACAACAGTGGCCAGAAAGGTCATAAAATCAGGCAAAGCTCACTTAACAAATGTCTTACTTAACCAAAATTTTGGGCTCAATTATGGTTGTAAGTTGAGGACTATTGATACTAGTATATATTTCTTGATAAAATTATTAGCTATCAAAATCATTCCTTTTTGTACCTTTTAATTCAATAATAATTTCAGGAAAAAATACTAAAATATGTGTGTACCTTTTGTAAGTTGTATCTTCTCATGCTTACACCTACTGCCAACTCTTTGAATACACAGTCAGATTGATTGATTTATTCAATGTAAGCACACATGACTCTAGATTAATGCTAGATGCAATATATTATATTCATTCCAACTTTTTCTGTTATATGTTAAATATTTCTATTTCTAGGTCTCAATCGGTTGCTTACTAATGGTTCCTATGAAGCTGCATTTCCCCTTCATGAGGTATTCCTTCTTTTTATTTTTTAAAATCCAATTACTTCCCATCATTATTGTTGGGCCACTAATTCTGATTTTCTCTATATTAAGGGTAGAAACCATTTAGGTCATCTCATTTGGCAAATGAAACAAAATACAATTTCAGAGTCTTTTTTTTAGAAAGATATGCCTTTGAAGTCACAACTAATAATAACCAAAACAAGGCAAAGAGTAATTTAAAGGTTTGATGTATAAATTCATATTTAAGGAAATGTGTCTGAAAATGATGTTCATAAAAGGTGACCTACAGCTTTTTAAATCAACAATGAATGATGGACTGAAAGGATATAAATTCAGGACCATCTGTGGAAATTTCAGTGCACTTAACAACTATGTTAATAACTTAACAACTGTGGCAAGAAATGTCATAAAATGGGGCAAAATTAACTTAACAAATGTCTCACTTAGCAACATAAATGTTGGGTTCAGTTGTGGTCGTAAGACAAAGACTTACCTGTAATCATTGGGCAAAATTACATATTTTAAGAGAAACGGAAGTTTGGAAAACGGTTTCTACACATACGTAATAACTAGTATTTTCTCTTTTTGGTTAACTTTATAAATATGCATAGCTTTACTACAAAATATCAACTTCAGTATTTCATTATGAACACTGCACTTATTTTTACATTGAGTTAAGATCTGGAACTAAAAAGACCTTCATTCTTACAAAGCAAACTTCAAAAATTATGGATGTGTCTTTGAAATATGGGGTCTAACTCAAGCATGAGCTCCATTGTGTTCAGTAAGGTTTATTCTCAGAAAATTGTATACAGATGTATAACTTCATTCTTAAGTTTCTGAGATGGTATAGATCACAAGCTAATAATAATTTCAATTATAACAGATAATTTTAGTGATAAAATGTTAAATCTATATTTATGAATTTAATACTCTAAAATATTATTCATAGATATTTATAAATATCTATTAATGAATTCTTCTTTATTTACTTGTATTTTAGGGTAGTTACAAAAGTAAAAATTCCATAAGAAGTCATGGGGCAGAAAACCACAGGCATCTACTTTATGAATGCTGGGCCTCATGGAGAGCTTGGTATAAATACCAACCTTTGGATCTTATACGGTAAGTTTTTTAAAAAAAATCCATTTGTATTGAGAATATATAGGTAACCTAAAATACTGAGATATATTTTGAGGTTTTATTTGTGGCGATTCACAATATGTATTTGAAATTCTCAAGAACTCTTGTGAGTGCCAGGAGACTAACCTGCCCTGTTATTTTTTTCACTGTTAAACTGAAAAATATGTCTTATTGCTGCTTTCTTTGGGAATGAAACAAGTGTTATATCTGCATATTAACATCATATCAAAATGGTATAATATATCATTACAAATTTTCTGATTTATCAAAGTGATTTGGTAAACCACTTAGGAAGGTTTCCTCTGACAAATGTTGTTCTTGTGAAAACTGTGGCACTAAGAGAGGAATATGACAAATGATTCCTGAAAGCCTTTGTACCTACTATATTAGTAGAATGAAGAATTTCAAACAGATTAAAGTGGTTTTACAGCAGAAGCACAGGAACTGATGCATGTTCAATTAAATATACAGAAGGTATATTTATATGGAGTGGAGATCTTTCTCTAGCCTTTTGGGGAAATAGGGCGGCATACAAGTGCAATAAATCTTTAAACCTTAAACCTTTAAACCTTTAGTTCATTAAATATATCTACGAATATAACTGGAAGGGATGTGCGTGAGAGAGGCGGGGGGAGACAGAGAGAGACAGAGAAAGAGTAAGAGAAAGAAAGAGAAAGGAAGGAAGGGAGAGAGAGAAAAAGAGAGAGAGAGAGAGACAAAGATAGAACGAGAAAGAAAGAGAGAAAGAAAGAAAGAAAGAAAGAAAGAAAGAAAGAAAGAAAGAAAGAAAGAAAGAAAGAAAGAGAATTTATGATCACAATTGAGCCCAAAATTTTGGTTGCTAAGCAAGAATGTTGTTAAGTGAGTTTCACCACATTTTACAATTGGCCATGCCCACTTAGTCACAAGACCACCAAGCCATGCCCACAAAATAGGCCACGCCCATAGAATAGGTAGTAAAAAAAATTGAAACCCAACCCTGGTGCACACGTGCTATTTTCCCCTGTTCAGGATAAAAAATGATTCTAAAGCACAGCTTATTGTCGGACGAAGCAGCAATGAGAAAAGCAGGCAAAGCTCAGAAGATCACTTCACTTGTTAGCGCCTCATTAGAGCTGAAAAAAGTTTCAAAAAAGCTACATTTGGAGTGTAAGACGCACCCAAATTTTCAGCCTCTTTTAGGGAGGAAAACGTGTGCCTATAAATTTACTGCCAAATACAGTAAATTTCTAAAATCACATGCCATAAAATGGCAAATTCTGACAATGGCGGTAGTAAGATGCAATAACACTATAAAATCAGTCTGGAACAATATTGAGATTGAAAGGGGCTTCTGTGCCCATAGAAATCTTATCTTATATAACCAATTTTGATATGTAAATTATTTCTAAAGATCCTGGGTGAAAAACTGAGAAGCAGTGTTGCCAAAACTTTCATGGAAATTGAAATTATCTCTTGAAACAAATTGTTCTTTGTTTTTAATACTTTTGAGCATAGAGTGGCAAAACTCAATCTGTCAAAATTAATAGCAAACATCTCTAACAAGGTTAAATGAATGAAGATGCAGGACTATTGGTCTAATTGTGTATAAGGAGTAATCTGACTAGTGATAATCAGTTTTGGAAATCAGTGGTAATATGATATTCAGTATTGCTTATCTGTACTGATATATGCATCTGCATCAATAAAAATTTTTTAAAAAAAATGCGGGTGAAAAGATGTGGACATGTGATCTTATTCATATATGTGAAGTCCATAAATTTCTGGATCATTTTATATTAAGAACCACTAATAAATTCTACTTTAAAAATGTTAATAAAATTGTTTATTTTTGTATTTTTGAACAGACGGTATTTTGGTGAAAAAATTGGTTTATATTTTGCCTGGTTAGGCTGGTATACAGGAATGCTATTTCCAGCTGCCTTCATTGGACTGTTTGTCTTTTTATATGGAGTAGCCACACTGAACTACTGCCAAGTCAGGTGAAGTCAACATGTTTATTTCTAAAATAGTTACATTGATTGTAACTTTTTGGTTTTTTAAATTATGTCTATTTTTTTCTTTTGGCACAGAAGATGGTAGAGAATATGCTTATGAGTAGCCTGGAAGGTGGTAGCATTGCTAAAGGTCTTGACATTCTGAGATACATTTATTTTTCTCTTTATATGATTTCTTTTTATAACCTGTATTTACCTCACTTCCCCTTTCTAACCTATTATATATTGCTGTTATGCTCCTGCAATATGGAAATTTCCTTTTTTTTTCTTGCTATACAAATGAATCCTAAATTACTTTCAATGAGCAACTGTTCTGACCGCCCCCCCACCCGGCCTGTGAGTAACGCAGACACAGGCTTGGCTATTTGCCACTGTTTAATCACAGGAATTACAACTCCATTGGCTGAAAGCCCAGACAACACTCTCATGCAAGTAGGGTTGGCAGCAACCCAAACCAAACAGAACAGAAATACAAAACAGACCAGACAAGAGTTCCTCAAGACTGTTATGAACGGTTGTGTCCTGCAAAAGGATCCCTCACAATTTCTCACTTATATACTCTCTTTGGAGGGGCCAAGCCACAACCACCTGGGCTTGATTATCTCTTATGAGTCTGCCTCCGGAGCTGCTGCTTCCGTTTCTCCGCCCTTAACCTTGCGTCAGGGACAAACTGCCTTTGATCTTCCCCACTGCTCCATGCCTCAGATGCCTCCTGGTGGCCAACCAGCCTCTCTGGTCCCTGCTCTGAGTCTGAACCCTGCCCAGGGTCCTCCACATCTTCCATAGCAAACTCATAGGGTTCCTCGCTATCCGAGTCCATCAGCAGCTCAAACGGATCCTGCTGGGCCACAACAGGCAGCCATATAGTATTTTGCATTTGCGGACAAACCTTGTTATCTTTATATCAGAAAAATCCTATTATTTGTTTAACGGGTCATAATCCAATTCAATACTATACAGTAATTACTGAATCACTCAAACACTGATTTATTGTGAATAAAGGTGGATATGCATGTCCCAGGAAAATGTTACCGGATCCAATCTGGGTCAGTCACTGGAACCAGAGGTTTTGTCTTTCGAGCTTTTGGACTCGTGCTGGAGCTCATCTTCAGGAAACTTCTTTCTCTAGATCAAACGACAGAGAAGTTTCCTGAAGATGGGCTCCAGCACAAATCTGAAAGCTTGGAAGACAAAACCTCTGGTCCCAGTGACTGACCCAGATTGGATACTGATTTATTGATTTAAGTTCATGAGTTTGATCATAGATTCCGTATGTTCTATTTAAAAAAAAAAACAGGCAGCTATTTCTGTTCCAAATTAAAATAACTTAATATGATTAAGAAAATTAGTCAGATTTTTTTTCTCTCCTTCTCTTCTCATATCTTACTCTCTGCCCTTGTTCCTTTATCCTACTTATATCTTCCCATACTCTCATTTTTTCAGCTGCTTTAATTGATTTAGGTTGTTTCTTTATCAGCCAAAATCATTATCAATCAAAATGGGGAAAATATTTTCCAGAATATTCTACAAATATTCTGCAAATGGGTAATTCCTTGTCAGTCAGCAATCAAAAGGTATTACAGAGTATAGATTAATTCATTTGTTTCATTGTCTTGAGTTATTTATTCTGTATGCAGGGTTTTGGTTGTTGTTGTTGTAAAATAAGGGTTTTGTCCTACTCTGACTTGTAAAGATGCTTATATTTGTTACAAGCTTTGACCTTCCAAAGTGCCACTTGTACTGGGATGAAACACTAAAGGTTATTATATAGGCCAGTGATGGAGAACCTTTTTTGGCTCGCGTGCCAAAAGCAGGGGGGCCCAGGGAGGTCATGCGTGGCTGTGCTACACCCATAATACTATGCACACAACCAGAGCACGCATGCGTACACGACCAGCACTCCCCCCCATTTTTGGTATACTTTTTCGCCCTTCCCCGTGCCCCCAGAGGCCCTTCAGGAGCTCCCCTGATGCCTCCGGAGTGTGAAAACCCAGCCCTATGGGCAAACCGGAACTTCGGGAACGGACTTCCAGTTTGCTCATAGGGCCGGTTTTAGCCCTCTGGAGCCTTCAACCATACCAGCAACCCAGAAGTGACTTCCAGTTTGTCTGTAGGGCCATTTTTCGTCCCCTAGAGCCTTCAGGGAAGCCTCCTGAAGGCTCCTGAACACTCCAGAGGGCTAAAACCAGCCCTTCGAGCAACCTGGAAGTCTGTTCCTGAACTTCTGATTTGCCCACAGGCCCTGTTTTTCACACTCTGGAGGCTTCAGGGAAGTCTCCAGGGGGCGAAAAATTGCCTCAATTGAAGGCCGAAGTCAGCTGGCCAGCGGATGCATGCGCACTGGCTAGCTGACAGGGCAACACCTTGTGTGCCCTGACAAATGGCTCCGCGTGCCATAGGTTCGCCATCATAGATATAGGCTAATGTAGTCTAAAAATTCTCAATAACGAAACAGTTAACCATCCCAGAAGAATTTATTACAATAATTTCAATGAAACACACAAAATAACTATTGAGAAGCAAAATTTAACACTAGTGCTTCTTGTCACAGTAAAGAAGGCAGGAAATTTGGAGATACAGCAAGCACACATACCCAGAAAATGTTTCTCCCCTTATTCCTCTCTGCGGCATAAGGAAGCATCACAGAGTTTTACAAAATAAATAGATATTTATGGAAACTAGTCAATGAGGGAACAGTATCAAGTGATGTGTAGTGCACAGATTAGAATTGGTACATAAATGCGGAGAAAAATTGTACACATGTTGAATTTAATGTTCTGAACTCTTGGTGATGTGTCTTTAAATTAATTTTAAGCCAAAAAGAAAACATTTTATTGATGCAGTTTTTACAGAAAAAGCACATTTTCTTTACAACTCCAATAGTGTCTAAATAAAGGGAGGGTTTTTTTAAAAAGTAAAACAGATAGATAGTTAGACAATAGTTAGAACTTGGGTTAGTAATAATTATCTCTTCTCTTTTGCAGTAAAGAAATCTGCCAGGCTACAGAGATTATTATGTGCCCTATATGTGATAAATATTGTCCTTTCATGAGGTTGTCAGATAGCTGCATTTATGCCAAGGTACAAATAAATGCTACTTTTCTTTTTCTACCAATAGTTTTATCTATGTGTGTGAGTGTGTGTGTATTCTAAATAAAGACATTGCATTTAAAAATGCTAGATATTTAAGTCTGTAGATTCGAATGCAACAACTTCAAAGAGCTTGCTTCTTAAGGTATTAAAATATTAAGCATACTTAGTTTTTTTTAAAGGATTTGCTGATAGATAAATATAATGAGTGAGGAATAAGGACAGAACAGCAAGTTTTTAATGTCTGTAGGTCATTAAAGGTTACACAAAATTATTACTGTTTTATATTGGCTTTATTATTGAAAGTCATGAGCCTCTTGATGGGGACAGGGAGTCTGTTTATGATCTTTCATAAACTGTTAAAACCTTTCAGTGAGGTTTTGAAGACAATTGTTGAACAGAGACTAGGAGTTGTGCTGCGCTTAAGAAATTATTTGGAAAATATATTTCACAGTTTGTGAGTGTTTAAATGCAACACTTTGCATTTGCCCCACGATCCTGTGAAGCCCATTTTTTACCTGCATTGTCCAACAAAATACAGGTGAAATTCCAAAAATTAGAATGTCGTGCAAAAGTTCATTTATTTCAGTATTCATGATATTCTAATTTTTCGAGTTTCACCTTTAGTCCTTGATTTAATCTCATTAGCAAAGATCCTCTTCTGTTCCCATGAGAACCTCACAAGTAGAATCTAGTGAAAACATTTTAGAACTATGAAAAATTACCTAACAATTCCTTCCAATAAAATAAATAACATTTAGTTTTAAACTTCAGTAAGGTATTTATTTACCATTCTTTGTAGAAGTTCACTTACTGGTACATAGAAAATGTAGGCAATGACCAGGATGAGCCCAAGGGAGGGGTAGAAATAAAAATTGATTTAGGCTATGTCTAGTTTAGAAATCACAAACCAATGTGAATTAAGAAAAATTAAATGAATTTAAGTTAAAATTATTTTTCTCCAGGTATCACATCTTTTTGACAATGGAGCAACTGTTTTTTTTGCTGTTTTCATGGCAGTATGGGGTAAGTGATGATAAGGGAATAATACTAATGTAATTGTGTTTAAAATAACTACATGGAGGATGTGCTTAACTTCAGCAGACTTAGTTCAATGATATGAAATTCTTGAGGTACTTCTACTCCTCTGTTCTGTCCTTTAAAAGTGAATGCTTCTATTTTTATTTGCCCTCATCTTTGCAAACTAAATAGGAACAGTATACGAGAACAAGAAATTTATCTTATTTTTTAAAAGAAATTAAAACAAAAGTGTTTCCCACAGCAAGGCTTCTTTATAATTAATTCTAAAATCTTATTTCAAATTTTTCCGTACCCTTAGTTTGTCTGTTGCTTTCTAAAAATCAAATATCTAATCACTCTTTTGCTGTTTATTCCATAAAAAAAAATAAGTCCTTAAATTTGTATTTAAAACTTCATTTGTTATTTGGATTGAAGGAAATTCACCTGGTTTCCTCAAACTCATATATCAAATCATCCCTAACAAGCAATTTCCAAAAGTGATTAGAAAAGGAAGTATGCAAGTCCAGTAAACTTTCAAAGGCACTGACCACAGTTTAAACAAGATGGCTTTTGCTGATCTCACAGGGCTCTAAACCTACCAGAGGCCACTGTCTTGCAGTCTCCTCAGAAAAGAAAGTGTCTGAAGCACTTTTAGGTGATCTCAAGTTCTCTTCTTGTGCAGAGCAGAATTATTCATTCATTTTATCTATTTGTTTATAGGTCACCCATCTTATTTCAAAGTAACTCTGGGCTACTTACAATCATTAAAAAACCACTCTATGGTTAAAAACATAAATAAGCTTGTATAAAATCCAGAACTTCATGGCCCAGTTAAAAGATTGGGGGTAGGAGGGGAGCAGGATGGGGGGGGTGGTATCTATTGTTAATTGATCAACCACTTCCACTGTTACATTTCCCCATTGGAGTTCCAAGCCAACTGGCAGAGCCAGGTCTTTAGGCTTTTATGATGATCAGGAGGAACAGCGCTGACCACACAGATCTATGAAGAACTGTTCTACTCACTGGTATTAATTTCACTACCATCATTAGCTTTTCATGGAGCTGTCTTCAGTTCACCATTTGTTCCCTTGAAGTCTGTATAGCACAACAAGATAACTGTAGGTTTCTTCTGTTAACAAGGGACATAGTTGAATTATCCCAGATAATTAAACTAGAAATCGGAAAGAAATGATACTTTCTGATTGTATCCTAAAGCAGATTGGCAACAATGAACAGAATGCATTATCAACCATCATTATCCACCTAAAATCTGCTGACTGCCAGCAGTTTGATTCTCACCAGCTCAAGGTTGATTCAGCCTTCTAGGTATCCCTTTTCTGTGATTTTTCCATTATACACTACACCAGAGACTTGCCATTTTCTTAACATAGTAACCACATTTATCAGAGGAATTGTTTACACACACACACACACACACACACACACACACACACACACTTTCTGGTTGCAGAGCTCTCTTGCAAATTTTCATTCAATAATATGACCAGACATATTTTTCCTTCTATTTTTCTGCTGTAGCCACTGTTTTTTTGGAATTTTGGAAAAGAAGACGAGCAGTAATTGCTTATGACTGGGACTTAATTGACTGGGAGGAAGAGGAGGTTTGTATGGATAATATGTCACAATTTAAACTAATATTAATGTACAGGGCGGGGCATAACCTTTTCCTAGGGGGTCACAGCAACACTTGTAATAACAACACAAATAATTCATACACCATTCGAAAGCCCATCAAAAACTGAGTTTATTGACACGATTTAATAGTCAGTATGACCACCATTAGCCCTTCGAACAGCATTCAAACGAGGTGGATAAGAACACAACAAATCTTCAAACAGTTCCGTTCGATTTTCCAGATTTTTCAACACAGTTTCCAAATTCATTCTCAAAGTTTCAACCGAAACAAATTTAACATTTAATAGCTCATTCAATTCAGTTTTTTATGGGCTTTAAAATGAGGTGTCGCGGAAGTTGTAAACTGCTGTCGATCTTGCTGTGACCCCCTAGGAAAAGGTTATGCCCCGCCCTGTACTATTAACAGACTCGGTTATAATATTAAACAGAAAATACTGAAGAAGATTGCCTGCTACATAGAGCTTAATTTGTTTCATGATGTATCTGTTTTAGCTATTGTAGTCTATGTCATTTTAGCTGAGTCACTGTCTTGCAGAAGATGCAAATCAGTCAACAGTCTGACCAATGTGAAACTGAACAGAAAATGATGGGCGACTGTAAAAAAAACAACGCCAAGCAATGTTAAGGAATCTTATATCTATTTCTTGCAGAGAAGAAACTCATATAACGGATTAGTCATCAACTATAGTTCTAATTTGGAGAAAACTGGCAGCAAATCATACTTTTTTTTTCAAAGAAAATAAAGACCTAATTACACAATGTGTCAGTTGTTTAGTTTTTAGATAAATGAAGGGATGTGTAAAATTAAATTGTGTGTTCATTTGGAATTCTTTTGGTATAATAAGCATGTATAAAAGAAATACTGAACTCTTCAGTCCCCACATAAGAACCAGGTCAGCACTCTGCTTGTAGCAGTAATCGCCAATATGTTAATTTGCCCAGAGGCAAACACCAAACATCAGTGTTATCTTAGGCCATCTAAGGTCACTGTTATTACAGAATCAAGCAAAGCATCACTTCAGAATCAACTTTTGAGTAAAATAGACCTGCCATTGAAAGAAGTGAGTGCAATTAATGAACTAATGGCAAAAAGTAGCAGTAGGGCCATGATGTTTATCTTATGAGATCAAGCAGGCCAGGCAGCTGAGGATAGCTCATAAAGGGTCCTTTTTTATTTTTGATTCTCTGATGCTGCCCCATCCTCATTAATTCTTTGGCATTGCTGCAAGACACTTAGTTAAAATATCATAATTAACTTTCTATTACTATGTTTTTATTGTAAAAGGCAACAAGATGGAAGAAACAGTAATTTTCCTGAACTTTGAAGAATTTTCCTGTACTGTATTGTCAAAAACTAAATAATCCTTTAGCTTTGTAAAGATATATCTATTTCTTTCTGAAGGATTGCAATAGTATTTTATTAGTTTCTTAGCAATTCTTTTAAATATTTTTAACATCTTGTCCTACTGGGTTGGCTGAATGTAATGTATTAGCAAAAGCTTCATAAAATTAAAAGCTTCTACACAATTATATCTAATTCTTTTTAATTTTTTTGTATTCTTTAGGAAGAAATACGCCCCCAGTTTGAAGCCAAGTACTCCAAGAAAGAGAGAATGAATCCTATATCCGGAAAACCAGAGCCTTATCAAGCATTTGCAGATAAATGCAGCAGAATGATTGTTTCTGCATCTGGAATATTTTTTATGGTTTGAAATTTTTAATTCATTGTTTTTCCTGAAAACTATATATATATTTTTAAAGTAGCATTAAGCCATCTTGACTTTTTTAGTTTTGTTTTCCTGTTTTAAAATCATTTGTGTCACATAATTTTCTTATATTCTGAAAATATAAAGGAATTTAATATTCAGTAATATTATTCCTAAAACATTTACTTGCTATCATATTTAATAAAAATGAAATCCAGGAGTGATCAATTTAAACAATGAAAATAAAACTCTAGCATGTTTTTAGGGAAATTTAGCAAAGGAAATTGCTCTTATCTAATATTAGTGCAGATTAATTCAAGTTATTGTGTGATGTTTCCCTCCATGTATACACACTATAGATTTATATTTTTTTAAAAAAATTAAAGACTAATCCTCAATTCAAGCTAATATTGAATGTAAAATGTAGATCTACTTTTTCTTAGAGTAGGATTATATGTATTCTGTAAATTGGCTATCAGCTTAACTCTAAACGTTTATATGAATGAATGTTGGCTGGGATGAGGGGCAGGATGGGATAGGTTGAAATAAATGAAAACACATGGATAATGGCATAATGATTATGGTTTTGTATCAGGGTATCTGATACAAATAATAACAGTATTCAAGCCATGACATTATGACATGCATATCATTTGGTGTTGCTGGAAGTAAAATCCGGTCCGGTTCCAAGCCGGGAGAAAGATGCTGAAAATAAAATGGAGGCAGACTGCAGGAAAGTAAGTCTCTGTTTATTTGGTAGCTAGAAACAAGTGACAGCAACATGTTCCTGGGGTGAAATGGGGTTGGGGTTGAGAGTAGGTGGGTTTTTATAAATTCTATGGGGTTTTGTGATTGAGATGCCTGTTCTTGTGCAATGTACTTTGGCCTGTGCTTGAGTGTGCTATTCTAATTTTTTCTAATTATTGTTGCCTGCCTCCCATTGTGGCTAGGAGGTTATGCCCTGTCCTTGGAGCTAGGTAGGGAATGTAGATTTTAGGAGTCTTTGCTTTTCTGCTTTTAATCCCATCAGCTTCAACCTTCTGTGGGAGCTGTAGCTGAAGACATTTTGTTTATGAATGGAGCTGTCTGGCTTTCTGTAAATGGATAATGAATGGAATGCTCCAGTTTTCTCAGTAGATACAAAAGTATCTCATTCATAAAACCTAAATATTGGAGGGACTGCCTGGAGTGTTTTCCTGGTAATGGAGAGAAATGCATGATTTGTTTGTAGGAAAGCCTCCTTTCTGTGGGGCGGGTGGGAGGGTTGTGCTGACTTCCTACAGTGTCATCATAGCTTCCTGCAGATCCCACTGCTTGCGTAAAGTGATTGTAGTGGTTGTGATATAGAGGTCTCCTCGCTCTTGAATGTGCTTATGTGAAGTGGAAGAAAACTTACGCCTAAATAACTTTAGCTTTCAAAACAATAAACTATTATTTTATAGGTTTTTTATTTTGACTGTTATTTATATCAGCTTAACTTTAACTATGTAATAAAAATAATTGATAGCCTGAAACTGATCCTTTAGCATTTGATTCAAAGTTAATGAAATGTTTAATTAATTTAAAACATTATTTGTTGAAATGTGTTCTTCAAATATTGAAAATATCTGTTTCAAACAGATGAACTTCATTTTATAGGGGTCATTTAATATTAAAATAAATGGAGCCAGCATTTATTTTACAGTAGAGGGAATTGAATGTTACTATGTTGTAACTAAGTGCTTTTCAAAAGTCGAGAGATTATCAAAGCAGTTATTAGCCTGTTTTCATTTGACTTTTGCTTGCTGCTTCTTATCTCCTTGCTTTTATTCATTATCTCCTTTATTTTCAATAGCTTCTATCAAATAAGTGCTTCAATATCTATAGGTCCCAAAGAATTCCATAATTATTCTATACTGAGACTACTCCAAGATTTGCATATCCATATTTATTGTAATGGTCATTACTTCCTTCTCTCAGTTCTCATCTAAGACTTGGTTTTAGGGTTTGTGTTTTTTTACTATTGCAGATCAGTGTTAATTGACTTTTCTGAAAGAAAAGGTTCATCATAATAGGCTCTGTTCTTGTAATAAAATCTCTCTTCAATAGAGCAATTAAGCAAATTTCTTTATCTCTTTTAATCAGAGCAGCAATTAACAAACTATTAGTTTAATTGCTTCTCTGAATCTCACCCTGACTGAATCCTTCAGAAAAAATTGCCAGCCCCTTGGATATGAGGCAAGGTTAAGTAATTTCACTGGGAAATGAAAACTCACAGAATACAAAATCCTACAAGCATGAAATTTTATCTTCAGAAAATTAAATTGACCCTGTTAATCTGACACTTGAGTGCTTGAACATTATTTCTTGCCATGACACTAATAATAGGAAGAGATCACATTGAAATGCGGAAGAAAATCGGACCCACAAATGTCCCATTTAAGAAAAACAGAGTACATTTATAGATTACTTACTGGACTTCTTATTCAGTTGTTGAGAGCTACTGTACTGGTTCTAAGATATACTGTATGTTCTTTTTATCACTTGTTTCTCTAGATCTGTGTAGTGATCGCCGCTGTTTTTGGCATTGTTATTTATCGTGTTGTGACTGTCAGCACTTTTGCTGCCTTTAAATGGGCTTTAATCAAGAATAACTCTCAGGTTGCAACAACTGGGACTGCAGTATGCATCAACTTTTGCATCATCATGTTGCTGAATGTTGTAAGGAAATTTTTTCACACCTTGATTAATTTCAATCTGTGTTTAGGTTGTTTCTTAGTTGTACTCAGATTTCTGTAATAAGAAATAGTCTCATCAGAACTATTGCACAACTTGTAGTATATGGTGGTTTAGCCAAAGTTTGTTTATATTTAAAAAGTTTATTGATATAGAGTTATTTTAAATGAATCATAAAATGTTTTATAAATGCACGCAATACTACAGGATCACACTGATTATATCAATACTGCTTTTCATACATATTTCTGGCATAACAGAGATCCACTGTGGACATTTAAAAATAAACAATAGCAAAATTCAATTGCAGATTGAATATCTCAAATGTGTTAAAGGCTCAGTAAACATTTGAGAAATCCAAGAGGAATATCTCAACAAAAATGACATATGTATGATCCAAATCTTGGGAAGCTCCTGGGGGTAGAGCAGAGTATTACATGGATGGATAGATGGATAGATATAGATGCAGCATTCAGCAAAATCTTACTGACTTTCTTTTTAAAATGCCTACAGAGCTAGTTAGAGCATTTTGAATCCCACTTGTTTCCCTATTCAATATTGGTTTGCATTTGTACAAATCTATGTTTCAAATCAACCGAGACAGTACTTTGAGAACGGTATATTTGAGACTTGATCGTTTTGTATTTATTATAAATGCAAATAAGATAGATAGGTAGGTAGGTGATGGATGGATGGAATAACACTTCAACATTTTTACAATGCGAACAAACTATTTTTTTGCCTGCTTATTTTATTTAAAAAATTGAGACATTAAATATTCAACTAAGATAGAGTAATGATTGAAAATTGTTTAAAATATAAAACCAGAGCCCACCATTCCATTTACCTTGGTTTGGAAATACAATTTGGAAAAATAGTGTTCTTCACCTTGATTTTTTAAGCACAGTTTATAGTAAAATAGATTAAAAAAGCAGTCCCATTGTTGAAAAGTCAGTTAATGCCATCTCTTTTTTAAGTATGTAAAAAATTAGATACTAGCAGTACAAATCCTATGTGAATCTAATAAATACATTATTGATTATATGCCATCAAATTGGTGTCAACTCCTAATGACTGCATAGACTTTCTTTATACAATAAATATTAGATAAATGCTAAATTACTTGGAGAAACCAATATGGAAAAATGGGCCTTTTTATAATCTGTCTGGTAATCAGAAGAAATTGAAAAAAATTAATGCATTTATTTATTTTTGGAGGAAAGCAGTTTCTTCTCACACCAAGGCCATACAAATATTAGAACAGGAATAAATTGCCCTTCTTTTCTATTCCAGCTTTTCCTCCAATGATCAGAGTTTTAACTTTAAAAGAAAGTGCTTATTTGCATTTATAATAAATATAAAACATAAATAATTCATCTCAAATATTCTTTCTCAAAGCACTGTCTTAGTTGATTCAAAATATAGATTTTTACAATTCAAACCAATATTGAATATCCAAACTCAGTGGATATTCAAAATGCTCTAACTCCATAGGCATTTTTAAAAGAAAGGTCAGTAAGATTTTGCCTCTAAAGCTATCATTATCACTGCTAGAATAGAGAAATAAGGAGTGAAGGTGGTAAGCACATAATGTTAATCAAATGTGATTTATATAGTGCATTAAAATTATATGCCATGTTTTCATTTTTTGCAGTTGCATGAAAAGGTTGCTCTTTTTCTGACAAATTTAGGTAAGTAATGAAAAATATGTTTCATGGTTATCATGCACCTTCATTTCCTGCATAAATGGAGCTAACAGTATGCTTATTATTTGTTTCTCTGAGTCACTATATGTATGCATGTGTATTTGTATGTGTTCATGTTTCCACAAATATACTTACTTTTCTATATATGCCAGTTTTCCCATTCACGCGGTCTTCCATCCTACACAGCTAGGATGCAAAGAAATAAGACTTGGAACAATTCTTGTATAATAGACAATACTAAGCAAAAGAGGTAACTAGTTGAACCCCTATGTGGTACAGTTGCATATGTTACTTATCCTAAACAGCATAAAATAGACTGTCAGAGCTAGTTCTAAACTTGCACAATCTATTTAAGAGCCATCAGTTTGAGACTTTGTATAAAAGCTGGAGTTATTTTTGCTATGTCAAAAAGAGGTCTTTGATTCCAGATTGAACTTTCCCCTTCACTGCATTTAACAATACACATGCTGTTTTATTTCTCAGAGTTTGCTTATAATCAAGTGTTTATGTGGCATGCCTTACTTAATTAAGTGCTTGAATTTTTCAACTAGCATCTTTAAGATGTTTTAGTGTTGTTTTTTAAGGCATTATTAATATGCAGTAGGAAGGAAAGTTCCTCCAAACAACTCCCTTTGATACCTATTGTACAGCATTTTAGAATGTGTTCTGTCAGACTTTGGTACAAGACAGAGGTGGTATTCAGCAGGTTCTGACCAGTTCTTGAGAACCAGTAGTGGAAATTTTGAGTAGTTTGGAGAACTAGTAAATACTACCTCTGACTGGTCCCACCCCCATCTATTCTCTGCCTCCTGAGTCCCAGTTTGATCGGGAGGGATTTTGCAGCAACTTTCTCCTAGAGTGGGGTGGGAATGGAAATTTTACAGCATTCTTCCCCTGCCATGCCTACCAAGCCATGCCACGCCCACAGAACCGGTAGTAAAAAAATTTGAATCCCATCACTGGTACAAGAGGACCAATTTTATTTCTGTAAAACAATATTTGTTAGAACTCAGCAACAAGTCATCTGAGTAGAATGTTTATAACCTTAGTAGTTTTGCAAATGAAGGTAAATCTACATGTTCCAGGATAATGTTGCAGGATGCAATCAGATTTACCACCAGCCATCAACACTCTCATTAACAACTAAAAGCTGCACACTACCAGGCATCATATAAATAAAATGCATAGAATAGCCCAGTGCACATATTCTTGAGAGAGAGAAGTTCCCTGAAGATGGGCTGCAGCACAAGCCCAGAAGCTTAGAAGAATAAACCTTTGGCCCAGTGACTGACGCAGATAGGATCGTTAGTACTGGTAGTTTTTCTTCCAGCTACTGTATCTAGTTGCAACTAACATTTGTACTAGCTCCTATTTTCTAAAATTAGATCATATGGCCAAGTATGTGAGAGTCCTATAGGACACCAGTTCCTCCCACATCATAATATTTTTCTCTCCACAAAATAACAGAAAATTTAAAGTTGGCCTCTTTGGGTCCTAAATACAATTGAGCTGCTGAGAATACATCACGAGTCAATCCACTGACTTCCCATTTGATGTCCATTGAGTAATGAGTTCATGCATTATTCACACTTATAAAGGCCAGAAATGGTTCCAGGTCCAGATCTCTCTGTGTTGAGTTACAAGCATCTCCAACTGGAAAACTGAAAGCTAGAAACTTTCGCTATAGAGAGCAGGCAGAACCTGTGAGTTCCTGCTGGTGGATACTGTCTGCCTGCACTACGTATACTACTTACCTTGTAGTGTTTCTCAACCATGACAATGTTAAGATGTGTGAGTTCAACATTAATAATTCCCCAGCAAGCCTTTCTCCAAAGTTGGTGGAGACAGCAGCCATGCATGCGTTAACTCAGCCAGTAACCAATAGGACTGAGTCTACTAAATTAATGCCATAGCCTCTGAGGATCATCCTCCCACTTTTTTAGACTCAGTAGAATCTGGACTGGCTATGTTAATTGCTCTCTCCTCCAATTTTTGGCTAAAAACTTAATCAATTGGCTATTTTTTCAACAAAATTATAATTGGCTATTTCAAAAAAACAAAAATACTTCCAAATTGATTGCAGAAGGCAGGATCTGATGCAGGGCTCTAGCCTCTCTTTGAGGCTCTGAAGAGATGCCAGAAGGATTTCCCGGGCTTTCGGCTTCCAGGTCTTGCTGTGACCACAGACGGGCTTAAGGGCTCCCATTGCCCCTTTGCTGCCTGGCACTGGCCATTGGAGGCCGCCGCCTTATCGCAGATTTGCTGCAAGCCTCAGCAGCCCCTGTGAAGATTGCTGCAACCGCTGCCAGTGTGGAAGCCACCACAGCTTCCTCCTCCACCCCAAAGCCAGCGCCGCAAGCCTCAAAGGCGCTGCAAACCCTTTGCCACCGCCACAGGCGCCGGTGCCCGCTCTACAGGGCTGATTCATCACCCTCCCAGCAGCCACTGCCTTCTCAGCCTCGTAGACCTTGGCCCATAGGCTTTTAAGCCTTGGTGGCCATTTTGTTTGGTCGGGAAGCCTCCCAGCAGCCATTTTGACTCAACGGTCGTAAGTACTATGGCCACTACTCCCCCTCAAGATCCATAGGCCCATCCAGCGCCTCAGGCCCTGAGCCCTCCAACTGCACCTCCACAGCCCAGGCCAAGCAAGCGTAGGCCTGCCCCAGAGGCATCACCTACTGGGCCTCCTTCTAAGGCCCCTAGGTCTAGCCACAAGACCGTGGTTAATGCTTCTTCGGAGGAGAGTGGAAGGGCACCACAAGCTCCCCCCAGAAAGTCCAAGGGGAAGACTAAGCACTCGGAACCCCATCCCAGAGGCCTGTGGAGTCTAGTCCACCTGCTGAGTTATCTTCCGACTCAGATGACGAGTTGTCTCCGGCGGCCTCCATTATCCAACCTGAGGAAGCCAGGGATACAGGCGAGGATCTCAGCAGTGGGCAGGAGTCGGATGATGGCAGGAGCATAACTCCAGACGGGGAAGTCCTGTCCCAGATTGATGACACTCCTCCATTTAGGCCACAGCCTTACACCCCTGACATGGCTACTATCATCTCCGATGCCATCGAATGGGGCATTGCAGTGGGTCTCAAACAGAAGTCTTCATTCTACTTCACGCAGGTCTTCCTTTTCCAGTTCCAGATGCTTCTTCAATGCATGACATACCTGGCATCTCCAGCCAACCCTCGGTCTTTGGAGAAGAGGAGCGTCCTGTTGCTATCCTATTTCTCTGAGAATGCCTTTCTTTGGAAAAGATTAGTAAGTGGCCCAAATATTTAAGAGTTACTAATAACATTTACTTGGTCATCCATTTAATTTAGTGGCATTTATTTCTAAGAATCACCATAGTCTGATAAGAGTAAGCACTGTAATAATTATTCTTTCAGCAATATTTGTTCGCATGCCTCCTTCTATAGGAAATGGTTTACACAGGACGGATGTAGCCGACCACAAATTGTTCTTGATACCTGTAGAATTTGCTTGTTTTGTACTTGCTTGAAAACGCTAGTAAGGTACACGTGAAACTTAGGAAACACGCAGTTATTAATTCTGTTATTGGTCCAGATGCATAATTTGTAACCAATGACATTTGCAATGTTTGAAAACCTAATTTGCGTATGAAAGTTTATATATTCAGCCTTGCTACATAATAAAGTGGTCATCATGTCATTCACCCAGAGAGATCGTGCCCTCAAGTTCTTTCTAGGATTTGCTTCGTGGGTGACCCCACGTGATATTGTTGTGCCCAGGTGCCGCCCTGGAGCCGTTTTCTCCAGGGACGGACTGAGGCACTAACAAGTGGTGACCCCGACGTGATATTGTTGTGCCCAGATGCCGCCCTGGAGCCGTTTTCTCCGGGGACGGACTGGGGCACTAACAGTACTTCACTCACTACACGATACCAGGGGCGGAAGTACGCCCTAAGGTGCAGATGGCCAACTGGCCTGCTGTACGCCTTCACTCCCTTCCCCCTGATACAGAGGGTAATCAGCAAGATGATAGAGGAAGAGGCGGAACTCATCCTTATTGCTCCCCATTGGCTGCGCCGTCTGTGATATAAGGACCTAGTCAATCTATCAGTAGGTCCGCCATGGCGACTCCCATGCTCAAGTCTCTTCTTTTGCAGGGGTCCATTCACCACCCCAACCTCCAATGGCTTCATCTAACCACCTGGAGGTTGAGCGTGCAGCCTTGACAGCGGCTAACCTTTCTGTCAGTGTAATCAGGACTATTCAGGCATCTCGACACCCATCTACTAACAGAATTTATGAATCCTCTTGGCAAACTTTCACTGCATGGTGCCATTCCCAGAATATTACTTCTCCCGAGGCCTCGGTAGCTGAGGTTTTAGAATTCTTGCAACAGGGTCTTGACAAGGGACTCTCGCCTAACACCCTAAGACGGCAGGTGGCGGCTCTTTCTTCGGTTTTCTCGCTACATTGATCTGAACCGCTTTCCTTGCACCCTCACGTTTGATGCTTCCTCAGGGGCGCTTCTAACAGTCCTCCAGTCACCCATAGATTCCCTATGTGGGACCTCGCCAAGGTCCTTGACTTCCTCACCGAACCACCATTTGAACAGTTGAGGTCTGCCTCATTACAACACCTCATGCTAAAAGCAGTTTTTCTTGTTGCCGTCACATCAGCACGGCGGGTCTCGGAATTGGCGGCGCTGTCCATCAGATTTGATCTGTGCATGTTCCATCCGGACCAAGTGGTTCTTCGGCTCAACCCCACCTTTGTCCTAAGGTAAATTCGGCCTTCCATTGGGCTCAAGATCTGACCCTTCCTAACTTTTGTCCCAAGAAAAATGACAGGTTCGAACACAAGTGGCTCACAGTAGATGTGTGTCGGGCCCTGAAGATCTATATCAGCAGAACGGCCAACTTCAGGCGTACCGAGGCCCTCTTTGTCTCTTTTCATTCCACCAAGAAGGGACTTAAAACCTCTTCTTTGATGATAGGATGCTGGATCAGGTATGCCATCTCGAGGGCATATCAAGCTCACCACATCACTCCACCATCCAACATCATAGGACATTCAACACGCAGTGTGGCTACGTTCACGGCGTGGTCTACGCAAGCCTTGGTGGAGGAAATCTGCAAGGTGACCACATGGACTACTACTACTCCGTTTATTCACCACTACAGGGTGGATAGATATGCCTCTGCAGACACAGCTTTCGGCGGGAGGGTACTTCAACATGTGCTTCCCTCATCAGATTCCTGGGCCATCACACTCCCACCCCTGGACAGTCCAAGCTTTGGTACATCCCATGCATGGCTGCTGACTCCACCAACTTTGGAGAATGAGGCGTTGGTTTCTTACCTGATACGCCCCTTCTCTGGGCAGGTGGAGACAGCAGCCATCCCCATCCTTTCTCTGTGCAGGCCTAGTTCGCTGAGGGGCAGTAATGCTGAACTCTACAGAACTCAGATATTGAGAACAATCTAATAGAACAAGCAATCTACTTATCTCCTTCGTCAAGATGATCCTCAGAAGCTATGACGTTAATTTAGTAAACTCAGTCTTATTGGTTACTGGCTAAGTTAACCCATGCATAGTTGTTGTCTTCACCTGCCCAGAGAAGTGGCATATCAGGTAAGAAACCAACTACCCATTCTAGCTGAAGAATTCTGGAAGTTGAAGTCCACACATCTTAACAAAGCATAAGTTGAGAACTACTGTCTCAGAAACTAGGACTTTCCCTGAATATGGGCAGCATTGTAAGCAAGATCTGTAACTAAGATTACTGAAACATTTCTAGACTTGTATGGTGCATGCAGTTTCCCCAAATCTAGCGTTCAAATTTCAATAAATATTAAAATTCCCTTTTTTTTCTCATTACAGAGCAGCCTCGTACTGAATCTGAGTGGGAAAACAGCTTCACTTTGAAAATGTTTCTTTTTCAGTTTGTTAATCTGAACAGTTCTACCTTTTATATAGCATTTTTCCTTGGAAGGTAAGATTAATTAATATGATATCTGCATCTTTGTAAAATTATTGTTTGTTTTGAATTAATGCTAAGTATGCCTTAAGTAGTAGAATATAGTATGTCCCTCAAAGTTCCTAAATGTAGATTAACTGTGATCACTAAAGGCACTTTTGGGGCGTCACATTAACATTCTGTATTTTTGTCTTTTAATACCACTTACATAAGAACATGCTATTCCCTTGTGGTTAAGCAATGTTACAGCAAGTGCAGAAGAACAGTAAGAAAGAATAATGAAAAATAGAACATAGGAGAAATATTCCCACCCCCATACACTATATCTCTCCTTAAATTCTATCTTTCTTTCACTATGTCCATACATTAACTCATACATTGCCTCATACATTGCTTTTTATTCTTTAAATTTCACAGCTTAGTTCCACCCAAAACCACTTTTTCTATCTTCCTCTTACTATCAACCCATTCAATCTTCTCTGTGTGATTTAATAATTCATTCTCTACATAAAACCAAGCCCTTTCAACACATTTCTTTTGTACTGTATCCATAAAAATGTTAAACAAATAAATACATATTATCTTACTCTGTTCAATCATTAATTAAGCATTTCAATTATTCCCATGCATCCTTTACTTCCATCACCTCATTGTTCATCATTGTTCATCAGTAAGATAAGCAGCATATAAATTTAATAAATAAATAAATAAAGCATACCATTTTTGTATTTCACAATATCACCCATTTTTCAGTATTCAGTCCACATTCATTAAGCATTTATTCATTCTTGACACTATCTGTTCTAAATTTATCACATATTTCTTGATTAAGTCTTTCCCACTGCATTGGCCTTCCTTTTTACATTTCTCCTCATAATGGATGAAAATACAAGCAGCCATTTTAGCTTCTTTTAATAAATGTAAATTCCTTGCATACATATTAACGGTATGCATTGCCATCATGTGCAAAACCTAAATCTCTCTGTCGATTTTTTCCCCATCTTTAATAAATACTAGACAATGTATAACCCTTCAGGTCATCATTTCAGAGATATTTCCTTACCAAATTCCTCAGTGCCTTCAATAATGGCAGAGCTTCTAATGCACTGCCTTCACTGGAAAAGTTGGGATGCATTCATGTTGGGATGTATAGCACTGTCAAACATCAGCACAGGGAACCTTATATGACATTTTCTATTATATCATAACTATTTTAAAGTAGTTTTATGTCATAATGCCATAATTTATACCATAATTTATGTCAAAATTTACCAAATTTTAATTCCATATGAATCATGGATCCCAGATTTTGGACTCATTTTATAAATTAATTCATTTACCCGACTACGCTCTATTTTCCCACGGCACTCACCTCCATACAGTCTGTACCACAATTCCCTGCCTCCCCACTCATGCATGTTCTGTAGTGCCTGCCTCTGATACCCTCCCACATACTGTAGTCATCTCCCAAAGCACCCTCCCACTTGTCCTTAGCTCTCACCTGCCAACCTATTTGCCTGATTTCCCATCTTACCACATGACAGTCTATGCTTAATGACCCATGCGGTTTTTGAGTTATGGCAACAACTAGGATTACAAGGACTATGATTACTAAGTAATGTGGTCATGTGGTGCTTTACAATGGCATCACTTCCATTCCCAGTTGCCATCATAACCAAGAGCTACCTATATTTGGGACAATATGTCACAAGCATAACTAAAGCCCAGTTTTATTCCAAGTGTGCTGAGGCTATTCTACACAAGATAAGATCTCTATCAGCAGTTTAAATGCTATGTTGCAAACTAACTCCACCAATATAGGTGAATGAAAAGACATATCTAGGTGTCTGAGTGCACCACTGCTTAAGTATGAGTCAGCAGTAGACTGCAACTGTGAAGACCCTATTGTCTTTTAATACATCAATGTATAAAATAATCATTTGGAAGGTTTCACTTTTTTAATAAAATATTTTGGGGATGTTCACCAACACCTGAAAACTAATTTATCATTTGTTTGAAAGATTAGTATGTGTTTTATCATAAATATTTCGATATGGCTAAGCTGAAATAGTTATCTGTGGTATGAATCAAAACCAAGAACATAATTATTATTGTAAGCCAACATCTTGTTTTTACAGTTAGGAAAAATAACTTTTATGTTTCATCTAGATCAGAGGTGTCAACCTCAATGCCCGTAAGTTGGATCCGGCCCATTGGGTACTTAGATCTGGCCCGCAGTACTACCCTGGAAATAGCAAAGGATTGGCCCGTGGTGCCTCTGCCAGAAAAAAAACAGAGTTTGTGGCAGGGGGCACGTGCAGCCTCCCAAGCTCTGTTTTCACTGGCAGAGGGCTGCAGGAGGCCATCACAGCCAAAAATGGAGTCCAGGGGCACACACACACACACACACACACACACACACACACACCCTTCAAGCTCCATTTTTGCTGGCAGAGTACTAGCAAAACAAACTACTAGGAAAAGTGGATCCCCCAGCCCCACCTGGGCCACCACAGATACCCCTGACATGAGTGATGTTAAGCTGGCCATGCCTACCTGGCCACACCCATCTAGCCCCCCGAGGTCAAACACAATCTTGATGCAGCCCTCAATGATATCAAGTTTGACACCCCTGATTTAGATTCTTATATAAACCACAAAAATACTTTAAAAAAGCAATTTGTACGTTGTACATTAAAATACTAACATTAATGCAAATTAAATGCCCTTTTCCATGGAAAAATACAATTGTGCCTCTCGTCTTTGATCTTCTCCTCTTACATTCCTATTGTTTTGATCAAAAACGTACCTGCAAAGAGATGATGACCTCTCCTATATTGAAGGTTTACAGGTCACCCTGGTGCCTACCTCAGGCTGATAAACAGATGGAGACTAGAAGAAGTAAGTGTTTTATGTTAATATTGAAGCATATTGTACAAAGTTTCAACACATACATTCTTAGGGTTGAAATAAGCTATTCAAAAGTATCTGGAAGTATATCATAATTTATAGTATCTAAAATATATCTAATGTACTAAAAATAATGTATGAAGTAATTAACAGTGCAATTTATTGGAAGTACCATATTTTTCGGACTATAAAATACACTGGATTATAAGACGCACCAAGATTTTGAAGTGGTAAATTTTTAAAAGCCGTTTTTGTCCTCCCTGGCCCCCCAGTTACACTCTGCAGGCCTCCTAAATCCTCTGCATGACCCACTTTTTGTGAAAAACGGGACATGCAGAGAGTTTATGAGGCCTCCAAAGTGCTCCTGGGGGCTTGGGAGGGCAACAACGCGACACATGGGAGGTTTGGGAGATGAAAAACAGGTGCATTTTTTGCAAAAATGGGCCCATTTTTTCCAAAAACGGGGAATGCAGAGTGTTTGGAAGGCCTGCAGAGTACTCCTGGGGGCTTAGGAGGGCAAAAATACCCCCATTTTGTGAAAAATAGGCCCATTTTCACTCGTTTCCCCCCCCCCCCAGCCTTCAGGAGCACTCTACAGGCTTCCCAAATCCTCTGCGCATCCATATTTGTGAAAAATGGGATGTGCGAGGCGGGGTTTCGGGAGGCCAAGAATGCTGTATTCAGTGTATAAGACACACCCAGATTATTACCCTCTTTTGGGGGGGGAGGTGCGTCTTATGCTCCGAAAAATACAGTAATTGCTATTGCGTATTGTCCATGGCAGGAGGCAGATGTCAGTAAAGCTTAGGTTTTGATCACTCCCAGACTGACCAGTCTGTAGACCTCATTGCCCATGTTTCAGAAATCATTTTCCTAGCAGATGAAAATGTGTGCCTGTACAGCTAATCATTAATAGATCTGGGAAGCTTTTCATACTTTACAGCCAATCAGTCATACAGATAAAAACTGATTTCCTTGATTCCCCACTTCAATCCTTGTAGCTTCTGTTATTAATGCCAATGCAAGACATCACCTAAAACTGGTATTCCCAGGGACCAAAGCTCCTGAAGCCTCCAGAGGGCGAAAAACTGCCCAATGCACAAACCGAAAGTTTGGGAATGGACTTCCAGTTTGCCCGTTGGTTTGTTTTTTTCTTTAAGGAGGCTTCAGGGAAGCTTCCTGAAGCCTCCGGAGGAGAAGACCAGCCCAATGGGCAACCCGGATGTCTGTTCCTGAAGTTCTGGTTTGCATGTTGGACCATTTTTTCCCCTCTCCAGGCTGCTAGAAAGCCTCTGGAGCCTGGGAGGGCGAAAAAATGGACCTAATGGGCCCACCGGAAGTCGGAAAATGGGCCATTTCCGGCCTGCGTGGGAGACCGTTTTTGCCCTCCCTAGGCTCTAAGAAAGCCGTGCACATATGTGTGGGGTAGTGGAGGTGTGGGGATGTGCTTTTGGCACCCGAGGCAAAAAAGGTTCACTGCTCTATGGGTTATGAATTGCCCAACCTAGTATAAGCACTTATGGACAAATTTAAACAGCAGTTTGTAAATTCTTCCTCCATAAATTCTTCCTCCATAAATCCATAAAAAGCAGTATGTAAATTCTTCCTCCAAGGTACAAGGAAGTGTTTGAAAGATGTACATAAGAACGATACAATACAATAAGGATACATACAAGGCTGAGTTCTGTGAACTATGTATTGCCAGTATTCCTCAGTATGAATGCTGGTGTTTCCTTCCAATAATTCCCAGTCAGCGTGGCTTAAAATTCCCTTTGTTCCCTTACTGCCTGCTTCTTCTGCAGTGCCACCCTAGTGGATGCCTTATTGATCTCTGTATGCAGATGGGTATTATAATGGTGCTAAAGCAGACTTGGAGCAGCTTCATGGAATTAGGCTACCCGTACGTATGTCCTTTTTAAAAATATACATATTATTGCCTGCTTATTGTAACATGTACAGAATACTTGCTGACAGATACCTACTGGGCAGTGTAACCTGTTCATTCTGCTTTTAGAGATAACATTCTATTTATTGTGAGGAGATGTCAGAATCCTTTATATGAGTGGTCCCTAACCTTTGAAGCTTGGCAGCCTGGCTCTGAGGGGTTGGGGGGGAATGGAACCAGGCCGCACAAGTGGTGGGCCAGCATGTGTGCAGCTCGACTCATGTGAGGGGCCAATGCAGATGCATATGCAGCCCGACTCGCATGTGCAGTCCAGCCTGCCACTCATGCTCGTCAAATTGTACATGCGCCAGCCCATCACTTGCACAGTCCAGTTGCAAATAGAGTACAGCCCATCAGTGGGTCATAGTCCTGGGGTTGGCCCCCTGCTTTATATAAATTGGAATAGTAATAATGAAAGGTTTCTGTATTGCCAAATTATTTGTGTCATCCTCCTGGAGTTTCAAAATCATCTTCTCTTTTTCATTCCTTAATGTATAGGCCAAAAACTTCAGTTTATTTGCATGTTCAACGTTATTTTGTTTAAGGGTGTTCAATTTTTTTCTCTAATTATCTAAACACATAGATAATAAATTTAGTATAGAAGGTTTATTTTTGTAGGTGATATCCTTAATTCTTCTTTACTTTTAATTTCTTGTAAGATCTCCCAGATTTTTCCTGTGCTTTCTTTTTCAATTTGCTTGCATCCCATATTCTTTTTATGTCTATACCTTTGTTTAGGTTTTTGTCAAATAATTCTGCTAACTTCTCTTTGACATCTTTACTATTCACTCTTTCTGTAATAAAGTTTCATTAAGTGTCCATCTAAAGTTTACTGATTTATTTCTTAAAGTAAGTTCAACTGGATTGTGATCAAAGAAAGCCTTTGAGGCCAGAGTAACTTTTTTTTTTGAAATTCTTATCATGTTTATTTTGAAAATGATTTGGTGAAAAATAGGTGTATTCTCTAGAATTACCATTTTTTAATCTGTAGATATTGGCTAATGTTAAATTTTCTGCAAGAAGCACTTTGGCAATTTTCCTTGGGTAGTTTTGATTATTTTTTCAGATGTTCTATCCAGTTGTGGAAACACCATAGCATTCCAGTCGCCTATCAGACATCAACATTGGTATGGTAGATTTAACACTAGGTCCATCATATGTTTGTAGATAGTATTTATAGTGTTCAGTGCATAAATCCCCAGCACACAAGTTTTTTTGGCCATCTAGTTCTGTTTCTATCCTTACATATTTACCATCCTGAACAGTTGTTATTAATTACGGTTTTAATTGGGGGTTGATATATGGAATACTGCTATTAGTTTTATTTGATTCTGCTGAGCTAAATTCATCTAAATTTTTGTAAATGAAGTATTTTTTTTTCTAATATTTGTTTCCTGAAGACACATTATATCATTTTTTTAAAGTGGTGAAATAGGTTTTTTTTTCCTTTTTGGGGACGAGTTGGCACCATATATGTTCCAGATTAAGCATCTTATTACATAGTTAATGAACTGTTTTTGAAAAGTCGGTGTCCATAGCCCTCAACTCATCATTTGTTATTATTTCTTGCTGGTCATATACTTGTCTCTCAATTTGTTTGGGTGTTTTCTCCTTAATGCCTTTCTGGGTCTGTTGTAATTCATATTTTTTTAATTTCTCTAGAAATTCTCTGGCCTTTTACACAGTATTTAGTCTAAATCTAAGCATCTTTTATCTTTTGTTCCAAGATAAAATCTATGTCTTCTAACTTTTCCCAACAAAATGAGTAGTTTTAATATTTCGATCAGGAAAGAGTAGTATTTTCTCATACATAGGATTCTAATAAGAATTTCTTTCAAAATAACTACCTCTACATTGTTGAGCTTTGAAATGGCATTGAAGGATTTGTTCTCGTTACTTTCCTTTAAAAAATGCACCAATGAATCTTTTGGAACCTTTCTTATTGTCATATAAAAAGAGTTAATTCTATATATTTTGCCATATATGAATTTTTTGGGGGAAATCTACTTGCCAAGCAATCACCCAGGACTTGGATCACCTTTTCCTGGATATCTTCATCTGGGTCTTCCAGAATAGCTCTAAGTCTTAAACAATACTCATTTTGATGAAGTTCCAACAGTGATGAGTTATAAAGCTCTCTCAAACTATATGCTCATGGCGTGGATATGTTCTTATTCCATCCAGAGGAATTTTCAGCATCCCACCAGCCTTTCAATAGGCGCTAAGAGCCATAGTGTCATCTTGCTGAGAAGAGATTCAGCTTCAGACATTCACAGCTATGTCCACCATAGCCGAACTTAGCATTTTTGGCAATCAGATTATTAGTACATTGGTTATTCCAATTTTTATTTTATTCTTTTAAGGTGCTTATTTTAATTATGTTTTTGTTAGGTGGTTATTTTTATTGGGATTGTGTAAAAATGAGTATCTCTATTAAAAACAAAACAAATGTATGGCAAAAATGAAAACTTCAAATTTAAGTGATCTGAAAAATATATAAAAATAATATTCACATATGCAGGATAATTCAGAACTGGTGGACCAGACGAAGACTGCGACAAGAGTATGGTTCACAGCAAAAAACAACTTTACCACAATGGGAAAAAGACTACAACTTGCTGCCTTTGAATGCCTATGGACTCTTTGATGAATACCTCGAAATGAGTATAAACAATTCTTTCTTTGTTGCCTGATTCTGGTGTTGTTTATATATTACCCATGGTCTGATACAATGTTTTTTTTAAAAAAATAAAAACTTCCAGGAGAGTGTTGCATCCATGACTCTTAAGAGTAAATACTATGCCTTCTAGCATTTCAAACTATAGCATTGATAAAGAGGGGGTACTGAAAAAATAAACTGATTTAATCTAGAAGCTTAGATTATTTTAATTATTTTGGAGATGATAAAGCATTGTATATTTTGATTTGTACCTTGGCATTTTAAGCAGCAATGTTTACACAGCAGATTTACAGTCTGCAAATCTATAGGTGTACTATTTATTCTGGGGTAGACTGATTCCAATCTGTATAGAAAGAATATCTACTCTTATGAATCTGCCATTGTTAGTATTTAATGTTGTGGGTTGCAAAAGAAATGTTTATTTCTATATAGAAATCATAAGCTTTGTATTCGTCCCTTATTCTGAATTTAATTTTTAGTGTACACTTTTATTGGCCTTTGATCATACACAATATGTGTTAAATATAAGTGGCTAAATATGACATTCCTTCTCTCATTTTCCTTCTCAGTCCTCCAGTTTGGATTCACAACCATATTTGTAGCAGCTTTTCCACTTGCTCCACTTCTGGCTTTATTGAACAATATCATTGAAATACGCGTTGATGCATACAAATTTGTCACCCAGTGGAGACGGCCATTAGCTTCCAAAGCAAAAGATATTGGTAAACAGAATATTTAATGGGTGCAAAGTGTTGGTACGATAGCAAATTGAAGTCTAAATTTGTAATCTAAGATTATCTAGTCATCTTCTGGGATGTTTTTCAGACTAACTTATCAGATCCTGTCTCATTCAAGAAGTAACAGGGTCCAATCTTGCTTAGCTTTGTTTCAAGATCAGCCAAGATCATCTGCTAGTGATTACTTGGATAATAAGTAAGAGCCATAATCCAATTGTGCTAGCTCATTACTGGTATAAAGCCTTTCTTTAACAATATAGACTATTCGAACATACACATATCCTCCCAGCTGCAATTTCCAGAAATATTGTTCAAGGAATAGCTTATTTCTGAGACACTTTTATTTGCTCATTTTCACATTAAAAAAAATCAAAAATGAATTAAGTATCAGGTAGCTAATAAAGTAACAGATAGCCAATAAAGTATCAGGTAGGTAATACCACAAGGTGTTTCATACTTTGAAGAGACCATTTTTAATAAGCTTACTATCTTGGACCTTGCCTTTTCAAATTCTCCCATACTTGTAGCATTGAATTATAGTGATGTGAAAAATGTTTGAGGCAAACAAAGCAAGGGTAATTTCCAGTTATTTCTATCCAAACCAAAACAAGTATTTAGCCCATGTCTGGAATAGATAGTGTGTACCAGGCAGAAACTGGGAGGGAGAGGAGCCAAATGAGGATACAGTGGTGTCAAAGTGGAGGTGGTGAGAGAAAGATGTTGGAAAGGTAAGAAGATTGGTTGAACCCATTCATTCATTTCATTCCCTTGATGCCACCTTTCATTAGCTTGCCTGTCTCTGAACTTTTCAAAGATTCTTCTCTCCCTGCTTCCCCTTAGCTGCTATCAATGTCCTTAGCTTCAAACTTTGTTATAAGGAAAGGAAAAGAAGACACTGTAAAGATCAGCAGGCAGGCTAATGCACAGCCCATGGGAGGGACAAAGAAAAAAGCTTACCCAGATTTTATCTTGGTTGAAACCCCAAACAACCAAGATATTGCATTTCAGTTCTGCCCTAGCACTTCCAGAATGTTCCAACAGAAATTCCGAAACAATATGTACAATATGTATTCACAAAACACATTCTGTGTTTCAAGCTTCTTAAATAGCAGAGTTGTGCTACCATCATTATAGATCATAATTATAGTCCAATGTTAGAATATTTTGATATACCAAGGTGGATCCCGTAAATCAGATTTCCTTTGGTGCTTTCCAGATTTGGTGAGTTGTAGATGTCAGACTCAGGGTGGCAAGCTTTTAGTTTTAATACATTTATAGATACCATAGGAGAATAACAACTTAGTCTATAGTAGCAAACATTAATAGGAGTCTGGGAGCACCTTTTCCAACTAGCACATTGCAAAAACTTATTAAGATTTATCAATGGGTACTACCAGATTCTGATTTTTTTAATTCATTTGAAAAAACATCTAATGGGGAAATCTTTGGTATTGACATTTTGTAGGCATACGTCTGGTAGACCTATCTAGAACTGGGCCATAAATAATGTTGATTAAAGTAGTGCATAAATGCTACAATTTAGCTAATAATTTCAGAAGCTGAAACTGACATGCCTCTTCTTTTCTTTTGTTAGGAATCTGGTATGGAATTCTTGAAGGCATTGGAATTCTTTCTGTCATCACAAATGCGTTTGTTATTGCTGTGACTTCAGATTTCATCCCACGGCTTGTTTATGCTTACAAATATGGACCATGTGCAGGTCAAGGAGAGGCCGGACAAAAGTAATTTTTTAAGAAATATGCTACAAAATAATCCAAATATCTTTTGCAGTTTCAGTTTTAGAACCCCATAGTAACATGTCTAAGACCTCATTCAGTTTTCCATAGGTAGGACTATGAACTGTTTCATGAGATATTTAAAGAGAAATATCATTGTTAACCTTCTTCTTTGCATCCAAATTATTCTGCTGCTTGACTCTACTGCAAAAATAATAAAAATAATTTGAGGGAGACTAAATCACCAATAATACAGCCAAGTTTTATTAGCTATTTATGAGAAAGCAGGCCACAAAGTTTTTTAGAAAGAACAAGTATTCTGATGCTAATAACTAAACAAATATATTTGTGATTGTCATATTAAAGATAACTGTACTTTAAAAAATATTAAATAATGCCACCACATAAAACAATATGTTTCTCTGTGACCAATAAGATCGATTATTTCTATTTTGATATTTCTTTTCTATGAAATAAATCTCTCAGTAATATATAGGCTTTTGAATGACCACAGATGGCATATCTATATATCTGAATCAGAATAAGCTAGGCAGCATTTGTTTCATTAACCATTTAGATGTATTATATTTTGCATTCCTGCTATACAGAAAGCTATTTTGGAAATTTGAATTTTCTTATGAGTGAATATATTTGGATGTTATTGCTGCTTTTGTCACAGAAGAATAAAAGACACAAAGTTATAATTTTGGGTATGCATTTCTGCTAATTCATTAATGAGTCAAGGATTTGGCACTTAATTTCAGACAGAGGGAAAGCCTACAGTATATTCTCTTGCTTTAATTTCTATAAAAAAAATCCTGTAAAGCTGAGTGTGAGGAGCTGAACTATTGATTATTCTTTCTAGCAATGTATAGCTGCATTGCTTTTTCTGAGGAAATACATTTTTAAACTGCATTATATAAAGTTTTTCATCTTAAGCTGCTAGTATTAAGAACAGTGGTGAGAACTGGAAGAAACGTAGCAGTTTAAACAACCCATTTTATAAGAAAGTCAATAAAGTTATGTATTTAATCCATCATAGTGACCAGTAGAAAGTGCTTGAACTCCACTCCAGTTGTAGCTGTCAACCGATCACTGTCAAAAGATTGCCATATCCGGGGGCTTTTTCAAAGCTGCCCTTCTTCCTATGATGGGCTCCCCAGAGTTTGAGTTGTTTGTATCCCGTTTAGGTTCAGAAAGGGGCTTTATTAGGGGTGGAATGACATATATTTTTTTAAATCTTGGAAGTAATGAAGTCTCATGTAGCTAATGATGTGATCATATGCTATATCTGCGGACAAATAAAGGTAATTCTAAGACAAGGCAATTCTACAATATTGTCATTTGTATTTAATGACATTTCATTGTTATATGTTATTTTTTTCCCTAGGATTAATAAACTGATTTGAAGTTTAAAAAATTCATACGTGTGTTGAGCCAATTGAAGTTGAAAATACAAAAAAAAAATCAGCATGAGAGAAGTATATATTTAGCATACTCACAAATAAATATTTAACTAATATATATTATAATAGTTTGAAAATAAAAGTATTATTTAGGAAGAATATAGTAACATAAAAATGGTTGGATCCATACTGCATTCGGTGTGTCCTATTCCACTTCATCCCATTCATTTCAACTGAATCAGTATCATCTAAGTTTGCTTTTATTAAGATTCCATTGAACCCAATGGATATTCTGTAGTTTTAATTTTGTTAAGTTTGTTCTTCATTCCAACTGTGAAAAAAGTATCTTTTCCTTATAGGCCTTTGGCTCAGTATTAAAAATAGATTAACTAAAAATTGATTAATGACTAAAATAAAGTATATTCATTTGCTGAATTACTAACTAGAACCCCATGTGCAGTTCTCCATTGACTGGGATTTCTTTTTAAATAATTTTATATAACGTGATTGCAGAACAAATATTTTAATTGAGAATCAGTATTTTTCTCTTGAAGTTATGAAACCCTAAGCCCTTTAAAAAACTGAATAATTTTGTGTTTTTTCCAGATAATAAAATCCTCGGTGTATATTTATCTCAACATACAAATAACCAGACTAATGCTTTGGGAGAGATGTTTACTCTTATTTTCTCAATTGTAAATGATCAGAAGCTTGGCATATAATTTCTGTATTATTTTCGTCAATCCAGAATTAAATCCAACAGCTCCTCCTAGGATGTTCATTGTTAGCAAATGATCTAAGTAACATGGACCTGAGTTTTTGTGAGTACTTATTACAGAATCTGGTGTAAGAAGGCTGACTTCTGAGTAAAATCATTCTTTCTTTCTAGGTGTATGGTTGGCTATCTTAATGCAAGTTTATCACTATTTCTGGTGTCTGATTTTGAACATCGTTCAGAGGCATCATCAAATGGAAGTGAGTTTTCTGATGCATCTTTAAAATATTGCAGGTAAAGAAATATGTGTGAAAATGCTGCATGTTTATCAGAATTTTTACTGCTTTACCATCATTAGTTTTATTCAAAACAGTAGACATCTTTTTTTAAAAAAAATAACATTGACCTAAAGACAGGTGTCAAACTTGCGGTGTCACATTGCTTTCATGTAACGTTTTGTGATGTTTTCCCCCTTCATGGAGCTGGAGTGGGCATGGCCCGGGTGTACACATCCATCCTGCGGGCCACCAGTTTGACAATCCTGACCTAAAGCAATAGTAGCTACAAAAATCCATTTTCAGAAATAGAAAACTTTAAATGATTGCCCAAGTAAAATAAAAACTTTTTATGCCATATGAAATCAAATCAGGATTTTACTGATTTTTTAGGTCTTCATCACAACTTCCATCAGCAATATGGGATGGTAAAAATACTAATTTATCCAATGTAGTGCATATGAAGCAAAGGACTAAGATGCTTATTATAGAAAAAGCTAGAACATTATCCACTCACATCCACAGGGAGGGGACAAACAGGCAAGGTAGCTGTAGCATGATAAAAACCGATATGCATGACATTGAATCATGTACAAACTGGTAGAGCCTCAATCATACCACAATCACCATCTGGCCTGTTCTGACATCCTCCCACAGATACAAGAGACATTAGTAGCTATGGAGACCATTGGTATCTGCCTTTAAGTTGTGACTTGTACAGGTAGTTCAGATCATGACTATTCATTCAGTGACTGTTGTTACATCGGCATTGAATAAGGGAGACCTAGGATAAGTCCTCAGAATTTCGGATTTTGCAATGTCCTGCTGGTCACATGAGCATAATTTCCAACATTCCTTGCTGACTTCCCACAAGCAAAGAAAATGGGTAAGCAGCAGGAAGTCAGCCTTACTAGGTAGACCCAATAAGAAACATAAGTTATTTCTACTTCATTGTAAAACTACCGGTATATTAACAGAATCCTATAAGTGTGAAAGTACAGTTCTCTCTGCCATCAGCTTAAGAAAAGTCCTTCCTAAGCTTTTTTTTACCCATTATGCAGCTATGGGCTATGCTGTCCCTTATCTGACTGTTCCCTAGACAGCATCATTTTGCCTATTTTCCCAAAGACATTTTACCATACTATTGCAGTTAATAATAGGAGGCCCCCACTTAACAATCCGTGTGCTCTTCATTTAACAATGGCAATTGGAACTGCCAGAATTGGCATCACTAAATGGCATGATCATGTGATGACACACTTTACAACCATGTTGCTTACTGATGGAGTTCCCAATTCCAATTGCCATTGTAACCTGAGGATTATCTGTAGTCACATCAAACCTGTTATGAAAATATAACAGCTCTTAAATGTAATGCAGAAGCTATGTTTGAATTTTAATACCAAAAGATGAAGAAGAGCAAGATATAGATAGAAGAGGGAAAGAAACACAAGAAATAGGTAAGAAGCACAAGTAGTAAAGTAAAAACCAGAGATTTACGTAGATAAATGTGACAACCTGTGACATATGATGACCTAACCCATTGATTTCCATGGTTGATCTGACTGGTCGCACTAGCTTGTCAGGTGTCCCCTTTCTTCCTCATCATTCCATGTGTCCCTCACAAAGATACGTACTTAGTGGAATAGGATGTCAATGACAGATAGGATTGGTATGTCATTCTTCTTCATATTATTACCTATATTTACAACTGTCATACTATTCTCTTTAATGGCAAACGAATTATGCAAACATAAATGGTTTAAATCATCTTCTTGTTTGTCTAGAAGCTGAGTATATTGGGAATTTCCATAATCCTTTCAATACCTTTGATTTCAGTTATTAATGGGCTCAATGGTGAACAAAGGCTTCATGAAAGACTTAATTTCATAGTAGTGTTGATATATATTCGATAGATATTTTGAATTTTAATAGACAAAATTTATCCTTTTTTTGCTTGTCGTTTCAGGTACAGAGACTATCGTGATCCCCCTCATTCTCCAGTGCCCTATGGTTACACACTACAGTTCTGGCATGTCTTAGCTGCACGGTTAGCATTTATTATTGTTTTTGAGGTAAGTTTCAGTTTTGCAGCCTTCCAAATGTAAAACCTAAAAATGATTGAACTGCAGAAGTGGTATTCAGCAGGTTCTGACCAGTTCTGGAGAACTGGTAGCGAAACTTTTGAGTAGTTCGTAGAACCGGCAGTACCACCTCTGGCTGGCCTCACCCCCATCTCTTCTCTGTCTCCTGTCCCAGCTGATCAGGAGGAAATTGAGATTTTGCAGTTACCTTTCCCTGGAGTGGGGAGGGAATGGAGATTTTACGGTATCCTTTCCCTGCCCCACCCACCAAGCCACGCCACGCCCACCAAACCATGCCCACATAACCGGTAGTAAAAATTTTTGAAACCCATCACTGTTGAACTGCTACTTAGTTGTTCAATGTCAAGGTATAAAATGCTGATACTATTAACACTGGGTATAATAAATTCTGGTTTCCTAATAGTGGCCTGTGCTCACTTTTTTTCTCTTCCAATATCTATTGAAAGGTTGCTGAAATGTAAAAAAAAAAATTTTTTTTTACAACACTATTCATATAAATTCACAGTATAAGATCTTCCTATGTGAATCTATTAATTCAAAATAGCTGTTGTTTTTATGTAGGATGGCTCATAGTATCAGGGAGGTACAGAACATATTAAAATTTAATTTAAATAGTACTAAAAATAAAAAAACAAAAAAAAATTCTTAAATGTATCTGGATTGTTTCCTCCTCCTATCTATTTCTTTATTGTAGTGAACTAAATACACTGACACTTGCTATTTGAGTACAATAAGAAATAGATACCGGTAGTTGTTCTTGGTCTCTTTGGGATGTGAGGATGTTAATAGAAATGAAGTGATTCTTTTAAAAATGGAAATACAGAAATATAAAGAGTGTGTGGAGACAACTGTATTTTTCCCATTACATTTATTAATAATAAAGATTACTGTAAGTGTTCATGTTTTTATGCTAGTAAACTCACATGCTGTTAAAACTTACTTCACAGCACCTTGTGTTTTGCATAAAACACTTGATTTCCTATTTAATCCCAGATCTTCCTAAAGATCTAAGGGATCGTATGAGAAGAGAAAAATATCTGATTCAGGAAATGATGTATGAAGCCGAACTTGAGCGCCTCCAGAAAGAACAAAAGGAGAAGAAGAAAAATGGAAAATCTTACCACAAGGAATGGCCATAACTAATGGAGTGAGCGTTTCTAAATACAGGTGTAAAGTAAATTCTCAATTAGACTGTAATTTTTCAAATAAATCAAAGTTCAGATGAGTATTTTATGAGGACATTGAATAGGGGTACCGAACACAAATCAGTAACCTGCATGTTTTCCACAGTTAGTGTATTTTCATTAAAGGATACAGTATAACATACTTATATCCAGCTATGGATAGGTTTTAGCAATATATTTTTCAGAGCTGTGCAAAGCATCCATAGAAGGCAGTTGATGTTCCTTGAAGCATTAAAGTGGCTCTATTCTGCAAAAGGATAAGCATACTAAAGGTAATCCTTTTTTTAAAAAAGAGAATGCCTCATTTAGCAACTATCCAAAGTTATAATGGAAAAAGTAACTTTATAAACAATCATTGCATTTGCAGGTCTGTAAAGTACAGGAATGCTGAAATATAAGCAACGTTGTAGTTTAACTTACCAATTGCTTTGCGCTTAACTACCAATTGGTTGGTGCCAATTGTGATTACTAAACAAGAGGTACCTGTACTTTGAAGACTTTTTACTGGCTGCCTGTCCACCATGTGTGCATGCCCAGGCCACACTTCTGCTGGAAATGCAGGAACACACACAGGTAGCCATTTCTTCTAGAGGAAGTGGATTCTTTAATATTTCAAGAATGTATTTTCACCAACATTACTTCATGTGGCTCCAGGATAATTTATAGATATTAGCATTTCTCTTCTCTTTCTTTGACATATAGACTGCTCAAAAAAATAAAGGGAACACAAAAATAAGACATCCTAGATCTGAATGGATGAAATATTCTTATTAAATACTTTGTTCATTACATAGTTGAATGTGCTGACAACAAAATCACACAAAAATTATCAATGAAAATCAAATTTAGCAACCCATGGAGGTCTGGATTTGGAGTTACACTCAAAATTAAAGTGGAAAAAAAACACTACAGGCTGATCCAACTTTGATGTAATGTCCTTAAAACAAGTCAAAATGAGGCTCAGTAGTGTGTGTGGGCTCCACATGCCTGTTTGATCTCCCTACAACGCCTGGGCATGATCCTGATGAGGTGGCGTATGGTCTCCTGAGGGATTTCCTCCCACACCTGGACTAAAGCATCCCCCAACTCCTGGACAGTCTGTGGTGCAACGTGGCATTGGTGGATGGAGCGAGACATGATGTCCCAGATGTGCTCAATTGGATTCAGGTCTGGGGAACGGGCAGGCCAGTCCATAGCATCAATGCCTTCGTCTTGCAGGAACTGCTGGCACACTCCAGCCACATGAGGTCTAGCATTGTCTTGCATTAGGAGGAACCCAGGGCCAACCGCACCAGCATATGGTCTCACAAGGGGTCTGAGGATCTCATCTCGGTACCTAATGGCAGTCAGGCTACCTCTGGCGAGCACATGGAGGGCTGTGCGGCCCCCTAAAGAAATGGCATCCCACACCATCCCACACTTACCCACTGCCAAACTGGTCACGTTGGAGGATGTTGCAGGCAGCAGAACGTTCTCCACGGCGTCTCCAGACCCTGTCACATCTGTCACATGTGCTCAGTGAATCTCCTTTCATCTGTGAAGAGCACAGGGCGCCAGTGGCGAATTTGCCAATCTTGGTGTTCTCTGACAAATGCCAAACGTCCTGCACGGTGTTGGGCTGTAAGCACAACCCCCACTTGTGGACATCGGGCCCTCACACCACCCTCATGGAGTGTTTCTGACCGTTTGAGCAGCCACATGCACATTTGTGGCCCGCTGGAGGTCAGGGCTCTGGCAGTGCTCCTCCTGTCCCTTGCACAAAGGCGGAGGTAGCGGTCCTAATGCTGGGTTGTTGCCCTCCTACGGCCTCCTCCATATCTCCTGATGTACTGGCCTGTCTCCTGGTAGTGCCTCCATGCTCTGGACACTATGCTGACAGACACAGCAAACCACCTTGCCACAGCTCGCATTGATGTGCCATCCTGAATGAACTGCACTACCTGAGCCACTTGTGTGGGTTGTAGACTCTGTCTCATGCTACCACTAGAGTGAAAGCATCCTCAGCATTCAAAAGTGACCATCAGCCAGAAAGCATAGGAACTGAGAAGTGGTCTGTGGTCACCACCTGCAGATCCACTCCTTTAATGGGGATGTCTTGCTAACTGCCTATGCTTTCTACTTGTTGTCTATTCCATGTGCACAACAGCATGTGAAATTGATTGTCAATTAGTGTTGCTACCTAAGTGGACAGTTTGATTTCACAGAAGTGTGATTGACTTGGAGTTACATTGTGTTGTTTAAGTGTTCCCTTTATTTTTTGAGCAGTGTATGCCATCTTTCTGCCAACACGTTTTGGGTCTGGAAATATGACCTGTTTGCTGTATATGCATGGATCTCCTCTTCCAAAGATAGAGAGGAAGAGGGGAATGCCATGCATACTCAGTAGTATCTGATACCTACCTCCAAGATATTCATTTGCAATCTGATTATGTCTCCTAGACTGCAAAAAAAAGCTGAAAGAAAAAAACTAGAGAAATATATATTGCAAAAACTATCCAGTTTTAAATTAAATTGAAACTTATTTTTTAGCGTTCTAGTAACCATATTACAATCATAGCACAATTTTAAGGATTCAGGATTAATTACTGTAATATACATTTAATATAGAAAAGGCACATGCACCCTAATAATTTAACAGGAAAAGAAAGTGGAAATAAAAACTATTAACGCATAAAAGTTTTAATGAGAGCTCAGCTGATTTTTGTTTATGTTGTGTAGAGCTGGGAAGGATTACTTTTTTTTATTGTTAAATTCCTTGTGAAAAACAAAAATTCTATGAATGAAAGTCCCCAGAAAAAGAAAGAGCAACTCTTTTTTTCCATATTGATACTGCTCAAGCCTGGGGACAAGTGATATATATTCAAGATTCACTTCAGATTAGGGATACAATGCAGTATTCTGACAATCTAAAATAATGTTTAGATATTGTGTTGTTCATATCTGCACATAGCAGATCTATAGTCTTTTCCTTTTTTTAAGTGGAAATGATGCAATGTCAATTGAAAGTGAAAATGATGCAATGTCAATTCATGGGCAATTTTAAAACAGCAAATGGGGCAAAATATTTCCAGGAGTTTATTATTTGAAATAATGAGGTAGCCTGCATATGATTACTTTTGAATCTAGAAAAAAAAGTTTAACATACAAACAAACAAGTAAACCTAATGGATCATTTTTCAGCCTGATTGCTCTTTTCTGTGTTATGTTTCATCTGACACATTTGAGTTTGGAAATAGAAATATATATAATATTACCACTGATTAATGTAATATATATTAGCAAAGCATATTATAGTAGCATTTTTTACTGTTATGTACATTAGACATACTGTTTGCATTGCAATTTTTAAAGGAAATGCTATATATCATTGATGAATATGTACTGTATATATTGTTTATTTGTAAATACCAAAAAATAACATGAAAATCAATTTTACACACTTATAGAATACCATTATCATAAAGCTATATTTAGCATTCCTACAATTATATAATAAATTTTAAAACATGTTATGAATTAATTTTTTGCTTTTATGTTTATTTTTCAAAGAATAAAAAATATTTTATGAAAGTGTTATGATTTTGTCTTTTAAAAATATTACTCATTTAAATCCACATTATATTAAGAAATTGGTTGCTCCCAAAATTATAAGGTACCCATTCTCTGACACCTTAAAAAATTCCCAAGTGAGCACAAAACCACAGTGTTTTCCTATGTAGAATGTTAGCACACATCCATCTCCTTGAAGAATGAAATATTCTAGGAAATATTTAAAAGGCAGAATATTTCCCCTAAAAAAGAAATAAAAATCTTAAGAGACACAGAAATTCTGCCCCAGCAGATATTTTGGTGCCAGTTTATCTACAAGACAAAAGACCTCCAGCTCCATAGTGGTAGGATTAGCCCTCACTCAAGATCCAAACTGTACAAAGCCATTAAGCCATCATAGGAATTGTCCAAAGCCCCTTCATTAAATCACCCAGCAAGATTCAACAAAGCCTGGGACTCAAGACAATCTACAAAGTTACCCCTTATGGCCCCATGGGAGTCTGACAACCAATCAGAATACCTGTCCTGCAATCTGATGGTCATTCCAGCATGTGTTTCCAGTGTGAATCTTCCAGTCTTTGTTAGTGTCATTTCTCTTGGTGATTTTTTAAAAAACTTAATTGCAATAGTTATTGACAGATTTATGGTACTTTATTTTTCTCCTATTAATTTCCTTATGTACTATTTATAAGAATGGTATATGATGTTTACTATTCCTTTTCTAAATTGTATTTTATTGATTATATGATCTTACAATTTTGCTATGCAGGATGATTGAAAAGATATTGAGTCTTCAGTTTTTTAGTCTTTATCCAGCTGAAAATATTTCTAGTGGATGACCCTTTCCATTCCCAAGCAGTAAAAACAGCTTGAAGAAGCTTTCTCCCAGGTGATTAGCCCACCTCAAAGGAAGATGGTTAACTGTGAGTTGCTACTTTGAAGTGCTCCAGTGACATTTCCTATATCAGCCATGGCTTTTCCCTGCTTAAAAAGAATTAGTAATAAAAGCCATTCTTTGGAAATCATCGCTTCAAGTACTAGTTGTTAGTCTGTGCATCAATATTTAATTTAGAATTTGCAGAATAGCTGCCAAAGAATGAGAACATCAAGGGAGATGCCAGGCTAGCAACAGACCCTTAATAAAATTTATTCAGAAATACATCCAACAGCACCAGGGGATCCTTCCTCAATCTGCCTTGGTGAGTCCAAGTGGGAAGGGCTGCCTCCAGAATTAGGGTCATAAGAAAGTTGGGATTGCCAGGCAGATCTTAACAGACTTTCCCTGCCCTTTGGACTGCTCACCCCAGCACTGAGTTGATTAACAAGAAGGAACTTGTGTTTACATTCATTGGAAAGGAAGAAATAATGAGCAAGGTGAGTAATATGGAATTAACATTAAAAGAAAGTGATAAGGCTGGTTCTTTGCCTATTATACACTCACGAGGCAAAACTTATCAGCTATTGACTTATTAAGGTCAAGGCAGGGATCTTATTAATTTCAGGCAACAGTGCCAACTGTAGGAAACAATTAATTAAGGTCACGGAGTAGAGCTTAACTTGCCATTAGCACTTATTAGGGAAATGTTGCACTGCAGAGAAAAGTTCCTCAGGAAGTTAGAAGAAAATGGCTCAGGCACAGGATACAAGTTCTCTGAAACAGAAACTCCACAAACCTAGTGGAGAAGAGTGAGTGGATCTCTTCAGTGCTTACCCACTGAAGACACTAATCCAAAGTAACCAGTCCTCCAAAAGGGTCATTTGCCCTCTAACTGCATACTTCCTACTTTTACAAAGTTCCTCTTATTTGTTATTATTAATACTCTGAAATATAGAGGACTTTCTCAAAAAGTGGAAAGGGTTCTAAGTATCTATTAACTTGTTAAAAATGAAAAACAGATGAAAATGTTCCTCAGTTTTGATATTTCAAGAGAGTATCACTGAGTAAAAACCAAAGATTGCTATATGCTCTACATTACTGTATTCCATGGGTTTCATTTACAGAAGTTTTTTTTTAAATAGAAATGCTCTTCTTTTCTGTTTTGTCCTCTGAATCATCCTTGTTCAGGAGAAATCTGTAATACAAATTAAAAACAACACAACCTTTATTCAAAGGAAACTTTGTTTCTTTACCAAGGCCACATTATTATTTATTTATCAATTTGATCTATGTGGCCGCCCATCTTACAAACAGATTCTGATCAGTTAATAAAATAAAACCAAAAGCAAAATTGATAATGAAAAAATAGCAGGAAACAGATGTAAAGGAACTGAGAACAATTCTGTTTGTACAATTTCCATCATTACAATAAAGCCCAATACTCAAGTGAAAAGTCAATTCTTCAAGGACTTATAGAAGTCAAATAAGGTTCTAGCATTTAAAATATCTGGATAGAATATGTAGCATTTCAGATTTGATTCCAAATATCAAGGTATATAAAACAGAAATGTAGTACTTTTCTGGAACTTTTTAGAGCAGCTACTATGCTTTTCTTGAGCAGAGGCTGAACTCTGCAAGCACCCTGTGATCCCAGGGAAAAAATTGTGACATCGACTTCTGTCTGTTGCTGTCAATTGCTATGTTTTCATTCCTTTGTTCATCAAATAGTCTTACTGAAATCAAATCTGCACAGCTCTATTAATATATACTCTTAAATTCCACTGAAACAAATAAGGTTGGGGAGTTGGGTATTCCCCAAATACCCAAAATCCACTGGCTCTAATTCATTGTGATCTAATTGTAAAAAGGTCATTTAAATTGCCATGTGATCATGAAGTTCAGTAGAGTGATATAGTTTAGATAAGCATCTTGAATCTGACACCTATATATTTAGTAAACGTTACCCAGTCACTGATAATTTAATACTTGGAAAAAAGATACTGAATTGCCCTGTAAATTTTGATTTGTACCAGAAATCTAATATCAAACTTTGAAATTTAAAGCTACAAATATTCTATTAGCATACTATCAAACAGGAAATAGGTACATCAATAGCACTCTTAAACCATACTTACAAATGTATCTTTCCAATACTGAATATTCATCATAAAATTCATTTTTGTTGTTGAGGATTAATAAAATCCTCCAGTTACAACCAGGAGGCCAGCAACAGCCTATGCTGAGCCCTGATTGGTCAAGGCACAGCATAGACTGTTGCTAGCCAGCCAAACCGTTCTGATTGGCCAGGGTACTGCGTCAGCAGTTGCTGGCTGCTACCCGGCCTCCCATTGGTTCCCGGTTAAACAAATGTAGTATAAATACCTTGGCGCAGTTTCTGACCTTTTGAATTGCTGTCACTGCTCTGTTTTAAATAAAACTTGTATTCTTTGGAAGTCCTGGCTCTCGCGTCTTCCCTTCAACCCTCGATCTTCAAAATTTGTAAACACAAGTCTTTGGTCTATCTCTTTATTTAAACTGTTACATACTGACAATCAGTATAGTAGTTTCCACCAAGGTCCGCTGTTCCGGTGGGAACAGTATTCAAATCTGATTGGTCGAAGGGTCTGACAGCTCCCTATAAAAGGGCTGCTGCCAGACAGAGCCTTTGCTGGATTGTACATAGTTGTCACTTAATAAAGAGCTGTTGCTACTAAAGCCTGAGTCTGCCTCATCCATTCACCCGATCTAACACTGGCGATGAAGATGGGATTGGAAGGCAACTAGGCACCAAAAAGAGCGGAAGCAATCCAGCAAGTCAATCCAGCCCGGAGCGAAGCATGGCAGAGAACAGCCATCTTAGCAGCTAATTCAAATTCGCTTGCCAGAACAAGATGACGACGCACACCCCACCAGCTCCGTATGATCCAGCCACCGAGCATTGGGACTCCTACATGATGAGGTACGAATGCTTCCTCGAAGCCAATGACCTCCTGGACCTGTCAGATGGCCAGAAAAAAAATCAATGTTCCTGAGTTATTGTGAACCAGAAGTGTTCGAGACGGTAAAAGATTTGTCTGAACCAATGCCACTCCATTCGATTACTTGGTCGGTCCTACAACAGACGCTGCAGACACACTACGCTCCCAGACCATTTAAATAGAGACAAGGGGCATGGCAACCACGACCAAAGCTTTCTATCATTTTAAACATTCCAAACATAACATGCTGAAACAACAATGAAAGTTGGAAATGTTTTTGGAAGTAATGCCATACAAAATAGAAACTTTACCCCTGGAATTTGTTTCTAGTTGCCAAACATACTATCTTGGCATTAGCAGATAATAGTCTGTCACACATCTGCTAATGCCAAATATGGACTTTTGAGGAAATGAATATGGAAAAAAGGAAATAAGTTTCATTAGGCTTTTAATTGTTTAAATTAAAAAAATAGTTTAAACCTTTTATTTTAACATTGTTAGCCATCTTAAGCACATGTTCCTACTTGATTTGTAAATCAAGTATATCAGCAATTACTAATTTGCATCTTAGTCAAGAAAATTGATAAATAGCTTTTTATACTACATAAGAATTCTAACACACAAATAATGTATAAGAATACATAATTTTGTGTTACAATATCACTGATATAATACAAACATCAGAAAAGATTGCAAGATAATTTTTAATAAACTGGATGTGAATTTCCATAAATATAAATTAGATAGAATTACCTGTTAATAAACATAATTGTTCCCACAATAAATGTAATCAAAGCACCTAATGTGCTGAAATATACTGAATACCAGTACTCTTAAAGATTTGATCTGAAAGGAAAAAAAGTTTAGTATTTCCTGTTTTGTTAATTAGAGATCACTTAAAACAAACCACAAATTTAAACTGCTTTAGCATAATAAACATATTAATGTGACTTCCCTACTCAGAACTAAACATATTTGAAAGAATCATTTTTAACAAAGAAAAACCACTCCTATTCTGTTTCTATTATGCCGTATGACCAATGCAGCAGGTCATACCTGAAGGCAAAAAATATTCTACAGAACCCACAGGGTTGAATTAATTCCAAATGAAGAATCATTGGTTTAAAAAGAAAAAAGCTTTTTTTCCTCACCTGGTTGAGAGATAAGCTAATTATCTTCTTGATGGTGAGCGACCATAAGGTGGGCGCCTATATAAAAGTTATACATAAATAAAACCATTAGGTCATATTAATAAGAGAACTCTGCCAAAAAAAACATCAAATCCAAAGATCCAGATTGCAATCTTGGATGAATATTAACAGTTGCAATTATGTAACAAGCTGGTATAATTCTAGATTTTCTAGCAGGCTGATATGAACATACTGTTTATGAATCCATGCACCTACATAGGGAGATGTACGTTTGATAAATTTTCTACAGAGTGGCAGGCTCATAAAATATCATTGATTTATCAAAAAACACTTGGTAATAAAGTCATTTCTCATTTTGTCCAGCCCAAAGATTATCTATAAGAAGATTCTGATCCTCTCCGGGAATCTTGCAAACCAGGAAGTTGCATGTTGAAAAGACACATAATGGCGTCCACATTCAATATATTATGAAATATAAGTGAATTTCTGAGAAACACTCATCTGAAATAATCAGAAATGGAGAAGTGCTGAAAAATCCAACTATAAATTATTTAGGTCAATATGCAATCAATGCTGAAAATGTCATAAACCTGACTCCTATCATGGTATTTTAATATTCCTTTCTTAAAATGTTGGATTGTTCTTTCAGCTGTGTTCTTTACCTTGGTGTTTGGACTGCAGTAAATTTATCTTCAGTTTGTTTCTTTAAGTTTCCAATTTCTGATTTCACGTTCTCCTTTTGATAGAGTTTCGAGTCTAGGCTGGCTATATATAGGCAGTTGTTAATCCTAATTCCTGATACATAACTTTCAATCTCAAACACGATACGAGAAGACTCACTGCTAATTTATAGCAGAGCAAATGGTGGCAAATACTTGATCAAAAACCTTTCTGTATTCTTCCATATTGAGGAGATTGGTAAGCAAAAGTTTTCCAACAGCCAAAGAAAGTAGAACAGGATTTAAGTAGATACAAAGATATTTGGTGATGATATTGTTCCTATGGCAGATTCCCATGTATTAAGAGGTTTCCTCTGCTTACCCTTACTGACAGTCAGGATAGCAACTGATATAAACGCACAGCCAGTACTTACACAAATGAGGAATTTTATTCCGGCCATTAAGAAGTTAAGAAATCAACTCTTAGCCTGTTTAATTTTCATCCCCCTGAAGTCTCTTTCCTTTACTTTCCCCTTGTGCTTTATTTTGGTTTATTCTTCCCCTCATCTCAATTATGGATACTGGAATTTGTGAATTTTCCTCTGGTTGTCTTGCTGTTTAAGAAAACCTTTAACTCACAATGTACAATTGTCTAGCATCTGACTCTCCATAGTCGGAATAAAATCAGTCCTCTATGTCTTTCCACATTTTCACAAACCATACCAGAATTTTCCTCCAGGTTTCCTTCCCATCTGAGGGGCAGAATCTCTGTATTTGGCAGACTCCACTCTACTCCACATTAACCAGGTGATATCCAGCCTGAGCTGCAGCATCTGAAATAGCACACCTCATTTCTCTGCTCTTCCTGGCTCTTTTGATATCTACACTCAGACTTACAGATGGTATTATAGATGTCTTCTAGCATTTCCCCCTTTTCTGCCTACATACTGTGCTCTTGGTTATGTGCTGAGTCAGCTGCTTTTCTTAAAAAAAGAAAACATGATCTTGGCACACATCCATTATTTTCTTACAGGGAGGCACTTCAACCTGTCACCACTGGCTCAAGCATGCTGTAACACTCAGGACTCCAGTCACAGAAAGTCACTTGGGACTTGGGACCCAGTGTTTCGGTCGTTTTGGGAAAAATAGAGAAGAGGGAGTGATATGTATGCTGTTTTGTTCTCCAGAATAAAAGCCAGAATATAAATATAAGAAATGACCACATGCACTTACACAACACATATGTTTGCAGTATATACAGCACCAAACAATTTCTATGTATAAGTGTGAAACATCCAAAGAAATTTCATCTTGATTGATTTCTAGGGCCTACCTTTAAGGAGCTGGCAAAGGTCTAGTAACAATCATTTCATGGCATTAGTTTGTAGTGCTTGGTTTTTGAGCAGCCAGTATTAAGCCTTCTGTTTCTTTCTTGACGGTCCCCATCTTAAGCCATGTCCATGTATGTTGTCATCACGTTTTCCTTCAATGTTTTTCAAGTGCTGTCCATGCAAAGCTTCGGTTTTCCATCTATTTATAGCAATAGCAATAGCAATAGCAATAGCAATAGCAATAGCAGTAGACTTATATACCGCTTCATAGGGCTTTCAGCCCTCTCTAAGCGGTTTACAGAGAGTCAGCATATTGCCCCCAACAATCTGGGTCCTCATTTTACCCACCTCGGAAGGATGGAAGGCTGAGTCAACCCTGAGCCAGTGAGATTTGAACCGCTGAACTGCTGATCTAGCAGTAGCCTGCAGTGCTGCATTTAACCACTGCACCACCTTGGCTCTTCCATTTAATCTGTCATCCAGCTGTTTTTCCTTATATTCTGCCTTTGTTTCTGTTGTTTTTATAATGTTCTCTGTTTTCACAGCCTGCAGCAATTTTTCTGTACTTTGGATCACATAATCATTCAAACTTTGTTTTTCTTCTTCTTCAGTTTGATGGATTTGCAATAGCCCTCTGCCCCCTATTTTTTCTGGCAGATACAACCTGTCGATGTCACTTTGTGGATGTAAAGCGTGGTACATATTCAAACGTTTGCGCCTTTTCTGGTCCAAGTTTTCCAGTTCAGCCAAAGTCCAGTTGATGATTCCAGCTGAGTAGTGTATCACTGGAACTGCCCATGTATTAATGACTTTAATTATGTTTCCAGCATTCAGCTTTGATTTTAATATTTTGCAGACCCTCCTGATGTATTCCTTTTGCATTGACTCTTTGACTTTTCCATTCAAGATGTTATCTGCTTCCAATATGCTTAGGTATTTGTAACTGCCATCCTTTGCTAATGCTTTCATGATGCTTCCATTCCCCAGTTCTATTCCTTCTATTTTTTCCATTTTTCCTCACTGCATGGATAATATAGCACATTTTTCAAGTCCAAAGTTCATTTTGATGTTGCTGCTGAACAATTGAGCTGTGTTGAGTATTGATTTAAGTTCAGTGGAGCTTTTCCCCTACATTTTAAGTCATCCATGTATAGTAGATAGTTTATCTTGCCATGTTGGCGTGAGATGTGTATCCCAGTTTTGTGTCTTGTAGGTTTATTGTCAGTCAATTATTATTATTATTTCTTTTATTCATTAAACATGAAACTCAGTCAACTGAACATTCAAAAATGCATCACAAATACCATTGACTGGTACTGATGGTTGATACAGGTTGCTGCCAGCATCCTAGGTATAACCACGTACCTTCTTAAAATATATGATGTTCCTAGTAGCTCAGTTTTTTGCAGTTCTGCTGGTGTTATTTCAGGAAGCTGCAATTTCTTTATGTGTTTTGTAAAATTCTTGGACATGGTACCGTGCCCTGCTACTCCCAGCCCAATAATCATCACTATATATTGGAAAACATCTGCCCAGACTACTGCTTTTAAGCCACGCTAGTTGGAAACAACAGATATAACCTATAATAAAATATATGTTCTGCCTATATAAACATGCATATGAAATCTGATCTTTGCACAAACTACCCACTAAATATAAAAGTATTGGCATACTGTAGATCATGTATACATCCATTTGCCTTTAGAAAAGAAAATTTTAAAAAGGTGAGCTTTCTGAATACATTTTTTTCAATGAAGATTGTTCTGTGCATGTGCAGAACAGAAAACCAAGATGGCACCGCAGAGGATAGAACCAGTACGGTCATGTGTCTGCCGGAGTTACTACCTATTCAGCCAAACCAGACCGAATGGTAGGAACCCACCTCTGGTGAAGACGATGCTCTAAGGTTGTCCTCCCATGCAGAAAAGAAAAGAGGTGGGGAAGTGAAAGTGACGTATCAATTGCATAAAAAGCTATTAGGCAAAGAATATAATGGGATTTCTGACTTGAAATGCTGTTATCAATTGCTGAGCACTCAGCTGAGTTCTCTTTATATAATGTGATTTTCTACTGAGTTTACTTTTGGTCTGAAACCATTCCATGTTAAACCATGGCTCAGAAAGATAAACCTTGTTCTCATTGCATAAGCTAGAGGTGTATGAAAATATAAAGTTACCACCAGGTAAACATGCTATTGGTTGTAAATGGATTTTCAAAATTAAAAATATTCTAGATGGGACTGTAACCCATAAATCCAGGTTAGTTGCACAAGGGTTTGCTCAGTCAGCCAATGACTATGATGAGGTCTTTGCACCTAGTCTAAAGGCTACAACATTACGTGCATCATTAGTTGGGTTAGCAATATATAAATCATATAGCAATGCTATACCTGTTTCTTTAAATCATACTATAAAATGTGATTGGTTGCTGTTTTCCTCAATCGGCCATAAGAGGGAGCCAAAATGACTGTTAGCTCTCTGTTTGTTAGATGCTGGGCTGATCTGGAAGTGCCGTGAGCTACTGTAAGTTTTGCAACTGTAAGCAAACTTTTTGTACTGAACTGATTATATGATACAGGACTATGTTATTTGGATTATCCCTTAACTGAAAGACATTGATGACTGACTATCTTATCCGTGTATGACTTGGACTGTTTGATGGACTCTGATACTTCTATTTCCACGAAAGTAAAAGCCTATTTAAACTGCAGTGTCTCTGTATGCTGGTTTGTGTGTTCTCCAACAAAACTCTCACAACGCTTCTCTGAACATTCTCGCTCTCCCAACGGGGAGCTTACCTAACAATACCAGAAGATGATCTCTATCAGGGCAATTATATAGAAAATGTTTTTATGCAAGTTATTAAATTTGGTAAGATTAAAGTCTAACAATCAAGGAAAGTCTTCAGCCAACCGAGTGGGAGAATTTGTCTGAGAAATCATTGCTGGTAGATCTATTTGAAAGATATAAATTTAGTTGGCTAACTATAATAAATACAATCCCTTGTAATCTACTTTTGAATATTTAGATTGCTGGGTTGATATATGGGAAATTACAACTAGTTTGTAGGTATTGATGGAACTGAATAAAAAGTGTCTCATCGCTAACCCACACCAATGTTTTTAGGTTACCAGAAACTATTACCTAAACAGAGGGATTATTAAGCATAAAGGTACTTTTGTATGCTTTAAGTTTGGCCCATAAACTGTTAAATTGGAACCTGTTTTTTGAGAAGTTAGAGTAGACATTGACCATTAGTAATAGATTATTACTAAATTTTAGCTGCACAAATGTTGAATAATGCCCCACTGGGTCAAATTATAATGCTTGAACATAGGTCTGTATGCTTAGGTGTGGTTGAATCCCTAGCTAGAATAGAAAGGGGAGTAAAAAGGCTGAGTAGCTTAGAGTTGCTTAATGGGAGGAAGAGGCCAGATTCCTGAAACTTTTATCTGCCTGTTCTCAATAGAATGCAGTTAATCTAATAAAATTCTTGTAAACTACCACATAATCTATCTCATCCTGCTCTGGGAACTACTGCAAACACCTATACATACTTATTAAAAAGCTGTTATTTAGTCAGGTTTCTTGAAGCTGAAATTCAGCAACATAATTCATGAAAGTCTGAAAGGGAAATACGTGGTTTTAAACTTTATATTCTAAAATTTAGGGTAGTAGATTATAAATCCTCTTTAATAGATTAAATTGGGTTCTTCAATATATATATTAAGACACTTGGCTATATCTGGATATTTTTAAAGACATTTTGGAGGAACCATCACAAACTGCTCAAAATAAAAAGCCATACTGTTGAGATTAATAGACAAGAGCAGGTGTTTTCTTCAACATAGTTTTATTTTCTAAGAAAAGACTTATTTCATAGAAAGGATCCTGCTCCCAAAATACCTTTAAATACATTATTCTGAAATTAATTAATTGATATTTTATAAACAGGTCATACCCAAGTAATTTTTCTTCCAAATATATAGAGTGTTAAGAGATAAAACTTCTCTCTCTCAAAGCATCATTCCTTAAAAAAATATTCTTATTCTTCTGGTTAGCTCACAAACCATTCTTTATTATCTTTATATTATCTTTATTACATACACAGATAATCAGACTTCCAGAGATTCACAACCATATGCCTCATTATTCTATCATACAAATATTATGTATTTCCAAGCTCTCATTGGCAACTTCAGCCATCACCTAAACTCCCTTTCCCAATTTTAGCCCAAAAGCTCCAATCTTTGACTTGTACCACTTTTTCTTCTTCAGTGTTCTGAGTCCATGTAGTTGTGAGATCTATTCTTTGGCAAAGAAAAGGAGGATGGTAGCTTTGCTGCTTTCCAGTTTTAAAAAAAAAAGTTTTAAAAGTTTTTAAGGTTTTAAATAAAAAGGCACAGCCAACTTGAGAAGCACCAAGAAGTTTGGGACTGCAATAAAAATATTTCTCTTTTAATATAAAAGGACTTATTTCTGAGTAAACTTGTAGGATTACATTCTGATCTCTATTGAATAATTCACATTGGACCACCTCTCACAAATTTGCATCAGGATGCAAAATCAATTGAAAGAATTGCAGGACTATGTTTTTAGTTTTAACCTGATAACATAAGCCCTCTTATTGCACTGTGATAGATGCTGTAAGGAAATCATTTGAAATATTGAAGTTTATACATAACCATTAATATACCTAGCCTTTCTGTGATTTTAGTACCCTGCTCATAAAGGATCCAGGAGAATAAAGTTCCACATGAGATCTACACATGGGCAATTATCCATGTTAACATACAAAAATCAGGGCATGAAGAAATGTGTAACATTCTGGGTGATGCTAAAGACAAATAAATGAAGCTTTTGGAAAATAAAACATGGCAATGCAATTGTATGTATCTTTTTCCTCAGAAGTAAAGTCTCATTGAGTTATTTGATCTTATTCCCAAATACACAGATTATAGCCAATAGCCAATGAAATAAAAAAAAATCATAACATAGTTTTCATTTTGCACACAATAATGTGACAGGTATTAATTTCCAAAATGAGCTTCACATATCTTCTGAAATCAGAATGTTAGATTTATTACTGTTTCCATATTTTTGCAGTTACTTTTTTTTAGAATAGAATAGAATTATTTATTGGCCAAGTGTGATTGGACACACAAGGAATTTGTCTATGGTGCATATGCTCTCATTGTACATAAAAAGACAAGTTACTTTTTGCATAATGTATTCTTTAACAATGTCCCAATCAATATGGAATGAAGTTAAAATATGGATGGGCAAAAGTTCAGATTAAGATGAAATTTCTAATATATTCTCATGAGCAAAACTTAGTTGTATTCCATGTTAATACATTTGAAATAGCTGCCAACTTTAGCAAAGTATCCAGCATCTTCACAAATAAATATCATTTCCGGTTTTACTGTCTGACATCATTTCAATATGATTGAAAGCTGGATTGTCAGTTCCTTCATTGGATGGTGGGCAGTCCAAAACTCTTTTATCTTCCTAGAAAATAAAATATATGTTTAGAATAAATGTAATAAGGAACAATATATATAATAATAAATATAACAGCTCATTAAATAGATGTGATTTTGCTTAGTGACAAAATAATAGTAATATTGGTTCCAGGCAAATTATCCTTGGGGAGAGGTTCCTGATGGAGAAAAAACTTATAGCTATCTGGGTATCAAACCATGCAGGGATTTAAGGATTAATAGCATGACACTGAATTGGGCTCAAGAAGGTACCAATTATTAATAAAGTTCTTTGTAATTTCAAATCCTTCAATAATTCTTAATAAGTTATTGCAGTTTATTTATTATATCCCCCCTTTTATTTTTATATAAATAATTCAATGCAATGAACATACCCTTGCCTTCTTCTATTTTCTCCACAACAACAACATTATGAGATAGGTTGGGTAGTCCAGCTAGCTTTCATGCCTAAGATACGACTAGAAATCACCATCTCATGAATTCTAAGCCAGCACCTACACCCACTAGACCAAACTGGTGGTCTTTATATTACAAAACTACTTAGTTCCTCAATGGTACATAAAAATGATCACAACTTATGAATAAACAGTTTGGTTTAATGGTTAAGGCACCAGGCTAGAAAGTGGAATGACATGAGTTCTCATCCTGCCTTCGTTGTGAAAGACAGTTGGGTGATCTTGGGCTAATCAGTCCCTCTCAGCTCAACTCACATCACAGAGTTGTTGCTGTGGGGATAATAGCAGGAGAAAAGTGTGTTTGTTTCCATTGAATTATTTGTAAAAAAATTAATGAAGGCAGGATACAAGTAAATAAGAAAATAAAATGAGGTGCTCATGAGAATTTATATTTATTCATAAACAAAACAGAATTTAAAAATAATGTAGAGTTTTGGAGATTTGTGCTTATTATTGCTTAATAATCCCCTGAGTGATTAGATACAGTTTTGAGAAGGTTCCAGAATTCTTCTTAAATGCCCAAGTCACAGTGGTGGCCCAGGATAGGATTTACCTGCTTGGATCAATACATTAGCTGCACGACTAGTAGAAAACAATATTTGATCATGTCATTCATTGACAATTGCAGGATTAGATTATTGCAATGTGTATTTATTCTATCTAATGTCTGTAAAAACAGTCTGTTATTTCAGCTATTTAACATATCTGTTTATCTGCTGCCAAATGTAAATAAGACAAATGGAATATCCTCATAGGCTTTCAATTTCTGCATTGAAACCAAATTTTTATACCAACAAAAACTCTAAATTCTAAATATCTCAAAAATAGGCCTTACTTCTTGGTTATTACCAAATTGGTGGGGAGGTGGAAGTACGTGGCATGGGTTTCTGTGCTATGGATTTTTAGGCAGCTCAGAGTCACTCTATGTGAATTGGGGCAGCCATATAAATTTGTTCAATAAATAAATACATTTCAAATAATTTTTGAAACAGGTTCCTAATTGAGGTATGATAAACTGAAAGCTAGTATCTTAAATACAAAACCCCAATCTCCAACCCTACCCTTTTCTTTGGAACACCATCCTCTTGGAACTTTAGAAGGGAGAAGATTTCCAAAGGGAACGGAAAAGTCTTTCCTTGATTAAAGGTATGTGTAAACAATTCCCTCACTAATGTTAGCCTTCAGATAGAAATACTAGATTTTTCACATAGTTAATAAAAGATAACCAACAAAGAAATGGTATTTAATAATATAATTGCAAATTATTTCAGCTTTTCAGAATCAATTTTATTGTAAATAAATTTTTATAAGTTAATCAAGAGTTTCATTTTTAAGATACAGTGCCTAAAAAGGGTTGTTTCTGACTTTCAAAAGACAATGTGAAAAAGAAGAGTTTTGTTTGTAAAAGAAAGCTCTCTGCAAAAGCCTCTATAGCCTAACTCATGGAGCCAGGCTTTGATCATCTAACATTTTGACTAACTATGGGTCCCCTGAGTGGAATAATTTCTGGGATGGCTTTTTAATGCTCGTATATAGCAGAGGATGTAATAAAAATTTCCACTTGCCAGAATTTTCCATCCAGGTAGGAGTATTAATATCTGGAAAATGATGGGTATGATGTCAAAAATCAAAGCGCTGCCATTTTTGTACTTGCATGCAATGTCAATGCATGTACAAAAGAGGTAGAGTTTAGATTATGATACCATACCTTCCATTTTGCAGATTTTGACCTTCCTCCTTGGACATCACTATCGCAGAAGAATCTGATATATATCTTCTGTTATATCCTCAGTGTCTTCAGCTTTATAACAAAAGCTAGTTAAGAATTAGGTACTTTTAAGATCCAGAACTTCTTCAATACTGATTTTTTTCTTTTATGTAATAATATTTCATAGCCAGAAAAGTATAATAACTTAATGATCAAATTTACTTTCACACATTATAAACTTATATAAAATATACTATTTATATCAGGGGTGGATTGCTACTGGCATTACTGCTGGTTCGGTGTGCAAAAAATGAAATCTTTTCTATGATGAGATTAAAGTACATAGGGCTGTTCAAAAAAATTGTGAACAATATCATCTATAATATGTATATTCCTATCAGAGATGGGCTTCAAAAATTTTAGCAAGGGGTTCTCTGGGTGGGCATGGCCATGGTGGACATAGCCTAGGTGGCCTTCTGCACCATGGCTGGGGGGGGGGGTTCCTCGAGCCTCCAGGAGGGTGAAAATGGCTTCCCCAGGCCCCAGAGGCCCTCTGGAGGCAGAAACAGGCCCGTTTCTGGCCTTCCTAAACTTCCGGTAGGCCTGTTTTTTTCAATCCCTGAACCTCTGTGCTCACCCTGCACTTATCTGTATCCAAAATGGGCCGCATGGAGACTTCTGGGAAAGGTGGAGTGGAGTGGGCAGCACCAGCCAGGAGTGTGATTTGGGGGTTCTCCAAACTGCACAGAATCTTAGCTAGGGGTTCTCCTGAATCCCTGCGAACCCTCAGCAGCCCACCCCTGATTCCTATTACACATATCTCTCAATGTCATTCTGACAGTGGCCAATTATTTATCCAGATAACAGCCAAGAGTAATATTAATAGATTAAATATTGAGGGCAAAAAGAACTGATAACAGCAAAACCACATCATAGAAATAAGTCATAATAATTTTGACCTCTGAAATGGAGTGTACTTGGATCTATCTTTGAAGATAATATGAAAACTTAATTTAATAAAATATGATTATTATCTGACTAATTAGGGGACAAATCTATCCAATTATGTGATTGGAGTGTGTCAACCGGTGTACTGTTTCTGTGCTCACTGATTTGTTCTAAGCACTTCAAGCACTAAATGGATTGAAGTTGGACTATCTAATAAATTCCTCTTCTTATATAGTGTGGACCCCTCTGTAATTTTTTTTTGTTTCTTTGCAATCCTTATCTGTCTGAAGTCAAATAAAATAATGTATACATACTTGTTTTAATTTACGAAATAAGAAATTACAAAAAAGATCCTCTTTGCTGAGTAAGAATTTTTTGTCCACCTTCTGCTTACGTCCTCCTGAAAAACATTTATGTGGTTAGTTAAAATACATTCACACACAGTTTAGAATCTTTATAGTTAAATTATTATTTGTGCAAAACAGTAACACTAGTATTAACATGAGATAGTATGAGATGGCATGAGGTGGTGTGTAATCACTTTTTAATTTTTCTAACTTGTTTTTACTTCTGTTTTTAATTTTGTTTTTGCTTATGTCTTTTTATATGGTTGTATGACTTCATTTGTAGACTGCCCAGAATCACTTCAGAGAGATGATTTTTATGTAAATTTGATAAATAAATAATGTTTCTTGAATTGTATAGTTTATTTATTCATTATTACAAATCTGTATCCTACCTATTTACTTCAATTAAACATATCCAAGTTGAGTTAAATCAATAAATCTATAAAGACATCAAGTTAATAAGAAACTTCATATAAAATAGTGCAAACATATGACAAAAGGTCATGCTTTTTGATATAGAAGAATCATGCGAACTGGGATGTTTAGATGTTTATTTATTTATTTATATGTTTTTAAAATCCTACCTTTATTATTTTTATAAATAATTCAAAGTGGTGAACATATCTAATGCTCCTTCCTCCTCCTATTTTCCCCACAACAATAATCCTGTGAGGTAGGATGAGCAGAGGGAGAGAAATAGAAAAAGACAGACAGACAGACAGAGACTGGCCAAAGTCTATCAGACACTTCCTAAATCAATCTTCTCCAACCTATGTTACACCACAACCAGACTAGAAATTCTAGGAATAGTCTGTAACACACAAAAGGTGACAGGTTGGAAAAGACTCCTCCACATAATCTAAAAAAGCAGGAATTTTCAGGACAACAATCATTTTTTAGATGTTCTAGCCCTAAATTGTTTAAAGATGTAAAAATAACAAATTCAAACTGTGGCAGGAAATGAACACAATTTACAACACAGTATATTTTTATGCATCCATCACTCATCTGAATCAGATGTTATTCAAGCAGCCTCCATGTGGGAGAGAGACTGACTGAGCCAGGAAGAAGAGTCAAGCAGGGAATACCCCCCTCCAGCCGTGTCGCACTCCTGGGCCTTAAGCTGTTTGGAACTGGGTTGTAGAGGTGGTGAGCAAGTGCAGGCATGCATTCCCCACTTTCACAGAACCATCCCCTCTCCCCCATGCTGGTCAGCAAAATTAGAGAAGTTGGGGAAGTCTATCCTGGTGGACACAAGAGGATGAAGTCCGACCTTCCTTGAATACTATTAAACCTCATCCACTTTCACTCAGATGCAAACCATCAGTCAGAAAATTCCAGTGTATAGGCTGTGTATAGTAATAAAACAGTTAGTTGAATTCGTCAGTTGTGGGTCTGGTGGTTTATTCCTGACACTCCTCTAAGATACATAACAATTGTATTTTGATAAGATGTTTGTGTTCTGTAATATTCATAAGTGCTCATGCCAATGAAACCATTTTTCATGCATCTGAAGTAAACTTGATTTTTTTCAAACTGATTTGAATCTGCAAACAACTAGGCAAGGTTGTCTGAAAATTCAAATCAGGTTGATAAATTCAGACAGCTAAATAAATTACAACTTAAAATAAAATGAAGATTTGTCATGTACCAAATTATTTGTTTAATTGTATATTAAGCTGGACACACTTTAAAAAAGATTTAGAAGTGCTCATGTGAGCTTGTATAAGCATTTCTCAGGTAAGTTTAGCATCTTTGTGCTGAAGCAGTCTGAGTTCCTGGCTTTCAAACAAGATTGTAAAAGAAATTATTGTGTAATAAGAAATCCTATTATTCTAAATCAATGTATATTATTGTAATGAATGAGATACTTTATTTGCCCAGGCTCTGAATTATGGACAAATGTTTATTATAGAAGAAGGGGGAAATGTAAATTAAAATTTCAAAGTTTAAAAGATTAATATTATAAATAAACCAAAATTTAAAACTCAATTCCCAATAGATATTTAATTTTTGGATTCTAAAAATCCAGGTATCAATGCAATTTCAAATCAGAAACCTAATCCTTACATCTTGATATTATAAAGTTAGATATGATTTTATGCCAAGCAGGGTTTGCATTATGTTCTTCTGGAAATAAATTTACACTTCAATAAAAGCAAAAATAGAGGAATCATTAATTACCTGTCAAAAGGGCAATGACTATTCCCACACCAATTGTAATCAGAGTTCCAACTGGGCTTAAATAAAGATAGGATAAGGAATACAAAGAATTTGCCAGGATGGGTCTAGAGGGGAAAATATAGAATTTATTGATGTATTTCCACAATTCATATGAAATCTCACAATGACAATGTTATATTAAATGTAAATATTTAAAACAGTTTAGAAAAGCAGTATTGCAGTCACAATTAGAGGCTATTGCTGTCTTCATGCACAGAAAGAAAATGGTCTTGTGCCCGCAACAGTATTGTTGTATGCACAAGGCAGGCAGACCTTTATTGCAACAGCACAAAGTTCCTTTTGTCATTCTGCTTGACTTTGGCCACTTTTGTGCACACTGTTGATTACAGTCACATATTACTCAAAAGTGAGTCTAGACTTTCAAGCTAAGAGAAAACTAAAGCAAAGTAGGTGCTTTTCTTCTCTGTATGAAGATGATACACTGATTAAAAGCAGTCACGATAAAAACATAATCCCAGATTTGTTCTGATTATATCTACCATAACCCAAAAAGTATTTTCAGGTCTTTAGAATATGATGTTTCTCTGCAAGAGACACACTATGGTGGCCAGGCTTACTTAACATATTAAACTATCATTAGTTTATTTGATATTGATTATGTGCAATATACTCAGTCATAGCAATGTGGCAATCATAGTTAATGACAAATATATAACATAACATAAGCAATTGTGGCTTAATTAGTGAATCATAATTAAACAAATAACGGTTTAACACAATCTGTGAACCCATCCTAACAGATATATCAATTGTTCGGTAACACTTAAAATTATGGGATTTTGCCAATTTCCTTTTGAATTTAAATGTACATTTCCATTAAAAAAATGTATATTATATGTATAAAATCACTAGCAGAAGCAAGTTAACATCATTGGATAAATCAATAGCAATGGAAATGAACAATTATCCCTTTCTCTGCATGTGATCTGCAAAGTATTAATGTATCCTGTAAATGTGAACAGAAAAATGTATACTATAAAAGACTTACTGTGCCTGGCATAATTAAGTGTTACATATTAAGTGGATGGTTAATAAATTTGGCATATACCTCTCACTATTTTTAATTGTGAGCTGATCAATGGAATCCATTGCATAAACATCTGTGCTTAGGTTGGCTATGTTACAGCCTATAATTGTACGATTTAATGGCAGGGTCCTAAATGGCAGTGGCTTATAAATATGAGATCCAATTCCAATCCAAAGGGTAATAATAAATCCAGAGACGAGACCTATAAAAGCACCCTATAAAACAAGAAATAAAATGTGATCACATTTAAAAGAAAAGTAGAAGCAAAAGAAATAAATCCCACCGTAATTTCTGAACAATGTACTTTTAGTAATATAACAGATGTCACATTAGTTATTTAGGATTGCATATACTACTTTCCTTAAAAAAAGCAGCCATAGAACTTTTTAATATCATTTAGAACTTCAGAAAGAGAAGGATCTCCAAGTCATCCTGTTAATATTATTTCTGAAACAAACATTTTGCCCCTACAGTATACCAAAACTAAAGAAAGGTGAGGTTCACCAAAATGCTTACAATTCACTATGGTTTGAATTGATACATTTAATAGCTTCAAATACATTTGATTAATTATTATTATTTTTTTGCAAGGAGGCTGAGGAATGTCTTGAATCAGAAGATGGGGCAGCAATTAAATAAATAGTTCTATAAACAGAAAAGTTTCTTACCAGAGCGTTGACAAATGGAAAAAGAATTCCCAAGGAAAAGAGTCCTAGGAGAGGCCCACCAATCATGCCAAAAATGGTCAATGCTGCCTAAGGAAACAAGAGGGGTTCAGTGAGAATTTAGCTATAGTTTTGAATGTATTCAAATTTCAAAAGACTATGAACCTGTTCACAAGTGGCAGTAAAATTTCTTTCTGTGTCTAATACAGTATGATATGGGAAGCTGCCCAAATGGTGAGTGAACAATGGAAAGTGAAAAAAAGTTATACATTTGAAAGATTAAAATTTACAAACAGTGCTAAATAGCTTCATTTTCATTTAAACGTGTTAAAATGAAAAGAGAATATTTAATTTTGTAATACACTTATCCATTTCTACTGGAAAAATATTCCGAACCAAAATAGTGGTTATTTATTAGAACATTCTCTAATTGAAGTCTTGCAGATATGTTGGGATTCAGAATGTTCAGCAAGCATTAACATTAACAAATATTAACAAATATACTGTAGGTAGGCATTTAGGAAACTGTGATCCTCTCCAGCATATGTGTAGAACACCACATAGGCAATAGTACATGAATTTACAGATAGGAAACACTATATATTAAGATACTGCTCAATTAGTAATAGGAAAGGGTGTTGAGACAATATAGTTAATCCTTTCCCTGAAAACCATTTCCCCTCTTCAAGTTGCCCATGCTGAATTGGTTGGGTTCTGATTTTTCAAATTAGAGACAAATATAATTGAAAGGAATATGTCTTGGAAAGTAGAAATGACCTGTGAGGAAATTATTCCCTTCCTTTATATTTTCTCTGCCATCATTTGCCCCACCTTAAAATAGCTTTTAAAACAATAAATGCACATAAACATGGACTGACACAAACAAAGGAAAAGGAAAGAAGAAAGAAAAGCAAACCATTTTATGCTGACTTTTAGTTGATTTTTACTGACTTTTAGTTGTAAATGTCTTATTGACACATCACATGTTTGTAGTGCACTCTTATACTGCACTTATCCTGTGCTCATGCTGAATCAATTCACTGCAGGATGAAAGCCCCTTCATTGAAGGTTATGGACTGCACTAGCTTACACAATTGAGGTTTACTCAATGCTAATACTACAATCAAAGAAAGTCCAAAGTATAAAAAAGAAAATTGAAAGGAATAAGGGTTGCTTTGTTTTCCAGAGAGTTTTCTTGACAAAGAAATTATTAAAGATACCTGTAATAATGCTCCTAGCTTTGATGCCACAACAGCCATAACAACGCACACAGCACCATAAAATAAACCTATGTGAATGATGCACACAAAGAGATCAAATAACAAGTTTTTATTTATTTATTAGCAGTAAACAAAAGTCAGGTTGTTCTTTGTCAATAATAATCATAACAACAACAACAGTAACAATGTCAAATCCAGTCTAAACATCTGGCTGACTGTGCAACTAATCATAATAATATGCTTTTTTCACCATACAGACTTTTTCTGTAAGCATCTAGCCATTTAGCTTATATATAAAATGCTACAAAATAATAATTAATATATTTTTAAAATAGTAATTGTACATTTTAATATTTAAAAACAAATAAAACACTATCCTTCTTAAGATAATTTAAATTTAAAATAAATATTAATATATACTTACTCATGCACATAGAAATCCAAGACAATTTAAGTTCAGTTAATGTGAAATAAGGTTTAATGAGGTCCTCCACTGTCACAGCAGCTAAAGCATTGACGCTAGAGGACACTGTACTAAGGCAGGTAAAACAGAGTTCATGTAATTTCATATCAATTTAAAGGTGAATTTTATTTGCAATCAAATAGTTACTATAGTGTTTATTATTTCTGTTAAAATTAAGCAGCTGAATAATTACAATAATTAAAAGACATTAGTTTTTCAACTAGTTTTATCTATTACTTTGAAAAAAAGCCATAATTTAAACAGTCTCCATTCTGTTCAAAAACGTTCCTAATAAAACCTTAAATAAACCAGTCTATATAATAAAGAAATTATTGGCTTATTATAATATATGTTATAATAAACTATGATTAGTATATAACACAATGGATTCGTGGCTTATGCTAAAAAAAGCACATTTTGGTTTAGCATAATATACCAATCCAGTGACTTTCATTTCTCTGTAAAATTTTCCTAAATTCACTTTTCTTTTTATTTACTAATATTATTGTTACTAAAAGTTGTTCGTTAAATTATTTTAAGTCAAAGGGCAACAGTATTCCCATAAAATACGGCTACACATTCAAAGTAACATACTAATAAAATATGTGCCCTCAGCTCATATTTAGATTAAATGATATCACTTAAAATGCATAAACATGAAGCTGTGCAGAACTGGGATGAGCTGCTGTATAGATAACTTTAAGGGGAAAATATATACCATACCTCTGGAAATCCCATTAAAGTACAACCACACATCTTTCTTGAGAACTAAGTCTCCTTGAATTTAATGGGTATACCATTTGCGTTTGTTATAAGGTTGCTATTGTCATTTGATTCTATTGAAACATCCCCACTTCTCTGCCTATTGAATTTTGAATTAACTTACCTTAAAGTTCCACTATAAGCACAAGCAACAAAAAGGCCTATCATTCCTGGAAACTCGTTGAAAAGTTCCAATACCAGATAAGGCATGAGCTGAAATATGCAAATATAACATATATTTTATATTTATTTTTACGTGGTTTTTTCTCTTATATTCTTCTGCCTCCCTTACAATAAAAGATAAATACTTTTACATGATAAAAACATATGTAAAATAATCTCTCAAATTGCTTTTTTTCAAGAAAGATACATTCATGGTTCAAAATCGGCATAAAAATACAACATTAATTTAATTCCTCAAATATGCATGGTGTCCTTTGAGAGACATTATCCAAAAATGTAATGTTATTAATTCCTTAATTGTTTCCTTCAAAAGAGGTTTCTCATAATTGTTGCTAGTAATTCACTGTAATCAAATCAAATCCCAATAGCAAACTGAAAATGACGGCCCTGATGTTTATTTAGCATTAATTAAGAATGTTTTAATACTAAACCTGGTCTGATGCTCCCACACACTTTGCTTTCAATGGGTCACAGTCCTTAAAAACAGAGTACATTACTAATCCACATAATACTGCACATGCAAGAATTAACCAGAGTCCCACGAGGTTTAAATAAAGAGATCTATGAGAAAACAAACAAGAGGATTTTTTTTACTTTGTAAATATTATAATTTTGTAGCATTATATAAGTGCACTTTGCATTATATTGTACCTGTGTTCATTTCCTTTTTGGCAGGAAAAGAAAAAGTCTTTGTTAGATAGGAATGTACTAGTTTCTTTGGCTTAAAAAGTTATGCAAATATTCCAACAAAGGTAAATAGTTACATACATGTAAAAATCACTATCTGACTTGCCAGGATTTCAGGAGATTTTTCCCACATGAATTAAAACAAATCTTCCTGGTGTTTAATTATTTTTATAAGGATTTAAAACATGGTAATATTCTTATTATTGTAAATATACCCCAAGAATAAGATGTCACAAAAATATGGAGACAAATAAATGAATAATATGCATCATATTGGACAGAACGAGGTATTATTTGGGGCTGCCTTTAGGTCAGTTTGAAAATTTAAAATACAGTTGCTAAGTAGTAAGAGATATATAATCTGTGAGAACTAATTTCCAAACAGCATGAAACTGCTACTCTTTTTTAATTGTTACCCTGTCAGCAAGTACCTTGAACAGCAAAATTAGCTCTTTGCTTAAAACACAGATTGGATAGGATCGTTAATTTCCAATGTTTATGTCAATAGTTAATTATGCCCTTCATGATGGTTATTCTTTACACATACATAAATGGGTAATAAATCAGACAGAGTTTACAAAATCAAAGTTCCATGCCTGTTTGAGATTTTAATAATGGTAATAAATAATTTGATTATTGATTATTATAGTTGTGGTTTATATCCTTCAACAGAATGTCATATGAAATGCTAAAGTCATTGTTACTAAAGCTTTGCATTTAAAAAAGGCTATAATACATAACTACATTATAAGTATTCAGGTTGTATCATTATTGGACACTGATGTTGAGAATGCAGTTTAAATGAAAACCCTTGAGCAAACAAATAAAATATGTTAACTTACAATTTTGCTTGAAATCGGGATTTGCAGGAAAGATATCGCTGAACTTGAGACTGATTGACTGCATATATACCAAGCCAGGTATAAGTCCCACCTATAACAATTGTCCAGAATGTATGCCTTTGCAAAGGATTAGGATTGAAGCTACATTGAATAAAAATGTATTTTATAGTATTAGCTAACTGTTCATATGTCTATTAAACATGACTTTTTTTCTTTCAATGAATATTTATCAAGCTTAATTTGAAAACATATTAAAAAATTCTAAATATTAAGTAGAAGTACTGAGAGCATGGAACACATTTTAAAAACTTATTCTACAGAGATAGTCCTCCAGATACAAAAGGTCAATTAACGAATGTTCAAAGTTACAACAGATACCCTCAAACCACATATGACTCTGTTTTAAAGTTATAATGGCTCCAGTGCCCACCTGGCCATTCACCCTTATAACTCAATATGGGAGTGCTGTAGCATCTCCCCACCTGTCTCCCTTCCCTCCCTCCTACCCTGACATGACCCTGAAGCACATGGGCCTGCTCCCCATGCCTCCTAGAAGCAGCTGGCATTTTCACAGCTCCGACAAGTCTTTGCAGAAAATGGCAGCTGCCTTTGAAGCTTTCTGCCCTGGTCAGCTGGCCATTGGGAGATTGCAAACTTCTCCTGGCATTTGTTAGTCTTTGGGTAACCAGACCCTACTGCACCATAGAGAGTATTTTAACATACTGCACCTGTGTGTGTTTTGCCAATTGCACAGTGGCAGTTAGGACCGCGCTCCAGAGAGTTAACATCATTGCCCGGAGGATCATTGGTTGCCCTCTCACCTCTTTGGAAGAGCTTTATAGCTCCCACTGTCTTAAGAAAGTTCAAAACATTCTTAAAGATCCATCTCATCCTGGTTACCCTTTTTTTGAACTATTACCATCTGGCAGACGGTACAGGATAATAAAAACAAGGACAAATAGGCTTATATCCCAGGACAGTAACCATATTGAATTCTACTGAATAGAATTGCAATATTAATGCAATATCAGGAGTTTTCAATTCAATTGCATAGAATGTGAAGGGGGGGTGTTTGTGTTTTATTTTTATAGTTATAATGTACATTGAAGATGGCATTTAATTTCGTTGTACGAGGTGCAATGACAATAAACAACTAGTAAAGTAGTAGTAGCAGCTTTAGACCGAGCTTCCGACAACCTTTTCCTTACTTTAAGCCCTCTCTCCTCCAAAAAGGGTGTTCCTCTCCTCTCCTTCATTTTTTCAATAAATAAAGCTAAAAAAAAAAGCTGGGAGGGACAAAGTTGTTAATCTTTCTCCCCTCGTCCCGGTGATAAAATTAAACTCTTCTGCCTTCCAATTTCTATCCATTTTTAAAAAGCTAACTTTGATTCCAGGCTGAAGAGTAGAGGAAAGAAACCAAGCAGGCAAAGAAACTCTTTCTGCAGCTTTTTGCCTTGAGAAAAAATATTCAGCTCAGAAAGTTGAGCATCTGTATTAAAATGAGACAGAAGCGAGATCCTTACAAAACTTTCAGCTGTTTGTCTGATTGCTTGTAAGACCCAGCTAAGACTCTAAGAGTTTATTTGCTTGCTTGCTTGCTTGCTTTCCTCTATTCTTCAGAGTCTGATTTCCTAAGGCTAGAAAAAGCCAGGTGAAATCTGCAATCTCCTGGTAGCCAGCTGATGGGTAGACAGCTGATGAGGCAGAAAGCTCTGAAAGGTTAGGGAACCAGTCTTTTTCCTCCAGAAAGGCAGGGGCATCTTGTCAGGAGGAAGGGCAGGGGCAGATTAGCACTGACAATTCTTGGTGCCCCTCCTTTGTACATACTGCACAAATCTTTATTGGTTTATTTTTTTTCTTTCTCAACTTTGTGGTGCCCCCTTTGGGCCTGGCACCCTAAGCACGTGCTTAGTCTGCTTAATGGTTAATACACCACTGGGCAGAACCAGGAAAGGCAGGCATGTCCAACATTTTTCTTCTCCATTGTTTTTCGCTGATAGGACAGTTAATTGTGTAACAAGGCAAGAGTGGGAGCCTCTCAAGGGGCAAAAGCAGAGTATGGGATATCTCGGGGGTGGGTGGGGTGGGAGGGACTTGGGAGTCCCAAGGCAGGTGGGCTTGTCTCTGCACTAGGCCTCCCAAGATCTGCCCCATCCCCGAGGCACCCCTTGCTTCACTTAATGACTCACATATTTGATTAATGAATACCTTGGGTAGAGCAGGGATGGTTGGTCATTACTTGAGGCAGGTCATTTAATATTTATTCCAACCTCCGACCCTAATGGGCAAGCTTCATTACAGTCATAATAATTACATCATTAATAATTTTGGCATTGAAGATGCAAATATTTCTTATGAATAAATTCTACAATTGTATTGAAAACTATTTAAGCTCATGCAAAATTGGACACCCAATCTGCTATTTTCCTATCTTTTGTGGCCTCTTATAGTCTTTTTTATGATATACCTGTACTATTTTGGATTCTTCCAACAAACCAAATCATATGGTAGACACATGTTACAATAGGTAGGTAAGTTTTTACCTTATGAAAGTCTTTTTAACTTGTACCTACTTTCTCTCTCTCTCTCTCTCTTGCTCTCTCTCTCTCTCTCTTTTGTCTCTCTCTCATTATTTATTTATTTGACTTATATCCCACCTTCCCATCAAATCTCCAATTTACTTGGAGATCTCTTTTTATTTTATCTCCTCCATTACAACTATGAAAAGTTTGAGCAGAGAAAATGTGAGTAATTCAATGTCACACATTGATTTTTCATGAATGAGACCTTCCTGGTCCTAATCCAGTAACTTAAGCATTCTGATCAGTAGATATAGAATCAGCCTTATTCTATATCTATTACTGGAAAATATCATTTGTTTGATATAACAAATAATATACTGTATATTTGAAGGTTTCTTCTCCAGCTCAAATAAATTAAGTACTTACTCCCAGAAATCTAATCTTTTTCCATGAGAGGCATCATTTATTATATTTCCAAACCCATGTTGTACTATCGCACCACGTATAATCACAGATAAAAATCCAGCAATCATGATTCCAGCTTGAAAAACATCTGTCCAAATCACTGCTTTTAGTCCACCCTGGATGGATAAGAAAAAACATAGATTAAAATACAAGGCAACTAACTAATATTAAAAGGAATATAATACTCATATTGGAGTCTAAGACATTCAATGCATTTCTTAGCCAAGCCATACAAATATCTTTGCATAATGCAGATTACAGGTGGTCCTTGACTTACATTTAGTGCAGTGTTTTTCAACCACTGTGCCGCGGCACACTAGTGTGCCGTGACATAGTATAAGGTGTGCCGTGGGAAAATTACTTTATATATAGTCAATATAGGCACAGAGTTAAAAATTTTTAACATTTTCTAATGGTGGTGTGCCTCGTGATTTTTTTCATGAAAAAAGTGTGCCTTTGCACAAAAAGGTTGAAAAACACTGATTTAGTGACTGTTCAAAGTTACAAAGGCACCAGAAAAGTGACTTATAACTGTTTTTCACATTTACAACTGTTGCAGGAACCCAATGATAACATGATTAAAATTCGGATACTTGGTAACTGTTCGTATTTATAACGGTTGCAGTGTCCTGAGCTCATGTAAACATCTTTTACAAACTTCTGACAAGCAAAATCAATGAGAAAGTCAGATTCATTTAACAACTGTGTTGTTAACTTAACAACTGCAGTGATTCGCTTAACAATTGCTGCAAAAAGGTCATAAAATGGAGCAAAATTCACTTAACAAACATCTCATTTAACAACAGAAATATTGGGCTCAATTGTGGTCATTAGTTGAGGACTATCTGTACTTAAAATAACAGAAGTAAATATAATGAATTTGTTCAATTAAGTGTTTAAGCTTTGCAGTTGTAGCAATTTTCAAAATAATTGCAGACCTACCAGTGTGCAATAGAAAGTACAGACTACTCCTGTTCCAACAACTGCACCCCATAAATGAATTCCTGTAACTAGAGGAGAAAAAGTACAAAATATTTTTTTAAATTAAATAGCAGGAAATGGTTAATCCAAAGCATATTCAACTTAATTTTAAAAATTAACTAATATGGGATTCCAATATGTTCTTAAATACACAACTCTCCTGGAATAATGCAGATAATTTAAATCAGCAAACAAAGGTAAAACTGAACTAAAGAGTGAATCTAATCATTTTCTTGTTCAAGGATTGATTAAAAATATATGTATATACATATTTATTATATATGTATTATTGAAGGCTATTATAAAAATAATGTAGAATATAAATATTTAGGTTTTTGTGAAAATAAGAATGAAAATCATTATAACAGAAATGTGCATTGTATTGCAAATATCACACACAAGATTAATTGTGATTTGATCACATTTTAAAAAGAATTAATTGTACAGGTAGTCTCAATGTACAAACATTCATTTAGTGGACTGTTCGAAGTTAAAATGGCATTGAAAAAATTGATTTATGAACATTTTTCATATGACTGTTGTAGCAGTTACCTTGAAATAAAGCTAAGGCTGGAGCATAAATGACAATTCCAGTGTAAAGTATCTGAAAATAAACAAACAACACAAACTGTTCATCTTGGCCTTCCAAGAACTCTTTAGAAACAGTACAATACTGAATTGCATGGTGAATTAAATTCAAACAATATAAGACATACATGTTGATAAAAGTGATAGGTTTCAATAGTGTTTACACAAAATACCAATAAAATAAGAATAGTTTTCATCTTTAGAATAAAAAAATAAAAAGCTATCATAATCATGAAAAAATGCAGAACATTATTGTCTGGAACATTACTGCAGGCAAAGTAACAGTAACAGTAATTACTTATAAGCCGCTCAGAGTCACTTATTACAGTGAGATGAGTGGCCTATAAATTTGATCAATTAAATAAAGAAACAAGAAACAAGTTATTCTAAGAACATCGTTGAGTTCATGAGCAACTAAATATTTCAAAAGTGGTCAAGGTACATTCATAGTCGTAAATTATGATTGAAAGATCTCAAGTTGATTAAATTTTGTTTTTCTTTTGATAATCATAATTATGAGAAATAAAATATGTTATGTGATAGTTTACTCCTGAAGTTAACAAGAAATTTACTATAGTTCATCTCCTGTTGTTCAGGAAAATCTCCGGTGTACCAAAGAAGTTTTAGGATAATGAAAAAAGTAACGAAGTAGAAGATGACTGAAGACACCCTTAAATTATTTTAGATTTGAATCCAAGGTATATTCCAAAAAACGGACTAAATGGCAAATATGCCACTTTACAGGATATAAAAAAGTTTGTAAATATCAGTAAAACATTTTCCTGTTCAAAAGGTTTAGTTCAAAATTCTTTAGCATATTTATTTATTTGTTATTATTATTATTAATTAATTAATTAATTAGACTAATATACCGCTTCATAGGGCTTTTAGCCCTCTCTAAGCGGTTTACAATTTTTTTTAGCAAATTGAGTCAGCAATTTGCCCCCACAGTCCAGGTCCTCATTTCACCCACCTCAGATGGATGGAAGGCTGAGTCAACCTTGAGCCAGTGAGATTTGAACCGCTGAACTGCAGATCACAGTCAGCTAAAGTGGCCTGCAGTACTGCACCCTAACCACTGCGCCACCTCATCAGCTATCCACCTAAATATCTATTATAACTTAAATAGGCAATCAAACTCTCTTTGTCATTGGAGATGAAGATTTTCTTTACTTTGTACTTCAGTTTAGTTTCATATAAAATAATATAGTTAATAACTTCACATCTGTTTTTAAAAACCAACTTTATTTTACCACTATTTTACCACTATTATTTATACTACATTAAACTTCTTAGTTATGTAATCTACTGCAGAGTTATTAGATATTAAAATTTAGCAATAATAATAGCACTTAGACTTATATACGATGCTTTACTGCACTCTCTGAGCAGTTTATAATATGAGCATATTTCCTTCAACAATCTGGGTCCTTATTTTGCTAACCTTGGAAAGATGGCAGGCTGAGTCAATTTACTTTAGAAATATCATACATTAAGACATGTATAAAATTAATTTTCTTACCGTCAGCATAATAAAGAGTCCTGTTCCACACAGGCGCAGCGGTCTATTAAACCGCATTTCTAGGTACTGTAATAAACAAACACTTTGTAAGATTTGTGTGTAACTTTGAAGAAACAATTGACATTTTACTGAATAATTATTACTTTAGAGTTGTCTTAACTCTTCAGCCTTGCTTTATTCTGCCAACCTCTGTCATTCTATTCTGTTTATATAAATCTACCTTCCTCATCAAGCTTTATTCTATACATAATTGTTCTGTTGCATCTAATACAAGGTTTCACAATGATTATTATCCAATAAAACTTGTGTGCTGAGTCACGCATAATTCTATTTCATAAAATGAAACAATCACTTCAGGCAGCAGAATCTAGAGGGCTATATGACAAGGAAGCATATTCATTTGCCAGAAGCTATTCTGTCCTCTCTAACTAAACCAATGTTAGCAATGTTTAAGATGTGCAACTTTTAAGATGTGTGAATGCTTGGGGAATGGTTGGGGAATTCTAGGAGTTGGCGTTCACATATCAAGTTGCTGAGCTTGTGAAACTACTCTAAATTATTTTCATGCCTGCTGGGATCACATGGTAATGAAAGATCGATCTGCAGCGTCCAAGTCTATAGGACAAGCTGCAGAGCGTTTTCAATTCTTTCCAACTTACACCTCCTAGTTGAAAATGAGTGATGGAGTGGAGAAAACAATATGGCAGTAATTGTTTGTGTGCAATTACTAGGATGTGGATAAAACAATAGTCCGCAGCCAAGAAGAAACGGGCCAGTGCCTCCCGAGAAAGCAACTATGAGCAGAAGAAAAGCTGACCGGTCTCCCCCTCCCTACCTCGTAGGTGCTGGTGATTTTCAGGCGGTAGAAGACGGGCATGAAGATCTCCGCGGTTATGAGCGCCACGAACGCGTAGGAGATGGCGAAGAGGCTAAACATGCACCCGAAGCGGTAGATTTCGGCGGGGGTGCCTAGTATCGTCACGGCCGACATGAAGCTGGCCGTTAAGGAGAGCGCCACGGGGAAAGCTGACATGCTGCGGCCCCCCATTAAGAAGGCTTCGCGGGTCCTCTGGCCACCGCCCGCGAAGGCGTAGTACACTCCGATGACCGCGGAGATAACAAGCATGAGCGCGAAGACCACATAGTCCCAGACGCCGAAGCCCCCGACTTCTCTACAGGTGACCATGGATGAGCTCCGTGCGATTCAGGGGCGCTCTGGACCGCCTGCTTCGCTTTTTAGCTCGGAGCGCGCTTTGACTTGTCACCTAGCCCCGCAAAACTCGGCACGCTCTGCTGAAGAGACGTCCGCTTCACCGGCAGCCTTCGCTTCGCACAACTCCAGAAAGTGCTGCTGTTCTCTTTCAGGACGAAGCTGCGCCTTTCTGGACGGGTCCCCCTGGCTGGCACTCGGCCGTTTGCCTCCTCGTTCCTTGCCCGGCGCCCAACAATAAGTTAACACCGGCGTTGATTCCTGACGCCTTTCCCGCCTGCCGTCTATGACGCGGTTGGAGACCAAACCTTCTAAGTGAGCTCCTCTCTGATGCCTTGAGGAGGAGGCGGCACTTAATGTATAGGCTCCTTTTTATCTCCGGCTTCAGTACCGGAGTAATGTCATCATTCCGAGCATCGAAAGGGGAGGGAAAGAGAGAACAGCCCTAACCGGTCCAGACCAGGAAGACTTTCTCAACTGTGGAATACAACTGGTGACGGGAGGGTGTGGAGTGTCATAGTCATCCCCGCTCCCGCCCAGCTACTATCTCTTATTATTGGAGATGTTAGATTCTTTCATCCAGATAAGACCTTGTAATGTGATGTCCTCAGAACCAGGGCCCAGTCTTGCAGGTGGATTAAGCATTACTGCCAGGAACCCATAGCCTCCATTGATTTGTTTATTTAAATTGTCAGACTAATACCATCTTTGGTCTCAAAAGGTGGTCGTTTGTTTGTGTGTTTGCTATTTAATCTCTGCTGGTAAATTGATTCCTCCATTTCCTCCTCTTACCAATGCAGGAATGAACCTGGAATTAATCAATCCTTTCCCCAGTTTCTCAAGAAGCAGGTAGAATCACAGGTCTGCGACTAAAAAGCTGTTTGATTATTTTCATCTAATTTCCATGTATTTTGGTGTGTTGAAAACAAATAAAATATTTAAAAAACTCCTAGATGTCATGATTTGTCACAACATGCAAAATTGTGTTCAAATTTATCATTTTTTTAAAATTTTGGTATTTTTTATATTATGGGTTTTTAACCAAATTTAAAGTCCAAATTACTATTAATTAATTTACATAAGTGCATTTAAGATATAAAATGCCCCCAAAAAACCTAAAGGTTTTGTCCAAGTTATGTAAAAAAAATATAGCACTGTAAATCTGATGGCCAGCAATATATACATAAGCTAAGCAAGTTTTAAGTCTGTGCTTCTAATGGTAGAAGGGATTAATCTTTCCTGAAGAATCCAGTGAGAAGGAGACACAGGGCATACTGTGATGTCTCATGTACAGACACAGAGCTGCTCTCTCCTGCATGCCACACTTGTGCACGAATCATCATCAGGTTCTTGGTTCTAGGCTGTTCACAGTTTTTCATCGCAATTCATGTTAGCTCGTCATTCTTCAACCATTATGTTATGGTTCCACGAAAGTGTATTAATTTGCCAGACAGTTTCTGTTTCATCTGTGGTGAATATACATTGTTGAAGCAGCAGCAGAATATTACAGACTTTGTGAAAAAAGTATACTTTGCATACTTTGGACTAAAAATTGGAGATCAAGATAAATTTTGGGCACCTCATAAAGTGTGCAAACGGTGTGTTGAGGTTCAACGGTGTTGAGGACACACCGGTGTGTTGAGGTTTAAGGGTAAGAAAAAATCTTTCCATTATGGGATTTCTATGGTATGGCGAGAGCAAAAGAACCATAGTGATGACTGTTACTTTTGTTCGTGTGATGTAAAAGGATTTAATTCCAAATGGAAGCATTCCATTTCATACCCCAATCTTCACTCAGCAATTCATCCCATCCCCCATGGCACAGATATACCAGTACCCAAGCCCCCTGCTACCTTGGAAGATATACCTAGCTCCAATGAAGGTGAAGTCATACCTGAACAAGACTTTGACAAATCAAGTTCTGACTTTGAAGATGATACAAGACCAAAATTGTTTTCTCAGGAGGAGATGAATGATTTGGTAAGAGACTTGAATCTTCCCAAAGATGCCGCTGAGTTACTCGGATCAAGGCTGAAAAGCAGGAATGTATTGTTGCCAGGAGCGTCATCTTCATGGTTCAGACATGATGTCTTTTTATAGATTCTTCAAAAAGAAGTCTCAAAGCAGTTTTACTCCACAACAGTTTTTACACTTCCATACCTGTAGGTCATTCCGTACACTTGAAGAAAACCTAGGAGAACTTGGAATTGGTTCTTCATAAACTTAAATATGAAGACCATGGTTGGCAAGTGTGTGGGGACTTGAAGGTCTTGTGCATGCTCCTCGGGCAACAAGCTGGGTATACCAAGTACCCTTGTTTTCTGTGTCTATGGGACAGCCAAGACTGACAAAATCACTGGACCAAGAAGAGCTGGCAGCCAAGGGTACTAACAGTCGGTGAAAAAAATGTCCTCCGAGAAACTTTGGTACCTTTCCATAAAGTTCTTCTACCACTTCTCCACATAAAATTGGGATTGATGAAGCAATTCGTAAAATCACTTCCAAGAGATGGAGAATGCTTCAAATACTTGGTCACCAAGTTTCCATGCCTGTTGGAGGCTAAATTGAAGGAAGATGTGTCCGGCGGACCAGACATTAGAAGGCTTATAGTTGATCAAGAGTTTGTCAATACCATGACGGATCCTCAAAAAGAAGGGTGAATTGCATTTTAAAAAGTCATACAGAAATTTTTAGGCAATAACAAAGATCCTCACTACAAAAAGATCGTCGGAAGAATGCTCAAAGCATTTCAGGCTTTAGGTTGCCTGATAAGTTTGAAAGTGCATTTCCTCCAGTCCCATCTTGACTACTTTCCTGAAAATTCGGGAGCTGTGAGTGAGGAACAAGATGAACGATTCCACCAAGACATTAAAGAGATGGAAAGGAGGTACCAGGGAAAATGGAGCATTACAATGATGGCAGACTACTGTTGGATGCTTCAGAGATACATTCCAGATGCTACTTACAAGCATAAATGCACCAAGAGGAGCCTCACAAGGAAGAAGAATCGAGTTTAGTGTGTGTAGGTGAGCTCAGTTCAGTTCAAAAAAGGATTTTCATGAAAATATTGTAATAAAACTTTAATTTTATAAGTCTATTTCCATTTATTTTGTGGTATTGCCTTATTTAACATAGTTACCTAAATTGTCAGGAAACATTATGTCCTATGACAAAATGGAGGTCATTTTCGGATTCAGCGCACCAAAAAACATAAAGATTACGTGGAATAACCAAAACAGCTCTTGAAAAAATTTTTTTTTGCAGACCTGTGATTTGTGAATGATTCTTCATATTACATCCACCCAAGTTAATATTTGCAAGGCAAGGTTGATACATTTTTAATCTTATTTGGTTGGCAATATGTGAACTGATGAGGTTATACACTATGTTAAACAGCCCATACATCATGTAAATTCAGCCAATTATGGTTTAGTTAATAAACAATTCTGAACAATGTTTAGAAAATGATATATGAACTTAAGCTTGATATAGAGTTGTCTGAAGGTGGCTCAGTGGCTAAGACGCTGAGCTTGTCAATCAGAAAGGTCAGTAGTTCGGAGGTTCAAATAGTTAGTGCTGCATAATGGAATGAGCTCCTGTTACTTGTCCCAGCTTCTGCCAATCTAGCAGTTTGAAAGCATGTAAAAGTGCAAGTAAAAAAAATAGGAACCACCTTTGGTGGGAAGGTAACAGTGTGCCTTCAGCATTTAGTCATGTAGGCCACATGACCACGGAGGCATCTTCGGACAGCGCTGGCTCTTTGGCTTTGAAACAGATGAGCACTGCCCTCTAGAATCAGGAACAACTAGCACTTTTGCGAGGGAAACCTTTACGTTTACCTTTACTACAATTGCATGTAGGGGTTGTTTGGTAAGCATAGGCTGCAGATAGCTGCAGACCTTCAATACACTCACCTCCCAAATTCCAACTTTGTGGAGTGCATATCCTATATGCTGATTGGTTGAGCCAACTTCCTGTTCTGTGCTTTGCTATTTGAGTGCCCCCTAGCCAGATTACATTTGCAGAAATATAAATGGAACATCTATGCAACCATCTGTGAAGTTGGCCTCCCTCAGTAACCAAGAAAGAAACCACTCAACTCCATTTTGCAGAATTAAGAGTACTTTTACTGGTCATGAGTAGATAGCTAAGCAAAGCAAGATCTAAGGCAAAAGCACGTGTAATCATAGATATCATCAGGTTGGTATGCCGGACAGTTGGCGGCAAATCCTGTATCTGCAGCATGCGCAGTAGATGGTGAGAACAACTCCCTTTTAACAGTCACTCCTGTACTGATACTTCCTCACCCAAATACCATGCCCCTCCCCTCCCCGTTTCAATGGCAGCCGAAAGCAGCAAAAAAGAGGCTGACACTATCCCAGAATGACACATACATACATTCCCTGATGTGCAGTGCTGGATGAGTCTGCTTGATCCTTCACTAAAATGAACTACCTCCAACTTTATGATGTCTGATAGATGTAAACATGGTCTACTAATAAGTAAAATTAATCTGTATTAAAGCCAAACTGTTTTGTTTAGATCTATGGGGCTGCGTATTCATAACCCTTTACACAATGATCTCTTGTGAAAGTTAGTCCTCACATGATTTAAAGAAAACCATATTAGAACAGGCCATTACTAGAACAAGAACAAATAAAAACTGTATCTCCTGCACACAAAATAATTACTTCTGGCTCTTTACATATTGTGGTCAGAAAAAAGTAGGCATAGAGATTTGAACACTGACTGTATAAATCTTGCTTCGGTATAAAGCTGTATAAGTTTTATGGCAACTTTACTGCCATAAAAATTGAATTATTACAAATGTCTGGATTCTAGATTGCCCACTTAATTGCTTCCCGAGAATCCTGTTAGGAGAAACCTGATGTCACACTGTTTTTGTTGTTATATGCTGTGTATATTGTTCTTATGATTACCTAGTAAAAGTTATAGCCTTTTGTGTTATATATTTCTGTGTTTTTAAAATGTATTCAGTAATATATGTAGAAAATTAGAAAGCCCTTATAAATATCACCAAAGTTATAATTAGTATTCAGTTCTGGGAAGGAAAGAGCTAAAATGTCACATTCAGTTTTGTTCAAATGCTGCTTAAACCTTAATGGCAAGAGATTAGTTACACCTATTTGAACTTTATCCTTTTGGCTTTCAAACTGTTCCCTTGTTTGCTTAAGGTTTTTAATTTTACAAAAACAGATTTATCATTTAACCAGATTGCTAACTATAGGTTAATTTAAGTGAAAGAACTCAGAAAGGTGACTGAGAGAGGTGAAAAGGAAGATAACTATAGAGATCAGTTCTCTTAATTCCTTCTGTTGTTAATCTGAGGTTGATGATTGTCCCCAGTTGCCAGCTCTTGATGTCAAATTAGTTCTTTCTTTCTCCTTAAATTATTGCTTTTCTGTGATTCCATTAAGACAGTTATAGTTGCTCCCAGTATTGTCTCTATTTAACTTTTCCCCATAACTAAGATTCCTTTATAAAAGCAGAAATTAGAATCCAAGGTGTTTAAAATAAAAGGAAATCAATTCTTTATTTGAACAGTCTGATTCCTTATGATTCCTGATTTCCTTGAATTAAAATTTGTTGCTTTACAAAGTTTTTTTTAAATATAA